>NC_054875.1:26070370-26706263 GCF_018320785.1 Cheilinus undulatus | reverse complement strand
GGGGTCCTTAGCTCTTCTTAGATATGAGCCATATAGGGGGCTCAGTGGAAAAATGTTGGGAACCACTGAATTAGGGTTTAAACATGAAAAGTTCTATAATGAAGGCTTCCTAACAATGTATGCATTAAAATCTACACTGATTTCTACCACAAAAGCTGATTCTTAAAACATACCACAAAGAGATCTTTGAATCCTCCTGAATAACTGGCCCTCTGCTGTAATAAGAAAATAAGCTACGTCATTGTTAAGTTATTTATTGTTCACCTGTGCTGCATCAATGGTTAAGAAATTTCAGAGAAAGATATATTGAAATAAAAAGAGCAAGTCTGCTTTGTTTACCAAGATTTATCCAAGAGAAGAGAATAATATTCTTTTTTGTTCTCTGTCAAACTGATCTGTTAAAATGTTTTGATTCTTGCAGAATTCATCGTTTCTTTCAAGAGCTCCTGTATTAAATATATAAAGCCAGAAACATGTTGTAAGGAAAAAGACTGAAATATCTGTTTTCAAAATTGCTCTGCAGTTTTTAAACATACGATTGAAAGGAAAGTTGGAAGTTGGCAATAACTGTGCCAAACCAGTGTTAATATTCATGTATCAGGTCAAACCAAGTTAGACATCAAGGCGTCACGTCAGTGTCATTTTGATTTTGTCTCTGTTTTGACAACCATAATCCTGTAATGGTAAAGTCTGTGAACTTGGAATGCCTTTGAATCATCAGACAAGATTAGGAGAAGCTGCTGAGCATGCTGGCTCTGGTAGGGGCTGGATTCACCTAAATAACTGTGACTGACATGATGTCATGTCTGTCTGTCTGACTGACGCAAAGATTTACGTATTGTTTTAAATTCAAGCAACTTATTTATTTATTTATTTTATTTCATGTTTATTTGTATAGGGACAACAGCGTTTGTAGCTTGAGTTAATTTGCAATACCTGTCCCTTAGCAACTAATAGTGATTAATGAAATACTTAACATGACACCGATTTACCATAAGATCAAAAAACAAGTCCTGCCTTCCTTAAGTATGAGTGATAACTGTCTGCAAAGGGAAAAAGAAAACAGATGATACATCTTACTGTAAAACTTTTTTTCCCTTTAGGTGCACACCTGGTTTCCCTTTCAGGGCACGTAGTTAATCAGTTTCCGACTCTTTAATATAGGCCTAGGTGTTGATTATTTCTAATCATAATAATACTGAATGAAATATGTTTGTCAGATTTTGCAATAATGGGTTTATGTTCAACTGCATTAGTTTATTAATTCATAAACTCTTAGATATACAGTAAAATGTTAATTTATTTATTCATTTTGAAAATAATTACGGTATCTCTTTCTTTGTCTATTTGGAATATATATATTTTATTCATTTCATGCACAGAATCCTATGGACATGCACTAATGGAGAGATGTCAAAGGGAGGGCTGGGCAGGACTTGGGAACTGAAATGAACACCTCACCAATTTCCAAACAAATACAAGTCCTTACAGTCTGAGCACATGCTGTCCCATCATTATGCCGTGTATATCATTTTGGTGAAAATATTAAATACCACCCTGGTTTATCAATAGTAAGTTAGACACAGGAATTGTCAAATTATCAGAGGAAATCTCTGGCCCTAAAAATGCTGGGTTATAGTCACTGGACATCCTGTTTACTTCTAACCACAAAAGAATTCATGAACAGGTGTAGTTCAGATATGTTTCCTTGTCATTCTGATACCAGTAAAATGTTGAGGGTGAAAAAGTCATCACTGGATTAAATCTGTCTGACAGCCCATCTTACGCTATCCCTTTTGTCTGTTATGTAATTTCTCACACATCTCCTCTTTCACAGCCCCGAGCCCTCACTCTGTGTCAACATACGAGTTTGGAACATTCAAGTTTACTCCATCCAAAGTAAATGGCAACGTCAGCCGCTCCCTCTCCACCATGTCAGCGGGCTACAACAGATCAGTAAGTGTTTCTCTGATCGCTCCTTCTCTCATGGCACAGACAACCACAGCTCAAAATGTTCTCCTTGTTACAGATCCCATCACTGCTCTTCCTCTGTAATGCTTTAGGCTTTGATCTTTTAATTTTCAACTGACATTTCTAGTTTGACATTGTTCCTCTTTAGTAAGATGGAATTGTTGCATGGAAATGCTGCCATTTTTTTTAGGCAAGCTTACTTTTGCAAGGTAACCCATACCAAGCTTCTTAAAAAAGCATAAACTGCTTCATCACATGAGCAACAAGAATATTATTAATTACTGCACTGGATTAAGGAACAATTTAATGAAAACTAAATTACTGCAGTTGTAAACAGCTTACTATTAAGGCTTTACATGAAAAAAAATGAACTTTGCTTCATCTTTAGGTTACAAATCCTGCACTGCAGCACTTTTTCTAACTCACCACAAAATACTTTTATCTTGTTTGTTTAATTTGTGTGATTGAAATGTAGGCTAATGCTGAAATGATTGACAAGTAGTTTTTTTGGCCAAGTGCAGTGACTCGCATTGCAGTAAGCATTGAGTAGAAACTTTAGAAAATGTGAAATTCATCTGAAGAGGGGCAGTTCACTACCCTCAGACAAACCAGGTCTGCTGTTCCTCCCTTTTTCTGCTAAGCTCAGCTGACCATTTGTGTGATCAACCTTCTTATTGATGGACAATAAAACTTGTATACCATCTATAGTGTAACTTGTGGCACCGAATAAACTAGCTAACCTCCTTTAATTGTGGAAGTAACCTGAAAGCAGTGGTTCTAAACTGGTGGGACTGTACCCAGAAATGGGTTGCAAAGCTTTTTTCAGAGGGTCAGTAACATGCATGGTAAAAATACGACGCAAAAAGTCTCTGATGTACAGAAGCCCTAAGCAGACATATATCCATGCATTTTTTATTCCTTTGGTTTGCCACAGTAACAAGTATATTTTTGTTGTTGTCCTAATGTTCTCTTATTTATCTTAGTATCTTGAGATAACAAATCTGTTTTTCCCTTGATATTGAGTTAATTTCTGAAGATCTCTAGGAAAACATCAAAATGAACCAGGGATGCAGTAAAAGTTTAGGCCAATACTGATGTTTAGGAAAAATAACAATTTAGTTGATACTCGAGCTGGGCAATTCATCAGAAATTAGGTTTAATTGCAATATGGCCTTCTGCAATATTTCTTTATTCTGAAATGTGTCAAAATACCAGTTTAATACAGAGATGTTCTCCTCTACCATTATACAAATATTCAAGTGTCTTTTTTTCAGAATAGTTTATGAAAATCCAAATTTTCTTGTTTTCATGTATGTTTTTCTTTATCAAAACAAGAATGACATAAAAATTATCCTCCCTTTCAATATAGCAATTGATATTAAAAGCTGCAATATGAGCCAAAATAATCACTGTTTGATAGAATTTCAAAATTGTTCATCCATAGTTTAAATTATCCAGTATTGTGCTGATTATAACAAAGAATGTTTTTTCCTTGTGTGTTAGATAATAAATAAGAGGAGAAACCTAAAGATAATCACATATTAAATTGTAATATCAGAAAAAAATGCAATTAGATTATTTTTTTTTTTGATAAATGGTTCAGCTCTAGTCAACACAGGCATTCAATATCTGATACTGATAGTTTTTAGGTACCTCTGTTGGTGTAAGACTCCCACTCTGCCAACATTTTCTCTGGTTTTTGATCATGTAAGCAGATCAGGGTTTGTCTAACAGACTCTTCTTTGTATCAACTGTAAGATGCACTGGATCATGCAGGCATCAAATTGATTGGAAAAAACAGATAAACATCTGCTCATACCACATTATTTGCAGATGGCTGATGTTTGACTGATATCAGCTATTAGCCTACTGATATTACTGATTTCCTTGCTCATTTTCAATCACGATTTGTTCCATCGAAGGCTCAAACTGCATTGAAACTGGTTGAAATTTTTGGGAAATTTGGGGCGTGATTTCTTATTAAGGATCAAGGATCGTGTTTTGTTTGAAATCTTGGATGGCCTTGGCATAGGTAAGAAATTCAGCTTAAGGTTAAATACCATTTACAATATCTATATGCCTGGGTCAGAACAAATGGAGTGTCAAGTCAAATAAGCATACCACAAAGAGCTAGGCAGGGGCAATCCCCATTTCCCCTAATTTATTTGTTTATTAGGTGAGAACTTAAAAACATTTTAGTTTTAGTTTTTTATTTTTAACCCTGCTTTCTACTGCTGAGAGGCAGAAGAACTACAGATACATTGTGTTATGCCCACAGCAGAGAAAAACCATCGATTTTTAATGTATAAAAATTAGATTACATTAAAGTCATGTTCTGGCAAAAAACTAAACGTACTTTCTGTTAAATTTATGTCACCAAAGATCTATATTTAGCTAGTCTTAATCTTGTCTTTCTCAAGAAAAAAGGTAGCCAAGTTGTGTTTTTAGTCATAGTTTTGATCAACAAAATTATCACTGGTTCAAAGTGTTAGCAGAAGGATGAAACGGTGGTTCCCAAGAATCACTGCCTTAGAGGACATTAAAACTAGAGCTGGATTGGAAAGGTCATTAGCCTTGTAATCTTTCCTTAATAAGCCAAACATGCAAAAATGTTCATGTGGTTTCTTAGTAATACCCTCCCTAAAATGCCTGATAACTCCCACACATTTCAGTAATCCCTTCCAGCATTTTGTCATTTGTTTCATCAGGGAGGTTTGGATTTTGGTGATGTACATGTACTCAGAGAGCCTATCAAAGGGTCTGGTTCAGTGGTAACACCTAAGGAGAAACCTCTCTGAACCAGATGACTGGTGAAGCTGTTTTATGAAACATCACACCACACTCATACTGGTTGAGCTGGTGTAGCCATATGGTTTTGTGGGCTAAGCAGTTCTGTTGCCACATTAACTGATCAGCTGTTACAGCGAGTTTCATGTTTCTACTTGTCTCATCACCTTTAAAATGACCCAGCTTTAAACATGTTAAAGCCCTGACTCATGGCCATGTGTTCTTGCACATGTATTATCACCAGTTTTCAGGACGTTCTATTAGATGTCACAGTTGGATGTGAGTTCCTTATTTGAAAATTGGATGCATTCAGTTTCAGGAAGTCATGTCATTTCCTGCGTTGCCTCCAAGAGTCAGGTTGAGTCCAACCCATTTGTAAGGCAGGACTAATCCAAATATCTCAGAGGAGTAATGTTGACTTCATCACTGTGGTTTTGAGAGTATGGGTGTGTGCATTTGTGTTATTATGAATTTGCTATGGGTTGGCCTGACTTAACCTACTAACAGTGAACTGAGGCATGTCAAAGGGGTGTGATAATTGACAAGTGTTCCTGCTGATGGTGGCCAATAATCATCACGTCATGAAATGCGTACATCCCGTCACTAAGTCATTCTTTGTTTTACTTGTGACAGTATTTGTACATCCCCGTCACTCATTCTGCATTTTTGTTTGTGACACCCTGGATGAACCAACGGTCACCTCATCTAAACTCCAAAGACAACTGAAGACTTAATCTACCCGGCGATAGATATCTTGCAGAGTGGGTCACCACAAATTCTGTTATTGTTCTCCTGTTTCTTCATTATCTCTATATGTAAATGTATTTAACCAGGAAAAGATTAAGAATCTTATTTATAAGAGTGTCCTGGGCAAACCAGGCAGCAGCATATTTAACAGAATTACTGGCATGAAATATAACAACCCTACAAACACAAATCAACCAACTCCTGTGCTACAGAGCAGAAAGTCATTAGTCAGAACATCTACAACCTGATGAATCTTCCTCAACACCTTTTAATCTACTTTTAAAGCAATTTAAAAAGACCAGCTCCCCAAGACATAAACTTTCCTTCAGAAGATTCCAGGCTGCAGGAGGATCATATCCAAAACTCCTTTTACCCATCTCAAAACAGACTTTGGGCAAAGATATCAAAAACAAGTTTTGTGACTGAGTTGCAGAGCAAAGACTATAGCTTCCAAAACTTCCACATAAAAAAAATCACATAAGTATGATGGAAGTAGGTAAAGTCTTTCCTTATAAATGAGGATATGCCAATGATTTTGTCTACAAGCGGCCAATGAAGACCAACCGACTTGATCATACAGAAAGCAATGATGAATTAAGAACATAAGATTTGTTAGAAACCTCAGTGCCCGAGGTATACAGTATGCAAAGATTGAAGGCCTTGGGAAGATACATGCTTCAATAAAACATCACTTTAATCTAATCAGAGACATACAAGTGGCAGCAACAAGTCTTTTCTTTGCAGCAAAAGAAAACCAAAACTTTTTCTGAAGTAGAAGCACAGACGCAACCTTATTTTCTTTACAAGTTGCTCAATATGAAACTTAAAAAGTCAGCCTTAAAAGTCATATTATCATCAGTGAAAAACCCAAGGTTTTTATAAAACACAGATTCAATTACATCACCCTAAAAGATGTTGTAATGGTATGCAAGTTAAGTTGCTTTTATTTTAGTTTCAAAACATCATAAGTTAATTCACACAGCATGTCCTGTACAGCATCAAAGCTTCCTGTAAACAGCAGAGGGCCTCATGCCAAGTAGTAGTGGAGCAATAAATGACAGTGTCATATACATGAAAATTTGCATTTGGGACATTATGACTGGTACAATTCATGTATTTAAATTTGCATTACCTCTAATAAAGTGAAGCATGTGTCGTTGCACCGGTGTAGTGAATGAAAAAATAGCTTTTGATGTTTCTTTGTTTTAGGAAAACAAAAATCAGGAGGGTCTGCTTATTAACATTTAAAGACACAGACACAGAAACAGCTTGTTCTGCGCGGGGCTAGAACAGAGGGTTTTTAGAAATGCAAAAATACAATAATTGAGTGTTTTTTTTCAGCAACAAACTTCACAGGTGTGTTTTGGGGACCTTTGAGACCAATATAAACGTGTCTTAAAGGGGTAAAATATGTCCCCTTTAACTTGAACCTTGGCTGACTCTGCATCCATTGCATCTGTTAACCCTGTTACCCAAGGAGGGTCCCATGTTTCGGTCAGGCTGTGCTCAAAAAAGAAAAACACGTAGCTCTTTATGAGCAAACATACACTGTCAGTCCTTATCTGAGGTGTTGTTGACAGATCTCTCCTCCATCATACTTTGCAGCTAAATAGCACTGCTGACACATGGCTGGTAGCTGAGCAACCAGTTCAGTTTGAAACAGAAAATAGGAACATGGCGTTCTGGAGCTGTGTTTGTTTACATGCAATTTTCTCCCCATAAAAATCTCTTTCTTAGTAGTTCAGTTAATCAAAACATCAACATCTCTGTTCCAGTTGGAGGTTTTTAAAACTGAAGTGTTTGTTATATCAAGGAGTCATGAAAGGGGACGTTTTCCTGTCATTGTCTGAGCGGTGCACACCTCCCTTGTTCTACAGTCGGACTTCTTAAAAACTGATGGTTGTATTCCTCCCCTAAAACAGTAATACTTGCTGTCATTTTTTAAACAGGCCAATAGGAGACCAGTGTTTGATTGTGAGAATGACTAATGGTTGAAGAATTCATAAGACAAGTTCTGTCATTTAGCTCAGGTTGTGACAAGTTTTGCATCTCGGTTCCCCTGTGGTGAAGCTGGAGTTGTGGGTTTTGTGCACACCTAAACACAGGCATAAGCAATCAAAGCCAAATTAGTTTATTACACATAATGTGTTACATATAAAAACAACCTCATTACGAGAGATTAGGGTTAAAGACATCATTATTTTGAAGGGGTTTAATCCTGTCTTTGATTTGCACACACAAAGATCTTCTGTGTGAAACTGCTCAGCTGCACCAGCAGACATTCAAGGCAACTGCTGGAGCCGGTGTCTAATGACAGATATACAGTTACTTTGTTTTGTGGGATTGTTTAGTACTCTTTGTTGCCTTTAACAAAAAACTAGAGAAACCGAAGAGGTTTGCTGGCTGTGAGTCAGGTCAAATTCCTCTGCCATGTTTTTTTCAGGCATTTTCATTCAAAGCTGATCTTGTGAAAAGTAGGTTACCTACTTTCCTTTTCTCCCTGAATTATAGTGCTACTACAGGAAAGCCTGAAGGTGATGCAGTTATTTTGAATAAGTCCCTTACAACCATGATGGTTACAAGTATTATCTTGTGTCTCTATGGAGAAAAAATACATATATATATAGGAGGTACAAAGCAGTGTTTCAGTTGATCTAGAAATTACATCATCATTTCCACCCTGCAGTTCATTTCAGATCTGTACTGCACAGTATGCATTTATTTGCATTTCAATGATCAAAAGTTGAAAAGGGTCTGAAAATAACTGGCCTATATTGTCCGACTTTTAGGACCCTACATTGTCCGACTTTTAGGACCCTTCTAGAGGTGGCAATCTTACCCAGCAGACCCCAAAGCAGTGGTTCCCAAAGGGGCCTCCCCCAGGGGTGAACGAGGTCATGATAGGGGGCGCCTTGCCGTGGCGCAGCAAGGCTAAGCAACACGGGATGATGACTTCAGCACTGCAGAATAGGAACAGTTCATTGATGTCACCTCAGATTCAACAATGTCATTGAGAGCCCAAAAATGTTTTCATCTATCGAGGGGGAGCCCGAGAAAAAAAGTTTAGGAACCATTGCCCTAAAGGGTGGAGATATATACACAACACTGCTGATTGTTCATCTGTCGGAAGAATCATCACTTCTCATTTGACAGCCACAGAAACATAAACACAGAATCTGACATGTTTAAACTTTCCCTGCATTTCGAGAGAGCAGTTTCAGGACTGCCTTTATCACAGTACCATGGACTCAGAGGTGCAGAGCTTCCTGGGGATTATTGGTAGAGAGGAGGCACATAGGGAACTAAATGGTGCAGTTAGTAGTGATGCATGGATTGTAAAAATTAGGGCTGATGCAGATGCAGATATTTAAAATATTAATTTAGCCAGTGGCTGACACCAATGCAGACATTTTTTATTGCTTTTGGTAGAACAATCCAGCATTGCCAATATTTTTTTTTGATCATTGACCATGAAAACAGATCAGAGTCTGTAAAACAGGTCATGTCTTCTTCTCATTATAAATCTCTCCTCTACAATGACCCAGCCATTAGATATACTTAATGCCAGCATTAAACTGATTGGACTCAACATATAAACATCTGCTACTGAAATGTGTTCATACCACATTTTTTGCAGATGGCCGATGTTTCTCAATATAATTAAATAGAATATCTTTATTGTCTGTAAACTCAGCAGAGAACAACATTACGAATGCAACATAATAGGTAATAAAAACATTTAAAAAAAAACTAAAAAGAGGTTAAAAACAAGATATTGCACAATAAACACTAAATATTGCACACTTTTTGTATAAAGTCAAGTGCAAGACACTGCAGCATGTGTAAAAATGAAGTGGCATGATTAAGGGCTCTTATTGTCTTTTGGAGTTTAGAGTGTAAATGGCCATGGGAAAGAAACTGTCCCTAAATTTTGTAGAGGGTGTTTTTGCAGACCTACAGTGTCTGCCAGAAGGCAACAGTTCAAAAATGTGGTGGCCAGGGTGTTTGGAGTCTCTGATTATGTTCTTAGCTCTGCTGTGGTAGCGGGAGGTGGCAGACTCCTTCAGAGAGGAGCTGAGAGGGCGGCCAATGATCTTTTCTGCTGTTTTAACCACTCTTTGCAGAGCTTTTGTGTCTGCAGTAGAGCAGCCTGCATGCCACACAGAGATACAGTAAAGGCTGGCTCAGATTACATGAATTCAGCCAGACTGCATTGTGTAGCTCTTCGTCAAACGTTGAGCCCAATTATGAGTTTCGAAGATGACGGTCTTGTAGTGTGACGCGTCCAAGACCCCCATGACCACAATTCAGCAAGACCAGCATGTCAGAATTTTCCTTGCATTGTCTTCTAGTGTGACACCCTGACCTGACGTCATTGACGTGAATCTTGACACCTACCAATAGGGGAGAATTTGTTCTTATTTTTTTTATCATCAATTGCCAGAGTGACATTAAACAAGCCTACACTTTTACACCAGGGATTTATGAGTACATACAGTGATTCCTTGACATTTTATCATATTCATACTTAAGCTGTCCTCGTCTTGATACATCAGGAAGAGTCCATAATTACCTCCGCCAAGGAGGTTACATGATCGTGTGGGTTTGTTAGTTAGTTTGTTAGTTTGTTTGTTAGCAGCATAACTCATAAAGTTATGGACGGATTATGATGAAATTTTCAGGAAATGTCAGAAATGGCATAAGGAAGAATTGATTAGATTTTGGGTTTGATCCGGATCACCGTCTGGATCCAGGAATTTTTTAAAGGATTCTTTACTATTGGGAGATAGGGCTAATGGCGGAGGTCTGTGCTGTTACCACTTTACACCAGGAGATGAGAGGACATGAGTAACTTCAATCCCAGCAGCATTTTGGCTGTGTTTCTATTCAAAATTTGGAGTTTATAGAGTTTGAAAGACGCACGCCCGGTCGAGCACACGAGTCGGAGCAGAGAGAAAGACAGCGAATTGTAGCGAGAATACTCACAATGCTGGGAGGAATAGAGGAATATTCACCCTCTGCCATGACTTCCAGTCATCCAGTGAGACCATGGGTGAGACTGTCAGTGCATCTGTTGGCACCAGCAGGCAATGCTTCCACCATGCGAGTCCACCTGTAGCGAAGCCAGTGCTTTTCCTCACCATGTTTCCATCCTACCGGGGAGGGAATAATCAGCAAATGCCATGGTGGGGGGCACATGGGGACAGATTCGGGAATTTTTTAAAGGATTCTTCAGTATTGGGAGATAGGGCTAATGGTGGAGATCTGCGCTCTCCAAGTGCTTTTCTAGTTGTTTCTTGTTTTGTTTTGTTTTTTTGTTAGAGTAAAATACTCACTCACTTTGACCCCCCACACGACCAGTGAACTCACACACAGTCGTGAAGACATTGGTGACATCAGCATACAATGAGTGGGCGGGATCACACTTGTAGTGTTTTCAGGCTGTCAGCAAAGATGGGGCTAGAGTCTCGTCTCACAGTCTGACATGGTGCTGTCGTTAATGACTAAAAAGATTGTGTGGTTTGAGCCAGCCTTAAGTCAATACAAATTTTTTGCCTGATATCGGCTAATAGCGATGTTAAACCAATGATTTGAGCAGCCCTAGCAGTTAAGAATGAGAAAGTGTTCCAGCTTGTGTCACCGAGGATGGATGCAGAGGCGTTTGTGTCGGACCACATATAAAAATCTCAGAAGTTAATTTTGCAAAATCAAGGCCCACAATAACAGGATTGTAGAAAGCAGTATTTAAGTGTTTTCAACACATGCAGCAAAGTTTCTGCACATGAACGGTGTCCACTGGAATTTTCCTCAAAGCCTTTATTTCTATAGCAGCCCTCAAAATGCCATATTATACTATATTCAGCAGAAACCATTGGTGTTGTAGACTTCAGTCAGCAACTCCCTCGTCATACGGGGTATGACCGTGTCCTGCATGAACTAATGCAGAGCTTCATTTCTTTTATTTGCCATGTTCATATTTGTTAATCTAATCTGAATGTTATGCTGTTGGGATTCTGCATGTCATGTGTGTAAACCCTCTGAGTGATACATTCTCTCTCTTTTAGTTTTATACTCAGAAGAGTCGCACTCTGTCCAGTAAATCCATGGGGCAAAGAAATGTCAGCAACTCCGGCATATGGGAACACCAGATCAATGCTGCCAACTGGCCAAAGGGTCCCAATGGACTGAAACCCAGTCGCAGTGACCCTGCCTTGGCTCCTTCATTTTCCATCGTTCCTCCCACTGTTATGGTGATTTTTTTTTTAAATTTTTGTGCCATTTATAAGCCTTCTTATGAATTCACTGTTGGAAATCAATTCTACTTCACTCTTCATTTTGTAAAAGCATTGTGAAATACTTTTCTTTTTAGAGAGCCAAAGGCCAACAAACCCTGATGACTCGTGTTAATAGACACAGCACTCTCTCAATGCCAAATGGCACTCTATTGACCAACAGCCAGACACGCATCGTGCAACCACCCACTTCCCAATATCAAACCGAAGGCAGGATGGGAACAATCAAAGCAATCAAGCAAGAGCAGGTGTCCGGGTGAGTTCATCTCTCAGGAAACAAAGGCATATGACAAACCTATTTAAGGAATTCACTCCTTATTGGCATTTACAGTATATATAGTCATTTCTTTTTCCATATTTTACATGCAGATCAAATTGCAAACTTGACATGAAGGTAAATTTCTCCATGAAATGTATTCCCTTATAATCAAACTTTGTTGGATGATTTGGCTGCACTCATTTCTATGAGATAACTTCTTGCTACCAGCAGAGATTATTCTATAACTTAATCTTCCTGATGTTTAGGTATTTTCCTGGAATAGTGGATGGGTATACCTAGACAAAACAGTGTTTAAATGCCCCAACAACAATTTCCTTCATATAATTTAATTTGAACTTTTTCTTGAGCTTGTGATAATCGACTTTTTTGGTGTCTGTTGTTTCCTCCATGTCTGTGCCTCTTACTGCTGTGTAAACAGCACAGTGAACATGTCAGACCTGACCCTGAAGGAGGCCGTAGAGTTCCTCAGTCACTCTGATGAAAATTACCAACAGTGTGGAGCGACCTTCATCCAGCACACCACCTACAAGGAGGAGCGCGCCAAACAGGAGGTCAGAACTCTTTCCCAATTACACGCTGTTATTTAGTGTGCTGTTAGTCTGGGGTAAACATGCACTGAAGTGTTGTAAATGTTTACTTTTTGTATGGTTGATAGAATTAGTGGGGTGCTCGATGAAGACCTTTGTGTAACCTGCCTCGAGGGAGAGGGAGGAGAAAGCTTTCATCATACTTGGCTGCTCTCTCAGTGAAGTCAGTTAGTTACCACGCCTTTGCACTCTCAGATTTTGAACACGTATCGTTCTGCATTTCTCTGTCACAGGTTTACCAGCTTGAAGGTATCCCTCCCCTGGTGGCCTTGCTCCGGAGCCCGCACCCTGGAGTGAGCCAGGCTGCTGCAGGGGCTCTGAGGAACCTGGTTTTCAGAGACCACAACAATAAGCTGGAGGTTCAACACTGCAGTGGCATTGCTAAGGCCTTGCAGCTGCTAAAGGAGACAGAATCTACTGAGACCCAGAAACAAATCACTGGTACCACACTTCTATTGGGATGAGTGTTGGGTAGAAAGATGACAAAGAGGACTTTAAATAAAAAAGCCTATACTTAATCCCTAATTTTATTGGAAATATATAACACACTGAGAAAAACTAAACCATAAAACAAAGTAACACATTAAGTCAGCAGTACAGAAGTCCAAAAGTTGCTTAATTAGCACTTTTCCATTTTTCACATTGGAACTAGTGTACATGTCCTTATTAGATGATGTCATAAATACCAACCCCAAAATACTCCCTTCCTACAAAAACTGACCTGTTCATCAATTGATTAAACTACTAAAGTCCTCCTACTTTTTCCACCCATTAAAGCCTGCATAAGTCGCATAAATTCATATTACAAAAAGGTTATGATTTGGTTATGAGTTTTTTTATCTCTTGCAGTTTTTTAAAGCCCCTTACATGGATTCAGAAACTTTTACTATAATTAGAAAAGCACAAAATGTTTTAATGCTTTTATTGTAACATGTAGGTCTGCTGTGGAACTTGTCCTCTGCTGATGAGCTGAAGGGAGAACTGATAGCGACAGCTTTGCCCGCTCTCACTGAGAATGTGGTGGTGCCATTCACCTGCTGGTCAGACAACAGCACAAACAACAACATACACCCTGATGTTTTTCACAGCGCCACAGGATGCCTGCGGTGAGACCTTTTAAATTGATTCTGATGAAAGGCCCAAAACGTCACATATGTGGTGATAATCTTCATTAAATAAACTCGGAGCAGCTCCTGATGTGAGGACTTATTTTTCTGTTTTGCCTGGGATTTTTCTTGGTTTAGCACCCAGTACTTAACCCTTTGGGATGTGCACGCCTTTGAACTTTTAATAATGAACAGAGCTTCTGTGCTTTTAATGCATTTACAATCATTTCTGAAAAGCTGAGATTAGACAATAACCTGCACACTTTGTTTTTAGAGTCACAAAATGGCTTTTAGCTCAGACGGTGATAACCTCATCTAAAGATGCACAACTGCAGCTAATTAATACTGTCTTATCAGGCCTCTGGGCACCTGCACTTTATCAAAAGTGCATGATCAGACAAGTTCATCTTGTTGGATAGATATTTGTATCTCTCATATGTATATTGAATTAAAACAACATTCACTAATATATCTGCTTTTTAGTAGTTTGAGTTTATAAACTCACCGGGAGGCCACCATGTTTTGGTTGGCGCTGGCATTGTGACTCACTTAGCCACAGCACTCCTCGCCGTTCTGATGCAGTAACTGTTGTTTCAGACTGGCAGTCAGTGTTGTGGCTGCATCTCAGAGACAATGCACGTCTCAGGAGTGGAGAATTTTAAGATTTTAGGTCTCATTTATTTTTTTCACACACGAGCGGTTATCGGTCACACTAGACAGGAAAATGATAAATACAGAGCTGCATTTACCCTGTTGTATAGCTTGTATGAAAGCTGTTATGGCAGCAACAGCTGCAAGCAGTAAAACATACTGCCAGTCTGAAACAGCGGTTACTGCATAGCAACGGCGAGGAGTGCTGTGGCTAAGTGACATCACACTACCAGCACAGACCAAAACATGGCGGCCTCCTAGTGAACTATTAGCTCAAATTTACTCAAAATGCAAATTTAGGATATCTAGGAATTTTTTTTTTTTAGTTCAATATACTGTAGATATGAGCGATACAAATATCTATCCAACTAGATGAGCTTAAACTCCTGCAGGGTTCCTTTAAAGCCTAGTAAAATGTTAAGAGGCAGTGTATGTGTTCTTTATCTGGTACTGTGTTGTCAACTTGAATGTTCCTTGTGTTGATTTAAATGTTTGATTGAAATTTGTGTAGGAACCTGAGCTGTGGTCAGCAGAGGGGGAGACAGGCAATGAGAGATTGTCCCGGCCTCATCGACTCCCTCATGAGTTATGTCCAGTCCTGTGTGGCAGAGGAAAACCCTGATGACAAGGTAAAAGAAAACTTAAAATCTGAAGACTCTTAAACTCAGACTCCAAAGTTTTTCAATAGACTAAAGATTGTCTTTGGAACTTTGCCTTATTCTTTTTTTTCTTTTTTTAGTTGTTCATTGTACTGACACATTATCTTAAACCACCTTCATTCCCCACTTACAACCACCTTTATGTGTAAAATGAAACTTTCAACTGAACAGTTTTGAAAGCTGTTTAGTCACATGGCATTGCTGAAATGGTTTAATACAAAACTTTGATAAAAGACTTAATTGATCCTGGACTGTAAATAGAAAAAACGGGCCATTGCCAAAACTGGGAAAAATATAGGACAAAAGGTATGACCCAAGTGCAGATGCAAAAAAAACTAAAAGATGTATTCAAACAAAGGATCAAAAAGGAAAACAAAGCATCAAATTTTACAAAAGTCCAAGCATGAGTAAAAATCAACTGAAGAACCACAAGGGTAAATACACAGAAAAAAAACTTGTTTGAAAAAACCTCTAGAGACACAGGAGAACTTTGCTGGGAGCAGCTGAGGCATAAAACAAACTGAAGCTGACGGGCAGGAGCACACAGGCGAAATACACTTTTGGACACAGGTGAGACAAGGATAGTCAAGCACAGGTGAAACTAATTGCTCTATCACAGTAGAGGGAAAACACCAAGAAGTAAAACTGATCATGAGACACAGGGCACAAGGACCGGTGCTTTTTCTCAAAGCCAAGGAAGAATCCTCAAATGGGCGTTTTTAAAGAATACTATGTCATTGACTGTCATCAGAGGACTGTTCCAATAACAAGAATCCTCATATTTTTTAGGGTACTGTCTTTCGAATAGATCATGTTCAAGGGTGCACATATGCTTGCAGAAATGACCCACAATCCAATGCTCACTGTTTTCCTCCTCTTCCAAACAATGCATTGTGCAATATCAGACGGAAGCCAGGTCCTCGAGCACTCATTACACTTTTAAAAGTCTAGTTTCCACCATAAATATGTTAACATTATTTTATGGTATTACAGTAAAGCTGGACAGGTTAAAGTAGTGCCGTAGAATATGAACCAATATTTTGTTCTCATTCATAAATTTCTCATAATGCAGGAGAAATGCACTTTAAAAAGACACTTACTGGTTCACCCTGAAAGCAGTCCCAGAATACACCTGCATACTGGGATTGCCTTCAGCACAAAGGAGTCCACGGAGGTGAGCAGCACTGAGCAGTGCTGGTCTTAACTCAATGGAAAGGCTGAGTGTGGGGGGTCTCTATTTACAGAGGTGAGTTTGGGCAATCAAACTTGCAACCTATGGCCACCACCATGACAAGACATGTCTTTTAGGACGAACATGGGCAAATATTTGAGGTACTGCAAGATCTCAGTTTACTGATTGGATTTTTTAAAGCCACTTTTAAATAAATATAGATGTTTCAATGCAAAAATTCTACATTCTATATCGTTAAAGTAAATCGATTGGCTTCAATAGCATTTTTTAATGTCTACCATTATATGGTATTTGAAACAGTGCTGTTTTGTTTAATCATCTTCTGAATAAGAAAACAGCTGTTGTTTGGATTAATGGACCCTCATTTTTGATATTTTCAACCATATCAGATTTATTTTCTGTTTTACATTTATTTAGTGTATTTTGAATAATGTAGCTTGAACCTTAACAGTACAAATCATAGTACAGAACAAAAAAACAGAGCAGAATCAAATTTGTAGACCTCATAGACTTTTTGATCAAGTTTTTTGCAAGGAAGACATTTAGGACCTGTTTGAAATGGCTCTTCGACTCACTTTTGGTCCTGAACCACTGTTCCAGAGTACTTGTAATCCCTGTTGCACATGTCCTTTGTTTCACTCCAGCTCACTTCACCCATGTCTTTAAGTTAGTGCTGTCAAGTGATTAAAAAATTAATCAAGTTAATCACATCATTATACTGTGATTAATCATGATTAATCACAGCATTTCTTTCATTTTAGTAATTTTTAGATTTTTAAACATTCTTATTATTCTTTATTTTCATTATTTTAACTTTATGTTATCGTTTTGGGGACAAATCTGGGTCTGCTGGACTGCGCTGATGTAGCTTGGTGTTATGGCTTGATCCCATGTTGTTGTTGGCGTCTGTGCTAACATTAGAAAAGATGCGTTTTGCCCGGAGGTGGTACTTCAAACTCGTTGTGCTTCGGTGTAAAGACTGTGGCAGTCATCACCACAGTATGTACATAGAACTTTTGTTTCATCCAGACTTCCATTCGGCAGCTTTTTAAATCAAAATTTTCCGTGAAGCAGACCTGGGTCTGTCTCCTCACTCATCACTGCTGGTTGCATTTGACCCACCTTTAACCTTTTCACCTCAGGGGCGTAAACATCCAGGCAGGACGACCACAGGAGGAAGTTATGGTCAAACTTGGTCATATGATTAAATTGTGTTATAATTTTTTTTTAATGTGTTAAGCTTTCCAGATTAATCATGAGCGTTAATGCATTTTTATTAACAGGCCTACTTTAAGTACATCAATGAACACGCATAGTAAACATACACACTGCCTCATTTAAATGAACATATGGTAGGCTGACTCAAACATCCACAATCATTGCCTGCCTTACATTCATAATGTGTGTGGATTCAGCTGACACACCCACTCGTTTGTGCAAGTTCTGGGTGTGGGTGCGTGCTTAAGAACGTCAGTGACAGTGTGGTGTTTACACAGGCTCCGTTTAATGCAGCAGCACAGTACAGTTTATATCTGGTTATATGTTGTCATTGTATGTGAGAGAGGAATTCATTTGAAGCTGTTTCTTTTTTTCAAATAAAAGTAAAACCTCTGGGCTTTAAACCATATTGAAGCTTTAGTTGTTTCAATGAAATTGTATAAAGTATGTAGCCTAGCCTCTATCTAAATATTAATCACTTTTTGATCAGCTGAATTTAACAAGGACTCGGACAACATCTTAATGTAATGTTTTAAGATCTAAAGAATCTAAAACTGTAACAGGAGGTACTGGGAATAAATATGTACTATTGTTTCATTCATGGTGCATTCCTACATTTTTGCTCATCAGTTTAAATCTCTGCCTGGCACCTTTGCAGAGATTTTTTATTTGCAAAGTCAATTTTTGTGTGATGTTTGCTTTTTGTTTTCATTTGGTTTGGGTTAAATAGAAACAGATGTTCCCTTGAGATCCAGATGTCTAACAGTTCGATAAACTAGTGCCTTTATCCTATACTGTTTCAGGCAAATGAGAAGTTCTTTTTTCCCAGCAGAAACTCTTTAGATCTTCAATCGAAGAAAGTGATGCCAACATTTTTAAATCTTATCTTCTCTTCTCCCTTGTAGTCTGTGGAAAACTGTGCATGCATCCTCCACAACTTGACCTACCAGCTGGAGTCTGAGTCTCCTCAGTGCTTCAGCAAGTTCCAGCTTGCGACCTCTGAAGATAGGAAAAGCCCCACAATCGGATGTTTCAGCCCTAGGAGCAGCAAGGCTCAAAAGGAGGTGAGCTTCCTCCTCCTCAACTCCACTTATTGTTCGCCGAACCATAATGAGCCTGCAGTAATTCTCTCATTCTTGTTATTTCCCCTCAGTTTTCTTTCGACATGTCTCGGGGAATGCTTGATGGCAGTGCCCCATCAGGTGTGAAGTGGTTGTGCCACCCAAAGGCCATGCAGACCTACCTGTCTCTACTGGGGTCATCACAGAAAGATGCCACTCTGGAGGCTTGCTGTGGTGCCCTGCAAAATCTCACTGCCAGCAAAGGACTGGTTAGTACAAAAAAGATAACTACTTGTCCAACCGTGAGTGCATGGATATTCAGGATTATCATAGATTTCTTTATGAAAGAATAAAAAGAGCAGAGTCACAGACTTCTTAGGAATAATGACTCAGAAGCAGAATTCACAGGAAGAACTGGCTTGTTTTGTGAGAAAGGGTGGAGTTGTTTCTCCAGTGGTAATTAGAGAAGACAGAATAAACTAGAACAAAAGAAAGTGAGAGGCCAACACAAAGCCAGGTGGATTGAAATGAAATGCTAATGTGGACAGTTAAGCAGGAGATAACATGCCTTCCTCTTTCTCTGTTGGATTTGCTTCTCTTGTAGGGCTCCAGTGCCATGAGTCAGATTCTGGTTCACAAGCTGGGTGCTCTGATGCACCTCGCCCCTCTGCTAAAGTCTCCAAACTGCAGCCTGCAGAAGACAGCCATGTCTCTGCTGGGGAACATGTCCCGCACCAGTAGTTTGCAGACTACAATGGGTATGGAAAAGCTTGAAACGAGATGTTGTAGTGTTGCAGACACATAAATGTCTCGTCGGTGCACATAAAAGTGATGTATTGTTTCCTGTGTCTCCTCTGTAGCAAAGCAGCTTCTACCTGAGCTCACCAGCCTCCTCTCCTCTCGTCCCCGAGAAATGGGTAACTCTGATGACACTGTAGCAACAGCTTGTAACACAGTACGGAGTTTGATGATGGCTGACCCTGAGGTCAGCAAGAAGGTCATAAACAGCGAGCTGGTGACATCACTGGCAGATCTCAGTGAGAATGGGTAAGCGTTTATCCAACATTTAAACATTTTTGGCTGCTTCTATGTTTGAAATACGACTCTAGCTATCTAAATCTAATCTTAATGAAAATGCTTTTAGCTTTGTAGACAGCTTTGAGTTTCATGAGCTGCTATTTTCAAATGGCAGGAAAATTATTACCTCCTTTCTCAAATAAAATGCTGTTTGAACTCTCATGTTCAACTTCTATGTACCAGAGCAATCCCAATGTTATATGTTGGCCAAATGGTCTGTAGATTACTCAGAGATCGGCGATTTGATTTAAATTGCATTCATTTGGTCCATTTCAACTCTATCTCTGCTTGATTGTGTGTGATATTACTTTCATTGTTCCACCTGTCCTTTAAGGGCTCACCTATTTTGCTGTCTTATCTACATTTGCCCTTCTGTTTCAGGTCTTTAGATAAAAGCAGCAAAGCAGCTTCCCTGCTGCTCTACAGCATGTGGAACGACAAGAGCTTGCAAGGAGCTGTTAAAAAGGTAAACTCAAGAGACCGACTTCTTACTATTTACCTCTTGAAGGCAGACACAACACAGTGCTGTTGTATCAGTGTATCACACATGCTGACAGTTCCTTACACAAGCAGTGGGAGGGCCCAGCTGAAATTAGTTTATTATTACTCCTCTGGCTCACTCAGTCACTTTCCCTTCTTTTTTGCCACACCCAAGAGTTCACTCAATACAGAAACAGTCAGAGGAATCCAGGCGGACTGGTTTTCACAGCTCACTGTCTATTATGGGAGGACTGATACATGCATGGTAGAGAAGAGAGGACAAAGAGGCCGATAGACTGTGAAGTAGATAGACAATGTTAATGAAATATTTTTCTTTAAATGTATGTACAGGTTTGAAACATGCTTGTGGTATTCACAGTAGAGGACCTTACTCATGTCATATATTAAACAACGTGACAGTGACACAGCAAGAGAGAGACAACTCCAGTTTTCAAACTGACACTTTTTGCCTGAAGCCTCTCTTAATTGCTGACGCAGTACATTTCCTTTCACAATTGGCGTGAGGGTGTGTTGTATAACGTTTGTTTTTTTGTGTGACACCCTTAACTTTTTTTCTCTGTAATGCTCGATTCACAGCTGGGTTTGGGCAAATCCCTTTTTGTTAATGACAACACCACAGCAGTGCACAGGTTTGCACAAGTCATCGAGTGAGTGTTGGACAGCACCACAGCTCCTGAGAGGTAAGAGCTGCTTTTTTTCAGTTGTGAAGGCTTATTTAGAACCAAAATTGAGTCCACTTGTCTCACTTGACTAAATCTTTTTTTCTCTCTGTCTCTGTGCCTCTTTCCCCTGTGTGCTTGTCTATGTGCTTCAGATGGAAACCAGCATGTTTAGACACTGCTGTGGACACACCCTCGCAACAAGGAGAGTAAAATTACATTCTTCACATAACCTTGTTGAAAGAGCTTATCAATTAGGAGATGATCATTTGTAATACATACTAGAGAGAAAGCTTCTTATTTCAGAAATAACCCTGCTGTGTTTAATGTATTTAATTTGGAGAGAAATTATGTTTGTGTAAATAAAGGGGGGTGAGTGTTTTAGGTGAAAGAGTGTGTGAGCTTAGACCAGATCTTACTGCACGACAGTCCAAAACATGTGGAGAGACGACGTCTGAAGTGAAAGTTACTTAAGGTGTGCAATGATTGTTTGCTTCATGAGTGGCACTGTTGGAAAATGTCAGTCTTGGATTGAAATGTCTTTTATAGCCTTGAGGAATTGATCAGCCAGATATGAAATTAATAACCAGATAATCTAAGAAAAACACAGTGTATTTTACAAACTGTTGCTTTTTGACCATGCTGCATAAATATAGTTTGCAATAACAACAACAAAAATATTTCCTTTTTAAAGTGTCTTTCCTTGCTTTGTTGACGCTTACATTATTTTAAATGTGCACATAGTATATGTAGGATTTTTAAAACAAACAAAAAAAAGACCAAATTTGGCTTTATGAGGTTTCACATGATATAATTGCTGCATTTGTAAAGTTATAGATTTTTGTGATAATGTGTTCTTTGTTTATTTCTTGTTAAAGAGCCAAGTTTGGTTAATAACAGCTTTAAAAAGTTCCTTAACTGTAAAAGGAATGGTTCGATAGTTTGATGAGAACACTTCTGGGTTTCTTGCCAAAGCTGGATGTGCAGCAAATTAAAGCTATAACTATCTACTGAGTACCCTAGCTTAGATAAAAATAAAGGCTTTGAATATGAGAGAACAGCTAGCCTTGCTCTGTCAGAAGGGTACAAAACCTGCAAACATTCTTTAAAAGGAACCCAGCATGATCAGACATTCACTTTATTGGATAGATTTTTGTATCTGCCACATGTATTTTGAGCAAGAAGACTATCTAGATATCTGCATTTTGCATAAATTTGAACTGATAAACTCACCAGGAGGTTGCCAAGGTTGTGTGATGTCACTTTGCCACAGCGGTCCCCGGTGTACTTTGGCTTAACTAGCCGTTTCAGACTACTGGCAGCCTGAGGACTGCATCTCACGCACTGATGCACTGGTCTCATGCTCGTAGAATTTTGAAATTTTAGGTCTTGTCTATTTTTTTGCACACCACTAACAGCAGCAGTCAAAATATACAGGAAAATAATAATTAAAGAGCCATATTTACCTTTTTGTGGCAAATATGTACATCCACATTTGCATAATATGTCTGAAATCTGTTCCTTTACAAACCTAAGCTTCTGTTTGTGAAGCTTTCTGTCTCCACACCAGTGCGATATGTAACAGGTAAAGATAAACACAGTTCGAAAACACTTCCAGTTTATGCTTTTTAAAGTAAAAGCCCCTCTTTAGTGTTTCTTTAAAGAAATTCCTTTCCTTTGTTCATAATACTTTTATTTTGGAAAGCTCCCAGCACGGTTCAACTGTATACCGAATCGAGTCACTTTAAGGGAGGCTTATGAGGTAAAACTTAGAATGACGGGTCTCTGACAGCAGGGAGACAAAGCTAACACGCAGTAAACTTGTGCCTGGTATGAAAATGCATGAAGGAGCAGACGCATGCAGCAAATGCAAGCAGCAAAACAGGCTGCCAGTCTGAAACAGCCGGTTACTGCGTAGTCCGAGTCCGAGGAGCACTGTGGCCAAATAATGCCCTGCTACCAGTGCAGACCAAAACATGTCGGGCCTCCTGGTGACTTTATAAGCTCAAATTACCCAAGATGTAGATATCTAGTAAGTTTTGTTATCAGTATACATTTGAGAGATACAAATATCTATCCAATAAGGTGAATTTGTGGGATAGGATCATGTCAGGTTCCTTTAAAAAAGCATACTTATTAATAAAGTATATATGGTCAGATGTATGCATAAAACACTGAAGTGTTACATCAACATCCTGTTCTGAGCTTTGCCAAAAACAGCTGGTAGTAGTCTCATATTTAACATGACAGCCATGAGAGTTGTTCATCCTTTTTATGACAAGAAATGAAAGAAGTGTATTTCTGGAAACATCAAGCTATTGCCTGAAAAGTGCCGTATGCTAAGAACTCTGGTTATTTCTGTGGATTTGTTATAACACTGCATTTGGAAACTTAAACTTTTGTTTTATATGTTTGTATTTCATGTTCGTTTTCTTGCATAAACTGAGGAATTGGAGACAGAGAAGTATTTGACTAAAGTTCAGAACATATAACAACTTTATATACAGAATTTTTTTTAGCTTTATTATAAGGTCTTTCCCTGAAAGTTACTGACATTCAGACTCAGTTTTGTTTGTTGATGAATGAAAAAATGTAGTGTAAAACAAGAGAGCCCATTGAAGTGGCTGTGGCCTCCTGTGGAGCTGCACATTCAGAATAGTTTAAGTTTTTTCATTTCATAACAAACACGATTCTTCATTCAAAACTTTGATATTTACATTTTTTTCTGCTCTACTTGTAGGGTTTTAAGGTCTCTTTACAGGGTTTCTGCTTTATCACAACACTTTACCACATACAAGTTTGACATCTTAGAAGATCTCAGACAGTTTCTAAGGACCAGAGGTCTAAAATCACTTAAGTTGTCTTGTGAAGAGAGGAGCTGTCTGGCATCAGAGGGGATTTCTCACAGCTCCCACAGTACACCACAGAGGACTGTTATCCTGCTTGAGACTTGTAGTCATTCTGAGGTTCATTTGCCTCCAGAAGATTGATGACAGTATTTCCTAGAATGTATTTTTGGAAAAATGTGTGTGGCGTATAATTAGGAGCTTTTCCTGTCACAGAATAAATAACAGATTTGAAGACAACATTGTAGGTGGTGTTTTTTTTCTTCAGCAGCCAACTTTTTAAAGAAAAATTGCTATGAGTTCACTGTGTTTTGATGTTTTCAAAATAATCGTCATAATCGTCGTCGTTTAAATCTGCAGTCATTGGTGTTCATCTTCTTGTTGATATCTTGAAGTCATTAAGTTCACATTCCTGCAGATTTACGGTGGTGTGCATGCCGTTCTCTGACTACCAGACAACCATAAACTATCTTCTTCTCATGTGGAGGTCTCACCGATGCATGTTATGCGAGTTTTCTCTCTGATCTAAAATCTGAAAAGATGAGTCTGAATCCTCTTCTGTGTTGTTAAAATAATGTTCCTTTTCTAGTGTCTGACTTTTACTAAAAAAAAGTCTTGCATGACTATGTTACATTTATCTTGCATTATGCTGAAGCTGACACTTTTCTCTCAATGACAATAGAAGGGGCTTTTTTCCTTTTGGGAGTTCTGCTTTTGAATACTATGTGTCCCATCTCATTACTTTAGCTGCAGACCTCCCTGACTTATAATGAAAGGCAAATGAAAACACAAAGCACAAAGAGTCACCCATGCCGCACTTTGTTTTCAGAGGGAGACTTATATCTGGCATGGAAACCATAAATAGTCTGTGCATGGTTAGATTAAGGTAATTTAAGGATATTGCAGATCTGCATTTCCCTTGCTAAAATAATCATGCAGCAACTCCACCCTTTGACCACACCAAAAGGTTTATGGCTATGAGTGTTTTCTTTTCATAAAGTTTTGTAAAACCTGGCAACCATTTAAAAGTTGACATATCATTGAATGGAATCTTAATTTCATAACAAGTTCAACCTTTTCTAGTGTAATTACTGGCACTCAGACCCACAACAATGACTAAATCAGTATTTACTCTTGCATCTACCTGTCTGATCAGAATTAAGAGTTTACTCACACTTTTCTTTAGAAGAGAATTTTTAATCTGGATAGCAGGCAAATGATTAATCATCTTTCAGTTTTGTGTCGGGTGGAGGTCTGGGCGTTGGCCAAGGAGTATCACACTGGTTCCAGTCATGTTTGAACCTGCCTATGAAAAGGAAGGTGTCTCTTCCTGTCTTTGCTTCAGGCTTTTAACATTTATGTCTTGAATGTACTTCAGAGTCATTTTATTCTCTATCTGAAGTGGTCTGACAAAGAACAGAAGTCAGAAACTGAACAAAGATTGTTTTATTTACACCCTTAAAGCAAAATTTAAAGGATCGAAATTGAGGAGGACAATAAGATTTGATGCGTTGGGATTGGGGTGTGGCAGGAAATCCAGGGCTTGGCGGATACACTTCTCCCTCAGTATGTCGGCGTCTATTTCCTCAGACCTCTCTTGGTCCTCTTGGATCTGTTCAAAACAAGGAAGGGTCACATGAGGCAAAGAGCTGCTGACAACTTCATCTGCAGAAGCACTGAGAATGTACAACCAGCTGACATAATGAGTTTGCAGATTCCTGTCATTTGTCCCACAAAAAACAAGACAATCGTCACAGAGACGGTCTGTGACTGGTATGACAGATAACCTGACAGCCTGACACACCCTGACACAAAGCCGGATCCTTGAGTAAGCCTGCAGGGGGGCTTGAGTAAGAGCAAAACATTCAACTCAAAGAGGCTTTACATTGTAATTCTAGTTATTAAATTCTTTATTTACATCCCTTTGTGTTCTGTTCGTACTTCAGCATCATCTCCAGGAGTTCTAACATTTTTTGGGAGAATTAAAGGTAATTATTGAAGTTTTGGGCTTGGCTTGCAAGTTTTCTTGGAGTTTAAGTGGATTATTAGACCCATACATGACCAAAACTGAGCACTTGTGCAACCGAGGAACAGGTCACAGAACAAAAGACAACACTTAGAGTGGCTTTTTCAGGAGCTGGACTTTAAAAGGGGAATTTGCCACATAATATATCCCAGAGAGGAAATGCTGTACTTTGCTGGTACTATGTATTCCCAGTTTTAGATCTTTTTTTTTTCTGTCAATTTTATTCATAAAGTCTGGCAGTTACAGTCATGAAATTACCACATTGCAAACCTTTACAGATCAAGCAACATTTCATAAATAAAACAGGAAAAGGTCAGAGGTCAAGCCCAGGATTAAACTATGTGTAGACCCGTTTTAGAAGTAGACACACGAGTGGTACTCATTTTAGCTTCACTAGCTCAAGCTAACAACACCCAATGTAGCTAAGTAAGCTTTAGCAACGAGATCCTAAGTCAACATAGCTAAAGCAAACATAGCAACGTTACCTAAGTAGCTAACAAAGCTGCGTTGTGAGCTTAACTTTAGCTATGTTAGCTACATTGGCTATGAAGCTATGTTATTTATAGTTAAGTCAGGTTTGCAATGAGAGTTTTCAGCAAACATAACTGAAGCTAAGTTAGCCACGGAGATAACTTAGATGTGTAGCTGACGTAGCTGCTTTGTAAGCTTAGCTTTAGCTTAAGTTAGCTATGTAGCTCACTGAGCTACACTGGCTAGGTTGGAATGTTTTCAGGGAGAACAAGCTTTTTCCTTTCAGCAGACTGTTTAATTGCTTTATTAAACGTTTTTAACCAGGCTTTGCAGGTCAGGTCTTTGACGTTTGGTGTCCTAACATTACCTCAACCCTTGAAAATTTAAGTGTTTATCGCTGTTCTGAGAGTGAGAGTGGCCGTCAGAAATTAACGGTCTGCAGCTAGACTGTCTTGGAAGATATGATCCAGTGATTCTTTTCTTTGCCTGTTTAAACTAAACTATCTTAACTTAACTTTTAGGTTACAAATGGAAATTTAGTCAAAGGTTTCTTTCGACCAATCGTTTGGTCAAATTGCTATGAAAATGTGGCCTGTTAGTGATTTCAAAAAGAGCAGCAGTGGAGTAAGGTTAGGTTGCACCATTTTGCAGATGACTCGCAAATTCACCTTTCTATGAAGTAGACATAATACCTCTTTTAAACACAGGCCTTTCATATCTATAACGTTTACTAAGAGTGAAACACAAGTCTTAATGTTTGGGTCCGGGGGGGTCTGTTTTAATTTTGATATTAATCATGAACATTAAGTTAAACACACTACTAAATTCCAGATATGATGATCGACAATTTCCAATAGTATAATTAAGAAAAGAGTGGGAGTCCAAATCTCACTTTCCAAGTGAGTTTTTTCTGTCTAAGGTCCATCATTTAATGAGAGAATCAAGAGGGCATTTCCTGTGTCCTGACCTCCCTTTGCTGGCCTCTGTCCCTTTATTTATGTCTCTTTATCCTCATTCTTTTGGCTGAAAACATTTTGAACACAGGAAAACACTGATGAAGACAATTTATGTGAATAAAAACTGTGCATGAAGAGAAGAAACTTGATTCTCACGTTTTCTGATGATCGCTGACACGGTTCCTCAGCACATTAATCTGGAACAAAGTAAACATGAAAATGTGATTCTACACAATCTTTTACATCCTGTTGTATTCTGTATGCTCCACCACACACCTCATATTTCTGTCTGCCAAACTGGTACTGCAGTTCAAACTTCTCTGCCTCCAGCTGGTACATCCACTCCCAAAGCTCTTTAGCTTTCTCCCTGTGAAACACATAACCAGGGAAACTGGGACGGTATGCTTGATGTTTTGATGTTGGGTGATTATTTTCATGGCCTCATACACTCCATGTTTCTATTGTGAGGTTAAATGACCCATCACTTCTATACTTACTTGAGTTTGTCCTGGCCCAAGTTTTCGATGTCCAAAGATTTGCGTCGATCACTCAGGATCTTCTTCTTCTTCTCTCTCTCTGTCTGCCTCTTACCACTCCGTTTTTCCGTCTGTGAAAAGTGAAATTAAACACTGCTGCAGTCACATCCTTTATACTGCAACACCTTTTAAATCTGTCACTAAAAACGCTTCACTTTCTCACCAACTTCTGCATGTAGCCTCCAAAGTGGAGACTTGTGAGGGTTTTCTTCTTCTTAGCATCATCTTCTGCTCTCTTTTTGGCCTCTTCCTCCTCCTTACGTGCTCTCTCGTCCTAAGAACACACATACCCATTGAGAAACATGACCAAAGGAAGCTTATTAAATGCAAAAGAAACTCTAATATGAGGCTACCTCAAGACGCTTCTGTCGCTCCTTCTCTCTCTCATTGCGGATTCTTTGCTGCTCTGCTCGCTCAGACCGACGCTTCTCCTGCACAACAAAACAACCCATTTTGTCACAAATAAACTTAGAATGTTAAAATTATGATTTCAAAACATTTACATATGATCATATATAAGATAAAGCTCTTACAATCCTCTCTTTGAGATTGACAATGTCTTCCTCTTCCTTCTTTCTGCTCTCAAAGTGAGCCTCAATCAAAGTCTGAAGCTCCATCAGGTCCTTCTCCATTCTTTTACGATGTATATCCTACAGAACCAGAGGCAGTGCTGACATGATAATGTTTTCTACAGTATAAATCAGTTTGTATGGTAATGATTCACCACTTACATCAAAGTCCACCTTCTCTCCATCTGGGATCTTGGGAGGGATGAGGTTAGGCATGATGAATGGCCTGGAGAGTAAAGGAAAAAATGGTGTAAGTCAAAGTGCAAACTAGGAGAAACAAAATAAACAACTAGAGTCACTGCAATTTGGTGTCAAATAAGGATTAAAATGCAATTAGTAGATGACTCTTGCCAAGCAAATGTCCTTTCAGAGTATTCATGTCTGTGCCTGTCACTGATGCTTAGAAACAGCTTATGTCATTTTACATATTGTGTCGCATTTAGAGCTTAGGAGGAGATTACATCAGAAAAAATTATGATGAATCTGTAGACCCCTCTAGACATACAAATACGTGTTTCCTCAATACTCATCCTGTACATGAGCCAACAGAATTCTCCAACAAAAGAAATCCTGCAACTGTCTTAAATGTAAAACATCACACTCACTGGTAATCTTCTTTTCCAGAAATATGAAAAGACAGACTCACTCTTCAATGAGCTGTACATTGATATGTCTGACACTGGCTTTAAAGCAGCACTATTATGCTGAAAATGGCTTAAGGTAGTCATTTGTCTTTTTAATGGTTGTTGGCCTTTAAAGGGTCAGCTCATTTTAGTCTTTTAGTATTCTAAAAACCAGCAATTTACCAAGTATCAAGTCTTGGTCTTTTAAATTTCAATTCATAGCATGTTGCCTTTCTCACTGCATGTATTTCAGTGAGGAATCCCGTCGTTGTAGATTTAACCGTTTATTACAAAATGGATATTCAGTTTTAGGGCTGTCAAGATTAATTGCATTGATCATGAAAAATTAAGTACATTAGTACATTATTTTTTTAATCATAATTAATTTGCATGATTGTCCCTTTCAAACAACTGATGCAAAATAAGTCCACAGCCACAGCAGAGCTCAGTAGAGCTTTCATCAAACATTTGCCTTTTTACTGTTCCCTTATTTCACTTTTAATCCATAACATGCTCCTTGCCGTGGTTAAGTTTGTGTTAAAAATATTCAATCTACTTTTAAAAGCAGGCCTATATCCAAACATTAAGCCAGCTACCATAAATGACAACTCAGTTTTAAATGCAAAATAGGGGAGTTTTAAAATGTGCTTAAAAAGATATGATTAATTGCAATTAACTGCAGAAATTCTGAGATTAATCACATATATGATATATATGATCAAAACTCACACAATAATTCTTTTCCATTTTTGGTAGATAATCCCCTCTATGATAGGAAACTATGATAAAGCTTTCTGTATATCTACTTAAAGAATATTTAATGTGCTGAGTGAGTAACACTATGGATAGGTGACAGCCTGAGCCTTGTATTCCAGCCTGTATTGGTTCACATTTTACTAAACACATTTAATTAAACTAGATCCGTGTGAGTATGTAACAGTAAGTTATATAGATTTCAAGTTTACATTTACTCACCATTCTATAGCCTAATATCTTAGGATAACTTTGATGATGGTTAAAAGATAATTGTAGAGGGTCGTTTCTAGTTATACTGCTACATAACATGTTTATCATTGTCTCGGAAACTCTAGATGCTACATCCAAGACCGCTGAATAAGGTAGTGTGAACTACTAGTGGAAACTTTCTGTATTTCATTCATCTTTTGTGCTGTTTACTTGTCATTGACCCTGATTATCCTGCATCATCAGCTGCACATTCAACAGCGTAGCCCTGCTGAACCCATCCAAACTGCATAGACACGCACTGCAAGGATGAATCCACATAATGAAGGAGAAAAGCTGTTAAAAGTGGCCTTTCTGGTGAGTGATCCCAGAATACTTTGCAGCATGAACCAGGAAGGTCACTTTAACCAGCTTTTCTCTCCTTTTTTTGAAATTCATCCACAAAACAAAAACAATAGTTTATGGTGCATTATCTTCTGCTATTGTTTTGATTAAGAGCCCTATCTGATGGCAGACTGTTTGCTTTAAAGGATCCAAATGCACTTAAATAAGGGTTAAAAGCTACCCTGGTGCTGCTCCAAAAAGAAAATTAGTCCATTTAAACTATCAGACTGCTTCAGTGTGGCTGCTGTAACCTGGTTCAGATTGAACAAACAAGATAAAGTTAATCAGTGAGGGTACTGGTGGAGGAATTTTGTTTCTCTTGGATGAGGCCTGGTTAGCTGTTTTTACACTTTTATGCTAAGCTAAGTAGCAGTTTCTTTATGATCAACTAACCTGCAAATAATCTGGTGAAATGTCTATTATTTTAATTCCTATATTATGGTATATAATCAAACAGTCAATCTGTATTTTATTTCCCTAACTGTACTATGGAAGAGAAAGCTGCATGTGCGCTGCCAACTCCTGTTATACTCACTTGAATTTTGGTTTGGCCTCCTCTTCTGTTGACAGACAATGAAAAACAAGAGAACACGCCAATGAGCTCATCCAGACCTCACATACACTCTCACCAAAATCCCCCGGAAATCAGTTTTTATAATCTTACTGAGTATTGCCAGCAGAAAGTCACAGCAATAGAGTCTGTGTATGCTCATAACAGCAGGAAGTTTTATGTGAGGCTAATTCTGGTGTGATTAAAGTTAAGGTAGAGTACATCCAAGAAAAACACGAGTGCTAGAAGTGCCAGTTTAGATAACCGGCTTTACCTTCTCCCTCCTCTGCTTCCCCTTCCCCTTCTCCATCTGAAAACAAAATGAGAGACTTTAGAGGTTTGTGTGATTGTGACGATGTGCATTAGTGAAGTAATATATAGCCATGCTTTAGGAGTGCTGACGGACTAATTGATACATTAGAGTGCATAACAGGTACCCAGGGACCAAAATAGAACATTTAGACTTGTTATCAGTGTTGATGTGTGCTGAAAGTGAGGTGTTGCAAGTGTTACATTTCAGAAATAGCACTGTGGAGAGGTGGAGGCAGCTGACTACAGGGACCAGACTTGATAATAAGCAGTTTCTCACCAAAGAAGGTATGGCATTTGTGACCTCTGAGTGACACTCAAGCAAGAAAATCTTAAACAAAGGCAGTTGAAGCTTTAATTTTAGTGTCTGAGCTATACTACAGGGGTGGGAGGAATCCTACAGGTGTTTTCTAAAAAGACTAGACTGTGATGTCACATGTAGCTAAGGAAAGCTATAATCAGAAACACTGGTCCTTTGAGCTTTAGGCTAATGTTGGCAATTCTAATGCACACACAGTCGCAATGTTATCAACTAGACAGGGCATGCTTGCAATTAGGATTTCCTTAGTTTTGCAAGTGGTGGTGATGGGATTGCAAAATCAGATCAATACAGACTCAGAGTCCACAATTGTGTGCTATTTCTGCCACTAGATATTTGGCTGGATAAACAGTATGAATGGATTATAGGTAGCAACAAACTACAACAAAACTCAAAGTAGTTTAAACGTTGGACTTTTAGTATTTTGCTCTTAAATTTTGACATCATAGAGCAGGCAGACTTTATGGGACTTTTTCACAATAAACTATTGAACCAAATAGCAGTAAATATATCACATTAAATATTGAGTTTAAAGAAACTATTGGGATCTTTTAGCTTTAACCCCATTTAGAAATTGCATCAAATGCAGTTTTTTTAAAGATTTGGGTTATTAGAACTTGCTTGTTCATAGACGACACACCACTACTCTCACATATCTCCTCATTTTGATCTGTTATTCCAATCAAATCAGTACCCCACATGTTAGTTTATCTAAACAGTTTATCACTGTCCTTTAGAACTTTTATGAAAACATGAGGTACAAAAGCTCATAGAGGCACAGCTAGCCTCTTTGCTTGTGGCTAATTTGCTCACATTTATTCTTATTTGCAGCGGCTTCACTGCACACAGCATGTAGGGACGACTGTGGCTCAGTAAAGTTGGTTGTCTCGCAATTACAAAGTTCAATTTCCAGCTCCTGCAGCCTGCAGTCACATGTCAGTGTATCACTTGGCAAGACACTTAACCTGCTTAACCACTGCTGCGTCAGTGGTGTGCAAATGTGTATGGATGCAAACGGGATTAGCTACTGCTGAAGGCCAATTCTCCACAGCAAACTCATCTATGGTGTAAAGGGGTATGAAGGGGTAGAATTGACCTGTGGTGTCAAAGCACTTGGATTAGTCAGATGACTAGAAAAGCACTATACAAGCTCAAGTCCATTTACCATTTAGAGATACCAAGTGGGCTGCTGTTTGCATACTAGACAGGCAAGTGAGTTCTGACATCAGGTCACCACTGAAGACCTTTTGTTAATGCAGAATATAGACACACCTAATAAAATGCAGTAACTTGGTATACAGATGCCAAAAAAGGATTGCTACTTTGCAATAAAGTTTGCAATAAAAACAAGTTTTTACAACCCCCTTATGGCGGCCTGACACCTAAAAACTTTTCCTTTGATTACAAAGTCGTAGACAAAATTCCAAAGTCGGAGTAAAATCATGGGAGTCTTGCTAAAGTCACACCCCACTCCTGCTGACTCAGTCGTTAGGTGTAAGGTGGTCATAACACTCGATTTTGCCATTTTAAGGCAGTCTTTCCTCAGCCTTGGCATTACAATAATATCAAACACATCTGATATTGTGGTAAGTCTTAAGTCTGGTCGTATGCAAATTGTGTTCCTTAGTGACCGTCGCCCACGACCAATGGAAGCCAGTGTTGTGCGTAAGCACATTAACTAACTTCATTCTCCAAAATATGACTGTGAGCATAGATCAATCTAGAACCACTGAATGTCCGCTCATAACTAAAGAGTGTTCAACCATGCTTCAACCACCTTCAGGTACAGTGGGGTTCCCTGATCTCTGGGACCTTTATTTTGGGGGTCGTGGGCTGAGAAGCATTAGAGGCCCTGGTCTAAACAACCTCTACAAGGTTTTGGTATCCCCTGTGGACAAACTATGTAGTGTAATTCTCATTTCAATCTAACTAGTACCCCAAAAAGTCTGTTTGCTAAATGTTATAATTGTTCCCTTTAAAAGCATTTAGGATAAAATGAGTAAGAAAAACTAAAGAAAGCTCCACTAGACTCTTTGAAGCTCCACTAGACTCTTTGCTCAGGGCTGATTGGCCCCCATTCATTTTTCCTGTCAGTAGCTTCTCACATAGTATGCAGGGATAGCTACATCAGGAATATGATATATGGGCTGTTATTTTCATAAGAGACAGGCAGGAGAGGATTCCAGTCACAGGTTGTCACTGAGTGAAGATGTATTGTTACTGCATAGTTTTATGCATGTAGTAAGTGCAGTCAACATGATATTCGAATGCCAACATAGATCTTCATGCAAGGTGTAAATTACCTCATCTTGAGCCCTGCTTCTCTAGATTTGGTAGAAAAACAACAAAAGACAACTAAATTGCCTGATCTTGGTTTGAAAAAAGAGGGTTTTTAATATTCTTTTGAATGGTAGACCAACTGACCACATCAGACTGCATAAAGCTATCTGTTGATCTCTAATATAAAACCCGGATGTTAAACTTGGTAAGCAGAACAGATTCTGCATTAAGCTGGCAGGTGGATCTCACCTGTCCATGTGTGTGACACATCAGGTGGCAGATTACAGGAGTGTTATTAGGCGTTGACTGATTAGATAGAAAAGATGACACATAAAACGGTGACTGATCTGGCTCACATCGCTCTTGTTCTGATGATTGGAAACATGATAGAGAAACACCTTAATATTGCCAACTGTGCCTTTAAGCAAATAACTGATTCTGACTAATAACAGCTTGGCGGCTGGGAGGGAAGGGAAGAGGATTATTCTCAGCGTCTGTGTCTGCTGTGACTAAGACTGAGAAAGAAAAGAATCAACCTTATCACCCAGCCCCAGACTCTCACATACCAAAGTGACATGCTACTGAGAGCACATCGCTTTCCCATCAGAGTCTGACAAAGAATTAATCATCATAGTTGTACACTTGCTTGGTAACAGCTAACAAAGCAACAAAACCGTCTGGATGTCATTGCTGTAAAACAGTCCGCTGACAGTGTTTTACACTTTTGAAGCCTTCACCTTGTTCTTCATTTGCCTCCTCCTCCTCCTCCTCTGCAGCTGGTTTTTCCTCCTGTGCGTCCCCTGGCAGAGAAAGACACATGTTATCGTGACATATCAGTGAGAAATCTTGACATTCACTGGGTATGATATTGACTCATGGTCCTTTTCAAAAATCACTCTTTCATGTCAGCAGCCTGTAATTCTTCAGAAGTTCATGCTGAGGAGAACAAGTCTGTCTAAAAGTGTTTTTTTCTCTGATATCCTACTAGTCCTGCTAAGTTTCTTTGTACTTCTTGGACATGCCCCCACTCTGTGTGATCCTGGGCTGACCCTCTGTTCCAGAGGAAAGACGACAGCGTGTTCATGGAAAGCCTTTCAGAGAGATAACAAGCGATCTGTTCAGAATGAGCTACCCAACTCTGGTATTTGACTGTAGAGCTCATCCAGAGGGGTGTTTGTGTGCAGACAGATGTGATAGCAGCACACAGTCCAAACTTTAACTTCAGATCCACCAAAGCACTTGATAAAGCATGAACATGAATCTAAATCATTAACCCAAAGATAATGAGCAGTTCAGTCATTATTTGGAAACTTTGAGATATCAGAAAATTCACAAAAAATGATTGCTTTCAAAAATTTTTCTACGACTAGCATTAAGTTCAGACTATTTTGTTGGATTTAGAAAATGGCTATTTGGACTTAAAGGCAGTCATTCTCTATAAAAGAATGACTCAATTTCAATCAAACAATTCCTGTTATAATAATAGAAACATTTAGGGAGGCTCGAACCTCATTTCTCCTCTTAGATTTATTTTAAACAATTTAAAAAGTGAAACTCTAAACTCCTGCAAATGCCGGGGTGGCTGAGTGAAAGCTCGATACTGATTCAGGGCAGAGCTGGCAATAGTAGAGTAGAGAGAGAGCAGAAACCTTGCTGCTTAAACAGACCGTCAGCTGGAGGATTTTATTTATTTAATTTATTTATTTAAAGTTATTTAACCAGGAAAGCCTCATTGAGAGATTAAAAATCTCCTTTACAAGAGTGTCCTGGCCAAGACAGCAGCAAGTCAAGGATGTTTGTCAGGTGACTGATTAATGGCGAATGTCAAGTGCTGAATCAGCACAGCTTGCAGTTGTCACTCTTAATGCTAATATGAATAGGCCTCATGAATGAACACACAAAAAAACATACTGCATAAATCAAAATTAGATATACAAAGTTGAGCATATTAAGATGTATTGTTTATGGTGTTTTATTATTTTAGACATTTATTACCTTTATTCCAAACCAATGTCAGTGTGTCATTTAAGTCAAGACTTTGCATAGTGAAATTGAATGCCCACAATATAAAAGTCATTTTGTACATTATCTAATTATATCAAAGTTCAAAATTGATTAAAAAAAAAGCAGAAATTGTAATTTTATATTTTATTTTGTCTCTTTTAACTTTGCATATTTAAGTGCTTATAAGTGCAAAATTAATCAATTTACAGTCATATCTGGTTTATTTTGATTGAGTAAATATTACAATTTCGTGTTTACATTTTAGAAATTTGATAAGCTTAACATTTTTTTATTCTGAATATATGGACAGTCATCATTTTCAGTTTTTACTGATATGTAGTTTTGTCATTAATGTATTTTTCACTGAGAATGTTGTTTAATTGGGAGGGGTTCTTTTGTTTTTGAATGTTTCTAAATGTAAAAATTCAATAAACAAACTTCTGATGAAAAAAAAATTACAGTCATATCAGCACTCAAGAACAAATCACAGAAAACTCTGGAGTATGTTGGAATCTTCTTAAAAATTGCATAAAAGGCTTTAAAAAGAAAATTTCTCTCTAAGAAAAGTTCGTGAATGAGGCCAAAAACTCACTTCTGATTTTGCTTGCTTGAACTGATTTTATTAGTTTTAAATATTTTATGCATTTTTCTCTTATTTGCCATTATTTTTGCTAATGCTGGTTTTATAGAGATCAGTAAACATGGTTGTTTTTGCTGTTCCTGTTCTCGTGGACATCAGAGGCTTGCTGCTATGGATCCACTCATCTACTGCTTCATCTATCATCATCATCCTCAGCTCTGTTATCATCATTAAAATTGTTAAACTGATCCTAAGAACTACTCTACTTTAATCAATAAGCAATTACCAATAATTACAATAATTACCAGTGGTGGTCCTCTCCATTTCATTATCATCTTAGCTGCTAATGCTAATATTTCAGTGTTCATTTTTTTCTGTTATTATTGCTAATTCTTCACATACTGGTACCATCATTACTGATGTTAAATCCTACAGCAGTGGTTCTGAAATGGAGTGGCCAGGCACACTGGTGTGCCTTCAGGAAATTCTCGGTGTGCCTTGGGAATTACTTCAACCAGCTGTGATAACTTTGACTACACAATAACTTACATTACTTTAACAAGTGTTTGCACTAGTATGTTTTCCTATCACTGATTAAAACAGCCATTGTTGCCATAATATAGTTTTAAAACTTGCATTATCATAAAGAATGACAACTTCTTAGAAAGCTAATATTTCTTGGTGCTATTCATGGTATTTTCTAACTCTACATATCTGGATTATTTGGAGTAAACATGCCTAATAATCGCAAAAAGTTTTGGATTTGCTACAGCAGATTGCTTTAATCAGCAACTGTGAATAAGGCAGATATAGCTAAATGATGCAAAAACATACATTTGGAGTGTATTTGCGTGCTTTAGTTGTTCCCAAATGTCGAAGGCCAGGAATGTCTAGGTGAGTGTTGTGAATTTGAACAACTATACATAACTAGTATAACTATACATAAATGAAGATACAAATGAAGACATGTTACAGAGGAAAGTTTGCATGATTATTGAGATGGTGTGCCTGGCGATTTTGGCTCGATCTTAGGTATGCTTTGGGAAAAAAACTCTGAAAATCACTGTCATAGAGTATGGAAGATAAATCAATGGTCGTCACAGCCATAAATTTATCTTATTTGTCATTCTTCCTTTTCCTCTTTTTACATTCGTCTCTTCTCCCTTTGCTGTTTTACCCCGACCCCCCTACCCCTTTTCAACTCCAACACAGCTGGCTGTCATCATGAGTCTGGTTCTGTTCAAGGTTTCTGCCTGTTAAAGGGAAGGTTTTTCTTGCCACTGCAATGCTGCTTAATGCTCTTGGTGCTGTGCTCATGGTGATTAGTATTGGGTCTTTATCATAGTATATAAAGAAGTCTAGATGGTCAAGAAGTTTCTTGAGATAACTTTGGTGCTAGAAAAATAAAGATTTACTGGTTGATTGATATTGCTTGCAAATGTTACATGGATATTTTTAAGTGTGGCATTACAAATGATCTGCCTCAACATTTAATCTGATACTTTAAGTTCTATTTTAGATTTTATTTTCATGTCCAGTTGTGTTAATTTGGTGTTTCTCTGATTTAAGGTCATGTTGTCACAAGAAAAAACAAAAAAAACTCCCAAGAGCTGGCACCCTCTTCCCACAAAAACAGCCGGATTTACCGTCACTGGAGAATTTCAAAAGAAAGACATTTCCAGCCCAAAGCACAAGCAGTACCTTCCTCTGCCCTCTCCTCCTCCTCCTCCTCCTCCTGCTGTTCCTCCACCTCCTGCACCTCCTCCTCCTCTACCCCCTGCTCCCCTGCTGAGCAGAAGCACAGAGTGGGTTAGCAAAGCCAGCCAGTCAGCCAGCCAGTCATAAAGAAAGAAAGAAAGAAAGAAAGAAAGAAAGAAAGAAAGAAAGAAAAAAAGAAAAAAAGAAAGAAAGAAAGAAAGAAAAAAAATCCATGAGTCATGTTTGTCAGTCATGGATTTTAAAGCAGGCCCACCTAAACTATTGTTATAAATGTGGTTCATCATTCCACCAGTTTCTTAGGAAATCTACATTATTGTGCCACTTTGAAATTGAACCAAATGTTATGTAAAGAGAGCTTAAACTGTCCATTTGAATCCACATACCTTCAGCAGCCTCCTCTTCTGAGTCACACATCCAGGAAAACACACAAAAGGAGGAAATAAATGAAAAAACATCATGTCAAGTTTAAAGTCAATAATAGCGTGAGAAGAGGAAGAGGAAACTATGTTCAAACATCTAAATAGGTAAACTTAACATCCTGTGGAATTCACCAAAACTCTACTTATTCTAATATTTCACTCAACAAAAAAGTCTAAGATCTTTAAACAATAAAAATGTAGTATTATACATTATTTATTTAATTTAAAGCAATGGTAGCTGTATGGTGAATCATTTATCAGTTTGACATTTTCATTCAAAGGCACAAAAACACGCTTTTACATTCCTCTGAAACAAATGCCATACTGTAGTATCCTATGGTGTATATAGCACTAATTCCTGGATTAGTCAAAGAAAACTTGTTGAAAAACATGGATTGATTGATTGGTGGAAATCTTTCAGCACAGTGCAGACTATGATAAGTCATAATAGGAGAGGTCTTACCTTCCACCACCCTGTGGGACACAAGCATGTGTGCATGTTATTCTTCTGACAGAAAAAGACAACCATCTGTCAAATTAAAGGACGAAGGATTCACAGAAATGTCTTTCTATAGACAGTTATGTAAACGTTGTTAAACACAAGGTATGGGTAAGTGTATTTAGACACAAATTTGTGAGGTACGTTTATAAAAACAATTCTAAACTTACTCCTCGTACTCCTCCACCACTTCTTCGTTGTCAGACATGGCAGGAAGAGAGCACCAGCGAATCTGAATATTAAACAGACTTCATGTAAAAATCACATCTCAGTTTTAAAGGTGTATTTTGTAGCCTAAGTTTTGTCACACTGCAAATCGATGGAGGTGAAGCTTACCTGAGGGTCTGATGTAGCAATCAAGGCAAAGACCTGATGGGGAACCTCAGTGTGCAGCAGAGGAGAGGTCTCTGCTTTCACTGACACAGATGTGAGACCTCAGAGGGTGAAGGGTTGGACTGCTTTGTGGAGAAGAAGTTTGAGGACCCCTTGTTGTGTTATTAATAACCTTGCAGATAGCATGTACTCACAGTTATCACCATTCCCTAAAAAGGCCCTGTGTGCAAGATGGTGAGGTGCAGTGCCACACAAAGTCACAGCTGCACACAGACAATGACACACATACACTCTCTCCACCATGTGTTGAAGCCTGCAGCTGAAAAAACCCAGACATTCAAATCTTATCAAAGTCCTTCCTGCACCAAGATAAGTGATTTTAAAGTGCATTACAGACTATACACTGTTTGTTTTTCAGCAAGCAACCAAAAAATACAAATTAATGACACAAATTTGTGGTAATAAAACTGTTTATTCTTTAGACACACAGCATCTATGACAAAAATAAAACACATACTTTGGCAGCAAATTAAAAAAAAAAAACATTCAATCACAATTCCATGATTCCCACTAGTATAATTTGATAAAAAATATATCAAAAGCCTTCACCTGTTTAAAGTGCTTTAAAATTACACAAAGTAATGGCGGAGAGCTGAGAGGAAAATATGTCTGTCTTTTGCTATTCTATTTATAAGTCTTATATCATGTTAAACTCCTTTCCAGACAGTTTCAGTGTTTAAATACATTCAAACGCATTCATTCTTAGAGAAGCAATGCATAGGTGTGTGATTAAAGCTTCAGAAATTTAAAAGTAGCATCCTGCTTTCCAGTACTCTTACAAAAACTCACTACCATCTAAATTTTGCATCTTTCTCCATTGTGCCTTGGCCGTAAAAAAAAAAAAAAAAAAGTGTAAAAGAAAATATACATCAGTCATGTTATCAACTAAATCTTCCAGTTTTCTTTGTCTCCTCTTGTCATTTTTAAGATTCTGGAGAGAGAAGAAAAAGGCAGGAAATTACAAAAAAGTAAAATAAGTTTTTTAAAAAGGGCATGTTGGGGCCGTTTGATGAGATGAGATGTTTCTGTATCACTCGGTAATTACAGTGCATTCAGGAAGTATTCAGACCGCCTCACTTTTTTGCTATTTTATTATGTTGCAGACTTTTATTCTAATTAATCTACACTCAGTACCCATCATGACAAAGTGAAAAAATAAAAAATATTACATATTAATGTAATATGTAATATTAAAATATTACATGACGTAAGTATTCATCCTTTCGCAAAAGAGACTTGAAATTGAAGTCAGGTGCCTCCCATTTCTCTTGATCTTTACTGAGATGTTTCTACACCTTGATTGGAGTCCAATAAATTAAATTGATTGGACATGATTTGGAAAGGCACACACCTCTCTGTAGAAGACCTTACAGCCGACAATGCACATCAGTAAAAACAAAACCATGAAGTAAAAGGATCCTGTCTCTGAGCTCAGAGTCAGGATCGTTGCAAGGCCCATAATGGGGAAGGCTACAGAAAAGGTCAAGCTGCACTAAAGGTTCCCAAGAGCTCAGTGGCCTCCATAATTCTCACATGAAAGACGTTTAGCACAGCCAGGACTTTTTAACGACTCGTAGCCCAGCCAAATTCAGCAATTTGGAGGAGAAGGGCTTTAGTAAGAGTGGTGATCCTATGGTCACTCTGACTTGGCTCCAGAGATCTTGTGTGGAGATGGGACATCACTGCAGCCCTCAATGGATTTGGGCTTTATGGTGGCTAGATGGAAGTCTCTCCTCAGTGCAAAGCACATGAAAGTCTGCTAGGAGTTTGCAAAACACTCCATGTGTGCCTTTCCAAATCTTGTCTAGTCAATTTACTTTACCACGGGTGGTCTCCAATCAAGGTGTAGAAACATTTCAGTAAAGACTGAGAGAAATGGGAGAAATCTGACCTAATTTCCATTTTTTTTGCAGAGTGTCTGAATACTTGTGTTAATGTGATGTTTTCAGTTCATTTTTCAATAATTTGCAAAGATTTTTAATATTTTGTTTCCACTCTGCCATTATAGGGTACGGAGTGTAGATTAATGTGAATAGAAATTATTTTTTTCAACTGTAGCATCAGGCTACAACATAAGAAAAATGGGAAAAGTGGAGAGGGTCTGAAAACACTGTGAATGCACTGTTCATAAGTTCTGATGTTACTGCATGCACTATAGAGATAAATCTCACCTGTAAGGTGTTCGTCACTTGTGGACTTTTCCAGGGAGGGTTTTGGGGGCACTATCCTCTCCTCTACTCTCAAACAGGTTTCTCTTGCTGGTGATGTCCACGTGCCTCAAGTCCTACGAAGGGAAAGGTTGTCAGAAACTCTCATTAGGGCTTTGGCAGTAGCTCTAAATACAGACAGGAAAACCAGACGTGCTATATGCACTTATCATAAACACTGATAAGAGTCAGATACATTTTTCTGTAAAAAATAATAACAACTGTATCTTTTTTCAGAGAGGAACACTGTCTTTTTTGACACCTAAATCTTACTATCAAATCTAAAATGTATCACATCCATAATAATTGGAGTACATAAATCCTTGCCTGAACATTTAAAGAGATGTTCTGTTGTACTTTGATTATCATAACTAAATGATTTAAAGTGTGAAAACTCTGGAAGCCAAAGACAGCTGAACTTTTTGCAACCACCTTTCCTTAGTCCCAGTGGGAAAGGGTGGTCAATAACTAGCATAGGTCCAAGATAGTCTGTAAATTTGTAAATGCTATAGCACTAGAAATTGTGATATTTTGCCTTTCTACAGAGGCAGAGACAACTTTGATATTAAGTATAAACATTTTGAAACCAGAAATGAACTTAAGAAAACAAACATTTTTAACATTTCTACCAACTAAGTAACCCTACCATTCCAAGAATACACCAAAGTATCACAATAACTCCCGTTCAGGACACTGAGGCTCATGCAGTTAATTTTAAAGAGTTGTACTGCCCTCTATCAGCCACATGCTACACTTGTATCATTTCCTACGAGATGTAGTTTTAGAATCAGCCTTACAGTTGGACTGTGTGAAGACCCTGTTTGGTTGGACTTGTTGATCCAGCGGTTGATCCGATCAGACATCACTGATGTGAAGCTCCTAAACTCCTGTTGAGGAATGAGAAGGATAATATCATATGCTCATTATACCTGTAAACGTCTTAAAGGAAATTATGAATCTGAAAGTGAACAAAAGAGTGGTACCTGTCTGGAAACTCCTGGGCTGGTGGGGCATGTCACCGGCTGGTCCTTCTCAAAGATATTTCTCTTCCTAGACACCTCTTCCAGTAGGAACAGGGTCCTTTGGGTCACATCTTGAGATCTACTCACTTCAGATTTCTTCATGCAAATAGTGTGCAAAGTCAGGAAAAAATAACAAACACTCAGAAAGGTGACAATGTTTCACTGCATATTTCTAACCTGTGCCGCTTGGGCAAGTCTTTCCATCTTCTCTTGGATGGACCGGGATGACATCCTCTGCCGAGAGCTGGAAAAACAGAAAACAGAACATGGATAATGCAGGTTTAAAAATAATAAAAAACTTTTAGTACAGGTATAAAAAGTTTTTTGTTCAAAACAAACTAACTTTCTCTGGAAAGATGATTCTCTGTTTTCATCGTCATTTTGGTCCTGATCCAAAAAAGTAAAAATACATTTGACACATTGTTAATCAACCATAGAGAACTTTAACAAAATGATTCAAATTTGAAACTTTTATACTTTTTTTCTACTTTGATCAGCATTAATACATTAAGCAAATAACCTATTTTTCTCTGATTTAAAGTTTCATTCAATCATACTTGATATCAGTATTTTCGCATTTGTTTTCCATCATGCGAAAGAAAATAGTTATCTTACCGTGCTGGATTCAAACTTCTTGGAGGCCAACCTCACACTCGCACTACAACAGGACGAAGCAGTCAACACTTTAACAGAAATAAACACAAACAAAGACACTCCAACAAAGATGCCTTCTTACCTCCTCTGCAGAGGTGAACTCTCTTCTTCTTTCTTCCTCATCATCTGTGAAAAACCAAACAACATGTGAACATGCACTAGTCATACACTCGTCCCAATATGAGCATCTAATGACCCTTTTTGTCTCTTGTGATGCGCTGTGGGCGTTAACAAAGCATCCAGCCAGCAATAAAAGATGGTAAATATGCTTAAGCAGGCCTAAAGCTTGAGTGACACAAGCAAATTACCTGAGCTGATAGTCTAACAGCAGATGTGAGATAAAAGTAAGTTTTAACAGTCAAATAAGCAGAATTAGTGTTGTCATGTTTACCCTGAAAGATATAGTCCTGGAGCTCTGTCTGACAAATGCAGGTTTGGAGGTCTGTTCAAAGTTGCCACTGGAGGGAGAGCCATTCACATTGGTCTGTCACAATGTGAAATAATATCAATTTACTGCACAGAACAGTCAGAAGATATTTACTTAGCATGTCTTCTAGTCTTTAGGAATTTTAGTTTTGTAGGCTCAAAGCACAGATGTCAAGCTGAATATAGTTTTTATACCATTTTACTCTTCATCACTAGATGGTGCTGTTGCTTTATCAGATTCAGTCAGCAGTGTTGCCAGGCTTTAGCAAGCACCCTGTAGCCAAACTCATGTGACAAGCAAGCATATTCTTGTTTTGGCACCTGCTCGTGTGTCAAATAAAATACCTGCTGCAAGTGTCCATTCTGTACAGGACTCTGAGCTCCCTGAGGAGAGGGACTCTGGCAAGGTGATGGCCAGCGTTCCTGAGATGCTGATGAGGAAGTTGGAGAGCGAGGGCTCATGGGAGATGTGCAGCCACTGGCTGAGGGACTTTTGTCAAGCGAGATGGAGATAGAACTGGAACAGGAGAGGCAGAAGTGAAAGGTCAGTTGAAGATGAGTATGACAAAGCCACAAGTGATCCAAGACCAACACACTGTACAGCATTTAATATACAGAGCATTCAGAAAGCACTCAGACTGTCAGACTTCAACAGAAGAAAAACGAAAAAAAGTGAAGAGCTTCTGAATACTTTCTGAATGCACAGAAAATGTGTGCATATGCCCATAGTATTGTTATGTTTTACTACACCCATCCGTTGTCCTAAGGCAGGTAATTACAGAAAGAGCAAAAAACAGATTAAAATAGCATGATTCACAAGACAGTACACAGATAACACACCGTTTTAACAAACAAGATGGATGCAATTTGTACACAAATAACTCACAAAAAGAAAGCTATCTAAAAGCAAGAGGCATAAAAGCCCTAAGCAGCAAGCAGTGGAAGAGGAGACATACATTATGAATGATTACATGATTGGTTTGTTTTCAGCCAATGTTTAAGTTTCCTTTTAAATGTTAAATAGTTGTTACTGTCTCTGATAATCTAAACATGTCTCTTTCATGTAAAAACCCACTGGAAAAGATATCTACATGGTGCTGTTCCACAATTACAGACTCAATACATCATCAAACTGGCAAAAAAAAAATCTTTCAAACACCCAAATCAAAGCACAGTTAAGAGGAACCTGGCTTTATTTTTCAACATCTTGTCATCTAAAATTGTGTGACAATATATTACTGAGCTATCACATCAGCTGATCTTTATAAGAAAGGGGCTTAACATTCTAACTCATTTAATAAATGTATTTATATTATGATATCAAGTTTGCAGAGCTGGGTTAACTCCCTATTAGGGATGGGAATCAAGAGGATAACTTATGATACAATACAGTGCATGATAAATTGCCCACAATAAGGATATTATCATGACCCTAAAAAAACAGATAAATTTCAAGGCAATCACGTGTTGATACATTATGATATCAAATGAAATTTGAACAAGTGCAGGATTGATTTATTCCTGCACTTCAATTAGTGTTGGATTAATTCATCTCTTATTTTCATCACTGTCCAGCACTAGTTTGCTGAAGTCATCCTCTTCCTCTTTTATTTTGCTGTCAACTTGTTCTCCATCCTATTTACGAGGTCAAGACGTAGCAACAAGAGAGTCACTTTAGCAGAGAAAATAATTCAGATAGCTGCATTTCTTGATTGATAGACTATCTGCATCAGTGAGTCAGTATTATGGTATTTTGCTGTGTGGATATTCTATCATACAAAAAGGCTTGTTGAGGACAGTGTGCAACTATGCAGCTGTCTTTATGTGGTCAAAAATTATTAACTATCAAAATCTTTATTTTTTTTCTGTGGGAAAAACTTGCTTAAGGTTGCTATTTTACCTCTCTACTGTATCTCTTCTCTTGCACTGTAATGTCCCTGTGTTGAATCAATACCCTTTAGCTCCTCTTCAAAAATGTTTGATCTGCATCTGACCCACCCCAAAGACAAACCTACAAAAAGAACAATAAATAAAATTTGGTGTTCATTAACCTGACAAACTTGCGTGCCGGGTTGGACGGTGGTTTGGGATCAGGGCCTTTGCCTGAAGAGTCGCCATTTTCTTGCTAACAAAGACACAAACAAGAGATAGAATAAACACAAGCACACAAAATACAAGCTTTCACACAGAGTTTAGGACACACCTAGTATTACATAACATCAACAGTCATGGCCTTATTTGCAGATCCACTGATGAAAAAAGCTGGCTGTGAGAGTTATAAAAGATAAAGTTCAAATTATGACCTTAAGTACACCTTATCAAACTTTTATAGATGATTTGCATTGTGCTTTAATTCACAGGAAGAATCCAGTAATCAAGCAGCATTCCCTTCATTTTCCTGAAAACCTGCCAGAAATGAATATCTTATCATGCTTAAAAGGGAATCATTTCCAATTTAAATTTAATTTATTCATAACTCACACATATGGCACAACACACGTCTATGAAAACATCTCACACTCTCTCTGGTCACCTAAACTTTTCCAGATATGTCCACTAAGTCTCCCCATCTTTAAAGGAAATATAACACCGACATCTGTGCCTACAAGGAGAAGAAGAAGATTGTTGTTGTTGTAGAATCCTGAAAATGATTAACATGTCTCACCCTCTGTGTGGGGTAACATTTAACTGTGATTAAGCACTCTGCAGGCTGGCGCTAACAGCTGCAACTGTGTGTGAACTAAATGAAGTGAATGTTTAAGTTGGACTTATCAAAGGATTTACCTGTTAGTAAAAGCAGCATGTACTTTGCCATTTTAAACCATGCTACTGGTTTAGCTCAAGGATAGAAATGCCAACCTGGTGCTCCCTGAATTTACAACTTTGAATCAGAGAAAAATCGACGATTTCATGACATTTTCCAAAGAAATTCATGGTCCTCAGAAGATAGATCCTCTGTGTTTCTCTACACTCTTACTAAAGCAAAACTAGCAAAGGCACTTTTTACTACTGCTGTAAAATAATTCAACATCTCCAGCAAGATTAGCACAGGCATTCATGGTTACTAGATGATAAATCCAGATCAACATGGATGCTCTGTGACCGTTCATCTAGCCCTAACGTTTAAATAAAATACTTTTTATTCAGCAAATCACTAATAAGTAGGGCTGTCAAAAGATTAAAATTCTTGATTGTGATTAGTTTTAGAACTTCTGTTGTTAATCACGATTAATCACATATTCTAAAATCCCACTTTTCTGCATTTAAAACTGTCCTTGTGTCATTTTGGATTTTCTACGGTCCTAAACTAGGGGTATTTGACTTCCTGTTTGGACACAGACCTGCTTAAATGGGTTTATCAAAGATTCTGACATGAACTTAACCATGGAAAAAGGAGCTTGTTATGGATTGAAAAGGAAAAAGGGTAAATGTTTTATTACAGAAGGTACAGACAACTTCTGAGTTGACCACTCAGCTGTCTGTGAGGGTTTCTTTTTAAGTGAAATGAGACAGTTAAGACAGTGGTGTACTCATTTCACATCACTGTGGCTGCTGGGAGACGCCGCAGTGGCTTAACTAAAGTGTTAAAAGGGACTATAGAGCATTAGATCAAGCACGATTTAAGAAAAATCAGTGTACTAATTGTGGGTCGTAGTTAATTGTGATTAATCTTGACAGCCCTGAAAATAAGCCAAGATATTCAGCAGATCAGAGCATGCTAACATGCTTAACTGTAAACACAAACAAATAAGCATGCTAAAGTTAGTGTTTGGCTAAAAGTGAACTGCTAGCATGGCTGTAGCCTCTTAAAAATGTCAACAAATGATAATACGTATGTCCTTAAATAAAATGATTACAGTTTTGACAAAAATCTATCCTCCACTTGACTGGAAGAAAAATATTAACTCCTTCCTTACTTGTCTGTTGGTAACGTTGACACTAGTAATGCTGCTGGGGCTGCTTTTGTTGTTTGTGGGACTGTAAGAAGTGGTTTTCTGAAGTGGTTGTGGTTTTATGGCTGTCACAGGGGGGAACACCCCTCCCTCTTCTTCATTTAAGTCCCCCAGTAGCTCCACTCTGGCCCCTCCACCGCTGGCTTCTGCTTCATCCTCCCCAGCCTCCTTCTGTCGTCTCAGCGTCTCCACGTGCCTCATTCTACGCTTTTCGTCACGGGAGCGCAGCATCTCAACGAAATCCAGCTGCATCTGCTCCACACTATCAAGAAGAGCGCATAAGAAGTTTTAAGAATCTAATATGTATGATGGATGGTTTCAAGGAGGGAGCAAAAATGACCTGTCACTTATTGGTCTGATCAGGTTTCTGTAAAGAAAGGCTCTACAGTCTCTCTCTTTGAAACTTGCTTGCTCCAGGTAAAAAGCTGGAGGTGTTATGACAGCGTTTATGCACGGTATCAGGTGTTTAAAAAGTATACAGATGACACACTCCCAATGGGCAAAAGAGTAAGAATCTTCACTTTCTTCTCCTGAAATCTATCCCCTTAAAGTCGTACACTCTAAGAAGATCGATTTGCACATAGTAGCATTCTTATGCTTTTATTATGAAATAAAAGAGAAGAGCAGAGAACACCTACAGCTACGAGATCATGTTCACATGAAAAAAGCACTGACATGCAAAAATCAATAAAATCTGCTTTAGGAAATCATGGGAATAACCTGCTAAGGCCCTGGGACATCTCACTCTTGGGGTCTGTCCCAGAGGTGCTGTCACTGGTTGGTGTGTCTCTGGGTGTTTGGCTGACTTCATCATCAGGGTCATTGGTGCAGCTTGAGCTCTTCACCCTCCTCCTCCTCTCCCTCTCCACCTCTTCCTCATCCTCCATAGTCCACTGGCGAGCTAAGCTGGGTACAGTCATAACATGCACATGACTTAAAAATGAAACCAAGGTGGACACTAGGCCTCACTTGAATGGAGACATTTATAACAGTATCTACATGAAACTTATAATTCTCTCATCAAATCCTTTGAGATGAATTCATTTGCCTCTTTTGGATGGTGAAAAGGATTATTATAGGCTAACGGTTACACAAAACCTGCTTTACTCGTTCACCAACTGCTTTAAAGTATAGAGGCACAGTTGTTTGCTTATCTGAGGAACTTTAGATTGTGCTTTGACATTAACCTGAAAGCCTGAAGCCAACTGCAGTTCATGCAAATAATGTAAATGTCACAGCGAACATAATGGTGCCTATAATAACGGCATTGACACAAAATAATACAGAAGACGAACAGTAATTTTGCAACTTTAGGCTCAATATGCTGCTGACTATAAATGTCCTAAAGTTCATAAATCAATGTAAATATATGCTTATATACTGTGTTGCTGAACGGCTGAAGCCTATTTGTAGCTTTTTATACTAGCCCAACAAAGCTGAGCTTCATCACATCTCGCGTCTAAAAGCATTAGTTGTGTTTTCAGACACACTCCGTAAAAAAGTAAATTATCTTACCTGGACAGAGCCGACCAGTTCTTCCGACTGATGGACATGTTTGACAAAATATTAAATGCAACGTTTCCAGGTGCTCTTCTCTCAAAGACAGAAAAGGACTCGACTGAGACTCTGAGGGCGGCAGTCAAATTACAGTCAGAGCGGCACAAAGCAGTCCACCTTTACCCTGGTGCAACTCACCGAGGCGTCACGTGACCGCTAAGGTAAGCTACCCACCTGAGATACGGATAGAGAAAAAGGGAGGAGGGGGGCTCTCCATGTACGGTCGTAGTTATGAAGTTAAGATAAAGGTGTGACGTCAGGCTGAAATATGCTGCTCACCAAGCAAACCTAGCAAAGTTTTAAAAAGAGTTGTGGTTATTAAACTTTCGCCCACTTTAATACATGTACATGTCATTTTTTTTCATAATGACACTGAACGGTCTGGAAATGGTAAATAGCGAAGAAATTAGAACAACCATGAAAATAAGCGTTAGGAATACATGCTAACCGAATTAAATTACCTAATAATATAAGCAAAACTAGGCATTTTCCTTCACATTTTATATGTTTTATATGTTTATTTCCTTTGCCTTTTTACAGTGTAAGTGAAACTGTTTGCTGTGTCAGGCCACACCTGTCTCTGGAGAGTATCGGACTCTGACCAGACTCACCTGGCTTTATACTACACCTGTGCCTACTTTGTTCTGTACAGACCATGGAGCCACAAAATGGTGAGCCTCTTTCAGTATTAATGCTACTTTAATTACATATTTTTTGTATGTTTGAGCTGTTATTGACTAGGTTTACCCATGCCTAAATAAGGTCTTGTTGTAGGTTGAACCATTTAGATGCTATCTTACGCGCCTAGTTTGCATGTCTCTCCCTGGACAAATAAGCAAAGTATGCATCATCTCCCAGCAGAGGACATTTTTGTGTCTCAGCTACTGCAGTACTCATCTATGCACCCCTGCCCTGAGGGACTCTGTTGCCCATTTGGTGACATGTGACTTGCAAGCTCTTTGCATCCACCTTGATAAGACAATAATGATTAAAGTGCCATAACAGTGGCACTTTCAGTGCTAGCTTTATGGACATGCAAAGCAGGCAACAGCTAGTCTGTTTTATGACTTTGTACAGGATGCTGGTGAGGGCAGCTGTCAGACATGTGGGTGCTGTAAGTTTGCTCTCCTGCAGAGCTCCTGCAAACCTATATATAAGAGGTACAGTCCTTTAAATTCATGTTTGTCAATAGCTTTGGCTCATGCTGGCACTTGCTAATTGGCATGTAAAAACGTGCAGCTGAGTCAAATGATATCATTTATCAAACGTTTGTACATAATCCAGAGTATTGCATGAATAAGGCTGTTCAAACTATGGCCCAGGGGCCAAATGTGGCCTGCAGTCCATTTTTTATCAGCCTACTGCAAATTCTAAAAATGAAATGAAATATAGCCAGCAGTAGACCATGATGCTTGGGCTTGGCTGTACCCTGCCTTTTTAATTTCAACATATGCTGCTGTGTCAATTATGTAAACAAACATCTTGACACGAATAATTTGTCATTTTTTCATAACCAGGCTGAGATAGGGAAACTGATAATCATACTGACAAGTTGAATACTGATACCTTGATTCATAATGAGCTGATGAATGAAAATGATTACAGCAGCCAATAACAGCACCCCTTTGTTTCACTATCTGCTCTGTCTTAAAGTTCAATTTACAAAGTATGGCCATGCTAATCATCTTCAAGAACCAACTTTTCTATTAAGTTTCGCAGCTTGTTTTGAGTCAAATGTATCAGCATCTCATCTCCGTGCTGCACGGAGCATCAATTTCATCTTGACTAGGGGCAGATCTAGGGCCCCCTGGAACCTGATCAGCTGGCCCAAATGCCTGACAATGGTCAGCTATTTCTTTTGTCAGCCATTGGTGTGGCTGTATTTTTGTTCAAGCATATTCGATTACTAAGCATAGCTTAAACTATTGTTACATCAGATTGGTTTTACTAATTTGAACACTCTAAAGTTGAGGTGTATCACCTGAATATCACCCTCATTGAAAAAAGTTTGAACACCTCTGGCGTGGATGAATATTTTGGCCTGACAATGGTGCTACATGAAAGGTTGGGTGATTACGATTAGTCAGTCAGTGGGACATTAATGTCGGTACAAATTTCCACTGTAATCCAGTCAACAGTTGTGATATATCTGTCTATATAAAATTAGGTGTCCAAAAGACAGATAAACCTTGCCACTAAAAAGCAGAGGCTGTGATGCCAAACTATTGATTTTTTTTTACTGCAAAAAGTCATATTTGACTCCAAATTTGAAAGGTAAAATCATGTTTTATTTAGATCCATGTTCTTGCCATAGAAGTTGCATGTTCTTAGATTTAAAAAACTATATCTTTGCTTTATGTCTAACATGTGAGACTCTACTTTAACTACTCTAATGATTAATAATACAGCCCTCTCTTATCATCCAAGCTGCTAATGCTAATATTATATTGTTCTGTTTTCTATCAATCATGGTTGTTATTGCTAACTCTTCACATAGCCTATAGCTATCATCATTATTGACATTATAGCAATATCCTAAAAATAAAAGAGACATTTATGGTCATGACAGCCATGAATTTGTCTGCTATTTGTTGCTTTGTTGTTTCTCTTCTCCCTCTATCAGACGGCAGATGGCTGTCAAGATGAGTCCGGTTCTGCTTGAGGTTCCTGCCCATTAAAGGGAAGGTCTTCCTTGCCACTGTAAGGCAAATACTGCTAGTCCTGAGCTGATGGAGATTAGCATTGGTCTTTATAATAACACATCAAAGAGTATGGTCTAGACCTGCCCACTTTGTGAAGTGTCTTGAGATAACTGGTTATGAATAAGGGCTGTAAAATTAAAGATTTATTAATAAGAATGACACGGCTTTTTCTATATCACAAATACAGTAGAAGACAAAAAATTAAGTAGACTTGAAAAACATTTATTTTATGTCAGATGAACCAAGAAACTGAGCGCAAACTTGTACAGAGGAAAAAAAAACAACAAAAAGATCAGTAGTGTGATTTTTATTGTTAAAGTTTAAAGAAAACCCAGCCAGTTCACAAAACCACAGGCCATGTTTACCGTTACTTATCAAGAAAAATCATTAAAGCTGCAGTTTGATTTGACCAAGTTATTATTATAAGAAAGAACACTATCCACATCTGTTGTTTGGAGACAGCAGCTCCACTATATGTCTTTTCTTGAAGTCTAAACCAGGTCAGGAAACTGATCAGTTCCATGGGAAAACAGAGAAAGCCATTGCAGGAGCATACACAAGACTGGCAGTATCAGACTGAAATTTAGAAGCTGCAGTTCACTGTGGGACTACAAAAGCAATTTAGTTAAAAGAGTGATGCCATATGACACCTTCTGCATTCACTGGGCAGGACCCTTGGCAGCATCGAACATCTTCTTTCTCCCCTCCATTCCAGACATGGCCTCCACATTCTTCCTCCAATCACTGTCCTCTACTGGCCTCTTCTGTGGAAACACAGTAGATGGTGTTAAAGCTCGGTATGAATGAGAGAAAACAGTTTTTGTTAGTGTTTTAAAGAGGCTGTGAAGTAGAGCAGGTTACAGAAAAAACTTCCTATTATCATTATTGTTTGAGCCTTTAAGACCTGTGTTGTCACCTGGGAATCCCCAATGAGAACACCATGTAACTGCACTAGTATAACTGGTTTCAAGCTCCTAATACTCTCACAGACCCAAGGATCCATGCAAGCACACACAGAGATACACACCAGCACCTGCTAATCTGCACATATTCACACACAAACAATCACTGTGACCAGTGAGCAGAACCAGCTACAAAAGCTTCTCTTCTGTGGACAATGGGATCATTGTCTTGTGAATCATACCTCCTCCACCTCACAAACACTGTAGCCACCCTGTGCAGGCCCACTACTGCACAGATTCACAAACACACCCTTCAGACACAGTCATTAGTTGTGTCCCATGACACTTTAAGCGCTGACATCATGGTGCCTGAAATTTTATCTGAGCAAGCTTGGCCTTTTACAAGTACAAAATCTAACTTTAAATGGTTTGATTGTGATTTTTTGTGCGTTAATGTGCCTCCTCCTCTCCTGCACTCACCTTCTCAGTGTCCTCTTTCTTGACAGATTTGAGGTTGGCCCGGAGGTCCATGGAGACTTTATGCTTGGAGCCCAGCAGAGAGCGGAGGATGGCATCAGCAGAAACACGAACACGCCTCAGATTAGGCCTCTTGAATTTCCCCCTGAGGTCCAGCACCTTGATGTTCAGGTCTTTTATCTGGAACATGAAGTTTAGTCAGGACTGAACGGAATGAACAGCACATGTTCCTGCTCTTCCTATGTTGATAAGAAAAGCATAAGGCAGGGAGAGAAGCAGCGAAAACCAGAGCAGAACAGGCATCGACAGCAACAGAATGACACTGATTAAGTCAGAAGCATAATGAAGGAAAGGCTGGGGTGGAGGAGGTTTGCAGATCAGCTTGCAGAGAGAGTGTCAGAGCATAGCCAGGCTAGAGCAGTTTAAATAAGGCAGCATGAGGGTGATTTGCTAATAGCATGCTCAGAGCAAATCAGCTGGCCATCAGATGGTGATGGCTTGCATAAGATCAGCTGATCTCAATTATGGCAGCACTCGACCCCATGGAATATCTGAACTAACGCTATACATTCTATTTATGCAACATTGTATTTGATAAAGATACTAGGAATTACAACTTTGCCCATACAGCACAGAAAAATACAAGGAAAGTGCTGTGTACCTCACGTGTGTTGAGCATGACTTTAGCTTCAATGTCATATCGCTCCTCATCCACCACATCTATCTTGGCATGAAGCTCTCTGCAGAGGTCCTGTAAAAACAGACACAAAACACACATACTCTTACACACACACACACGTAGAATGTACTTTTTATTAGTTACAGAAGACAAAATGCAGGTTACAGTTTCTCAAATGCAATAATTTTGCCAGGGAAAGTTTACATCTATGTATCTGGAAATTCTTCAATTCCCCCCGAAACCAGTAGACTCAATGTACAAAAAGAGCATATAGTTCTCTGAATTCCATCAATTTGCAAGAGAGATAGCAATACATATTCAGTTTAATTGCTTTTTATTCAAAGAGTGGGGGGTTGGGTTAGGTTAGCAGGTGGGAGGGGTAAAGAATGAAAAGACTATCAGAGAATTTGATGTTTGAGGATGAGTCACCTGCAGCTGTGCAAGGCTGAGGCCACCAGTGTTTAAAGGAGGAGCTCTCTCCGACAGATACTTATTTTTCTCCTCCTCTTTGACCAGGATCTCCTGTTCCAATTCCTCCTTGGCTTTTGCCACCATCAAGCTCTGCACAGAACAGGATGTCATTTCAGTGTCATCATGTTACACAAGATACCCAAGATCCCATTAAAGCAAACAAGCAAAGCAAGTTTATGTTTTCTAACATACAAATGGAAGCTTTCAGGTCACAGTGAAAATGCTTCGCAACCCCTATTATAGGAGCTCTGCTGCCATCCTGTGGTCAAAAATATGTATTACTTTATCAAAAACTTGTTTTGAGAAGATTCTGACATTTGCCAAAGTTTTCTCATCTGTGATTTGTTCTTAGATAAGAAACAAACCTAAGAACACTCTAGAGCGGTGGTTCGTAACTGTGGGTCGTAACTTCCATGTCTGCTGGAAAAAATGTGGCAAAAATCTGTGATAACTGGTAAATTTTTGTCTTTTCCTTACGATTTCAACTTTGTTATGTCCTTTCCCCCAGATAACAAAGCTGGCTCTCCCAAGACAATAACAAAAACTTCTTGAAAAACTACCAAATTTCTGTGCTGTCTCGTGAAAATGGAGTCAAATGAAATGTTCCTTCATGTTCTTGTGTAATGATGTGCTTTTAAACATGGTTGTTCTGTCCTGTCTCTTTGTTCAGTTACATTTTGTTCCATTTAGGGTACAAATTGCAACATTTGTCATTAAATGAATTTCAGTGGTTAAACACTTAGAAATCTGGGTCCCCCTAACTTGTAAGGGGGTAGTGGTAGGTTCTGATGCCTGCCCAGATGAGAACCACTGCTCCAGAGCACTCTTACAAACATTTGAGTGCTGAAGTGACAGGATGAAATGTTACGTTTTGCACTTAATAGCACTCAGATATGAAAGATAAAGAATTGAACAATGAAAAAAATCAAAATTTCAATTACATAATACAGCATTTTTTTAAATCAATATAACACTGTTGTATAATTAAATAATATGCACACATACATGGCCTGAATATAGTCAAGTATTACACATGCAGTGTTTGATCCTAAAAGCATATTTTTAATTTTTGAGTACATATCACATGATTTGAAGTTGTTTTCTATAATTATTAGACATTTATTTCAAACAAAAACTTCGTCACACACAGGCATTTAAAGTGTTTGAAAATGATGATGTTTCACCAATGTAAAGCATCCTGTTTTAGAATAATTATCTTTTAATCAAATCCTATTCACTTTGAAAAACAAAACATAAAGACAGATTGAATATTTTTCTTATTACAGCATGCTGCAGCATGATTCCCCATCTGAACGAGTGGTTTCATCCAGTTAATGTGTTTGTAGCACATATATTTCATATCTACCACTGGTGCTAAAAATATAATTAAATCTCCCTCTATTGGTGTTATCTCTAATTTGCAATTGCTTTTTTGTGTTTGTTTGTTTTATCCAACTTGGATGTTTCTGACATAGTGTTATCTTCTCACCTCTGTCCTTGCGCACAGCCTTTATATGCCCTTATATGGGCATATAAAGGTTGTTTCTCTCTGCTAATCAGGAGCTTATGATCACCTAGCAATTATCTACTTAGGAACACAGGTGAAAACAATTCAGCAGTTTAAGAACATGTCATGAATCCCATGTAGGTTTCTCTTAGAAATTTTCTTAAGAACAAATATCATTAGCCTCAAAGCATAATTGCTTCAATAATTTTCTGTCCAAATTGTAATATTTGCTAACTCTACTAACACTGCTGATTCACTGTGCCTTATTGCCTATACCCTCAGCCAATCAGAGTGCTTGTTACTGCCCATATTCATTAGTCATCTATTAATTATTATGAATTAAGTCACTATCATTTGTTATGTAGTCCTTGTTGTGGCTTTTCTTTTTCTAGAAACTTTTTCACACATCTGGTAGAACTTAGTGTTACAGTATAATTAAAAAAAAACACCTATGCATTTGCCAAAATGTGTTTTTTCTTTATTTCTGAAAACCTTAAAATATGACTTAGGCAATTATGCTATGAGGCTAATAATATAAGAAAAATCTCAGGAAGATATTGGTGAATGAGGCCTGATAATATCTCTTACCTTGAGCATAAGCTTCCTTGAAGCTGAGATCTTTGGTTTCCTCTAAATGGAAAACATAAATCAGCACATTAAACATAACTACTATGTAAGTAATTCCCTTGCAGTTTAAAATGATATTTATTTTTACGATTTTGTTATAAGAGGAAATTCTATTCACATTCATGAATGATTAAAAACACTCTTACCTCTTGCCTGTGAAATAAAAAATGAACAAGATTAAGGAAAAGGAAATTAAAAAGGAAAGATAACTTATAACAAAGCTCAGAAATATTGATTCAGCCTTTGTGTATGTTTAGAAGTGATTATATGGTCTATTTTAATAACACTCACATATGCTCGGGCATCCTGCTGATGAGATCTCACTGGAAGAGAGACAGAAGAGAAACACAAACACACTGAACAGTTGTTGATGTTTGTTTGTCAGCTCCTGCAGGGACAGAGCTGCTTCATTAGCACACTTTCTAAATTTGGGTTTCATTTCAGTGTATTAAGTCTGTCAGCAGGCAAATAATGCATCGTTTTACACACAGAGCTACATCCTACTGCTTGTCGACACTTTCCTGACATTCAACCATCATACTTAACAGAATGAGGCCTCTGCTCATAAAACAAATTGCATTATTAGTGCTTGCCATGTTCTCAGAGGGGTAGTTTTTCACTGGACCTGCACTGTAGGTATGAGAAGACTTAGGTCAGTATTCTGATTTAAATAAGAACTTGTTAGGTGGAAAAAAAGATAAAATCATAACATGACATCTGGATTAAAGAGCTATAAGGAAATAGCAAACAATTACCAAAATAAAGTATTTGATTTGCATTTGAAGTATGAGCTTTAAGTTTATCCTCCTGAGATCAGAGCTTTTATTGATGTGCATTTTTGATATCTCCTACTTATTTGGGATAAGAAGGACCTGATTAGTATAATAACTAAACATTGTACCTCAACAACAAGTAGTTTTAAAAAAAAATTGATGTCCTCATATGAGGACAGTAGGTCTACTTTACTGTTTAACACAATATGGGCAGTTCTACCAAATTGGTGCAAGGATTGGGTAAGAAAGTAGGCTTATTTATTCCCTAATTATTTTCTATCTTGTCTTGGTAGATAAATCTACCATGGAAATACATCCCAGACAAATAGAAATCTCATTTTACCTACACGCTAGTCGCATTTATACTAACTTTTACTAAAAATGTTCGCTCTTTCCAAAATCTGCCCAATCTATATTAACTTTTTTTATACCATTAAAAAGCCCCAATGTCCTCATACGAGTACTTCCTGTTTAGTGGTTTTGTAGCTTATTTCTGTTGATAAAACATGTCAAATTTGCATGGCATGTCAAACTACGAATAATAGCAGACACATATAAACAAGTTTTGATCCTAAAATTTGAAGAGTTTTTATACCTTGAACAATTTTGTATCCAGAGCGGAGTACTTTGGTTGGAATGGCAGCCATTGGCACTGATAATTTTAATATTCTAATATTGTAATGGCAGACAGAGTGTCCATGAATGAGGCTAACAGGTCAAATTTGAGCTAAATTAGGAGTAATGGTGCAGGGAACCCAAAATGTAACATCCTCATATGATGATGCTGGGACATAAGAGGTTTAAGTTATGTGACAGTTTTTGCTGATTATAAAATAGACTAAAATGAATACAGATGCTTTTCTGTAAGCCACAAAAGTCAGTCATTTGTACTGATAAATTTTAAATTGTCTTTCTTAAAGGTCAAATATAATGCAAAATACACTTTTTCAGACCTTTCTAACAAAATGATGTGCACCTGGCTTGTCCACAGTCCCCCCAAGAATCAGATAAATCCATTACCCCCCTCCCTCTTTCTCCATCTTTCAGAAAATGTGTGCTGAAACAAGCTGTTCTCAGATTTTCCCCTCATGATGTCATGTGGGGAGTTAGCACCACCCCCAGGTTTGGTTGGCCCTCCTCACCCAAACTGGGAGAGCCACATCCATTAAGCCACATCCATTTCCTGAGAGGGGTGTGGTCAGGGGAAGAGTCAGAAAGCTTATCACCATTTAAGGCCACAGACACAGAAACAGCTCGTTCTGGCCAAAACAGAGGGGTTTTTTAGACATGCAGAAATCCTATACTGGAGTGTTTTTTCAGCAGCAACCTTCACAGACATGTTTTGGGGACCTCTGACACCAACATAAACAGGCGTTAAAGGAGTAAAATATGTCACCTTTGATGCCTGTTACTGCTTCTATAGGTAGGTGTCGGACAAAGCAGTTTACAGCATGTCAAAGAAAGAGTCTTTTTTTAAGATTTTCCACCACAAATATCCACAGTAGGCTGATACACAGTGCAATTTCAAGAGGAGATATATACACCCTTAGACATTAGACAAAGGGATTCACTGTTCTAGCTTTGAAAGTAAACCCAATGGATTAACAGAGGCAAAAACTTAAATCAGAGGGGGAATGCAGGGTTGTTGGAGTGTGCATATCTGTTTAGTGTGCATTTGAGTTTTCCTGCTGTGCTGTGCTCTCTCATGCTTCTGCAAAGCCGTAACACTGAGAAGTGGTAGGTATTAATTACGACACTGCTGCAGAATTTCAGTTACTGCCATTGAGGAAAGATCATACAGTATTTTATGGTACAACTCTTCAGTAACTACTCAGTATTTTGAATATATTTGAAATAAAATACTTTTATTTTAAGTGAGGTTTACAGGCAAGTAATTTTACTAATACTTACGTACATTTTGATCAAAGTAACTGCACATTTTCTCGACTACAATAGTCTTTTACTTTTTGATCTCACCTAAAGCTGTCTTGTCTATTCCTCCCTATGTTTTCACTTATATTACCACTAACGCCTCCTCTCCCTCAGCCTCTACCCCCTCTGCCCTTTAACAAATCACCAAACAATTTACAGCACTCGTATATCTATGTCTCACCTCATCTCACCCTTTCTCGTTTTTATGTCTGTCTCCTGCTTTAATAGTCGTTTCCCCGTTAACGATGACGCCCCCTAAGATCTCCCAGTATGTTGGGGTTACGAGCTGCTCCAGCAGATTAGGAAAATTCCTGCCTGATAGCCATCCCTCATCCATCTCTCCCGCCTCTCATCCCCATCTTTCTCCTCAGGATTATCTCGGGGAGAGGAATTTAGAGTGGCCTGTCTCCCCAAATAGACCAGGGGACATCTGATAGACAGCTGTGGAGGGTGATTGTGCTCTGGGGTGCCCGGGTGGGATCAGGGATGAACTGCCAGTAACTCATGGATGCTTATGAGCCTGTGTGGTGCAGCCAAGTTGGCAATTAATATAAAAGGCCCGAGGTGTTTTGGAAAGTTTGCGTCAGCATCAGGTTTTAAAAGAGCTTCTTCTGCTATGCATTTAAGGCAAGTAGTTGGCATTATTTCATTTATGGTTTAGGGAAAACCTCAACCATGGCAAAAACAGGCAGAATAGTCAAAATTACATAAGGCTTTATAGCTGTCAAATCTTTATAAAATCTATCTTCAGACTGAAACATGAACCAGCAGTTCTCCCGCAACTTTCCCAAGAGCTTCAATTATAAGCCAATAAATCCTGGGGCCATGAGGCCAGTTTTTAACAGATTGGTTGAACAAATACTATGAAAATAATAGATTTTAATCTCCCTTTCTTTAGTTTGTGTGTCCTGTTTCATAAAAAGGAAGAAAGAGGCCAAACTTCACACTTAAAAAACCATACACAGCACACCAACGAAGCACTCTTACCAGTGTCAGGAGCAGGAGAGACAGAGAGATGGGGCAACAGCAGAGGCAGGACGGACAGATCAGAGATGACACCAACGATATGGTGTCCCTCTATTTAACCACCGCGCCCCCCTCATTGTCTGGCTCCCTCTTTCTCTTTTGTTAGTGGAAGCTATTATTAGTAAACCCCATCTCTCTTACTGCCTAATCTTGCTCTTTCCATTTGTCTCTCAGAAGATTCATAATAACCAGCAGTCAGAGCCGGGGGCTTTGGCCTCACATGACAGGAAGATGAATGCAGCTCTGGTCTGGTGATGAAGCACAGGATAGAGGATTTATATTGATAACAGTCAAAGATAGTCCAAGGAGGGAACTAGAACTGAATCAATTTGGGAGAAAAAAAGCTCATAGTGGTCAAGAGCTGGAAGAAATGCCTCTTTGCTGTTAGACAGTGTTTTAGCCTCAAGAGATAACATCACTTACTAGGTGCAGATGCGTCTACATTCACAAAACTTTTTGGGAGAGAACTGATCTGCTTGTTTTTAACCCTATTATTTTTTTTGATAGATGTACTGTACCTTCTAATCTAAAAAATAGATAAGCACCCGTCCTTTCTATTTCATGGTGCCCAAATTATGAATTCTGGCAAACCATTTTTTTTTTTTGCCTCTCTCCTTCCTTTTTGGTCAAAAGTCCTAAAAAGTGGAGTCACGTCAAATTCACTGCCTAAGAAAAGCTAACACAAAAAACATACTCATGCTGCTTTTAATCAGCCTCTCCTATTTAATTTGGTCCTAATAAACAAATGTCAGCACCAAGATGCTCAACTAAGATGGCTAGCATCGCAGACATTTATCAATTCACTACAAGGAACATTTAAATTGTTTATGGAGCTCAAAGACTCTCTTACTCATTCATCTCTCCCTTCCTCCACTCTTTCTCTTTTCCTGCTTAATTCTGTCATCCTTTCTCCTGCAGTCAGCCTGTTGTTTCCATGTGGATGCTGCAACCCTCCTCCACCCCAGCCACCTCCATTCAGTTTATCAGCATCTTGTCCAGATCCTCATAGGTCTACTGCTCATCCTGCATACCTTAGTCTCCTCCTTCAAGCCACCTCATTGGTTTCCCGGTCCACCTTATCAGAAGTCTACTTCTCATCTGACCCTTCATCTCTAATCAACACCACCACCAGTGTCTAGCCTCCACAGGGGGGTATCCTATTCCTGCCGTTTGCCTCACTACCCCTTCAAGACCATAGCACTGTTAAGTTGTCTTGTGATCATTTGTTTAATTCTATTGCAAAGAGGACATTATTTCCTCCATATTTGTGTTTTTATTTATGGGACTTTGGCCTCTTCATGTCAGAGCCATATAAAAAAAGATAAACATTTCACCTTGCTAAAAAGAATCTATAGGTGTGTTACATGTGCAAAATCACACAGCTCAAATGTCAGAGTTTTTAAAAGTAACTTACAGAAGAAATCATAAAGTTAGCACGCCACAATTTACACGGTAGCGTTATGTTTTCAGATTTTCCAATATAGTTTGCAGATTATAAACTGTGTGACTATGGTTGAGGGGAATACTTACTGAAAGTATAATGCATACAAATGCAAAAGAAACTTCTGTAGATTTTCAGAACAGAGACTACTGTTGTATGTTTTATGGAGTTCCACAAGGCTCCATGCTTGGACCAAGTCTTTTTACATTGTATATGCATCCTCTGGGTAACATGAAGAACTGCTCCGCAGATTTCCATTGCTACACAAATGAGACACAACTGTATCAGTGAAGCCTGATTTTATAAGGTATTGTGCAGAAGGCATGTTTTGGGACAAAAAAGTAAGGCATGTAATGGCAAGTATGCCTGCCTGAGGGCTGCATTGTGCAGGAAAGAGGAATGACACATCCCTATGCTCTGGATACCGTCGCATGTTAATAGGGGCATGAGAAAATCTGTTGACAAAATAACAAAGCCTGTACCCTTAGTACAGAGTAAGGGTAGATGTGGTGAGAACTGTCCAGATGGGTAGTGGGGTTGCCATGAGCCCTTGGTTGTGTTGTGGATATACCAAGGTCCTGAAAACCACTGATGGTCTATCACCAGGGGTTAAAAGGACTGGACAAAGAAAATTTAGTTAGGTTTGACCTTGGCCAATGACTCTGGCTGCCTTTCCTTCCCTTTCAAGTCCCGGGGCTGTGGCATATTGGGCCTTGTGATTTATCCTTGGTGATGTACATGCCTGAAGTTCTCTGCTACTTCACTCAGACAAGACTGGAGTTATCGTGCTTGGCCTCAAACACCTCAGAGAGACTTTTTTGAATGATAATACTGCCCTTCGTGACACCAAGACTCGCATCCAGCACCAATGTGAGAAATCTAAGAGTTCTATTTGATCAGGTTATATCCTTCAATACCCATATTAAACAAATTCTGAGGACAGTTTTTTTCTACCTTCACAACATCCTTCAAATCAGACAGATCCCATCTTGTATTGAGGAAAAAAAAAACTAAGTTGTATTATTGTAGTTCTCTTTTATCATGCTGTCCTAGTAAGTCTCTAAAAACCCTTCAACTGGTCCAAAATACTGTACAAGCACAAGGAAAAGAGATCATATTACTTAATTATAGATTCTCTGCTCTGGCTTCCTATAAAATATAGAATAGAACTACCATTAAAAGTAGGCTTAAAACTAACCTTCTTGATAGGCTCAGGCCTGCACTCAGGCATCCCCTAGTTATGCTGCTATAGGCTTCGACTGCCAGGGGTTATGGCACACTGAGCTATTATCTCTCTTCATCTCTGTACGTATTGTTATCATATATCACTAACTGGGAGTCTTCATGTACCAGCTAAGTCCTGGGGCCTCCTCAGCCTTCATGTCCCATAGGTTCCTCTGGATCAAGGATTTGGACAGCCTACTGTTGTGGACTCGCCTAACTCCAACTACTACAACATCTTAGCCTTACATCTATTATTACCTTTTTAAATGTAAACATGAATCTAAGAACTGCTTAACCCAAGGTGCTTTAATTACTTTGATTTTTTCTTTCTTCTTGAAAGTCTTTCTATCCTGCTGAAAAAGTTTGGGAACCACTGTACAGATGCCAAACAGAGAACTTCCACTCAGTCAAAGACAGAGAGCCCTCTAGTGGTTTAACCGTCATACAACAGACAGCAGCTTCATTTGGTGAAGCTTCAGAAAAATGTGACTCATAATCTGACCTGTAATCTTGGGCTCTGTTCAAAGAAATGCAAACATAAATGCTTTGTTTTTCCAAAGGCACTGATATACTAATCAAGTAACTATCCAACTGTCATAACACTGATCTCACCATAAGGCAAACATTACCCTGAGGCCTAGGAATAGGTTTCTAAAATTGCAGATAACTGTACATATGTGTTTATGTGCTGAGAAAACTAGATACACTGGATAGAGGTTGTGATGTTTAAACAGGGCATTCCTCTAAGCAGTGCAAGGACACACACTCTAAAAGGACTGGTTTTAAGGCGGCATTACACAGAACCACCAGCGGGTGCATAAACTTGCACATCCCCTTCAAATACACTATTCTGTATATTTACACCTGAACCACACACTGAACCACACAGGCTGTTTTTGACCAGCAACCATCCATCACTGGGTGTCTCTGCTCTTTGCAGTGTTCCTGGTCCTGTGCTGACTCATACGGTGTGGCTAGCTTTGGGGTTTTCCACAGTAATGAGAGAAGTCACTACACAATCGAGCCTTTATTCTTGACCTGCACTGAGGCCCACATACACACACATAAACACACACTTACAAAAGATGCTTGAATGAACAACATACGCTCGCTAACGCTGAGGAGAATCTCCTGATGCTGAGGCCCTGTCTGAATTTCTTGCTGGTTCGTGTGTAAACCTCCGTAGGTGAATTTGTGTGGGTGGATGTTTGTGTGCACATGCCTCAGGCTCGCTGTGCTTCTCATTAGTCCTCTGAACAAAAGGTGTCCTGACTTCAGCATTCACGCAAGAGCAGGAGAGCAATGCCATGGAGTTGTGTGTTTACCAGAGGCTGTAACAGGAAGGTTACGCCACAACTGGAAACAGATGAGCTTAGCAATTAATGGCCTCAACCTTAAATTAATCACAGATTCATGTTTCATTCTCAGAGACATCATATGTTACAGATAGAGAGGAGGACAAACAGTTTTCTCAGGAATAAAAAGTTAAATATCTCAGCCCTTTATGATTACTGACAATAATATATTTAATATTTTGTATGGTGTAATACTGTACATGGTTTCAGCAATTATGTATAATAATGTGCAATGGGTATGAGCAAAATACTTCATAAGCTTCGGGAAAACATGCAAATCGGTGAAGTTTTAAACAATAGTTATCAAAGCTTGTCAGACAGTTAGCACACTTACAAGCAGCTAGAAAAAGTCAAATCATCATGTCAGACTGACTTAAACTGTACTTTTAAAATGCATTTAAACATATTCGTCCAACTACAGTTGTACAAAATTAAATTGCTTGAAGTCAGACCAACACAGACAATGTAGCTGCATAATACTAAAATGTAGCAGGAGTGTCATTGACATCTGCCTTTGGTTGTAACTGCAAGCTAAAGATTGGGTCTTTATCTCCTGTCATATTGTAGAGTAGTATGCATGAAAAGCACAGGGCTGCAAAGTTTGACATACAACTGGTAACTGCTTGTTAACTTGTTAGTGAGGTTAACAGGAAAATGGTCCACAATGTCACTGAAAGGGGGCATATCACCATCTACCAGCAGAGGTGAACATGCTCCCATCATAAATCAATTCTTCCACTGTGTGTGTACACTAGGACAAGGACAGTAATCAAGTTAAAAACCCCTTACCCACAAATTCCTCATACTGTGTCTGCAGAATTGCACGTGCACCATGGTTTCACTCTGACTGACAGCAAAGACCCTCACTGGATGCATTTCCTAAGTCACAACCTTGAGCAGCTAGAGAAGAAGAAGATCACGAGAACTATTAGTTCACGCTGGAATTGTGAGATCTTGTGATAGATATTGATTTCGTTGCCTTTCTGAGGCTGATTTGCTCTTCACTTCAATATTACGCTGAGATTTTTCTTTTTTTTTTGCTAAAGGTAACAGTGAGCTTGGCAGGCCGGTGTTGTTGTAGTTTAGGAACAGTGGAGCTTGTTGGTGGACAAAACTCAAGCTGAGGCCAGTTGGAAAAAGAGGAAAAAAACATCTCCACCAAAAAGCCTTTCAGTGTGGTTCTTTTTCCTCTTTCAATAAAGAAATGCTATCCAGATCTTATAAAACTGACACTTTACTATAGCCACATCTGAGCTAATTGCTATGGGCAGAGGCGGACTTTACCATTAGGCACCAGACCTTAAGGGGCTCTGTGAACACATAGTTCATTTAACCCTTTCTCCTACACCAGCCGCTGGTATTTTGAGGGGTAAATACACTCATTGAAATCTAGAATTATTGAGAAAACTTGGTTATGCTGTAGGGGTGTGAAGAGCAGCGATAAATGATAAAATGTAAATTAGGTTAGGACTTTTTGTGAAGTCTGATTTTTTTTTTTTTTACTTTTCAATATGAAAAACGGCTAAAAAAAAGTCCATTGGAGTGATTATTTCACCAAATACTTGATATTTAATATTATACAAATATACTAGCAAATATATTGATTAGGTCACTCCCTGAGAGGTTTTAGTTGGTAAAACATGACCAGAAATGGAAAATAAAAAATCCCAAATGAAACAAAGATGGTTTCTTTGGGAAACTGTTATTTGTTAGTAAAATAACACGATAAATTCAGTATTCTCTGGTGCCATTTGGTTTTCATTTACCCCTTTAGTGTCTCCAAATGGATTTTTTGCAATCCGCCAAGACATTTCTATTTAGAAAACATTGTTAGCAGTCATTTTTGGTTTAACATCAAGTTATGAAAGGGTTACTCTTATAAACAAGAATTTACTGGGGAGAATAATGGATGTGGAGGGCCCCATACAAGTTTCCCCTTTGGCCCCAAAATAGTTAAGTCCACCTCTGGCTACCGGTTTGCAATACAATCAAACCCTGCCTGTAGCTATGTTCTCCTCAAATGCACCGAATGGTCCGGTCCTTTCTCAGACCTGCCACAATCATTCAAACCTGGAGCTTTGCAAGATGGATCACCCTGATGACAGACATGGAATCTGAGCGAACCATCTGCTTTGCAAGGTTAAGTTCTAGCTGTAGCTTGACTTTCCTGTGAAGGTAAAAGAACTGACAAATGCGTTTTCATAAAAGCAAGACGGACTTAAAAAAGTGCCTCCAGTTCCGCCAGTGCTACAAAAATGTCTCGATATTAAAAGAGAATTTAAAAAAAAAAAAAAATCAAGGCACAAAGGGTAAAGTGTTCGCAATTTCTGTCCCATCTTTTCCTTATGAGGTGTCTCCACAGTGACCTCATGCTATGAGGTCATCCTGACAGGAAAATAAATGCCAGCCATGAAGACTGTTTATCCCGTCTTTGTATAACAGAAGAATTAAGTCATGTAGGAATAAACTGAGTGTCTGTAACTCTTTTCTCTGCTGTAATCCATATTCTTTGATGGTTGTGCGGTCATCCCATTTTTGCTTCGTAGACAGATCCGGTGGCCTTTTCTTCTCTCTTTTCTTCCCCAGTTTGGCTGGTTCATCCGAAGAAGAAGGGAGCTGAAAAAATAAATAATTGTAACTTTATATATTTGACACTGCAGCAGCTGATTGGGATTCTGTCAGTGCACTTGTAGTGACTTATATTACTGTTACCACAGAGACTAAGTTAATTTGGGCGCTTGACTTCTGCAGCTCTCTTAAGGAAGCTTGGCAGTGGATTCCTGGACTCTGAGCTCATAGTTCAGACATTCGGTTCATGAACATTTGCGATTTCGGTGACCAGATTCAGTAAATAACACTGGTGTCATGGGTGCCACTGATTGTGTCCTAGTAGCCAGAAAAAGTATGAATTACTCAGCTTTGGCCACCCTGAATGTCCAATTGTCTCCCTGTTAGTGAAATGAGTAAGTGTTTGTGAGAGTGTGTGTTTAAAAATACTCGGCTGCCTAGTGAGGGAGAGGCAGGCAGATGTTATTTTGGAGGTTCACATTGCGATGTAATTATGACCTCCAGCAAGAGAGCGAGAAGGCTGCACTATAGTTTAGGCTCATTATGATCATAGCAAAGAAAAGCTGACATGATTTTGATCCAATAGGGGAATATCTCAAAACCACAGTGGCTATTAAAAACTTCATTCACTAGTTTTGCTTCGTGTTTTTTAGGTTCCTCTGAGCCATGTGCCACTTCAGTCCCTAGAGTCTGTGTGTTTTCATTCCATCCAATCAGAGCATCAGCTTGTTACCATTAGCACTCCATCAACCACAGGAGGGGAGATTATCACTGAAGTTGGCGGCTGCACCCTGTGGAGACTTTTGGACCTTTGATGACAACTGTTTGACAAGGAGAACAACTAATACCTTTAAACTTGAGGTGCTAAAGTGACGCTTTGATTTGAGCTTATGTGTCACTATTTTGATGCTAGATGTAAATCTGAGACATGGCAGATAAGGTGGTGTGTGTCTGCCTTCACACCAAAATTATTAATAGTTTAGTTTAAAGCCACTGAGGAGTTTTTTTCCCCTACTAGTCATGAAATAGGCTGAAATGAATACTGGTGTATCTCTATGAGCTATAAAACCAAAAGAATGCATCATCCACAAAACTTAGTTTTTCTTTACGGTGATTTTTAATGCCTGATGAAATCACTGCCAGGGGGTAGGTGTCAAACAAAGCTTAGACCCCTTTGTTTTAAGTCTCAGTGGCAAAGATAAGAAAGTTAGTGATATATTTTAGAATTACAAACAAGCAGGATGAGGATTGTGTTGTATGAAAGCAATAGTTGCTTTGTCCAATCTAAACCAACCAAAGGCTCCTCACAGGAGCTTTAAATAAATAATTTTAACATTCGATACCTGTTTGATAAATTTGATAGCAGATTTGTTTTCTCAAATTTCAGCCTTCAAGAAAGACTTACCAGGTCACAGCTCCTCCTCGTCCCCTGTGCTCCCCAGGTGTGCAGAGGACAGGTGCCTGTTCCTCCCTATCTGTACGGCCTGCAGGTTCTTATAGCGCACTAGCGCCAGGGCGATCTCCGCGTTCCACGCCGTCCCCTCCTGCGGACACCGAAAGTCAATCTCTTGCCCTGTTACCATAACCACCGTGAAGTACACCAGTCCTCGCTTGTACTCCACACAGTCCACCGTGGCCATGCGCTCAAATCGGAGCTCTTTGGCTTTGGAGCTCCACGCTGAGCTCGGAGCATCACTCCTTCCTCCGCTTGAGCCTTTGCAGTTGTGCAGACGCAGTCCTTCCTCTGTGAGCAAGCAGCGCTTCTTCTTCCACAGCTGGAGCAGCCCGCTGCTGCGCTTCTCCAGCAGCCCGTCTCTCATCACTTTGGCCGGGAGAGACATTGCGCGCCGAGCCGGAGTCTTCAGACGGAGTAACTCAAGAAGTCTTCGGGAATGATTAACCCATTCAGTGCATATCTCAAATATTACTGTAAAACCTAAAGTGGGCCTTGGTGAGTTTAACACCGGAGCGATCTCTAGCAAATGTTATCCGATTCAGGGACTCATTCACTCTGCATGTAAACTATTATCTGTGCGTAATGACAGCACGCCGTGGAGACTGGAAGGCTGGTCCGACTGGATATGTTTGAACATGCCCGGCTCCTCCGTGGACCTTCTCCCACTTACACGAGCACCCCGCCCCCTCCTGGTGACGGCAGGAGGAGATCGGGGATGTTAGTGCATTTTATGGCACACTGTTTGATGTTGGCGAACAGTAGACGGGTTGGTTCAAACACCTCTAAATTCAGTCACAGTGTACCTGATAGAAAAAAACTGATACACACCTGTCTGAATAAATAAACGGACGTGAAAGTAAACTAATAAAGGTGTGTTAGATCACATTTATCTGCCCTGACAAGTTATAAAGTATTCCTAAATACTTACGCAAGCACATCCTCATCACCTCTTATTTGAATAAAAACATCCCAAAGTGATTTTAAATATGAAATATGTCTCAAGGCACGTGACTTGAAAAGTCATCAGTCCCAAACTTTATAGATATATTTTTTGTCTATGCCATTTCACCATGCCATTGTGATCCAATATTTTATTGATTAAATATAGGTCTATCGGCCTAATTGGACCTCCACCTTTTTTTTTCTAAATGAGGTTCTATTGGGGCTTTTTGAGGGATTTAGGGGGGCTAGGGAAAATATGTTTTCTGTGTTTGCCTTTGTCTGAGGCCTCCTAAGTGCACAGGGGCTATTTAAATGGTAAAACTGCCTGTGTACAAGAACAACTATACAATTAGATATTATAATTGATGTCAAATTACCCAAGTTTAAACTAATTCATATTTTTTAAACTTGGAAATTTGCAGACCAAAATGGTGCTTTAGGCCATCAGACAAGAAGCTTTGTTTGGTGGACACCAAACACTGCATGTCACCACAAACACACCATCCCCACTGTGAAGTACGTCGGTGGCAGCATCATGCTGTGGGGATGCTTCTAGGCAGCTGGCCCTGGAAGGCTTGTAAAGGTAGAGCTTATAATGAATGCAGTAAAATTTAGGAAAATCCTGGAGGACAATTTTATTCAGTCTGCAAGATAAGTACAGTTTTAGAGAAGATTTATTTTTCCAGCAAAACTATATCCTGAAACATGCAGCGAAAGCCTCACAAAAATGGTTTAAAGACAACAAGGTGGATGCTCTGGAGTGGCAGAGTCAAATTCAAGACCTCAATCAATCAAATAGAGAATTTGTGCCTGAATTTGAAGAGGGCAGTTCGCACCTGAGCCCTGTGCAACCTGACAGAGCTTGAACAAGTTTGCAAAGAAGAGTGAAATAAAACTGCAGCGTCCGGATGTGCAAACCTGATTGAGACCTATCCACACAGACTCAGTGCTGTAATTGCAGAAGAATGCCAAATCAAATAAATGATAAAAGTCCTTGGTGGATAAACCTGTTAAAATAAACATTAATGCCCTCCTGATATTGAAGGGTTTCATTTCAAACCAATATAATAATTTTTTAAGAGCATGGGAATGGAATTTAAAAGATAACTTTGTTCCACATGCTTGTCAGCAGTGTGGCTCTAATGTGACAGTTATGCTTTGTGGGTGGAGTGAGGCTGTTATTCCCCTAACTTTTCAAGATGCTGAACTTACCGTCTTAGCAGTGTGATGTGTCGCTGGAGTGCTATGACAGGAATGGTTAGTATGAGCATATGTCATGTCTTGATACCTAAACACAGCACGTCACTTTCAAAACCGCTTCCCTTTTAGTTTTAAGGGCACACGTGTACAGTTTCACTCGTGTCATGCTATTATGTAATTTTTGTACCCATGTGAAAAAATGTCAATAAAATCATTTTCTCTGTTTTATTTATCATTGTACAATATGCACAAAAGCCAGTTTAAAAAGCGGCATTATGACAGACTATCAGTAAGAGGAAGATGACCAAACTTAGATGAAGCAAAAAGTAAAATAACCGTATATCCCCACTGTTTGTAAGGTGTGTAATGTGTCAGAATTAACTGTAACAGCACAAATCATATTTGCTTTAGCCCCTATGAAGTTGACGTGATGTTACAATTTTTATTATATGATGCATACTTTGATTAAACAGGTCACTTAGATGCATGTTTACTATTATTAGTGCGCCCCCTGCAGGAAGTAAGTGCAGCGTCTTTGAAGTACTGGTTGCCGGTGGTCTTTACTGAGTGTGTGACAGCGTTCCAGCTCCTTGTCCGAACCCGAACCCCTTTGGACCAAAGTTTTTGCTGTAACAGCCTGTTGGAAAGAAAAGCAAAGTAAAAACCTCCGTTTTGTACCGACTTTTATTGCAACTGTTGTGTAAATGTTTTGAGTCAGAGCTCGTGAGCTAGCTTAAAACACTGTTGAACCTCAGCCGTTAGCTAGTTAGTATCTAACGTTAGCTTGCCAACACAAACATTTTTCAGACGATGCCACTTTGGAAACAATGAAATGTGTTTTTCTTTTTTTTTTTTTAACTGTTAAATGAAACTAATATCTATTTCCAAAGAGACAGAATAGCCTTCCATGATGACTGCGATAGTACTTGCAGTACAAGTTTTTCAACTGAACAGGAATCAATAATGTTGGGCTGGATTTTTTGTTGGCTTTTCCTAATGGAGCTCAGTCATCATTGATGCACTTAATTACACCTGCGGTTTTTATTGTTTAGCATGTCATAACATGTAAAGTCAAGTTTTAAAGCGGTATAAAGCAGGGCTAACTCATATCAACAGAAACAGCCAGCACAGAAATGAACTTTTTGACCTTTGACAGACTGCAACTTTTAGGGAGTTTCTGTCATCTCATACTTGTTTATAATGTATCATCATTTTAACCAATTACTTCATTACTCTGTTGAAATCCTGCTTCACAATATTGCATTTGCTATTTGACATTTATTTTTAAGCTCCCAATTTTGTGTGTTTTTTCCAACAAACAAAAGCAATAACTAATTAAAACGAACACATTATAAGTTTAAAAATTAACTTTTATCTCCTGTAGGCCAGTCCCTTATGTTAGGATGGCATAGCATGAATCAGTATGTATTGCACAACTTTATTAATCTACCACATTCAGACTAAATTTACTGATTTATTCAACTTAAAGCCTGTGACTTATATTGAGAAGCAATGTAAATGGGAAGCTCTTAAAACAATTAAAAACACACAGGGAATAACGTTTTTATGCCATTCTCATTTTCAGGTAAAAAACAATTCACAATCTATTTTGAAAAATGCTTAAATGGTTGCTTGATGTTTAGAGCATTAAATTTCTGCTGCAAAAAATAGTATCAAACAAATTTTGACAAATTTCAGATCAAAAAAATATTGCAATTCTGCAATTTGAAAATTGCAGTAGGGAATATACTGTGATTTAATCTAAATTGTGATTAATTTCCTCTGCTTTAGTGTCAACTGAGGAGTTGTAAAATAAAAATATAAACTTTCTTTATTAACAATAACAACATCAGACTATAGGCCTCCAACCAGGTTTCTCAAGTAAAAGTAACTCTTCTATAATAAGGTCAAATCCAACAGCTGTTTTGGGATGTGGAATCATTCTCTCTGTAGAGGTGGAAAAAGTATGAGTATTGTACTCAAGTACAGTTTCAAACTGTACTTGAGTACAGTTTGAAACTGTACTCAAAAAAGTAGAAGTACCCCCAAAAAACTACTCAATTACAGTAATATGAGTACATGTAACTAGTTAGTTTCCACCTCTGGTTAGTAGTAAATAAAACTAAACACATCGCAACACTATATTAATCAATTGTTGCTGTCAAAAAAGAACCCTGGTAGTATTTTTGTTGGTATTGACACACTGTGTTTGGCTACCAGTACTGTGTGAGGGTGCCCTCTGCTGCATTTTTATGCTTATTACAACCCATTCCATTAATTGCATGCCTCCTCAAAACAACCCCTTTTGTAAAGGCACCGAATCCTTCTCTTTTTAAATTGTTTTTTTCCATCTCAGACTGTATGATGTACTTTACAGGGACCATTGTCATATTTCTTCCAGAAAAATGGAGCTTGAAAGGATCAGCATGAGCAACACTGCATGGTTTAATTACAGAAGTGCATCTATGCAGCACAAGATTAAGGTATGGTACCACTAGGATCAATACTAGTTTATAATTGAACACTTCTTGGACACTTTCAATTGTAGAATGGTGTTGAATATGTTTGCCTTTTACCATATAAGGGAAAAAGTAATAGAATATCTACTTTCTAGAGAAAGGTGGTTTTATTTATTAATTTTTTTGGCTGCAGACCAAAATTGTTTATCATTATTTATTAATTTATTTAGAAATAGAACCACAGAAAAGAATGTGGTATGAGCAGGTTCAGCTCATGCTGGAGGGAGGTTTTGTAGTAACAAATTGAACTGTATATTATGTTACAACTAGAGTTTACCTTTGCAATAGATTTCTCCATCCTTGTCAGATAGTGTTGTCGACTCAAGGCTCTTCCCACACTGAGCACATGTGAAACATCCAATCTTATGCCACGACTGTAAACAAAACGATATCCATTGCAAACATTATTTTTTTATGCACATATATGTTCATGAATGTAAATTTTTCTTACACTTCCAGCTCCAATAACTTTCTCTGCAGCATAGACGACTTTTCCGCAGCGAGGGCACTTGTCAGATCCTCCAAACTTCTGAGCCATCTTAGATGGGTTTGGGTTTGTGGTAGGCTGATGCGGAGCAGCTCTGTGTCAAGAGGGCCAAATTATCGTTAAATGCTTTGAAGATATTTTTAAAATGTGTGTTTTTATGTTTTACTCACTCTTCATGTTTAATACCCAGAGCCTCCCCCTTGTCCATGTTCAGGGTCCCTGCTCCCTGGCCATAGCCATAGCCCTTTGGTCCATACTTCTTGCCATAGCATGTTTTGCAGTACACTTCATCCGTATGAACAGCAACAGTTGTGCTGTCCAAGTTCTTCCTGCACACCACTGAACAAACATTCACACATACACACATGTGTAAGCATGTTATTGTTTTGCATAGTTGTGAACATGATCATGTTTGGATAAGCTCTTAACTTTCCTTTTATGGAGCAGTTTTAATAAGAAAAATGTTCTCATCTAAATTCCATTACAGGAATGTTTGATTACAACACAAGAACACAAATAACTGATCTTCATGACCCAGCATATTTTTCAGTGTAGGCAGAGAAATACTTAAACACTTTTCTATACAAATGTCATGTAATGGAGGTAAGAATAATAATGGACGAGTATGCAATGGAATTAAATTTTGTTTCTCTAAGACTATGGTTTTTATCATAAGAAGCAGAATTGAAAAAAACATTAGACTAAATAGACTGTTGTGCAAAAGGTATTGTGTAGGGATGTACTAATGTCTTATGGATGCTGATAAAAAGACAGACTGTAAAAAGAATAGCCTCTAAACGAAGTGTATGGAAGTTTTAGCTTCGTGTTACTTAGCCCTAACATTTTATACCAAAGCAAATTATCTATTATCTATGTGATGTAACTTTAGCTCCAAGGGGCATATGGTGTCTCATTGGAGTGTAAAAGCCTATTGAATTTTTCTTTAGTCTTAGTAGAATCATTTTTAATCCATCTTTAAAGAGGAATTTTAAAGTGATGATCCTATCAGTAGAATTCTAACAAACCCCCTCATTAACATCAATAAATTATACAGGAGGACTTTGCCACTATGCAAACTTTGATTCTTATAAGGATATAAAAAACATAAAATTATCTTAAATTATTTTTTCTTTTTTGTGAAAAGACACATTAGTCTTCCTGGTATTATTGCATACATTTAAAGTGACATCTCCAAAAATGAATGGTTTCCACCATGACAATGACAGGAAGTAGCAAAGTGTTTACTCACTGCACAGGAAGCAGGACTTGTGGAAGCTCCTCCCATCACAGAGTACCTCCTCTGCAAAGTACACAGTCTTCTGACAGCAACCACACTTGTTTCCTCCTCCTAACGGCATCCTTTAGTAACAAATGAACACAAGCACAATGAATATGCTGGCATAACTAAATAAGACATTCAGCTTTTTTTCTATGAAATTAGACCATATTTTGGTTCTCCATAAGCTTCCGTGTAAAGACAGGAACTCAGCATACACCAGGAACCAGCTCATTCCTATGCTTATAGAAGATAAGCAGTGAAATAGAGAGACAGAGACTGTGGCTAAAATACTTTCTAAATTATCCAGGCTTCGATTCAAGTGCATTTTCTTGACCTTATTAAAATTCTGTGTTTTTGGAGTGAGAAATGCATCAAGGAACCATTACATTAATTCAAAAAAGAATTGTGCATATTTTTTCACGAATATATGTTTTTAGAAACCATAGCTTTTGCTTGTTATTTTGGCTTTGTCAAGCCAGTCCCAGACTGTAATCTTACTCCTGCCAGTTCTCTGTGGCTTCTTCTTAAAAAGCAGTTTGCCAGCAGAGGGAAAAGCAAGAAAAATGTCTTTTCTTGTTTGATTTAACCAGAGAAAAAAAGTATCTCTCTCTTGGAAACTCCAAACTGCCAGAGTGGTGGAAGTAATGTGAAAATGTGACTTTGGTAAGATGTAAAAGACTCTGACATCCTGCCTGTTTTACCCTGTGAGTCTCCCAGCAGGTCCCTCCCTGTCCATTCTCGAGGATCAACATCCACATTCCTGACTATCCAAACCCTCCCATCTCCCTGCCAGTCACTGACACCAAGTACTCCCTGCCTTTCAACCACATTTTTGATCACTACTGCAGACTGAGCATCTAAATCTTAGTTTGTTTAATCAGACAGAGGGTATGTTGAAGAGGCAGCTGCAGCATGCAGGGTCAGGTAGAGCATGAAAGTGCTGGGCCTATTATCAGGAAACACACTTAACTGTTTAGTTATTCAAAGAGAGTCAAAATATACAGTTAAAGTCCCCTGTGATCATCTGAACAACCCTGACCGTACTAGATTATCTCTTTTTTCCAAAGTTAGCAAAACTTGACGCAGACTTCCCTGGTTTGAAGCTTAATGGTACAATATACTTATTGTATCATATTAAAACATTGGTAGCTTCCGCACTGTAACTTTTAATCATCAAAGGCATGAATTGTTTAATTTCTAAGGGTCATTCAATGCCATAGTGTGGAATTATTAGAGATAAAGGACTGAGAATTACATGTCCCTCTGTTGCTCTGAATTTTCCCTGGGATTTAACTGGAAAAGGTGGCCAATATCACAGTAAGTGTATAGTTTTAAACAAAATGGCAAGAGCTAACTATCCTTTCAGAAGTTGCTCCCTCTAGGCGTGCATTTTAGTGAATAATAAAGTAAAATATGTTGGCTGCTTTTGCTTTTGCTTGTGCTTGTACTATAAAGGCTATACAACCAAGATGCAGAAAATTCAGACACCCGACCTGGTTTAGGTTCAGTAAAACTGTGGTAAACCAGAGAGAATTTAGGATGTGAAACAAAGAGGAAAGTGAAAGCCCTTCTCTGATAATGTTCCAGTGGAAAACATCTACATTTACAGCCAGACTGACACCAACTAGCATTCTTCCTTTAAAGGCTGACAAGCAGAATGCTCATTCTGCACAGGAGTCTGGAAATTTTTTGTACCAGCCTTCAGTACAAAAGCATCAATTTGTTTTTTTCCATGAGCTCAACAAGGAAACTTTTACTTTAAGTGGCAAAGCAGTTGACTCAAATAACTTTTTTTTTTTGTTGTATTAAAGGAACTTTGGAGTCCAGGCAGTCGGCGAAGAGCCAAACAAGATTGGGCGTGAGCTAAATTTCGAGATTTGATAACAAATCTGAGAAAAAGTAACAGAAGGTGAGATCAAAAGGTTTGAAATTTAATTAAACATTTTAAGTTCCTTCTTTGTTGGTTTGTGTAGAGAATAGCTGACCTGTATAAGAAGTCATGTTAGAGCACTGACAGGGTTGACAGCTGTCAGTCTGACCACAGTAAGCAAAGGATACATGGGGAAATATCCTCTGTTGATAGCCTTATGTTTTCATTGCCTTAATTCTGTAATAGTGCTAACTTTTTCCATCACTGTTGTAGAGAGGAATTCTGTTCCATGCTGATAATGATTTCTTTGCCGGTTTAGACATGTGTGGACAATCAGTGAGGAATGAGAAGTAAGAGGTGCCAACTTAGTCAAAATCAGGAAGTTTGTTCATGAGATCGATGTGACTGCATGTTGTGAGTGTGAATCAGGCTGAGTTGAACAACAAATAGAGTGACCTACTTGTTTAGTTACTTTGCAAATTCAATACACAAAAGCTCTTCAAACAAAAGAGGCTTCTCAGACCTGACAGAGCTATTCAGAAAGAAAGTTGTGTCAGAGGGTTTTTTCCGGTCATGCACTCACAGAAAGAGTAGGTAATTTGGTGTGATAAAGAGCAGCCAGATAGCAGGAAGGTTAACATAACTCACCTGCAGTTTGAAGGTACGCTCTTTAAATGTGATGAACAGTTGGAAGTTGAACTCCTGGATCTGCGCAGCGTTAATGTAGTGCAGGGTGTGTTCAGGAAACCAGCAGTCCAGCGTTGGGTGGAGGAGTTGCACTTGTATTTTTTTATGGAATTCACTGAAGTGTAAGATTGGTCCAGTAATACAAAACACTTAGGAGCAGATGTTGGTATGTTCTTTTCAGCTCTTTAACTTCTCCAGATGTGCTGAAAAGGAGGAGCTTCTGTTTTTGCTGCTTCAGTCCGCAAACGTATCATGTGTCTAGGATCAGGGGAGTTTCTGAGTGCCTGACGAGAGAGAGAGAGAGAGAGAGAGACAGAGAGAGAGAGAAATCAATAAAAGGGAGGGGACTTTGAATCTAAAAGCTATGTACTTACTGCACATTTATATTTTTACTTTGTTAGATTATTGTTGTGAATATTTACATTTTTTACTTAGTGAATAGACTGTAATCTCAGTGTCATCACAGCTTTCGAACTTCATTGCCACAATCTCTTTTGACCTTCAGTGGGTGTCTTGTAAAGGTCACTCAGATATGCTTAATGGATGAGAATTTATGAATATTAATGAACTGACAAGCAGTTTGGTAATGCCAACAGAGCAGAGTGGATGAGCGACTGACTTCACGACTAACCTCTACTGCCATCATGTGGTTGTTGGAGAATTGAATAACTTTACAAAACCTAGAAGGCTACGTATCAAACAGTTACTCTTTACTGGGCCTGCATGGTGGTGCAGTGGTTAGCGCTCTTGTCTCGCAGCAGGAAGGTTCCTGGTTTGAATCCCAGTCCGTCCATGTGGAGTTTTCATGTTCTCCCCATGCCTGCGTGGGTTCTGGCTGGGTACTCCAGCTTTCTCCCATAGACCAGTAACATGCTCAATAGGTTAATTGGTTACTCTAACTCAGTGGTTCTCAACTGGTGGGTCAGGACCCAAAAGTGCGATGCAAAGGCGATTTCAGTGAATGTATGGTTTAATTAAAAAAATTTGGGTATAATAAAGTTGATGTTGTATTTTTATTTTGAAGGAGTAATAGGGAGGTAGCAGGATAGCTAATGCTGGTTGCCAGCCACTATCAAACACAAAAGGAGTAGAAGTTTAAAGTTTTTATTTTATGTTGACAGTTTATTGATGTGTGGCGTAAATATGACACAAAATAGATTCAATATATTTCCTTTTTTGGACAAATGGGACTTTAAAAAGAGTTGTAAAACCATTAAGATTATCTCAGGTCTAAACTGCAACATGAGTTTATTTGTAAATATGACTACTTAAAATATTTCCAAAATTTGTGTCATAATTTGTCATCATAAAGGTCATGGTGGGTCCTGAGTCTAGATCAGTTGAGAAACCCTGGTCTAAAGTGATTGTAGTTGTGGTTGTGGCTTGTTGTTTGTCTATATATGTCAGCCCTGTGATTTAATGGCGACCAGGTTGTCCCCCAACTCTTGCCTAATGACAGCTGGGACAAGGGGTGTTGATAACCAATGGATGGGTGGACTTTACTGACATGTATATAGATAGGAAGTGCCCAGACTTTATTTATTTATTTATTTTGCAGGGTTCTTTTTCTAATTTAAGATGTCAGCTTATTGAAAACTGAAAGTTGGGTTTCCCAAAGTCCAAAGAACACCAGACCAAAACCAAATACTGTATAATGGCATGTATAATGCCATTAAAATGCAAAGCTTAGATAAGAAGGTGAGGCTACATTGTAACTAAGGAGTGGATTGAAAGGGAACTCTAACTTTAACACATGACCTCTTTCTTCAAGTCTTTCTTCTTTCTTCAACTTGAGTTAAACACCTAAAACTTGTGCCCTAAAGAAAGTGTAAGTGCTCAGTGAAGAGACCTCTAACCTCAATAACTCCTATCAACCCCTATATACTATTGATAAGTTACATCAGCTACCACTTGCCCTTCATTAGTTGCCAATGCGGCTGATACAGTATTGTCACCTTTAACAGCCTCATGCTCTGTATATGCAAGCTCCCAGGTAGTGACGACTCTGATACTACGTACCAAATCACATGGCCCCTTATATGCCCCCCTACCCTCCAAACATAACTGTAGACCATTACACAGCAACAGCCTTGTATCACTAGGGTTGTTAAATTCCCTTCACTGGCATTTCATCCAGCTATCTACCACAACCCCTTACAGAGGCTGGAGAGTTAGCATTGGCATCCCAGAGCCTCCCCTTGCTATCTCTCACCAATCATCATACTTACATGGAGACCTTTTACTTTATCTAACCTAATTTATCATCTGGCCATCGCAGCCTAAACAGCATCGCCACCTTCAACAAACACAGGATCTGTTTATGCTCGCTAGCCAGTTAGTGATAATGCCTGTCCTCCAACAAACTCCACATGACAGATTGGCAGCAGCAGTGACAGGAAAGATACTGAAGATCACACATTGAAAAGTGACATTTAAGAGTTGCATTGGTAAATGTATTGTGTTACAAATGTATTCAAAGAAGACTATAAGTCAGAGGTTTTTTTACATCCAGTATTTACAGAAAAAAACTTTAAATGTACATGAGTAGATCAAAATGTTAAACACAATCAACATACATTGGAGTAGAGCCCGACCGATATGGGATTTTTGGGGCTGATGCCAATGCTGATATTGGGGGCTAAAAAAAGCTGATGTCCGATATTCAATGTATTGGCCGATAACCAATATTTTGGCTGATATATGAAATAAGAACATTGATATACACAGGATATATTCTGTACATGAACACAAATGTGGACATGTGAATAACCAGTTGCATTTATCTTTCTTTATTTCACAAAGATGCAACTTAGACAACATTCAAACGCAGTGTAATAGTCTTATACTGTCGCCGTGGACCATATTAGACAGGAAAATGATAAATGGAGAGCCATATTTACATTGTTGTGGCAAATAGAGTATGTTTACAATGTGCTTCTTGATTTCTTGAGGAAGGCCACAAGCTTAAATGCGCCTGTTTTATAAAGTTGTTCTCTGAAGATCTACTATTAGTGAAACTTTCTGGCTCCACACTGATAGAATATGTCACAGGAAAGATAAACACCGTATGAATGCTTTTCTGGTTTGTGCTTTTCAAAGTAAAAGCCAGGTTTAGCATTTCTATAGAATGCTTTTATTTTGAATAGTTCCCGACAAACTTCCACTGTACACTGAATCAAGTCGCTTTGAAGACAGGGCTTTGAGAGCTGGGAGATGTGGCTGACACGCAGAAAACTCCGTCACACGAAAGCAGCAAAACGCGATCCCAGTCTGAAACGAGCGTAAGTCCTCTACTCTGCCGCAGTCGAACTGCGCGAGGACAGGGCTGCCTGTGAGTGCTTGGGGACAGGGAGAGGCCCAGGGCTGCACCCGCTGCTCAGTGAGAAGAGCAACAACGATTTGTGCTTTCATGTCAAAGTCTCTGAAACTCCCCAGTAACACCAGAAAAAGTTGCTAGATTTGTCGCCAGTCGCTGTTTTGGAAAAGAGTCGCTAGAGGGGTCTGAAAACTCGCTAAATATAGCAACAAAGTCACTAAGTTGGCAACACTGAGGACAGCTGCTGCTGCACTCTGTGTCTGAGGGGGAGGGGCCAGGCACTCAGGCTGAGTTCAGCAGGGACACACAGAGCGACAGGAGCAGAGACAATCCCCACACAGCAAAAAAGTTAATATATCGGCTATATATTGGCTGATGTTGATTAATCTGTGAAACGCTATAATCGGCCCCATAAATCAGTCAGGCTCTTTATTGGAGTTATATATAGGTGATTAAACTTCAGGCACAACCAAAGCCGCTGTAACTCGTTGATATACATGCGCACAGATCTTGACAAAATGCTCTGTATGTTGTGTAATGCCTTGGCAGCCTCAACTTCTCAAAACACGTTAAAGCAGTTGGGAAAGTGTCCTCAACTATTTCCACCTTCATCTCTGTGGCAGGCACCTCCCATCCTATCCAGAACTTTATGAGGCTCTTGAGCTCTGCCGGAGACGCTGTGGGTATAAAAGCAGTTGATCAGGCAACACAGAAAAATGCAACATTAGTTGAAAACCTTGCTGTTTCTTTAGCTGTACAAACCATTTTCAATAAAAGTTTTTAAGTAGCCGGATACTCGGTGTACATCCATGACTTCGGACTCATCTTCATCTTTGGCCACGTAGCTCTCGAAGAAGACAGTTAAGGATGTTGGCCAAATGATGCAATCCAAGACAACCTGAAATCACACGGACCTCCAGCTGCATTCAGAGTAATCTGTGAACCTTTCAGTGTTTGATATTTCTATGTTTAAGGTGTCAGTGGAGTTAATCAGATCTCTTTATGGCCTTTTATTCAATCAAAACTCTAAGGAATCCTCTCTATAAAAGGTTGCTTTCAGCTTGTCAGTACTGTTAGATATGACTTTCCCACTTACCTGAGGTGTGACTACAGCCTCTGAATCCCTGGGAAACAGGATTGGGATTACGTCTCTTCTGTGAATTAGAAGTGGCCACAGTCCTGTTTCTATTAAGCCACGCCGGAACTGATTGGTTTGATGTTTTGTTTGTTCGATAACCTGCGATACAGTAGATATGACACAATGAGAAAAAAAAAAACACTTTTCACAAGTCTTCTCTTTGTTGCTGTAAAAGCTAGTAAATCTAGCTGATGCAGTAAATGTCCATGATCAATGTCAGATGTAATCTGTTAAAACTCTGATTTTTCTAGGATTAAAGATCTGTCCTTAAACTTTCACTATTTATAGTGCCAAAATGAGTGTGCTTAGAAAGCCCAACAAGTTGTAATGGTCTTAGTTTATAAAATACACCTGTCTTTCATAGAATTATTAGTTTAACATTTTGTTTTACTTTTATTGATTGCAGTTTTGATAATTGCAGCCACAGAATTAATTTTTTTTATTAATAAAAACATTTTTTGGGGGGTGGGGGTAGAATATGCTGGGCATCCAAGCAATATAAAACAAATATAGTTATGTTTGTTTAATTTTTCCACCATATATGATAAATAAGTAATAAAAGTTTGCTTAGTATCTATAAAGACTCAACTTATTAAGGGGTGTCAATAAGGGGATTGATATAAATAAAATGTAACTATTCGAATCCTGCTATGAATGCAGACCTCTACATGTAAAAGTCCTTCAATTGAGGTATGTCGGTATTTACATTAGTTTATTTTAAATAAAGTCAAGCACTTAGACTCCATTATTGTGCCAGTTTTATAGAAATGTTACGTTTTGGCTGGGAAAGTTTATTTAAAGGAACTAAAAGTAAAACTAAAATGTGATCACTAGTTAAACTGGCTAAAATTGGACTAAAATGTTTTTGATTTTTTCTTTGTTTATTTTAACTAAAACTAGACTAAAACTTTAAAGGTTCAAATTACATAATTCTGACTAGAACTAATATACAGTCATCTTATCATGAATCATGATTATCATCAATCATTATGGTTAAATCTAAAATAGCTTCCAAAATGAACTCTTTGTCAAAGCTGCCATGCAGTAACCAGGTGATTTGTGATTTTGTTAATAGCTTGAGAAAAAAAAATTTAAAGAAACAGAAAGATTACACTCTGCAAGAGGATCCTCTCAGACAGCCATTTCCTGTTGGTATTGTTTGGTGCTGGCAGGTTCCATGACAAACAGAGCTGATGGATGGAGTCTAGTTCTTCTAAATCCACATCTCCTTTAAGCTGGAAGAAAGGAAACATTTAAAGTTTGCATGTATAGATTTACCTTGGTTGCTGTTTTATGACAATAGGTTTAGTGTGTTAAAGACTGGGCCCTAATAGGATTCTTCTTCACCTTGATTATAGTGTCCCGGATGTCGAGGTCAGGGCAGTCGTGTATTGTCACAGGAGCAGTTTCCGATGAACCCCCAAAGAGAATGTGAAGAAAGGCAGGGCTAAGTCCTGGGAAACTTGGGCCGCAATGCAAGAAGGAATGGCCAATCATCCGGCCTGCGACTGTGAACATGTTGTTGTCCAGTAGTTCATCAGACACTGAGGGGATGAGGTGATCAGGCTCACCTTCAAACAGCTGGGTAGCAGCAACATTTCCTGCACATTAATTTGTCAATAGTTAAGACAACAGAACACGAAGATAATTATAAAGAGGATTACCAATTATTGCAGATTAAGTAGTCAGTCAGTTTATCAGAGTAATTGCTCATCTCTACCAGTATCTGTAATTATTATCTTAAATTTCATATAGGTCATTTAGGTGAATTTACATTTTCTTTAATCTTATCTATCTTTACATGTTTTCCCAGCATTTTATCAACTCAACTTTGAATATATATGGCGCGTATCTTAACTTAGTGACCAACCTAAGTTTATATGGAATCCACTCTTAAGCCTGAAAATCACTGTTGACATTACATGACGGTTGACCCCACTTCCTTTAGCGACATCGCCTATAGGAGAGAGAAAACACCTAACCTCAGTATTTGTCTTTGCTGATCAATGTTATAATCTAATTTATTAACATGAACTCACCTTGAAGTGAGCATTGCAGTGGTGCTGGCCATATAACGTTGTCTCTTCTGTAGAATTCGACTAAATCTCGGTCTTGCTTCTCCCTGTCCTGTCTGATGTCGAAACTCAGAAACAAATGGTTTAAATCTCCATTTCTGTACAGAAGGTCTTGTGAAAATAGCCAGGCAACTTCTTTTGGATCTGACACTGTTCTCCACTCTGAGGAAGCACCAAAAAATGGAAAAAATAAGCTTTAGGAGACATGATGGACATATCTGAAAAAGTCAATTAAATATATAAATCTTAGATATAATGTTATGTATATATATATATACTTGTTGAAAATTCCTCCGTTTCTTCTGTTTTTATGGGCGTCGACTTAATCATGATGAACAACAATCTGTTCCCACAATGAAAGAGGAAAGGAATTAAACCACTGAAATATGCAGCATTTACTCCTGATGACTTTTGGCAGAATGAGGAGGATGGTCATGTCTTCTGTCACTCATCCTTCAATCTATTTAAAATTGAATTATTTTCAATCTAGTCCAATATTTAATAAATAATAAACTTATGTGTTAATTTATACAAATTAATTACTACTCATGGAGATGGAACCTGCATGGATAATGACCAGGAAGAGTTTAGTTACCAAACCCAGACTTCTTGATACGCTGTAACCTTTCACCTTAAAGACCCTGTAAAGTAAAAATAAATCGGTATTTAGGTTTGTTGCATGATAGGCCACTGTGTTATGGACCCCTAGGTCAAACTTCAGTGAAATAAAACCTCTCTAAATTAATACAAATTTAGCTTCAAAATCATGAAAAACGAGACCTTACAAAGTCTGTTTTCTGGATCAAATCTCAAATACTTCAAATGATCAAGACCACTGTGGCTGATAGATTTGGAAAATTTACCTCAAAATGAACAACAAAAACAGCATTTAACTGACAGCCAACTTTCAATAAAGGCAGTGACATCAGCTTACAACAGACTGTACTGAGATGAACTGCTCTGTGATTTTATATTGTAGTGTTAGAGGGGTGGGGTCATTCCTTACTGTGGGCTCGTGACATCATGAGCCCACACATTGGCCTCACCCACGTTAAACCAAGCCAGGAAAGAGGTGAAAACTTTCTAATGTGCTAAATCCAAAATTCAGTCACGTGTAGATCTCAATGTTTTCACATGTTTACAGCAACCATATTCCAAACATATCTAGTGTGTTAAGACACAAATTTTAGATTTCACTTTACATGGTCTTTAAAGAGAAATCAGTCAGTAGTAAAGCTCCTTGCATGGCCTAAAGAATAACAAAAAAGAAATGGTAGGTAATGGTCAGAGATGAGTGCTGTTTACCTGTGTGGATCAGTCTAAGTGTCTTCTTGGTGTCTTGTGTTTTCTGTCTGTGCTGCTGTAGAGATCAGTGGTTATTTAAACTCCCAGCAGTCTGAGCTGGTTTGACTTGTCATTGCAGGTATTTTAAAAGCAGAAGGGGCTAGCTTTGCCTGAGGCACCTGTGTCATTTTGACTTTTTGAAGGTTTTGAAATTTTAACAACCAGTTTTGTTTGCTAAGTCCAATAGGTCCAAGTAGGGCTGGATAAAATAGCTGAAACTTCCTGCTAGATCATTATTGTTGTTTTGTACAGCAATTCTTATGAAAATGTAACCTACCTCCAGGTTAAATTTCAAGACACTGAGTTGTGTTTCTACTAGTTTGACAGACACAACCCCTCCATTTTTCCTCCAGAGAATAAGGTAGTGTCTAGTATATGTGCTGATGGAGCGTTTATGTGTTTAGAATAAGGTGAATAATAGATTGTAAATACCAGTTGAGCAGAGGAAATAGCATTAGGCTGTGATTTATCATGGGTTTCCACATAAAAATTTGGTCCTTGTGATCTACATAGCTGATGTCTTTGGCTCTAAGGTTGTAGATGTGTTTTACTGTGGATCAGAGTGTCACAGCTGACCAGCAGTTTTGGAACCAGTCATTTAAATTTTACGAATCTTTCTCTGGAACTTCTTTTGAACATATCGCAATTTCGTGCAGATTATCCAGTAACTTTAATCGAAAATAGTTGAAAATTTTGGAAATGTTCTAGAATTTCACAAACTTTTTTCAGACGTTTTCACAAAATTTCTTCAGGAAGTGTTGAAAACTTCTTTTATTTAAGAGAATACAATTTTATCGACTTTTTTTGGCAACTATTTCAGAGAATGTTTTTATAAATTCTTTGGAAAATTCATTAAAAAATGTTGAAACCCTTTGTTGGAAATTTCTTTTTTATTCAATTTAGAAACTTTCATTAAACTTTTTGGAAACATTTTTTGTAACTTTTTAGCCAGTCTTTAAAATTGGGGGGGGGAATATTACCTATCATTTGTTTAAAATGTTCTGTAACTTTTCATCACAAATTTTAAGAAGCTTTCATAAAAAAATTATGACATTTTCATGTAGATTTTCTGAAACTTGTTTAACTTATAAACTTTCTTCAAGAAGTTTTGAAAGTTCTGAAAACAGATTCATTACATTTTTTCCAAAGTTTTTGGAAACTTTTATTCAAAAATCTGGAAAACCTTTCTCAGAAATTTAAAATTTGTGTAGTGACCCCCCTATAAAAAATAAAAAGAATTTGCTGAACCTTTTTCATTTTTTTTTAATTCTTGGAGATTTTCTTTGTAATTTCTTACTTTCAGGGGATTTTCTGTCAGTTTAATCAAGTTGATAACTATCAGTCAAAAATAATTTGGTTAGGGTGCCGATGATCCAGTGGTCAAGTCTGATCTGTGGATTGTCCAATAGTCATTCCCCACTCTGTCTCTCCTGATTTTCCTACTTTATCCACTCTCCTGTATAATTGCCGTCAAAAAACAACATAGATTTTAATTGTTTCACTGATAAAACCCCAAAAAGGGGCTGTGCATGTTTTTCTTATCAAAAGACCTTTTTCTTAACTGATTAATAACTGCTTTATCATGCTTTTAGTCAATATTTGCAAATCTAATCTTGGCAGCCTCAGAGCAGACAAAACCTCGCTTAGATGATTGTATGGTTAAAAATAGATGATAAAGCCTACATCAGCCTTTCCCAAACCTCAGTGTGCTGTGGCCCACGTTGAGACCTGAAAATCTTGTGGAACCATCAAAATCTTCAACCTTAACATCAAACTTAATGTTTACTTTTTGATTGTTATTTCATAAACATTAAAAATGGCACCTGCAAAATCACATTTTTTTTCTATTCAAGTATTAATCTCTTAAAGTGTATGTAGACTCCATAAACCCTTTCCTAGTAACACTGATTCAACATAATTGAATGCTGAATGGAGTGTCATCAGTTAATTCAGCACCAGTTTGACCATGACATTCTGCACTACATACGTGACTAAAAGGGGAACATGTAGGTTAAATATTCTAGCTGTGTTTTGTTACCTTTTATACTTTAGAGAAGCATTTTAACATGTCATCAAGTATTTTATGATCATTAAAACTTAATTTTGATTTTCAAATACTTTCTATGTGAGGTTAAAGGCCTCACAGGGCCCACCTGCAGTGCCCTAAGGGCCTGAGAGTGGACCCTGGCCCACACTTTTGGAACTGCTGGTGTACATGATGTTTTCTGATTTATCTTCAAAACTGCATGGGAAATAAAAATTCACTTTTACTGCTATGAATCCTCTCAGTGTCACAAATATCCATTTTAGTTTGTCAATATAAAACCTTTCTGATGTGACAATGGTTTTAATCTTATTATTAACCCTCCTCTGCAAAAATTGTATTATGCTCTCTGATGCCATCTAGTGGGGATGGTGTGGTCACATGGCAGATTTGCACAAAGACAGACACAAATGCATGTACACTGATTTGAGCTATATTCAGTTGAAACTTACAGGGAGCAGCCTTGTTCCTCTAAGCTAATTAACTCGTGATGTTTTTCTGTTCCTTTTTGGGCAGCACCCCTCCTCTCTTTGTTGCTTTTTTAATCTCTTTATTGGACTCATCTCACTGAAAGCACACATCTGAGGCCACGCATCTGAGGCCTCATGGTCCAGACAGCCAACATGTTGTAGAGGACCCCCCACCCCCCACTTTCCACCCCGCCAGATGCCCCACGGGTTGACAGTAACACAAGTGTCCCTTTGTCACAACAGCGTCTGTCAGGGTCTGCCCCATAGGGAGAAGAACGTGCCTTAGGGGACGTCAGAAGATTAGCTATAACATTAACCCCCCTCGCCCCATAACACACACATGCACACTGTTCACTGACGCTTACACACTCCTACCCATAATCCCCCCTGTTTGTTACGAGTCACTTCCCGTTTCATGAGACAAAGCAACAGATCATGTGAGTGTGTTTTGGGCTTGTGGCTTTGGTTTGATGAGCTGGAATTTGACACTTTTTTGTGTCTCTAGGGAGCTGGAAAAAAGAAAAGAAGAGCGGCCTTGATGTTAAAGTGAGCATTTTGAGGTGAGCTATTAACTGATTGTTGTGAAGAGTGAGCATGAAGGACGTACTGTACTGTCAGACCATGTGTGTGGGGAAAAGAAGGGGGGCTCTGTACAGTGTATTCTGTATGTGTGGGGGGAAGGGGCTGTGCCTGTCAGGCCATGTGCCATGTCCTAATAGAATTAATCAGTTAATCAAGCTTGGTTGATCAGCTGATGTTTGTATTTGCATTCTGCAGTTTTACAGTACACATTATTCATGCAGCACAGGCTTGCAGACCAAGTCCAATGTTAGCACAGCAAGTCAATTCCTGATCAATATGTGATCAGGCAGAGAGCTTCTTGGCTGTACTTTATGTCAAGATCAGGGCAGAGAAGACCCCTACAGACCATCTGTCTAAGGATTCATTGCACTGTAACACCACACAAGAATAACAGATAGCAATTCTTAGAAATAAAAACACTAAAGCTGTCAGATGAACACTGTAAAAAGTCAGATTTACAGGCATGCTTTATCTCACTGCGTTGTGGGATCCTCATCAAATATTTAGCAGGGTCCCACCAGTCAGTGTGTCGTACTGTAGGCCAGCACAGCAGAAATGTGAGAGGAGAGAAGAGACAAGGCAATGAAGAGAGAGAGAGTATGAATGCAGAAAAAAAGGAGAAATCAGAGCTTAAAAAGACAGAGTGACTAATAAAACAAACAATTTAATTGTAAAAACAACAAGAAAACCTGCTGTCCGGTTTACTAAACAGGAAATCTTTGGAGCTGTTCAAGTGCTTAAAACAAATGATATCTTTTCACATATCCCTCCCTAATACATGCTTTTATTTCACTTCTGCAACCCTGAACAACATCCTCTTTTAGTAAGCTGATTCTGGACTGGTTACATGTGATGAGACTTTTACAGTCTGGTTTATGCGGCTGAATAGACAAGACTTGGAGAGTAGAAGTTCAAGGTCAGATCTGGGATGTTTATTTCCACTCTGTTCATCTGGAGAGGGTTTACCATGTCCACGTGGATTTCTCCATCGTTTTCAGTCTCCTTTTCTCCAGCTCTTCCTCTTTCATTGGACAAAAGGGACCAATTAGAAGAGTGATGGATGGTCACTTTCTCCTTCAGGATGCTCGCTCATGCGCACTGGCTACAGCACAGATATAGACATAAGATGTGTGTGCATGATTGTGTTTATGCACATTTTCATTTTGACGTCAGTGTTTCTATCTTTAGGTTACTTTCATTTCTGTGTATTTTTTCATCCTGCTTTCCTAAACCACCAGCAGGACTTTGAGAACAAACGATGGGTTTTGGGTTTTCTCTTGTGTGACTGCATGTGCTTAATTACATGTATGCCATGTGTGAGCACCCACTTACACAAAGACACACAAACCACACTCATCCAGCTAATGGATCAGCCTGTCTCTGCTTTGGCTTGGCTTATATTTCACCTCGGAGAGGGAGGGAGCACAGCCAACAGGTCCATTACCAAGGAGGGGAGAGGAGAGGAGAGAAAGAGAGCTGGAGAGTGGGATTGTGATGAGGGGAGGGGAAAAAATAAAAGACAGAGGCGGGGACACGGCTGCAGGCGTACTGCGGCAGCAGCCCAGCGGCATGACGTGATAGAGGAGTGGAATGACAGACAGAGATACACACAGAACTACACATGCTGGCAGCTCACAGACCTGCCAGGCAAAGTAGATGGAGGCAGCAGCATACAGATTAGACTCACTCACACACTGCTTTGTATCCTGATGCTCGCGGAGGGTAAGCGTAGCCTTAATGTCATTTATATCCTTGTTGAATTGCTGTTTATGCATTTTATTTGACTGTTGCTGCATTTCTTTCCTTATTTGTTACTATTTACCTGTTTGATATGTTAATGCCACTTTCTCGAGATGCATGTATGGACACAATGTTTTTAACAAATTTGTTCACTGTGATATCCCAATCAGCAGTGCTACAGAGTGGTAGTGGTAGAGCGGCAGAGTGAGGCTAACAGAAAGAAAAGCAGGGCTTTAATGGGATGAAAACAAGGGGAGAGGGGATGATAGAGGTGGCGGGTATACAGTAACCAGGGCTGACTAGATGTGATCTGCCTGAGTCAGCATTGTAAAGGCTGTATGACTCAGTGCAGCATGTTAAAATACATAGTATAGTGTGTTAGAGTGCTGCTGGATGATGTGGACAGGAGTCACAGTAGTGAATCAGATTGGAGGGAAACTGTTCGTGCACACGTGTTAATGTTTATGTGGTTGGTAGTTTGATTTTGTTCTGCCCTGTTTAGTTTATGTGTGTTTGCTTGTGTTTGCTGCTTTAATGAGTGGATGGAGAGAACAGGTCGTGTGTCAGACATGGATCATTTTCCAAGGTTACAAGAGACTCGGACACTTTCTTTTGAAATCTTGTAAAAACTCTCAACTCATGACTTCTCAGCATGGTTTTCCTGAATTTAAGACTCATAACGTTAACATAAGACATATTTTCATCAAGTTTATACTAGGAACACCACAACAGTTTGACTGTGCTCCTGGCAATCTTGCAACACAGGGACTTATGATGTGGCATCTTTGAGGATGACAGAAAATATGTCATTGCAGGTCATGGAAGGCCAGCAACATTTCCATTTGGTTCACTGACTCATGCTAACATAAACAGTCTTCAGTTCATTGTTCAAACAGGCTTCTTGTGTGCCTAGAGTGGCGTTGTCTCCAAAAAGATGAGAACACTGATTTTATCAAAGAAAGTGACTTTGAAAATGAGTCACATACACATGGGGTGCACCGATTGGCTGAAAACATTGTTTCTGTTTGTCATAGCTTCCTGTCTCGATGAATGGCGAGGCGCTATGGACCAATAAGAGGGTGGCGGTGAGGATGCAACAGTGATCCAGGAAGAAACACCCCATTGTTTCCCGGGACTTTGTGGAAGTGTGACCTCGCTCCTGCCGGCTCCGGCTGCTCATTCAACAGCAAACTGAAGGACTCCATTGACAGGTAAGACACTTATGAGAGAGCAGATCTGTTATGTCAGGTTTCATAATAAACAGTTCTTTTTTCTGATTTTTTAAAAAATGTTTAGTTTTCACTGTCATCTTAGCAAAATGAGCCTGTCTAGGATTCCTGACAGCACATTTTAATATTTTTGGACTCTTTGGGTCACTGATTCACTGTCAGATGAGTAATGAAAGCACATTATCGGCACTTGTTGTCATTAGGGCGGTAATAGATTCAATTATCGTGCACTTTCCATACTGGGTGACACACACAAACACACAGGCGGTTTTTAGTGTCCTTCAGCTTGCAGACAGAGAGGCCCGTGTAACCACCTCATTTATTGATTTTGTGATGAGTCAGAGGGTTCGTATCACAAGAGAGGGGTTGCTTGTTTCTGTGAGTCTATGAGAAAGAGAGAGAATGTATGTTTCTTTGATCAGAATTACAGAAACTCAGCTCTGTCTGAGTGTCATGGGACAGAGGAGTTAAAATGGTGTAATATGATTATGAGGCTAGAAGGAGCTACAGCTAGCTGCCACACTATACTTACTTTCCTACTCCTTAAGACAGCACAAACCTCAACCCTAGATTTACATGACTGAGCTGAAATAGGCTCATTTATCTAACCTCTTGGTTTTGTAGTAAACGATTACAAATAAGAGACAAGAAGACGTGAAGGAATTAAGAGTCCCTGCTGATGCTGCAGTTGCACTTAATATCCAGCAGATGTCAGTACCATCCTACTCCTTAAGACAGCACAAACCTCAACCCTAGATTTACATGACTGAGCTGAAATAGGCTCATTTATCTAACCTCTTGGTTTTGTAGTAAACGATTACAAATAAGAGACAAGAAGACGTGAAGGAATTAAGAGTCCCTGCTGATGCTGCAGTTGCACTTAATATCCAGCAGATGTCAGTACCATCCTTGTAAAATAGCGGAGAGATCTCACGTGACATCATTACACACATTTGCTCTACCATTGATCAATACCTTAACTTATTACTTCAGTATAGGTTTACGCCATAATACAATAAACTTAATATTCTCTACAACTGCTCTATTGTTTATTTTTTCTCACTTAAATACCTTAAATATAAAGTATTAAAGGTGCTGTCTGTGGATGCACAATATTAGATTTCTGCCAATAAACGATATTTGATCATTCATTTTAGCTGATACTGATACCGATACAATATATAATCTGGTTTACTCTAAAACTTCAGTCCTTTAAACATGCTTTAAAGTCACAGGATGAACTTTAAAACAAACTTCAGTCCTTAAAAATAGCTTAAGGAATAAGGATCACCAAAGAAAGACTTCAGCTGATGTAGGTCTGTTGATCCTATCTTAAACTCAACAAACTTATTTGTATACACTTACTTTATTAGGTACAGCTGTTCAATTGCTTGTTGACACAAATAGCTAATCAGCCAATCACATGGCAGCAACTAAATGCATTAAGGCATGTAGACGGGATCAAGACGACTTGCTGAATTTGAAAAACATGCATCAGAATGGGGAAGAAAAGGATGTTGATGCCTGACTGGCTGGTCTGAGTATTTCAGAAACTGCTGATCTGCTGGGATTTTCACGTACAACCATCTCTAGAGTCTACAGAGAATGGTCTGAAAAGGGAAAATATCCAGAGAGATGCAGTTGTGTGGACAAAAATGCCTTGTTGATGTCAGGGGTCAGAGGAGAATGGGCAGACTGATTTGAGATGATAGAAGGCAACAGAAACTCAAGTAATCACTCATTACAACAAAGGTATGCACAATACCACCTCTGAACGCACAAGACATTGAACTTTGAAGCAGATGGGCTACAGCTGCAGAAGACCACACCAGGTGCCACTCCTGTCACCTAAGAACAGGAAACTGAGGCTAAAATTCACACAGGCTCTCCAAAATTGGAAAAATGCTGCCTTGTTTAACGAGTCGATAGGGATGTCGATAGGGATGTCGATAAATGACAAGGATATAGAGAATTGCTTCATCATTTATCTCACTTACTAAAAAACAGTCGTACCAGTTAATATAAAGACACCAAGCCCAACTGGAAACTGCAACTGACGTGATGATTTTTTTATGGACCAACTGATTCATTCTAATAGAACAATTACTGACAGATAAATCAATATAGATTTTAAACAGAACTGTACTACTGCCTAACCTTGCAACACAGATGGAAACGCCTGTTTCGTGTTTGTCACTGGCAAATGCATCATGCAAAGCTCCCGTCTGAACCGTTTGGGCCCAGTTAGAAAGTGACAGGACCAATCAGCATCGAGGGGCAGTACTTTCAGGCTTGGCGGGGTCATCACGTAAGTAAGAAATGACAAGATGCCCTTGCAACTGTGGCAGACAACATTAGCGTGGATGCTGCTGAAGTGCTAGTTTTATCAGAACTTGATGAGATTTCTTCATTAAAAGAAGAACAAAAAAACAGGGTCGAGTTGTTTTCTTTTCAAAAATGACCAAAGTTGTGTACCTACATGTCTACAGTTGCCATGGAAATACAGAACATTCATCCAATCACCCTCTAAGTTTTTTTTCAAAGGCTCTGCCCTGTCCCAAACGCTGTCTATGAGAGGTTTTCCAGATAGATGTGTGAAACACATCCATCTGGCATGCCAGGTTAACTACTGCCCTGTTTCTTCCCAAATATTTCCCTTTTTCCTAATTTCAACCAATAAAATCCACATTAGCCACACTAAACCAATAATTAGATTTTTTAGCACAATAATTCTTCTTGTATGTGCATATTCAAAATAGTCCATCTATCTTTCCCTATATTTAAGTAATTTGCAAAGCCTAACAAGTCTTAAGCAGTCAAAGTGCACACTTAGCCAACAATGAAACTAACCATAAGCCAAAATAAACCAATAAATCTGATTTCCTGGATGTAAATCTTTATATATTATAAATAAGCATTTTTTACACTCATTTTAAAACTAGACAAATCATAAGCTTATTATCTTTTATGAATGTGTTCTTAAACAACAGTACAGCTTTTGTAAAGGCACTTATGTAACTTAGTGATCTTGTCTTTGAGGCCTATATGAACTCAGAACACATGACACACATGACAAAAAAAAGAAAAAGTCTTACATGTCAGGAAAAATTGATTTCCCAGTTTTTTATTGGCTGTCAGCTGCTAGATTCACTCAGCAGAAATGGCTCATTGTTCCCTGTTTTCCCTCAGATTTCATCCACTTTCTGTTCTTATATACCCACAGACACCCCCACCACCAGCTGAGCCTTAGTATATCGTTATGTGGGCTGCGGCAGTACTGGAATGACCCCTGCGTGCCCTCGGGGGAATAGTCAATTTCCATACAGATAGATCCAGAGCTAGACTGCACCTGTGCCCCTGGAAACCTCTGCAGGAATTGTATCAGATGGAGAAAAATTCTGATGCTTATTAGTGACTCACCCTCCTAAGAGACAGAGAGAAGAGGAGAAAGATACAGAGATGAGGGATAGATGAGGAGGACAAGAAAGAAATCAGGAAAAGACATGAGGGGACAGCAGGATGGATGATCGCATCTGTCTCTGTTTACCTTCTGCTGCATCACTGCCTCCATGTGCTGCTATGCAGGTCTTCATTAGTATGAGTCATCTATGATAAAGCACCAGTTCTTGGAAATATACCAAAACCTCTTTCCGTGTCAGTATGTCAGATGTTATGAGTAAGGAAAGGGAGAGTTCTTACACAGAAGCTTGCTTTTCTTTTATCTGAAATCAAAAGTTATTTGGGGTTAGCGTTTTTGAGCTGAGGTAGTCAAACTCTCTCTACTGCAGGAACTCTAATAAGACAGACTGTCTGCTGAGACTGCTGGAGGATGTGTGTGTTTGTGTGATCCACATTACACTGTGTGCAATATTGCGATCGCATTTGCTGTCAAATAATCCAACATTTTATCCTTGTGACTTTGACAGCTTAATTTGATACATCTCTGCTTTGCTAAAGACGGCTTCCCAAGAAGTCTTCTGGCAGCAAAATGTCTGCTTTTTTTTAAAAGGGCAGGAGGGGATCAACACTAAATCTGGCATTTGTGAGTCAATATATAATTAATGTAATTCACTCTGTTGCACCAGACTGTTCCTAAACTAAAGTGCTGCACAGGAAGCCGAAAGTCAAACAGAAAATACATACATGTCTTAGTAAGAATGTTTATATCCACTTTGAATATGAGAGCAGCTGTTGCCCTTCTCTTCTACATCTGGACGGCAACAACAATGTGTTTTATTTACAGTATAGTGTATTATATTATTTACAGTTGAAATCTCAGCTGTGTGATTCAATAAAGGAATTGATTTTATAACCAGGCATTTCACTGCCAGGACAAAAATAATGCATATAATCATTTTTAGTTTATACACTTTTATGTTTGTCTACTTTTCTTTTTTATAACAACTAAATGCACACAATTGTCTGTCCATGAGACTGAAACATGAAAATAAAGGTCCAAACACAAAACAAGTAGTTTACAGCAAAGTGAGTTTACTTAGCTGAATATAAATGACTCTTGCCCTGAAATGATTTGAACTCAAAAGGCAAAATTAGGGCAGCAGGAAGTCTTAAAGGTTTGTCTGTTTTTATCTCCTAAATGTTGTTATGCCTCTCTCTATTCATGTGTTCGTTCCTCCCTTTGCCCCTCCCTTCCCGCCTTTCTTCCAACCTCATAGCCTCTCGTCCTTGTTCCCTCCAGAGCAAGATGGTTAAATTATATGGAAATGTTTCACTTGATCAAGTTTAGAGTACAACAGAAGGCCACAAAGAACATTGCGCTAATTTTAACAATTCTTGGCAAGGCTTTGAGTTTCTGAGAGGTTAACAAAACCTGGAATCAGAGCATTTTCAGGTGAGGAAAAACCCCGTACCCCCTCTGAAGCGGTTATTTCTTCAAGAACTCTGTGTTTCAGCAGTAATGTGTGTCCGTGGGAGAATCGGCAGTGTATTTCAATCCTTTATACGGAGAAAATCAGTTATTGGAGAACAGTTTGCTCTGAATCAGCTGGGAGATATTTGCTGTGAGTGTGTCTCTGTGTGTAAAGCTGCGTTTGTGTTCTAACTTCCCAGCAGGCAAATTGGATTGCGCGGACGCTGCATGCCTTACTGAAAATAAGCTCAACCCGTGGTTTACCATGACTCAGTTTGTCATATGCGCTTGATTCACATGGCTGCACAGCATGGATGCTTTAAGTTTGTCTGTGTTTGGAACAGCCGGACCTACTTTACCTGATCAGATTATAGACTTGATTAAATAACTTGTACTTAAACTCAAGGTAGATAAGCTAATTTCTCTCTGAGAGAACAGAGAATTTAGAGTGAAATTGGTACACAAACATTAGATTTTAACTATTATTATAACTCATTATTTATGTGTCTCATGACTGTGTTTTTTCCATCAGGCCAGTATGAGTGGAGGAGTCAATGTGAAGTCAGCCCCTCGGGCTCCTACCTCGTCAGGGATCCCCCTCCCACACAGCTTGTTGCCCTCCTCTCCCAAAGCAGACACCCGCCGTCGGGCTTGTGACCTACCTAGGCCCTCAACGCAGACGCCCAAACACACACCCACTCACACTCCCACTCACACACCCTTGCACTCTCCTTCACTCTCCCGGCGGAGCTCCAGCATCCCTGGGCCTGTCTCCAGAGACTCAACCAGAGACTCTGGCCTGAAAAGTCAGCTCTTTAAGCGGACAGGAGCTCTACCTGCCCCCCAGGTGTCACGCTCTGCCTACAGCAGCCCATTAAACCAGCGAAGGGGGCTACCACCACACTCCAAAGACACTCTGGATCTAGCAAAAGCTTCACCTCATGTCCTCTCACAGCTACCACATGATGGAAATCATAACAGAAACACCTTCACCAATAAGAATCAACCATTGGGTAGCGGCAACAGCAACCTCCGTCCACCGCTCCAGTTCAGAAGAGGAGGCAATTCTAACAGTGTATCCATGGTAACGAGTGAGGTTGTGTCTAAAACTGAGGAAGAGAACCAGCAAATTCAGACCACCAGGTCAACCAACAGTAACCTTGCTCAGACAAGCTACCATCCTGCAGTCAGAGGCCACTGTGACTCCACCAGCCAATCAGACGAGGAGATGGGCACCCCTGAGGACAGCAGTCCTGCCTCCTCTCCAGGTCCCCTGCCACTGCCACCACTTACTTTCACCATGCCAGAAAAGTCTAAAATTGCTGTCAATGTGCAGGATCACATTGACAGCTTAGAGGAGGAGGAAGAGTCCACAGAGACGCTCACGCCCAAAGTCAACATGGCCACTGTGGCTCCCTTCAGCTACAGGTTAGTGCATTCAACACACAATGAACACAAATAAAATTAATACAACAGTTTATTAAAACACAACTGATACAACACTTCCTTAAAGGTATAATATGCCAAATGTTGTCACTGAAATGTCTACATTAATGACAAAAATGACTACTTCCATGTCATAAATATTTTTAGTGAAGTACTTGCATTAGATATCAAATATTTCAGTTTCCAATACAACTTTTCTGTACCGCCTGCTATGGATTCTGTTGCTCAAGCTCCCTCTATAACATGTGATGCCATTCCACCACCCTTGACCATAAAAAGGTTATGGTCCTACTAGACATTTCCAGGTCAAGCAAAGAACACACATGCTTCCCAGCTCTGCCAAGCTCCAGTGCTTACTCTCTATTTTGACCTGAGCACTCTATACAATAACAATGCACTCTATAAGGTGTATTTACTAAACAATAAACCACCATATTAATTTCATGAATGAAAGTCACATAATGAGGGAGAAAAGCTGTTAAAAATGAACATCCTGGTTAACACTACAAACACTCATAAAGCATTATGGTATCACTTGAAGCGGTAAAGCTACAATATGTAGATTTTTTTTCTCTCAAATGTCTATTAATTTAAAAAATGGCTGTGACTTTAGCTGATTTCCAACATTCCCTCAGGAATTTTTAACAATTACATTTTGTATAGGACTATGTTTATTAAAAACTGAACTCCATAAGATCTATTTATAAAAGAGTAAACCCGTGTTTAATTTCTCATAATGGGGAAGAAAAGCTGTTAAAAGGGGCCTTCCGGGTTTGCACTGCAAGTGATCCCAGGATGCTTTGTGAGTAGCATTTGAAAAAAGGGGGGACTCCTTACAGCTGTTCTCCCTCTTTATGTAAAATATATAAATTAATTAAAACATTGGTTTGCTGTTGAGTAAATACACTGTATGAAGTGCCATTTTCAAAGAAGAGTCCTCAAAAAGTAGACAGCTGAGATAGCCAGAGCTAAGCAGTGCTGGTGTTTGCTGGTCAGATTTTGTTTGTTTTGATTGAGAGCCTCCAGTGGTGGAATTTTGCGGTGTGATAATCAGGAAGGCCACTTTAAGCGGCTTTTCTCCCTCATGTAAATTTTATTGATAAAACCAAACAAGTGGTTTACTGTGTATTAGGTAGACCTTAAGGGGTGCAACTTAAAGTCCTCAATTTAAAATGGGAAGTAAGCAACAGGGCTTGGCAGATGTTGGCAGAGCTAAGCAACACGTCTCAGTGTTTCCCCTATGATGAAGTTGTAGCAGTGGAGGTGAAACGTGTGCCCCCCCACCCCCTTCACCAAATGTGTCGTTAAAGATGCATTATTTTTTCTTAAAAAATGCAGAAATATTAATAGTAAGGTTTTTATTTATTCTGTAGCATGTGCTTTTAAGATTTTCAAAGTAAAAAAACAACTGATTTGTGTGGGGTTTTTTTTTTCAGTTTGAATGAAATTTCCATGTTGTGATCAGCAGGGTCACTGTATTTATCAAAATACATGATATTTCTTTTTACATTCATCAGTAATCAGAGATAATGTACTTTTACCAAAGTTAAAGATTCGGGGCTTTTGAGAAAACATAAGGGGCATAGACCCCACAAGCCCCCCCCACCCATGGCTCCACCTCTGACTGATAAACTTATCCATCACACAGGATGCATATCGGGGAAACACTGCATCTTATCTTCTCATCTTTTGTTATTGTTTTGATTGAGAGCCTCCTGGTAGAATGAATGTAAAACTGTGATTTTAAGATTTCCATTATGAGCCCCATATTATAGAGGCCCATTGTAAAACAATTTTTCTATCATCTTATCACCATTTTAAGTTCTTCCTTCACACACATTTTGACATCCCCGCTGTATACTAAAACCCCAGAGGGTCTTTTAAGCCAATACTCTATCTTTTTTAGCAATACATGTGTGTGCAAGGATACACACACTTGCACTTGCTTGGTGTTTTCTGGAGCAGAGTTGATTGTTAAAGTGTCCTCTTGACCGCCTCTGGGCTGACTCAATGTATTGTCCTCTCTCACACACACATAGTCGCTCATGATGTGTGGGCTGAAAACAAGAGAAGTGAATCTGATTTTGTAAGTAACAAAAAGCAGTGTCACTGTGTATGATGTGTTTATGAGTGGTGTGTGTGGTAGCACTGTGGAAAAAATGTATCAAAGCAGAAAATGAAGTTTTCAGTACTTTAGATGATGAAAAATTCATGAAAGCTTTAATTCTTGAGCTTTTCTTACAATGCATTGTTTGCAGTGTTTTGTGAAATATGATTGATTTTTCTCTTCTGTAACTTGCATTGATGGAAATCAGTGTGACAAACCTGCTTGAAGTCATCAATTTACTTCTACCGTCATGCATAGCAGACCTTGTGTTTGATCGCATGTAAGATTAAGTGGTTTTCACATTTCCAGAGATGGGATGGTGATTTTTGTGATGTATTTACAGGGTCCAAGTGCTTGAGGGTGAATATTCGGTTGATGACCTGAGTGACTGCTCATCTGGATCCATAGAAGTCTGCTGTGATGACCTAACAGCAGGTAAGAGACGCTCACAAACAAAAACACTCACCATCGCTTCCTCCCTGTTTCGCCAAGTAGAGATGCTTCTCAAACTAAAGGTCATTAAAGCATACATAGTAGTGGAAAAATAACTGCTAAGTATTTGTTTGTTTTTACAAATATGTGACTGTACAGAAGCACCCTGATGGTGTTATCATCAAGCTGTTCAAATTGCTAAACTGACTATCAGTATTAGATTCTCAATACCACAGTGTAGGCTGTATTAAAGGCCAATATGAGTTCCAGTACTGGTATTGGTATCAGTAAGGGAACAAATGTGGACTCAGTCATTTAGGAACCTTGATTTTGTAATGAGTTATGCATGTTGCAGGAAAGAAAAGCCAGCAAGCCACCTTTGGGATCCCTTTCAAACCTTAATAGACTCTGTTAAGAGTCAGGGTCAACCATTCTCTATCTTATTGTATGTCTGTCACGCTCATGAGTAGAAAGCCATGGTTGTAAGTGGTGTAACTCTGTAAGTGTGTAGATGTGTGTGTAAATGTGTGTGTCAGCCTGGGGCTTTGCTGACTGCAGTGGTTCTTATATGAAGAGATGGAAAAAAGAGATGTGCTCATGATGCTAACATGAAGGAGGATGACAGGGGGTGATGTGGGTCAATAATGGGATGAAATGGGGCACTCCTCTACTCACTGCCAGCGTGTATCACATGAACATTGATTTCAGCTACATTCAAGAGCTGTACAGAAGTTTGAACTTTCATCCCCCCTTTCCTTCTCCACCACTACTCCTCATTACTCCTTTCCAGTTTCATTGACCTAAAAAAGCCACAGTCCCAGCATGACACCCCGCCCGCCCTGTCCCTTTGAGTAATGGTTAGCTCTGCACCCTCAGCTCTAGTCATGCATTGTGGTGGTCAGTGTGAGTAGAGGGATGTGGATGTGCCTCAGAGCTATGACTTTATCAGTGGGATTGTGAATCATCCTTTTTGATGTGGTGTTAGTTGGATGAGAGGGGATCAACTTTTCAGTCTAGAGTTTATTGAAAATAAATGGACAAAATCTCTCTTCGCTTTTTCAGATCTGCCTGTACAGTCAGAGTGTGTCTGGGCATGTTAAGTGCTATTCATTGTTCATCAGATTTCCTGCACATTTGGTTTAAAATAAGCAATAATACTGGGTTTTGTTTCCAGTGAAAGGGTTGAGGATTTGTGCAAATCATTGCCTTTTGTAACATCAGTCTCCTGAAAGTAGAGACAGAGTCAAAGATGCTGCTCTACAACGTTAGATTTTCACTTTAGAGTTAAGGAATAGAGACAAGGGTACAAAGAGAGGCACAATCCTCACACTGTTATGGGTTAGTTTCAGTTATCTTTTTCAAGTTTAACTATTTGGTTTCTGGGTAAAAAGCCCCCAAAATAAGCATATTTCCCGTCTGAGTTTTTGGGTTTATTTTAGCTCTATAGTGTGCTAAATTTTCAGATTTTTGCAGACTTCATATGGGTTTGATTTTGGTTATTTATTTTATTTTTTTATTGTAATGATATAATTTGATTAGCAGCTGTGGTTCCCTTTTTTCACTGTTATCTAAAAATAGTAAGGGCCTGATTGGTGTTTGGCTGTATGTAAGATTAATCCATAAACAGAAAATGATGTTTTCTGTACTTAAAATTAACACTTCCACAAATAAAATAATACCAGTATTCAGCAGCATCATGCAAGCTAAAATGCTAGAGGGAGGTGGCTAAGTTAGATTGATTAAGGCGGTCCTCCTCCAAAACAAAGCAATTGCATGGGCAGTTCTAGTTTGAATAGGCATGGCACTTGTAATGGTACTCTTGTATTTATAAGTGTAAAACGAGAATTTGCAGTCTGAATTCTGTGTATGTTGAATTAACTCTTTGAATGCTTACAATTTGTTCAATACATTCTCACTTTGATACTGGCTATTTCAGAAACTGCCATCTCTGCCTAATATGTTAAATCCAAGGGAGACAGCTGGGAGAGAAAGATGGAAAAGCCTGCAGAGAGACAGAATGATGATATCAAAAAACAAAATTTAAATGGATAAAATGGCCAATACAAAGATACACGCAATCTGCTAATCCAAAATGGAACAAATACATTAGTCATCCAGTATCTCTTCTGCTGCTAGTTAACTCTTTGTGATAAAATCAGCCCTGGCTACAGAATTAACCAAAGCAGCAAAAATCAATTTACTGTTCATAGAAATCATATCATACTCATCATGATATCAGCCAGGATATGCTTATCACTGTCAGGAAACATTAAATCGACTTCCTCTGTTACTGATCTAGCTTGTCAAATACAGTAGTCACCAGACTGGAGCTGTTTGCAAATAAAACCTTTTAAAAGCTTCTCAGCGGTTTCAGCCGGCTGGGTTGTGGAAAAGGGGGGATGGGAGCTCATGTTGGACCAGCCCCAGTCTTTAAAGGACTCTGACTGTCTCGGAACTGTGGTTGTGGCCTTGTAATTGGTCCCTGAAAGGCGTTAGAAACAGAACCGAGGTGTCTTAGATTCCTCTAAAGCTGCATTTACATGGAGGGTGGGCTGACACAGTAATAACTGTAATTTAGGGAGTTGAGGAAGGGAGGGAGGCAGAGAAGGATGGAAGAGAGAACGAATGAGAGGGGTGAGGGATGAAGAGAGGAACTGATAAGGTCAGTGGGTTGATAGATTTTCACTTTTTGCAAAGAGAAAATAAAACAGCAAATTTGTGCTCTTTGATGAAAGATTGGAGTTTTGAAAAATTTGCTGCTAAAGACAACAGTAGGGGTCGCTTACACAAATGAAATGTTTTCCTTATGTTAAAATTGACTCAGCTAGCATCTGCAGTAACATAATCAGCTCTTACGTCTTCTATCTGAGACTCTAATGAAGACCTGAACATTTAATGTGACTGTAGCACCATGTGGTCTTTCAATTAGACCGTGGACCTCCTGACCTTGTTGCTCTCTGGAGGGATCTTTTTGAGCTTGCACATAGTTGTGTATGTGTGCTGATGTATGCATGTGTGACAGTACGCAGATGGTGTTTGAAAGATAAATGTCATGTGTAGACTGTATACCATTTTTCATCTTCCCAGTGAGGGTATGGCCTTATAATCCCCACGGACTCTCTCTAAGTCAGTTAGCCCTCTCAGTCTCACATACAAATGCACTGCACTAAAGCCCGCTAAAAGGCTGATACTAACAAAAACTATTGTACAAGATGTGATTCAGTTACTATTTTTGGCAAAATATACTCCAACATGATGTGTTTCTTGAGGTTGAGCCAAGATTTTGTTTAGTGGCCTTGGGCCAGCTTCACTTTATTATAGTAAATGCATATTGGCTTCAGTACTCCAATTTTATTCTTGATATGGGATGATATGATGGTAGTGTATGCATTAATACTATAAAATGGTCAACAGCGCTTTGACACATTAACTATTGACAATCACAGGCTCTCTATCTATCTTTCTCGCCATTATAATTTAAAGCCTGTCTCTATAATGATCTGTATAAGCATGGTCAATTTCAGCATGGCATAGAAGAACAGTCTGCCATTGGTTGACAGCTCCTCACAAAGCTTTATAGGAAAACAATATGGCCATTTGCATTAAGGCTAGCAGCAGTAGATGATTGAAAATCGAGTAAAAAATGGATAAAAAGATGTTCAGTATCTGATCTACCGGTGTGGAGTTAATCCCTCAAAGTCTCTCAAAAGTCATCTGAGTTCCAGACTGGCTAGAAGCACATGAGGGCTACAAAGGCATTGATAGCATCAATGGAACAGCATAATGGCTAGCCTCAAGAGGAAAAACAAAGTTTTAAAGTTATTTTTTTTAATTTTATAAACTGCACTGCACTTTTACTTGAGTACAAACTTCTTGTACTTTTCCCATCTCTGTTGGCTACATAGTAGAGCATAGCAAGAGAATGAGCGGAGTCCCCCATCATGCCCTTGGGCAGAGTGTTTAGATGTACTTTATACGTGTTTAGTTGTGTTTAGATGTTGCCTGTTGTACAGTGATCCTTGCTGGGGTTCTTCTGCTCATGTTTCTGGTGAATTGTTGTTGTTTTTAATGTGAGACACATTTGCACCATGAGTTAGAGTTTCCGCCTGTGACTTAAGGTTGCATTCTTCATCAGTATGCATTGACTTCCAATGAGATTGACTCTCTGCTTTGTTCTTGCAAGAGGAGACCTACCTTGCCACAGATTTTTTAGAGTTACTGCCTTCATTTAGTAAAATATTTAACATTTACAATGTGTAAATTAACTTTATGTAGTGTGGACCAACATAGACACTTTAAAGTGTTAGATTTAACTCTATATGAGTTTAATTAACACTGTCAACTTTCCTGTATATTTTTCTCAACTGTAAAGGTGTGACTTTAACTTAAAAACCTGGGTGCAGATCTATTCTCATTGTTCTTGTCAGTAAGGAAAATTCATATTTTACAGTACATTTCATCAGTAGCTGCTTAGCACTTAAAGTAAATTTTAAACTAAATACTTTTTACTTTAACTTTTTTGGATTTATAGAAGAGTACTTTTACTTTTTCTTAACTTGATTTAAACCAAAATAACTGTACTTTTACTTGAGTACAATAGTCGTGTACTTTTTACACCTCTGCCTGTGTCACTTCTTGTCATATACAATAACACCAGGGTTTTAAACTAAATTGTATTGAATCGGTGTATAAACACAAGCACTTGCTGATACAAACACCTACATTTTCTGCAGATCAGACGTATTTCTGACTGGTATTGGAACTGTTGATTCTTACGCATTTAGGCAAATTAAAAATGTTTTGGCAAGGCAATTTAGGCATGAAACCTTTTCATTGCTGTGTGCCAAATAATAGTTTCAGTTATTTTCATTTTAAATGCAAAGTTTAAATGATAGGATCAAGCCAAAGTTGTCTCACAGAGGGATTTTTTTATTGACCTTCTCAAGCAGCAACCTTCATAGTTGAAAAATGTAGGCATCCTCAGCTGCACCTCTTTGTCATTTTCTAGTTTGACTGAAGAATAGTTTGAGACAGATGGCTGACATCACTCAGACTTCCTCTACTTACTAAGCGTATGTTTAGAAAAAAAGTTTTTATTGATTTTTATAATCACATTTCAAAGACAACAGTTGGCAAACAGCACGTCCCAGGTAATTGCATCCAAACCTCATCTGAGATAAGGCCATATACAGAGCAATTAGTCATTAAAAAGTACATAAAAATCAGAAAGGACAAAAAAGAGAAAAACAGAAAGCTGGTTTACGACCAATACACACTTCTTTACTATTAAAAAATGTCAGCAAACATCCCATATTTCCTCAAATATAATTCATCTGTCTTTACTGTAAAGTTTCAGCTACTTGAGGTGCAAAGTGTTAGCCATTTTCCCCATCTAGAAATCATAGTTGGGCATGATGTCTATCTTTTATACTCAGGAATAGTTTTTCAGACTACCATACCAAACAAAACGGCTCTTTTTGTACTGATTAACAGAAATCAAGGAGCTTGTAACACTGAGGATGGCTACAAGTGGATCAGATTTCCACTTTTCCCAGATGCAGTAGAAAAACAATGAAATATACTATGAAGACAATTTACTTCCTAACAAAAAGAATGTGATAACTGACTGTAGATGTGCATCAATTACAAAGAGTTGAAACATCAGTAAAAAAAAATATCTTTCCTTGAGTGGACTAGGTTTTTTAACCACTTTATACCCCATAGAAAAAATAAAGGAAGAATAATTTATGCTCAGTTCTTTTAGTATTGAGAAAGTGTTAGCAATTACAAAAATTAGATGAGTTCATTGATAGAACACTGTCACATTGTTCTGGGTATCCTTGCCTATGGAAGAATATTTGGGAACCCCCTTGTACCATTCACTTTTAGAACAGCTATAGTCGGCAGATCTTTTGTAATGAAAGTATGAAAGCAGCATCCCTTTAATGCCCCCACTCAGTCTGGTGAATAGCATTTTGATAACCCCTGCTGCATCAACTCTTAGAGAGTGCATAATCCTCTTTGGCCAATCTAATCAGAGAGACATATGCCGAGTTGGCGCCCGGACAGTGATGAGTGGTTTAGTAGCTTTGGGAAGATGATCAGACATAAGCGTGCTCTAGATTATGTTCTCACTCATCACTAGTGAGTGGGGCAGTAATCACTATTTAAGGTTTAATGTCATCCCCTACACTATGTTTGACCCTAACTTTGCCATGTTTAGAGTTCAGTAGACCAGTGCTGGAGCAGCTGAAGTCATGGCCCAGTTTTTTCTGCTTGGTAAAGAAATCATGGGTGTGGGAAAATTCATGTCTTAACCATGCACACATGCAAACACGCATGTAAATTAATGAGTAAAAATTCACAAAAACCCACAGGCAAGTTTACTGAGCTGCCAACTCCTCCTTTTCCTACAACTTTTTTATCCACCCAGGGACATTTCCTCACACTGTAGGAGGTGCACCGCAGTGTTGACATGATATAGAGTGAAGAGGAAGGGGGAGAGGCAGGAGTGAGAATGGGTGGATGAGTGCACAAACTTATGATCCATTTTGACCTCTTAGGGTGACTCCCAACCAAAGGAGTCAGGTTCTTGAGTCAGTCATGTGTATAACCTCTTCTTCTCTGAGTCTCTTCCCACACATATGGAAAGGGAGTCACTGAGACATCCATTTGTCAAATAAATAACTCATAGAGGATTAAAAAACACTCAAAATGAGCACATACTTGTAGGGTGAAGATTCCTGTCACTGCCATATCATAAGTTCACTTTAAAATGTGTACCTTATTTCTGCTCTTCTTTCTACTGACAGAAGCTCAGTACTACAAGTGAGCACAGCACACATACGCTGATGATATCCATTCCTGCATGCACACCACGCTGTAACCAGGCAACCAGCCACAGCAGCACAACATTATGGGATACCCCTGGGAAGTGTGCTGAGAATGTCAACACTGACTCATTTATAAGTGAACGTCTGCAAAGAACGATACCTTTTAAAACACGCAAATTCAGTCTTTTGACATACTTTTAATATTTCCCAGATGGCAGCCTGTGTTTTTTTTAGCTCTCAGCTGTGCATGATTCACAATGAGTGTGTGACATTTACCCCATGAGAGAATGGTGTTTTTGTTTGATTAGCATTTGTGCCTCCGGAATCAGGACTTTTGTGAGCGATACACTCATACTATTGCAATGGATAGCTTTTCAGAGCCTGAATTTCCCGAACGCTCAAGCCAGTGACTCATCTTCTACATCATCAGCTCTGAGTGAGACCACCAAAGAGAAAACATCCTCTGTCATTCACACGTACATTTTTGACTCACACTCAGAGGCTGCACATTGAATGTATAAGATCACATCGGTGTCTGAGTGTTTTGTGTGTAAACAGGACATTAATAGCTGTGGTATTGTGTTAGTGTGGCGAGTGTGTCACAGTCTGGTATTCATCCCCGTGTCCTGTGGACCCCATGCGTTAGAGTTTAAGCGAACATAGCGGTAGTGGCGAGGCTGTGAGGCAGGATATCCCCCCTCTGTCTTACAAGCTTCCTCTGCTCCTCTGGCACCCATTCAGAGATCCTTCCTCACTCCATCCTCCTCTTCCTCCTCCTTCTGCTCTCACTTTCTTCATCATTTTTCTTTCTTTCTGCATTATCAGTTCACATGCTTGCATTCTTACTCCTTTTTTCTCGCTGACAGCATCATAAGATTGCTTTTCTGCCATGGTGTCTCCTCTTTTCCCCTCTCAATACGATCACACTTTTTTCATCTTCTTGTATCAGTCACACTCTATCGCGTCACTTCACCACCCTCTTCACACCTGTTTAATCTTTAGAACAACTTTTTTGTTACTTAGACTCAGAAAGGCAAAACAAGAAGAGCAGTAGGTGAATGTGAGAATGTGTCCAAACTGCATAGTTGAAGCTTAACATGCTCTGATACAACTGCTTTCCTTTTCTCTCACAGTGCTTTTCCATTCAAAGCCAGCAGCCTCGTGCAACCTTGTAGACATGCATATAATTTACAACACAGCCTCACTGTGTGTGTCCAGCAGCTTCTTCACATGACTGCTCTGTGGAAATATAGAGGAGAATATGTTCATAACTATTTAGAGATGCTAGGTAAGACTACACAGTTAATCAAGATTATGATTAAATCACAATGTGTCCTACTGCAGAAGGTGTAATATTTCCTCAACCTGAAATGTGTGTTAAGATACCAGCCCACTACAATTCTTGCAGCAGAGATGCTATTTTTAGAATAGTTTACAACACATGCTGCTTTTCTTCAAAATGAGAATGACATGGAGATTACTATTACCTTCAATACCACAATTCATTTCAAATTTGCAATATGAGTAAAAATAACCACATTTACATGTTTTTTCAGAACTGTTTAACCCATGTTAAATCTTTCTAATAATGTTTAGGTCAGTTTATTAAGCCCCCAATTAGTATTACAATGGGACAGTGCCATGAAATCAGCATAACATCTAAAACTAGAAAAGCAGACCTCCGTGATTAGCCCTATCTCCCAATCAAAAAGAATCCTTTAAAAAAATCCCTGGATCCGGTTGGTGATTCAAATCACTCCCAAAATCTAATCAGTTCTTCCTTATGCCATTTCTGACATTTCCTGAAAATTTCATCAAAATCCATCCATAACTTTTTGAGTTATGTTGCTAACAACCTAACAAGCAAACCAATTAACAAACCAATCACATAACCTCCTTGGCAGAGGTAATTACAACATTAACAGAAAATTAAATGCATTACTGTGACTAGGGATGAGCACTGAAAACCGTTACCAACGTGGCACCGATGCAGACATCTCATATTTCTGTCTACCAAACTAAATTAAAAAAAAATAAACTTTCCGTGCTGCATTTCAGTATCACTCCACTCTAACGCTCACTCTCAAAGCAGGGGTGAATCTAGACTTTTTGTTTGGGGGGTTCAGGCCCTGATTAGTGCAGGGGGAAATTAAGTTTGTATACACAGAAACAACAAATCATCCTGTATTATTATGAAATGTAACTTGATGGTTCAAATGTACTTCAAAATACTTACATGAAATAAAACAACTGACAAATACTGTAAGTAGATTAAAATTGTTTAGTGACATTTGCAAGTTCTTGTAGGAATAAGACATTTAAAAGACTAAAAAATGTGTCATTAGAACATTTTGTGAAGAGTAGAGGGTGGAATTGTTTGAAAATATAAATTTATCAGAGTTGGGTAAGGTTTTATTAATTGATTTTATGAATTTGTTCATAGTAGATTTAGATTTATTATATTGCTCAGTTTGAAGCACAAAGTTGCCTTTCAATCATAAAAGTATTTTCAGTGCCATTGACTATTACCATTTTTTCCCTTCTAAAAGTTTCAATTCAGGCAACGTTACCATTTTTAAAGTATCAATATATAGCAAAGGTATTGAAAAAAACCCAATGATACCCAACCTTAACTACAACAAAACAAAAGGACAGCTTCTAAAAAAATTATAGTATGTGTTTCATGCATTAACGTCAGAAAACAGCCAGTGCTGAAAATTAGCACTTTGCTATAAACACTTACAGCAGTGCATCTGGGACCTGTGTATGATTAAATGTCATAGCATCTATATTACTGTGTGTCCATGTCAAATAAATGCTAAATAGATAAATAAAAATAAAAATGATTTCTTGCTTGTGTTTATTGAAAAAAAAAAAGAAATAGGATGAGGAACATAAAAAATCACAGCTTATTTTCCCAAATTGTTGATCCCTGATGCTAGGACAAATATACTCATGCAAAGTACAGACACCAGCCTGCCTGTCCGTCTGTCTGTTTCAATCTAACCATGTATCCTTGTCTCTTTCTCTGTGTACCGTACTACCACTTACCTTTGCTTAACAGTTTCTTTATGAGTGTATGCGGAGCTGTTTTGCTATGATCGAGGCAAATTTCAGCTCTAACCCTTGCGGTCAGCTTCACTCACACAAACGCACACCAGTGACGTACTGAACGTGTGAGTCTCCTCTGCTATGAATGTGTAGGCTAATACTGAGCACTGGCACTCATCACACTCTGAAACTGCCGGCTTCTCTGAAGTCAGGCCAGATTGCTCAGGTCAGTCAGACTCCCTGCACAGACAACATGCTGTATGTGCATGGAGGTAGAAAAAGAGTGAGATTATATGTTTACATCAGCCATATATTAAAGTGATTAGCCTGTGGAGCCAGAGAGACGAGTACTGGAACAAACAAGTGGCTGTGTGCTGCCAACACACTCTCTACCTTTGTGTGTGCGTGCTTTCAAGAGTACTGATGCGTGCCTTTGCCCTAAGTGCATCTCAGCACAACACAGACCAGCCTTGTACGTGGTCACACTCGTTTAACTTACCTTAATCCCTCATCAGGGAGATATAAGAGCTGACGTACAGCACCTATTAGCCTTAAATTACACCTCTTACCCCCCTACTGGTCTGCCACCAGCCCCTAGAGCCCTCCATAACTGTCAGCACACAGCGCTGGCCTCAGTGTGGCATTACCACCTTAACATTGGCTCTTTATTAAAGCTAGCTGCTTCTAATTAATGGCTTCTGCCTTTACACAATAAAAAGTGTATGAGTTTCTGTGTTTTTGCCTGCTACTGCGCTCTGACACTCAGTCAAGGCCAGATAGATGTTAGCCTGTCGGGAAATGTGCCCTATTAATTCTTTAAGGTGTGTCGTTGTCACTTTTGGGTTGAACTGGCTCCAACTTCGCTACTGCAGAAAATGTAGCAGTTTAGAAAGTATCCCTATGATACAGTATGGAGTTTGAGCAAACAGGACACAGTTTGTTTTCCCTCTGGTTAAGTGTCAACCAATTTATGCAAATGTAACGGAAAATGGGCATTAGCCCAGCAGCCTGCTTGTTTTAATACTTCTCCTAACAGTTTGGGATGTGATAACATCATGGCTGCAGGCACTGCTACTTGTATATAAGAGAGAGTGAAGTGCACTAACGGTAATACACCATGGGCATAAACACTGACTCCACCATTTAAGCTACCTGGATGGGTTGCATTAAAACACAAAAACATATTCTACAGCAAACAGGTTTATTGATCGTTAATGTTAGATTAAAGCTTTATTTTATGCTCTGTCATCATGACTCACGCTAATGGAAATAAAGATAGATGAGATTTTATTCATCCATCTCTGTTAATGTCCCTCTCTTATCGGATCTTTATCAGGCAGTGTGTGCTATGTGGAAATAAAGAAATCGATTCTGTTGGTATTATTACAAAGGAATCAGCTTAAACAAAAGAAGAACACAGTGAAGCTAAGAGGTAAAGGCTTGGATGAAAAATAGTCAGAGATTCTCTATCTTGGTTTGATGGGATAATGTACTTAAACATGCCAGAGCTAACTCAGTCCCTGGATTGGAGCTTTGTCTTTTCTGAGACTGTCTCATCAATGTGACACACTCATAGAGACAAGCCCTCACACACGTACTGATACACATTCAGGGGAGGGAAATATAGATAGCACTCATTCACAAACCCACACATGCACACGTGTGTGCGTTTTAAACCCAAGAGGTATCCTATTAATCCTGCAGAGGGGCGAATACAACTGTGATTAATCTATACCCAACAAATTTAATAGCCTGTGCATCTCTATTAGCTGGATGTGGGGGATGGGTGACGTACTGTAAGTCTGGAGGAAATGAGAAAATGAGCAATGTACATGAATGGAGAAGTATGGTGCTGGTAGGAGGGGGTGTGATGATCATTTGAGGTCTGCTGGCTGCTAATTGAACCATAATTAGTGGCTGACCTCTCCCACCGTGTATTAGGGGACTGATAAATGTGTGTCCTGTTCTCCTCTTCTAAGCTGATCCCACAGTCACGGCTGTTTTCAGAGAATTAGAAGCAGCTTAATCATGGGTGGGCCTCTCATGATTAGGGCATATAAGAAAATCAGAATGTAAATGGATGAATAGAGCAGATAATGTGATTATGAGTGATTGGATGTGCATGTGTGAGTGCAGGTTTTTTTTTCATTGGCTGGCAGTATTTAACGACAAGGATCATTCAATCACATACAGCTGAACCTCAATTCTTTGCTTCTGTCTTTACTGCTATTTTTTGTCTTTCTGTATTTTTCCTCTCTGTGTCTTTCTTCTTCATAACACAGCATCTGCGGTGTGTGTTTGAGAGAGAGGGAATAGAGAGGATCGGCTGGTGAATCGGCCAGTGGGAGTAGAGATAGCGGAAGACAACAAGAAAGGAGGGAAGGGGAGGGTGAATGAGCCAACGGGGGTTGAGTGAGCAAACCAGCGAGTGAGGCAGAGGTAGAGGGAGGAGAGAAAGAGGAGGAGGAGGGGGGTGGATGTTGCTGCTGCTGCTGGTGCTGCGACTGTTTCTCCTGTCAGTCGGCTGCTGCTTGCCTGGCGAGCGGGGAGGGAAATACAGAGCGAGAGAACAGCAACGAGGAAGACTGAGAAAGAGAAAGAGGCTGTTTTAATTTTTTCAAACAGTGCTATTGTGGCACAAGGAGCTGCAGACACAGTGTGAGAGAGTGGATTTAGGTGCTGGACTCAAATCTGCAGATCCATGGATTTCCAGAAGTGAGTACGGATGATTGCTTCTGCCACCTTACTAACCCACTCATCATTTAAAACACAGGGGTGAAACCACAGGCTCACACAGGAGGAGTCTGCCTCAGTCTGGAACCCGTGGAAACAGAGAGGCAAAGCAAAGCTGACACTCCTGACATTTCTACACCTTTCTTTTTTCCTTTTTCTCCATCCATTTCTCTCTGTCTGCCTGTATGTGTTTCAGTGTGTCACTGATGCTGTTGCTTGGCTCTCTGCAGGAGGGATGCTGGAGGCTAATGTGGCTAACATTAGCATGACGGCTAAGCCCAGAGAGCTGGACCTGAGGTCCTCTGCTGCTGTCTCCTGCCAGGAAACTCCAGCCCAGGCCATGGCCTCTAGGAAGTCCTCAGCCAAGCCATCCGCCCTGCCCCAGGGACCCTCACGTCCCTCTGGGGGATCAGAGCTCAAGGTCTACCGGCCCACCTCTGGATCTATACCTATACCAGTCCCCAATCCGTCAGGGCTCCGCAAGCAGCGATCACTTAGCAACCTGTGTGTGCTCACTGACGCTGAGAAGAAGCTACACCTTTACCAATCCCCCCGCTGGAATGACGATGCCAGCCGGCCTGGCACTGGCAGTGGCACAAACAAGTCAGGCCAGACTAAGACAGTTCATGCTGGGGGTGGGAGACCTCCACTTTCCAGGACCTTGTCAAAGTCAGAACAGTCTCTTTTCCAGGGAAAGCCCAAGTCTTTCTGCTCTCCTTCAGTAACTTCTAATGTGAGTAAGCCGAGTAGGATCCCTGCACCTGGTAAACCACGAGGACCTTATGCTGAGGTCAAGCCCATCAGTAAGGCCCCTGAAGCAGGTCAGAGTTCAGACTTAGACCCTGCAGACAAACCTAGTAAAGCTAACTCCAATGGAGCTGGGAATACTGTTACTAATGGCAAGAAACTAGGGGAGAAGGGGAGACCTGCAGCTCCGCCAACAGAGGAGAAGACAGAGAAGAAGGGGATAGAGGGAGAAGATGATAAGGGCTTTCTGAAGGTGGATCCAGAGCTAGTGGTGACTGTTTTGGGTGACCTGGAGCAGCTTCTCTTCAGCCAAATGCTCGGTGAGTCTGCTAATTTACCAAAACCATGTATGAAAGCATACAGACTGAAGCACCTGCAACACTTAAATTGGCTGTACTTCAGTATACACTTGGTCAATAAGTCAGCAACGGTTGCTTGTTGATTTTGAGGACACCATATATCAAAAACATTCTCTCCTCCTTTATCCACACCCAAACCGCTCGCCTATGTTCTCTCTGTAGCTCCAGCATCAACAGTGAATTTTAAATGAGGCTCTATTGCAGCAGAGCATAATGTCAGTGTGCTTTTCACAACTGAGAGCCCTCGCTCTGTAGCTCACAATTCCCTTCTGTTTACATCCCTGTAACATTCGAATATGCTCTTTTGATATGTGGAAATAGACGTATGTATCTGTGAAAGAGACTGTGGGTGTTTACTATCATTGCATGCTCCATGTAATAGCTGAATAAGCAGTTCTAGAGGGCTGACATTGTTTTGCTGTTGCTTCGTTTGCTAGCACTGGAGTGTTTTGTCCTAGTCTTATATGACCCACTACCACACTGAGCTAGATATATATTCAAAAATAGATATCACCTCAATCCTCCCACTTAAATCTCCAACTCACTGTTTTTTCTGTCACTCTGCAAGCCTGTTAGCACATAAGCATATGTTAAAACTGAGAGCAGCCCACACGTATTCAAATGCAACAATGTGTAGGATAGTTCTGAGTGCAGACTGCATGTTTCATGTTAATACTGCAGCCTCAGCATCTTCTGGCTTGCACCAAAATCATCCATTCGTTAATAAAGGCCGTGTGAGTTGGACTGGTGGGGTGTGTGTATTTTCAGTCAGTAAATAAAGCGGCTGCATATTGAGTCAGGCTCCGGTCACAGTGGGCCACATATTTAGCCTTGCACCACTCCCTCACCCCCTCCTTCCCTCTTCCCCCTCCAGCTCCATTGATCCTCAGGCCACTGACAGATGGTCACCATCCACCCCTTCACCCCCTCCTTCACTTTGCCCTGTTACCGGGGGCAACGTGTAGGAGGAGAGTGGGGAATCTGAGGGGGTGGTGGCATGGGCAGGTAGTCAACGGGCTATCATCCTAAAACAGACTTGCACACATTGTTGATGAAAGTACTGGGATTTGTAGTTTTAGTGATGGGGCTATATTTAAGAGTGATGACCGAGTGTGTGACTAATAGGTCAAATCTGCACTTAAAATCCATTATTCATGGAAGCATACGCATACTCCCTTCATGTCTGTGTTTTCCTCTCCATCTATTACTTATTCTCTTTCCATCCCTCCCTCTTGGCAGCAGCAGATAGCATCAGAGAGTGACAGAGATGGAGGGAGAGAACAAAGTAGTGGGTCGTTCTATCTAGCTTGATGTGAGGAAATCATTTTCCAGCCGTCATCAAACCTCTCTCTGTCTTCTTCCTCTCTCCTCATTTCCTCTTTTTCTCCTCTCCAGCTCACCTCCTGCAGCACAACCCAAAATCACAGCTTGTCTGACCTTGTGTGTGAGTGTGTGTCGATGTGTTGTGTATCTGTGTGTGACCTTGGTTCAGACATCGCTGTAGTGTTGATGGCCACACCTACCCAAGGCAGCCAGGTAGGGAGGAGTGAGTGAGGATAGAAAAATGTAGATGGAGGCAGAGTAGTAGAAAGAACAGGAGATCTGATAGGGAAATCACAGGGTAACTCATGATATGATACAATACAGTACAATAGAATCTATATGATACAATCGATACAACTCAATATAATACGAGCAATACAGTTTGAAACAATTCAATAGATACGGTACAGTACAATCTGCAAAACAATCATATATTTAGTCATCATAATATCTGAAACTGAAGGATGCAAAGGTCCTTAAAAAGGAAAAATACTGGATGAATTAAATGTATTTACTACTGTTTTGTGCCAGTTTTGCCTCTTATTACATTTCATCAAGATGAATCAGGAAGTACAATAGGATTGAATGTGTTTTTTTGCCATTCTACAGACAGTACAACCAAATTTGAAGAAGTATTGATGTGATGAGGGAAATTTCTAGGTAAATCTGTTAAGATCACCATTTTTTTTATTGACAGTATTATGGTGTATTATGGCCACTATAATAGATAAAACAAACAGAGGATCCATTATTTTTTTCAGAAAAAAATTGACAATTTTTGAGAATATATATAGCTGTAATTTTATGAGAAATCAAGTTCATTATTTTCAAGTTTGAAAGTTCTAAAATTACAAGACAAAAGTCACAGTTTTTGAGTTCAAAGAGTCATACATTTTGACTGTTGAAGCGTAAAAGTTTCAAGTTTCTAGAGTCATAGACTAAAGGCAGTCATACATTTATTAAAATTTCAGTTTTTTCTTGACAATAAACAGATCATCTTTATGTCTTCATATCAGGCCCAAATACCCCATCACATGACGGCGGTACAATAATTGTTTCACCAGTGCCAAGACTATGACTTATTTCTGTATCAATAATGTGTCTCAGCCCATAAACAGGTGAAGAGATTAACGAATACTAGAGAAACAAGGTAAGACCAAAGTAAAATATTTTTAACACCCTGATGACCTAAATTTAGACCCAGGTACCCATGTGATCAGGTGTTTGTTTGGGTCATTACAGACAACCCCAACCTGCCAGAGCTTTATCATAGGACAGCAGGTGTGCGGGATAGTAGTATCAGTAAACTACACTTTTACATGTGTCTGTTAGAAAGAGGTTAATTGTATCTCGCCCTGCAGCTTGTGTCTGTGGGCTCATCTTTTATCGTATCTGTTCCTCCATTTCCGATGGGACGCACAGCTAATTGGTTTCTGCTCTGTGCACTCTGTCATAGGAAGACAGATTATAGATGTTCAATGAATCACTCCCAGGGAAACACCCCTTCTTTACCCATATACAGTCCCTTTTTTCTCTTCATCTGCTTCTTCATATTATAAAGATGCTATTTATTGTACTGAATGTTACTATATCATGATGACCTCAATATCCCTAAGAGACTACTTGTTAGCTCTGTTGGCTACAGAGAGTAAAATACGTGCCCGAGTCTTGAACTTGTTTTATTGTGTGACATGTTGCAGCATGCACTGTGACACTGTCCTTTTGAGGTTAGCCTACAGTTGTAGGCAAAGATAATGGACAGTACCACTGAGGTCTGATCAAAAGCCAAGACTATCAGCTATGCATCCAAAAGAGTTAACCTCTCTCACGAAGTCAATGAAGAAGAGACAGAGAAAGAAAGAACCCAGGGAATTTCAAGATTAGTGCCTGTATCTTACTTTATGTTGATCTTGTGAGGTGATTTAGGATTAATGTCAGAGTTATCCGTTTTTTCTGTAATCGTACATACTTGTTTTACCACTGAGTGATTATAAGCTTTCTCTAAATTGGATTTAGAGAATTACTTGTGTGCCCATGGACTTGGAGCAGTAATTCCCCCAAACACAGCATGTTTTTTACTATATCTTGTTAACAGCATTAGCATCATACAAGCAGAGAATGATAAAGTCTGTAAATTCTGTTTGTAAAATAAGCTGACCTGAAAAGGCACCTTGTAAAGCAGCTACTGCATAGGCTGCCAGGGTAATCTAAAGCAGTGAACCTCAGATGTGTGCCACTAATGACACCTCCCAGTTCCATCCAGCACCCATAATGAGGAGTATGTGAAAGAGTAAGCTCCCTACAGCAGTGGCCTGTCTCAGCATGGGGGCAGGCTTGGTTTTAAAGGGGGACCCACTCTAAAGTCACAAGAAAGCATTGGTTGGGATTAGGCCTTTCATGAAGACAGAGAAGATTCAGCCTCCATTTCACTAATCATGGATCTATCACCCTGGAAAAGGCCAGCCATAAAGGCTAAAATGAATTAAAGATTAAAGCCCAAAGGACATCTGTTTGGTTGGAGATTTGGGGGAATTTTACTCCGAAGAGGATCAGATAGAGAAAATAGTTTTAGGCTAAAAGATTGAAGAAGCTGTGTGGTTTTGGTGTTGGCTCAGCTGATAGTAGAAATTGGGTGACTGTGTCACTTTCATGTGACTACAAAGACCCAAATGCAACCCTGTCACACTAGAGAGCTTATAGAAGTAGCCTTGACTACCAGCCTCCTTGTTATTTTAGCGTGACATTGTGCCACGTTGTGTTTGTGTGTGGGTATGTTTGTGTGGTTGATGCTTATTCTAACATCCTTGTCAGCTGTCTGTGGAACAATAAACCCTGCAGAAAAATCGACAAAGCCTAAAAAGAAGCACATGCACACACACACAGGCAAACACAGACACATGCACAATCCTTTTCAAGTGAACTTAGCAGCGCTGCAGGAAATAACAACAAAGCGCTGCAGCTTTAAACGTCCAAAGCAAGCATGCACATTGAATATGTGCCAAATTCAGTCACTGATATCTGCTCCTCTCCTGCATTCATCCTTTTTGGGGTGACAGGGTATTTTTCATACTCAGGCCCTTCTTTGTAAACACAGTGCTGAGTCTCTAATGTGATGCGGGTGCGAAGGGAGTGGCCGATTCCACCCTAGGCTTTGCTGACTGAAGGATTCGGGGCAGTCATCCTCCCAATCGAGGAGGTGGTGACAAGCCGAATAAACACAAACGCCTAGGGAAAGTGAGGAATAAAGCATCCCCACGTTACTCTCTCTCTTTCACTCTCTCACTCTCTTTGCTCCTCGTTCTATCTCTCAGCTCTGATGTGAGTTGACAGGTAGCAGTGTTCTGTCACCCATCAGACAGCAGGGAGGATATTTCTGGTGCAAGTGTTCAGAAGGAGGACAGCGGACGTCTTTTTAGTGGGACAGAGATTTTGTCTATTCATAGAAAGGAAACATGTTTGTGAATAAGGATGGTCTTATGATTATGCACTTTTATCCTCATTGTTGTTGTGAGTTTGTTTACAATGCTCTCTGGTCAGTCTCTAAAGACTTAATGCAGGAGCCATTGCATTAGCGCTGTCTGCTTCCTGCCATCCGCCTCCTAAATCATGTTAGTACTCTCTCTGCTGTTTTGTCTCATTAGCTCTTATGCAACAAACACACAACATGCCGTCTGTCAATTAAAACAAGTAAGTTACTATACCTTTACAACTGTGTTATTTTAAGTATGTGCTGTTTCTTTCAAAGCCATCAGTTTAACAGAGGAAGGGCTTTATTGTTCCTTATTTTTATTGATGTTTGAAAGATTTAAGTGCTTATTGATGAAGCTGCAGCACTCACGCTTAGCTACAAATAGTGCCAAGGTAAAATTCCATTTGGATTGCTACTTTGAAAAACATGCATGCAGAAACTGTGTGTACATACCACGATCAAAACAGAGATGAGAAAGAAAATTTGAACAAAACAGACAGAAAAATGCTTTAATAATTTAATAATAGTTTAATAATTCCAGTGCCAGTTTTTGATTTTCATTTTTGGCTCTGATTTTTTTTTCTTATTGGTCCTTTCCATACAACGACAGAAAGCTGGTACAGGCACAGTTGAAACTAAATACATTCTGTTTTTAAGTTCTAATCATTTTGTTTGGTGTTATATATCTCAGTGGGCAGCAGGAGTGGTATGTTGGCCTGATTCTGAAGACAAATGCTATTCTATTCGTGTTTTCCTGTTACATAAAAGTTGTAATTTTTAGTGATGCAACTGTCTGCATGTTTAAGCTGCCGTTGTAGTCACTAAAAGTACATCTGACTTAGTCTTATGACAGCGTTGTGGTTGGTTTGCAGCTAAAGCAGTGCTAAAGCAGTTTCAGTGGTTTTCGTTGAGGCTAAACACACAAAAACAACAGAGATGTTACCTGGAAACAGATTTTTAATATCTCCTCCTCACATTTTTGACCCTTAAATATAAAGCCTGTTTACTCAGAAGAAGTAAGATCCAATTACATAATTATTCAGTCTGTTTATGCATTATCAACTGTATGACCACACTTGATATCACACAGTGGGATCAAAAGAATGCTTACAGGCCTAACAAAAAACGCACATGGAAGTTGTCAGAACCGAGCACAGCATAACTGCATTGTTGTCGACTAAAGCAAATTCTGAGGGAGAGTCCAAACAGAAACTTGCAGCCCCATATGCCATGCAAACCAGCACAGTAGCATCAACACAAAAGACATTTTGCAAACAGACTGGTTGTTAGGGTTGAGTTAAACCAGTGGTTTCTAATCTTTTTTCTTGGGTTGCCACTCGTATCTAAAGAGAGCTGAGCTGAACTGCTGAACTTAAAAGAATAAGTGTTTTATTAAGATTCTAGGCAATATATGCAAATTTAATTTTTACAGCTTCAGAGCACACAAAGCCCTGTGCCCCCCAAGGGGGTCCTGGACCCAGGTATGGATCCAGTGGGTTACGACAGTGGTTCCACTCCTTTTTCCCCCACTGTTTTAGTTTGCTGCTGTGGTCATTAACAGATTTTTTTTTACAGCTTGCTGACTTTGATCATAAACTATTCAACTGTTGTGTTTAAACTGCTGTTTGGATGAAAGATATTTAAAATGTCGTTGATGCCTTAAAAAAGTCCTTTTCCTATTGTTATTGAATACTATATTTTAATTGAGATCCTTGTTTACTTGCTGTCATCAGTTCTATCCCCTCACTCTTCACTTCAGTGACAGCACGGGTGAAGCACAGACACAGAGAGCAGCCTGTCTGTCTGACATGTGAGAGCAGAGCTGCAGCTGGCTTTAAGCACGTCGTAAAATACAGTTCCACAGGAAACAACTCTCTTGAACAAAAATACACCCAAACATTGCCGCACATTATGGTCTGCTCTGGCTCGTTGCTTGGTTTATTTAGCGCGTGTGGCTGAGTGTGTGTGCGGCTCAGTCAGTATTTAGAGATACTCTGATTTAGATTTGAGGGTAAACTTCTGAAACATACACTGGAAGCACAGAAGAAGAGTTACAGCACAATGGTCCCGATGTATGACATTTTATGTTCCTAAACAAGCTGACAGTGTCCAACTTCTCATCTTGGTATGTTTTTTAGAATGAAAACAAAGCTTTGGTTATGGAGAAATGTGAGTATGCTTTAGTGTTTGTCTACACTCAGTGCCAGGCTCTGTTGAGCTGAGAGAATAACAGTAGACATTTGAGATTTTAACCTCTGTTTTCAATGCTGCAAGAACTCTGGATCTGTTTTTTTAATATAATATTTTTGTTTGTCAGCATGTTTTTAATACAGTCAATAAAATCTCATCCTCTCCGACTTAGTGATGGAATCTACTCTTGCTTAAGGGTTCCTACATTTCAACAATTGTGACATAGTTCAACCAGAACCCCAATAAACGATGTTCAAATTATCTTCCTCTTCTTGTAGAAGATGATTGACAATCTTATCATCCTGTCATTGATCACTGCAGCATTTGGAAAATTTGACCCCAAAACTGTACAAAAACGGGGTACACAGATGCAACATAGCGTGCTGATGCACTCATGAACCATTCATGTCTCATATTAGATATGATCTTCAAGGCCTCTAATATCCTGTTGCGACATCGCAGCGAAGCAGATGAACTTGAGTGCTTTTGTGAGTGTGTAGAAGTACGTGGACGCACATTTGGGTGCCTTAGCGTGCATTTGTCGACCTTGTCCAGATGTGCAGGAATGGCTGAATGTTGTAATGCTTCCTGTTTTGCAAACTGTCTGAGGTTAACAGAGGGCTGTGATGCTGTGATGAGTGCAGAAACAGGAAAAAAAAACTGAAAAGAGAATATTACACAAATAATTAATCATTCTCGTCAGATCAGGTGTGTTTCTTTTTCTCACCTTGCTGTTACTTTTTTTCCAACCCTGATGTAAAGAAATGATAACAGAAACCACAGAGGTTTTACAAGCATCCTGTTTGTGTCTCTGTGTCGCTTGTTGAGAATGCTGTAATAATTGTCTTAGCTGCACGCAGGCACACTTAAGTGTTAGTATATGACTGCTTAAAGGATCACACACATCGCTGCAGGTGCAAATGGTTTATAATGTACCACACACATACTGTACATCATATGATAAGTGCACTGCAGCCTGAGGAGGGTATCAGTGACACTAACATATGTGCACACACGTGGACCGGGCAGAGACAAATGAACTCCGGAGGGAAGGAAGGAAAGAATAGAAACGAAGGCCATTACTCAGACATTCATTCATATTCTGCAGAAATGAAGCACACACTAGTAAAGGCACACACTATTCCAGGATGTAGGCCTTGGAGATACAGCTTAAAATTTATATCACAGTATCTAGATCTTAACTGTAATGCCATTATATCAAAGTGTAACGCACCTGAATGCATATGTAGGTGTTACAACCCCAATTCTGTCCCTAAAACAAGCCTGTGATGGCATCCTCAAGTCACGTCTGAGCATAAAAGCATAGAAAAATCTTTTTACAAATTTTTTCTTGTTTATTTCTTTGTAATTAGCTTGTAGTTTAAGTTTCATTTCTCTCCTGCTTCTTGCTGAGGTGTGTCTATTAAAAGAACTACATTTCCTGATAGTGGTGTTCTTAAATATGCAAGCGCAAAACATACTGATGACTGGACTCAGACAGAGCTGTTGCCTGTCATTCTGCTATGCTGACAGTGGCACCAGCTATGCCTGTTGTGGGCTCTACAACACATGTATTTAGACAGTGCTGCAAAAATCCATCCTGTGGCAAAAATGTTACCAGTAACAATGTGGATACTGGTTTACCAAATACCACTAGAAGGATGTAATGGCATCATACAAACACACAGAACTGCAACAACCAGCAAAGAGAGAACCATTAGTTTGCCTTTGGGGAGTTTACTTTTTTCTTTCTAATGGAGAGGACGTTGACCCAAGAGAGCAAAACCAAATGGACCAGAGTCTCTGTTACTTGCCAAGCAGCCATCAGACACCCACATATTCTTATTAAATTGTCTTCTTTAGAGAAAAAGGGCTGGTTATATTTTATATATCTTAAAACCAGAAAATCTCATCAAAAAAAACAATGATAGATATCTCCCACTAACAAGTATTTCAAGGCTAATGCATCATAGAGCTTATTTTCCTGTGCCACAAACATCTGTTATTGACCAAAGGCTATTAAAAACACATAAATGAGTCACACTGTCACACGGGGTGATTTGCTTCGTTATTATGAACTCAGGCGCAGGGCTTCAATTCAGCATGAAATGCCTTACTGCTTAGAATAGGCACTCTAGCCCTAGACATATGAAGTTATGATTGTTAATCCTTAGCTGAAAATGTCCCTTAAACCAACATTTACAGCTATAAAGATATATCTATATTAAGAGATTTAAATGAAACAGTATTTGTTTGACACTCCTTAAGATTAAGGTGGAAATCATGAGAAGCCTGACATGTGTTTTGTTGGACTTTTCACCACAAGAAATACAGTTTTAATAGGAAGTACTCTTAAGTAGCTTTTCTAAATGTAGACGTGTCCTCTTTGGACATCAAGCTTGGGCATCCTGTGAACATCTGCCAATGTTTTTTGTTCCAAGGATGCAAAAACAAGCTCTATAACATTGCTGCTAATGCAAAGGCCAGCAGTGTCTGTTTAATGGGCTTGTAATCTGACCACACACACAACAAGAGAGAAAAGGGCAGTGTCTCTTTTATTGCTGTTGCACTGTGTATTCATGTTGTCTTGTTTAACGTCTGTACACTTTTTGTGATGTAACAGGCAGAAAACACCAAAATAAATCCTTCACCTCTAATTTTCTGATTCTTTTCTCAGTCTCTTTGTTTTGTCAAACAAACATTGGGGTGCTGTAGACGTCCAGCATATGCAGTACATGCATGCACTAACAAAAACACTCTCACTTCAACTTGCTGACTCTCATTTCAAGAGTCTGAGTGGGTCATTATGAAAGGCTCCTGGGTAGCTTCACAGCCTCTTTAGAGCTGGAGTGTGTGTTCATGGGTGTATTGAGATACGCCAGGTGGAGCCCAGTGTCCCCAACACATACACACGTCATACTCTCCATTTAAAGTAGATCCGTGTAATTCATCTGCTTCCCTGGGGAGCTGCCAGGGCTGACAGGGATATTTGCATCCCTAATTCCCCCATCACCAGCACCCATAACCCCCCCCCCCCCCCCCCATGCCAGCTGGGACCTCCAGGACCGGTGCAGACGCAGGAGAGGAAGTCTTTTACAAACTCTCTCAGTCACATACACACAAGCACATGCACAATCATGCAGATCGTATCTAATCAATTTGACGCCATTGTTAAACAAAGCTCACTTTTAGGGTAATTAAAACACCCAATTAAAGCCTCTATGCATGTGTTTTACATTTTCTTTGTTCCCGGGAAACCTTTGTTTTAATAGGTTGCCAAAAAAATGATGCAGATGATGAATTGTGCGTCTCTTCTTCTCATAATAACCCTCCAACAAGACTAAGGTGATTCTATTTTTGTGCTTTTTAGAATTTATTTATTTAATTTGAATGTGTGAGCAGCAGTTGGTTGGATGATTCTATCATCTTTGCACTGATCTTTTCGTCCCCAGAGCTGCCTAATCAATTGTCTGTGTGGCTGTTCTCTTCAGGAGAAATCAATCCAGCTTCATAAATCAGGTCTGGTGTGCACTAAGTGTTTCTCAGTGTGTTTGTGAACATGTGTGCACACCCACTCTGTGTGTGTATGTGGGCACATTTTCCAGTGTGCAGCTGTTGTTAAGATTGACACCCTTGGCAGCTCATAATTTGCCCTCCTCACACAATCAAAGCACCTCCCCCGTCACCTCCTCACTAGCCAGCTGGACTGATCCATTAGAGGGTTAAGGTTGATGTGTGTTTGGGTTGTGTTTCCATCATATCAGTTGGTAGATTTCTTCAGTACGTGTTGCTCCCATGGACTTTAAAATGCGCTGCAAAATCAATCCAATCTCAATCACGATGTCAGGCTGTGCACTACATAATTGCATAAAAGGCTTCAATTATTTTAACACTGAGTACTTGAAAGGTCCACAAAAATACCTGCTGAAAGGCCTTTAAGTGTACAATAATACCCCTATTACACTTTGTAGAAGTATCTTTATTTTTACAAAGGAAAGTTGTTTTGAAGGCAGTACTGTAACATCAGGTTTTACATTTCTTTATGCTACTTATTGTTTATATGTTTTGAGTTGAGAAATACACAGTTCAAAACTGTCATTATCCTTGATAACCAAGTAAGTAGACTCATGACACCATTTATGCTAAAAGAAGAAGCAATGACCTGACAGATTACTTCCTAATAGAGTCCATGGTATAAATGGCTGTCAACTGAAAATCTGAGGCACCATTTATATTTTATATCGTAATTGCAATTGCATATTGCAATAACTTTCAATCAATCTAGAAATAGGCAAAGTGATGGAGTTAAGGTGGGGCTACTCCCATGCCAAATGCTTGGGTGTAACCTGTCTATCAAATCAGCAACACCATTGATTGTGCAAATGCATGTCTTACTCTTAGTCTTATTATTCCACATCTCATTAAACTCATTACATACGCTCTAAAAGGACTAGTCTGAAGTCCGGAAAACAGAGAAAATTGAGCATAATTTATTTAAGACAGGTCACTTCTGCGGTTGGTATGCGGTGTGATGGTTCGCAGAATGTAGCTCTCTCCTGCCATGTACAACTCAATGATCAAAATAGTGCTTAACCACGCTGTTTCTACAGGATGCTGTTGGTGCTCTCAGTTCACCATTGTTTACATCGGGTTCAGGAGCATTATTATTAGCATGGCAGTGGCCATCAACATGCACCACAATGGCTACTAGTAATGGGCACTTGCATTATAGTTAATATGGATCATTTGACCAGAATTTTGGACCTGAAATTATAAAAAATATTGATAGTTGCTTTAACTGACCAGCAATTCTGGTGCCAACTATTGAGAGATCTAACTTTTAACAATTTTGCCAACTGATTGCATGCATCCCACTCCCAAAGATCCTGAAAGCAGTATTAAGCGTATTTAAATTCAATAAAACCAAGTAATGCAGGTGTTCTAAGTCCGTGATTAGTCATATTTGATAACTGTGCTGTCAGTATCAATCAAAAGGATCAAGATTTTGATTTTTGCAGTAACTGAACAGCTTTGCTGAAAGTTACTATTTGGCTGCTCAAAAAATGTCTGTTCATGTGTTTATCTTAACCATTGTGGTAAACCACAAACTGTGCTCATAGGGGGGCCAGCTGGTCACTTCTAATGGTCTATTGAACTGGACCTATAGATGGGTAGCCATGTCCAATATCTCACCACTATAACTGTTTTATCACCATGACCCCCACACTAAAATACACATCAGTGGGTTAGCAAGGGTCAAGGTCATGTCATCATGTTTAAGAGCTCGTATTAGAAGACTTTCTAGCTTTGACTGTGTTTGATAAATTAAATGAGTGTTTATATGCATGTATTTTCCTTGTTTTTAAGCAACATGCATTTGACCTTGCAGCTCAGAATCTTTTGTGAACATGGCAAAAAAAGAGGAAGCTGGACCCCATATCAGGCCTTCAGTCTGGCATGTTTTAAAATTAAAACTGTAGATTAAAATAATGAAAACAGGGTGCCTGTATAACAGTGTGTTTAAGCCCCTGTTTGATTCATTCCCCCTGGAGGAGTTGTCTGGAAACAGACAAAAACGAGTGTTTGTAACAGTAATGGTCAGGCATAAATCTATGAGCCCCATTTGAGCAGATTACATCATATTAGGAGAGGGTGAGACAAGTGCCAGCATGCCCCAGTGGCTTTAAATGAGAAAGGCTTTTGATTTATCCCTCTGTAGAAGGAGCGAGGTGGGCGGGGGGGTACAGTGCACTGAGCGGGCAGTGGGGCATTGTGGTCAGAGGAGGGAACGAGGGACCCATCCAGGCAGACTGGTAAAGGAGTGTGAGACCTCTGTGGTCTGAAAGGTCTCCTCTGTTGTTTTGGATGTCTGACTACCATCATATTTAATTTAGTGTGCTTCAGTGACATCTGGAAAAACAAGATGTTCATACTCTGTCACTATTAGGTCTTTCATGTCTTTTACTTGTGGGATTCTTTCGTTGCTCTGTTGAAAATGTGTGGGTCAAGCTTTGTTTGTATGATAAGTGAAGTGATTATCACATTAAGTATTTGTTTACTGGTTGGGATCCTATTAGCTGTATGCTGGAGCAGAGGTTCCTTAGTGGTCTAGCCTCAAGACCCACCACTATTTCCTTGAGAATTCACAAACCAAATTAAAGATAAAATTGAAACCACTCAAATTTATATAATGAATAATGCTGTCGTTTGGATCTTAGTTTTGTCCAGGAGGAGCATCGTTAGGGAAGCTCTGGGAGCACATACATGCATGCGTTTTTTCATGTGTTTAGCATGTAAAATTTTGGCTATTTTTCTGACAATCTCAAGAATTTAAGGCATTTTTATCCCTAACATTGAATGGTGTAATGTTAATCTGCATCCATACAGACCCAGAGTCCCAGAGGAAGAGGACGGTGCAGAACGTCTTGGACCTTCGACAGAACCTGGAGGAAACCATGACCAGTCTCAGAGGAGTGCAGCTCAGCCACAGGTCAGACACCCAAACATTAGCCCAGACATACAGGACCGTGAACGAACGACAAGAAAAGACAAAAAATAGTTGATAAAGGCAGCAGTTGTTGAGATGGACAGTTTCTTATTGACATTGCTAACAGTGTTTCAGGGTGTGGTGGTTAACTGCCTGTGGGCTTTCAGATCAATATCAGTATTCCTGACAGACCTGTAACCATGCGAAGCCTGTTCCTCTCTCCCCATGTGTTGGTTAATACAGAACTGGAGCAGGATTAGCTCACTTTAAAATTGACCCTGCTGATGTGTGCATCCTTAAGACTCACATACATCCACATTCACAAAAAATGCTGCAACAATGCTGTGATTGACTGCATCAGAGAATTTGCGTGCCCTCTTCTCTCCTCTGCTTCCTGTCCATCATTGATTACGTACAGTACGTCTTCAGGTTTTGTCCTTGAGAGCCAATCTCCTGCCATGCATCCTCTCTCAGTCCCTCAGTGGGAGTTCGCTACATGAAGAGCAAATCAGCAGATGGTTACCTGCTGGAATACATTTTCTTTGCCATTCATACTTTACGGTGCACTGTAACAACCTTGAATCATTCCCTGCTGTCCCCGAAGACATAATCTGCTCTGATGCCTGCAGCTTGTAAGAGTGAAGTTTCCTGTGCAAAAGAAGACATAATGCTTCTTTCATGAGGAGCATTTTAGAGTGTCAGATTTGCAAGGATTTTTGTGCTTGCAAGAAGTTGTGTTTGCTCACATTTCCCCTGATAACAAGTATAACAAGCACAACACCTTAAGGTGTGTAGCATTCCCTCTCATCCTCTCTTCACTTCCTGTTTTTTGTTAGCTGTTGTGCATTTCATTTGAAAACAACTCCATTCATGGTTTTTGTAGGAACAATTCTGTATCCTGTTGGCAAGATTAGTGTTAACCTAGCAGGCATGTTACGCACTTTGAAAATTAGTAACTTTTAATATGCTAATACTCATCATTCTCATCCCAGACACTAAGCACTGACGTGCTGCCCTACTTTGGCAGAGGAAATGCATGATATTATGTGAATTAAGGGATGCTTATTTTTATATGGATTCATATGAGTATGACTATCAGGGCTATACATATATTTAAGCAGAACACAAAGGAATAAAGGGACATCTTCACTGATAGGAATAAAACATATAGGAAGGCACCCTGCACTGAGGTTGCCAGTATATTTACAATTCTTCTCTGAAAGAGTCTCTGTACCACATTTACTGTTATTTTGATGTTTGGTAGTTTCTAATCAATGAGAGCCTTAGTTTTCACTTTAAATTTTTCCTCTTTTTCTTTCTACAGCTGTGTCGAGGGGACCATGTGCTACGACAGCGATGAGGCTGCTGCCTTCTCAGTTTCCAGTCTATCCAATCGCTCCTCTCCACTGTCATGGCGCCAGGGTCAGGCCAGCCCTCGCCTGCAGGCTGGTGATGCTCCATCCATGGGCAATGCACAGTCAGACATCCCCCTCCGCATCAGCCACACCTCCCGTATCCACCTCATCGAGGTGCTGGACGACTCAGACCCTGCCCTTCTGAAGGGGGATTACCTCAGCACCAGCAAACTCTGTGGGAAGAGCCCAGTTGAGGATGATGAAGATGACGATGATATCGATGATCTGGGGAATGGGTAAGTCTTGATAAATGTTTTTGGACATAACCACTCCGTCAGTCTTTTGGAACATTTTTGTCCCATTAATGATTGTAACATTTCTTGAGAGGTGAATTCCACCACCTGCCAAATGTTACGACCCACAGCTGCAGTCAGGCCTGTGGTTAGCGGTTTAGCATCACAACAAAGCCTTGATTTGCTCTTCATAGTGTCAGCCTTGAGACTGGCAGCTGTGGCCCCCCTGGTGCAGCTGGCGCTGCTGTAGTCGGTAAACAACCCTCTGGCAGAGGTGGAGGATGATGTCACTATCATGTAGCCCCCTTGCAGAGATCATCCTGTCACATTCAGCTGCATACCCAAAGGCTTTGCCAGCAGCCATCCATGTGGAGGACCCCTCGCAGTGTTGGCTCAGCAGAGTCCCCTGGCAGAGCTCGAATACTGATATTTTGGAAAACTGGCAACTTCCTCTGCTGAGCCATTGCAGGATTAGTCAGAGCTGTCAAAGTTGGATTGAGTTTGGTTTTAAGCTTGGCAGAGATACTTGGATAAAATAGATTTGATGTTTGGATACAATTGGCAAACAAGGTTACTTTTATATCTTTATCTGTGTCTAGTTTGTTGTGTAGCAGTTGTGGTTTGTTCTTTTTTGAAGTGGATAATATTTTTAAGGCTGGCACACACCAAAAGACTTTTTAAAATCTTATCCTGTTTTCTTACACACGAGGACAAATGCTGACAACTGTTTTGTTCTCACAGTGTTGTGTGCAACAAGATGACCAACACACCACACACTAACAAATTCACTCTCCAGCAACCAGTTTCCATGCTCAAAATCCAGATCGCATGTGATCAAAGATGACACTCACGTTCAACAAGTTGGCCTTCTATTTCTGACATGCATTCACATTATGCATCACATTTACTGTGTCTGTTGTGCCTCTCTCTTCAGTTATGTTGCTTTCTGATTGGTTATGTCCCATTCCATGTGAGGAAGTCAACTTGGTTGCTTGTTGTTGATTTTTGGACAAAAGAGTGATATTAGGAAAAAAGTTGACATGATTATCTTTTTGTATGTGCCACACTTTAGGTGTTGTTTCTAAAAGTACATGTAGTACAGACTGTGACAGTCCTGACTGATCACTCCAGAGAAAGAGGTTTCTACACAACATTAGTAGTCTGATACAAAAAAGATTAGAGATGAGTAATCCCACTCATGCAACAAATGCAAATGTGAATGTGTTTGGGTGTCTTGGGCTTAATGATGAAAATTACAAGATGACCCCCAAAGACTGTGTATTTTTACCTTGTGAATGTTGTTTTTGTTTGTGAGCTGGATCTGTGGCTTAAGACTTGTTGCTGTAGGGAGTGTTTAAGTTATTTTTCTGCTCCCTAAATCTCTGTTACTCTGACCCAGAAGGAAATTGCATTATCTCTGACCTGATTAATGAATCAAGTTTCACAAATACAAGAATTTCAGTTAAGAGACAAGCATTCATGAATGACTTCAGTTGTACTCCCTGAACTTCCTTGGTTAGTTTTAGAAAACTTTGCAGCCTTTGTCCCAGTATGAGGAGTTATGACACAACAATTTAGCTTGGTTGCACAAACAGCATCATGTGTCACTGACCAGCTCTAAGCAACGAAGAAAAACAGATTATCTCATTGTAGACTGCAGCTTTGACAGGGAGTAACCAAACCAAAAACACCTCTGCAGACACAGCTTGATATCTCTATGGTAACCACAAAAATGCACCCCCAGTCATCAGGAAATCAATTGCCAAACCGTTAAGTTTCCTGTCGTGTTATTGTGTGTGCATGTAGTTAGTGGTTGTGCAATGTTGTACTACTCTTAGTGAGAGGGCAAAATTAAAGCAGCAAGGCTGGCAGGCTAATGCAGAAAGATAAGACAAAGAAAAAAAGAAAAATGCAGCTCATTTATCTTTTTCAATCAAATCTTGACCCATCTAAGTAACATATCAATGTAAGTGAGAGACCAAAATAATGAATAGTCTTCAGTAATGCACAAGGTAAGTGTTAAGTGCTTTATTGAGAATGAGTTTGATATGGTTTTGATTGTTTTCAAGCAACACTCTTTCAAAATTGTGAAATATCCCACATCAGCAGTTCCATGAGGCTCAAGTTCCTTGAAACCTCCAATGAATGAAAGGTTGGTGAATCAATCAAACAACCTTTATTTGTACTCTACATATCATTGAGTGGGCAAATACTCATTTACAGAGGCGTTGAGTCAATCACAGAAAAACTTCAGAGAATTAAAAGCAATAAAAACAGAGCAGAGACTGATTAAAGGACATTAAAATCATCAAACTGGGAATGTATGAACATGAGGTCTGAATAAATAGGGTGCTAAAATGCGATTAATAAAATAAAACTGGGTCCGGTGTTCAGTATCAGTCTGTTAGCAGTTGGCAACATAGATGGGCGCTAACCACGCAAGCTCAGCAGGTAACAGCTACTCCCAGTGATTTAAAAAGGTAGTAAAAAGGTTGAAGTTAAATAGTTTAAAAAGTTTTAAAGATTTAAGGGGTAAGAATGAATATATATTGCTGCACTTACTTAAACCAATCACAGACAGATTGAAGGTTTAAAGTTACATTTCCAAAAAGCTCAAAAGATAAAAGTTGATTAATTAGTGATCAGTGGTAATTAGCTGCTGTATCTTGTTCCACGAGTCAGGAGCAGAAAAGGAAATGGCAGTGAAGGGCATTCAGGCAAGCTTACATCACTGATTTATAAATGTAATATTGTCTTTGACTGACTAATATTTATCGACTATTTCAGAGTTTATGAAACCGTTTGTGTGAAATATCTGCTGCATCTTAGACAGTCCTCACCAGTAGAGGGCAATACAGCGCTGTTATTTCTCTTTCTGCTCTACAGGCTCATTTTGAAGTACCTCCTCACAAAATCAACCCCCTCCCCTTCTCATAATTTATTACCCATACTCATCCATTATACATACATGCAATGCGCCAGTCATACATAGGTCACACAATACAGCCATCGCTTCTCCCCACATATATAATACATAGGATCTCCACCCTTATTAACTATGCATCACACAGACGTACACATGTTCTTTGTTTGGGTTATGCGGTCCTCGTCTCTCTTCTGTTTAATTGGGAGGAAACTATGTCTTTAAATGTTAGGGTCTACATGTAAACATGTATGTGTGAGCTGGATTTGACTCATCAGGCGTCGCACTGTGACTCACCTTAGTTTAATTGCTTGGGCATGAGTCACAGTCGTATACAGAGATAGGTTTACTATGACAGTACGTTGACCTGCCTGATACACAGACTCTGTATGCTCACGAACACACTTAGTCACAGCTCCCACAGTCAGTTATATGTTTCCTGTGCCGCTGCTTTCTTTACATCTGGATCCAGACCCCTCCCATTTCCCCCCTCAGCCTCACTCTTGCTCACATGTGTCATTCTCACCGGGAAACATCGGGGAGGAGGACTTGAGGAGGTCACTCCTGAGTGTGTGTGGATGTTAGCTCTAATGAGGTGTGTCGCAGTAGAAGTTGTGTATCTTAACACTGGAAATTTTTGGTTTCAGAAGTTTGAGGTGCCTGCATTATTCCTACAGATATAAAATCTGAACCTCTGCAGACATTTTAAAGTCTCTGTAATTATGATATACCTTCAAGAAGTCCCATGGAGATAATACATTACAAATCATTGGCGGAACATGGGGGTCCAGACCCTCCAACCCCCAGAAAAAGGAGAATTGTCCCTCCAGTTTTATTGTAAACATCAAATTTTGAATCCTACACCAATATGCAGTGACTCCTGTGCCACTTGTAGAAAACCTGATTTGGCCTGCCATGGGCTTAATCCACTACTGACCAACCCTGAACCTCAAAATATTTCACAGCCTGCTACATGTGTCAGCGGAGCAGAGTGGAAAGAGTGGTAACTATGGCAGTTACTTTAAATTAAGTTTAAGTCTTAGTCTATAGATTAAAATGCACACTAGTTTTAGTCAATATTTAATCATATTTATCTGTCTAGATTAAGTTTATTTAATGCAATATGGTAATCCTCATGGGTAGAATAAAAGCCCTCTAAAAAACCATATTCTTTTCAAATGACACAGTTCAGAGGCTATATTGTATGTATATTAACAGAATTATTGCCCCATTTACACAACAAAAGAGCAACCACCCCTGTCTGTTAGCAAAAATCACATGTGTGAATGCTTTGTAGCTGCTCAGTGTGTGAATAGATCAGGATGAAACCAGGACCATTTAAAGAAACCTGCTGTGAGTAAAGATATTTTTCTCAGAAGGCAGAGCTCCATCTGGGCCTATTTGTGCTAATATAGCTAACTCACATGAAGCATGATGTTGAAATCTTGACTGAGCCTCATCTGGGCTTAATAGTCTGTATTGATTGTCATTGTTGTCGCTGAAGTGGCTGTAATGGAGCAGACTTGCACGCACACACGTGTGGATGATTTGAAAAGCGTGCAGCTTGTTTTCTGCCCTGCTGGGCGCACACGCTTTTGTTCCTGGATGGAAGAGCTCCCATCCTTAGCAACCTCCCCTTAGTAAACGCATAGTCGTCATGGTAACGCTGCTAATCAAGCTGGTTCAGTGCACTAAATGCCTGAATTATGAAAGCATTTGTTTGAAGCAGGGCAAACACGCACTCAGACACACTGAAGCTTTTTGGAGTCTGCCACTTTAAGTGTTTTGATTCTGAGCTGTCTGCTCTCTAGAAAAGCAGAAGCGAAGCTCGTCTGAGTGTTAATCCAGCACAGAACAGGGAAATGAAACAGAAGGAGGAACATTTTAGAGAAGTCATCTGTTATGTATTCAAAATAATTGTTTAAAAAAAATCTTGAATGACATCAGTAGTTAGCCTTCCTCTGTGTTTGGTGTTATTTAAACCTGGGAGGTCATTATCTCCACTTAACTGATAGCTATCTGACCACAGTCATGGATAAGCTCTTCTAATTAACTCCATCTCCCAGACCTTGTCACCATCTTTAAACCTTATCTCTAATGGGACAGGGTAGTGGCTGAAGAACACACTTGTGTGTGCATGCATGTATGTTTGGGTAAGGAGAGGGAAGTGTAAGTCTTTCAGATCAGACTCAATCCAGCTGTACTCTGACCCCACCTACTGGCCAAACACATGAACCACACACATACATGCAGAATCACTCAGAGACATACATCCAGAGCCTGTCACATCTGATTAATGAATTCCTTTCCCCACATCTGGATCTGATTTATGTTACAGGTGAAAGATCCGCTCACTCAGTCACTTTCTCTCTCTCTCTCTCTCTCTCTCTCTCTCTCTCTCATTCCTTCTCTGCTGATGTGATCCCCAGTGGACACACCCTGGGCTTCCCTCTTGCTAAGAGCCTGATGAGTCATACTGTGGGTCCAGTTACAGACCCCTTCCTCAAAAGAAAGAAAAACAGAAAAGCAGTCTTCTCTGACTCTAAACCCTGTCCCAACATGAGCTGAGATCAAAATTGACACTTAAACTGGAGAGAAATTAAGAAAAGTTAATGTATTTGCTCTTTTTGACTGTGAGATAGGTGAGAAACACACATATAGAAATATCTTAGCAAGTTACGATTTCTTTCCCCGGTGTAGCTACATCATTAAAGTAATTATTAGCATTATTAGTTTTGCAGCTGCAGCATTTATCTAACCTGACATGCCAGATAGATTGTTCATATATCCATTGAATGGGATATATTTCACATCTGTTAAAAAAATTCTTGGAAGGGTGATTGGATGAACATTCTTTCAGTCACCTTCACTACAGGCCAATCAAAGCAACAAAGCATACCAACACTGACATGAGCTCAACAGGCAGCTCTTGTTGTTCACTATCAATGGTCGCAGTTTGTGAATCAAACTCATACTGATGATGGTTGTGAGAAGAGCAAAAACATCTTTTGTGCCAAGAAAAACTTTCAGTGTGGTTCATTGCTCTTCTTTTAACAAGGAAATGTCATCCATTTCTTATAAAACTGCCACTTTAGCTACATCAAAGGTAGTCCCTTTACCATCGGCAGCCATTTTTACTGCCATTCTCTCTTCTTCTTTAATGAAAGATGCTACCCAGCTCTAATAAGAAAATTCCACTATTGCTACATTTAAGCTAGTCCCTTCCCCAGCTGGCATTGATGACCATTTGCAGAGCGACTAAACCACACCCGTAGCTACGACCTTCTTCTCCTCAAACAACACTGATAGTGCTTTCAGACAGACGCGATGAACCAACCTGCGTTCACACCAGTTTAAACAGAACCAAAGTGGGAGGACGTTACTCCATGTTACTCAGACAGAAGTAAACACAATACCAGAAAATGGTGGATCACACTGGTTATCTGCAAGCTTGGCAGTTTGGCATACTACTCTCCAGCTTCACCTGGACTTCTGTCGATGCCCAGATCGCAACCAAACATTTGTCTCCTCAGCAGACCACTTTTCCTTCATTTTCCGCTCGTCTTCACAACCTACAATTAGACACGCCCACTGATGATGTCACGGTTTGTGAGGAAGAACAAACTATTTTTTGGTGAGAGTCAACTTTTCAGGTTCCAAACCAGTTCAGTTTTTTTGGTTCTAACATGCCAACCAGTTTAAAGTTAGGTTTGGGACTGGAATCATCATGGAGCCTTGCCAGTCTGAAAGGCCTAAGACTGATCCTTCAATTTTAAGACCGAGCGCACACACATTTGCAAAATGGAGCTTTCTGTTGACAGATATGGAATCTGACCAATCCATCTACTTTACAAGGAAATCATCTATCTAGAATTTTTACCTAAAATCACATAATTAAATCTACTATTTTTATAATTCTTTCTAACTTTAAAAGTAGGCTCTTTTTACTGTGTTTTGACAAGTAACGATTATGCTATTAAAATGATTGTAATCGTTGTTTCTGCAACTTTTTTATTGTTTTTGTCCTTTTCTAAGCTGCAATTGATTCTCAGTTTGCATATCTTTATTTTGTTTCAACTTTTTTATTTTCAGAAAAAGAGAGGCGCATTACAAAAGTACAAAAAGAAAAATAGAACACCCCCCCCAACCCAATCCATCCCGGTCCTCTTCTTTCATAATTAAGACATTAGCGAATTGTATACTAACAGTTTGCATATCTTATATGAAATTAACTGGCATATCCTTGAATCTGCAATGAATCATGTTAATGTCAGTTCTGTGTCAGCTGATGTCAAAGTAATCTTGTTTGAGTGAGGTACCAGTTGCAGACTTTTATTTACAATAGACAACAATCCTGTGTTTAAAATGTAAGACCTGTTTTCAGTTATGTCTTCATGTCTGTCAGGGATTGGGCAATCCTGCTTGTTTGATTATAACAGACGAAAAAAAGGAGTTGATTATGAGTAGCCAAAAGAAGCTCTAGTTCTTCCTTGATCCCCATAAAATGTAGAAGTAAATTTGACTTTAAAATATGTCTCCTTTTCCCTTCACATCTCCCCCTTCCTGTCTGTATGGTACTGTGTTTCAGAGACGGTGGGATGCACTTGAAAAGTTGATGAGAGACAGATTGAGGTGGGGTTCAGACAGGTTAGATGGGGCGTGTGTTGTTCTTGTCATCCACTACCTGCTCTTTTCCGGACTTCTTTGTGCCTCTGTGGCTCTGTGTGCCATTTCTTTGGCTCTTTCTGCTCAGTGCGGCGTGTAATCAATTACTTTTCCTGTCATTATGAGGGGGTTTGAGTGAATGGAGAAGTGCACTCTTCCTTTGTTCCTGCACGTGCGGGTAAATCACCAGAGGGAACACCCAGGGAGAGGACACGAACACAATATATCTTTATTAATCCTTTACCAGTGTCACACTGGTAGAACTGTAGAAATTACAGCACTCTACATTCATGTGAAGAGGATTTTCTATCTAATTTTGATTTCACAAAGCATAAAAGCCATACTTAAACCTCAGGAGAATCACTTTAAGGTTGAATCTTTTAGCTGAACTAATATTGAAATGTATTGTTTTTTTCTAGGGATGATGTCAGCTGTAACAGCAGGATGCTGCTGACACACAACAGTGACATAAATCTGTTTGTCTGCTAAAGTAGCACAGGCACACACCATGCAATCATTTCACATAAAGAGGCACACACATATGGATACACAAACACATTAAAAGATTTACCAGAGAGGAACATATGGGGTTGCTGGGGGATTTGTAGTCCTAGGAACCCCCCTGTCACCTCCTTCTTCAATGAGAACTCTGTCCTCGTGTACCTGTTTTATTATCCTCTGTTTGCTAAAGCTGATTAAGCCACATGGTTTCATGATTAACCTTCTTAATTCACTGTCATTACGCTGCTTTGTTTACCTAAAGTCCAAACAAACAGGGAAAAGTGACTGAAACTTTCTCGTAAATGTCTGTTGGACCACTGTGACTTTCACTGCTGCTAAAGAAAATATTTGCTGTACTTGTTTTCGTCACGCTCTTTGCCTGTCTGTGACTCTCTGTCCTCACTCACAGACAGACAGATATCTGTACATGTATTTGACTAATATCAGGAATATGTTTGACTTGACTAGGGGCCATTTCATTTTTGTGAAACGTGCTGATGTTGAGCAACAAACACATGTTCTGGATCGAAGCCTGGGAACTTCAGTTACATCCCTTGGACACATTTTCCCACATCCTGCTTGGGACTGAAAGAAAAGTTTGTGAAAGTCAGAAAAAGTAAATCATTTCTCAACTTCCTCAGCTTCTTTTCCCTTGACAGTAAGCAGCTCCAGTTTCAATTTGACTTCACTCTTTCTCCTAAAGGCTCAATCATTCAGTTTTACCCAATGAAACACCAATCACTGCCACAGCTACTGTTTCCTAGACACCCCTGCCCAAACCCCCCCTTTGAGGCCTTGTAAATCTCTATGGAGACACTATGGCATAATCCCCGCTAATCCCTGGCTTCCTCTTATGGCAGGGTTGGAGCAAAGAGAACTCAGGGATGTGGTCAGCAGACTGCAAGGACAAGGGGGCGTGGATCAGGTTGTAGTGGCTAATGTGTGCATGAGTATGTGTGAGCGTGTGCATGTGAAGGACCCCCACGTAGTTCAGAGGGCTGCGTTACCATGTCAACAATATGATCGTGCAAGGGAAATGAATGGTGTGTGCGTGTGTGAGTGGTCTCGGCTTCTAAACTTACAGAGGTCAAAATGTCACGACTTCTGCCAGATGACCAATTTCACTTCGTTTCCTTTTAGGAGAGGGATGGATCCAGCTCTTCCTGGAGGTGTTTACTGTCTTCACTTTATTTACTTTACTCATGATATAATCACACCTGACCTATGAAGGAGATAAAAGGGTGGAAATGACCTGAAAACAACAACTGATGGTGAATATGATGCTAAACTAACAAGTATAGATTTAGACCACATAGACTGACATCATTAAGTCAACAAGCTTTGCTTTAAGTCTATGGAGGACGGCTGCAGATTGAATTTGATCCTTGACTGTGAAGACTTATGCAAATAAATGCAAAGATTATGAAGAAAGCAATTAAGTTGAATATAGTAAGAGTTGTTTTGTTAAGGTACCGGTCCTGTGATCATTTTTTATTTGACTTTCAGCGCCGTAAGTTACAGCTTTTACACTTGCTTCTTTATTATCAAGACCCAACAAAGCACACAACAAATAACTCTAATTACACATGGGTAAGTCAATGTCTAATTATACAAATAGGTGATCTATAAAACATAGAGTATACATTTGTGATACCTGCTGTATGTAAACGTTGTGCTTGTGAGTAAAACTTGAGATACGTTTTTCTGCAAATTCAGAAACTGCATTGTCCTCATTACTTAGTCACTTTCTTGATCATCTGTGCAGTGTAGACTCTTGACATAGTTGAAGAAAGGTCTCCATATATGCTCCAACTTTCGCTGTTTAGCCTTAAATATCATTGGCATCTGGCCAAAACTTTGTAACTCCAGAGTTACCACTTTTCAGGGAATGAAAAAACACAGTATTTTTTAAATAATCCAACACTAAATGGTCATAGTCAGCACCTTATTGACATGTTTTATTGGTTTAAAAATATGTAAAAACCCACCAACAGATGTAAAGGGTGTCCTAAAGGGTGTCCAGTAGCACTGTTGTATGAAAAAAATAAAATCATAAAAAATGGAGAGGTTTTGGCACCTGCAGTGTGTAGGATATGTTTTTTTTAATGAGGGAATGCCGACATCTGCTTTATCAACTAAATTATGCTCAGTCTAGGGAAGTTTTTCCACAACAAAGTGATATATACGGCCGCAAAGATAAACTAAAAGCTAAAGCTACTTAAAGCTACTTGAATAAAAGCTACTTAATTTTTGCTATATTTACACCCCTCCAAATATAAGCGCAACAGAAAAACGTAGGGTCAAGAATGATTGTTATTAAAATTATTTTCTCATTATAAATCTCACCACCTCCTAAAACATTTTTAATTTTTCAACATTGTCAAATACAGTGAAATGTTGTTCCTCTACTTACCATTTATGCAGATATCTGGAATATTTTTTAATGTAGCTCAGCTGATGATCTGAATTCTCTGCTGAATTAGATGTCAGTAAGTTGTTAAATTCAGATATGATGCCTTTTTCAAACATCTATTTTCCATCTATTTACTACACTGCTTCCGTTGGGGGTCACAGGGGGGCTGGAGCCTATCCCAGCTTTCACTGAGCGATAGGCAAGTACACCCTGGACTGGTCAATCGCAGGGCTGACATATAGAGAACAGTCCTTTATTATTTTTTTCTATAGTCGAATGTGCAGGTCTGTAAGGGCATTAATATGACTGACGAAACTTCTAAGTTGCAGTTCTGTGAAGAAATGTTTTCTATCAATGTTGTTTTTAAACTTGAGCTCCTCTGGGGTTTTACTGCCCTTAAAAGCACTTGTGTTTTTTGCAGCCTTTAATACAAATCCTAGGAAGATGCCATGGCAATGCCAAACTGATAAATCCAAAGTAAGTTGACCTTGGGTTAAGATTTTTGACTACTAGGGATTAAGGGAAAGCAAAGTGATCGGTTTGGTGGATGGTTGGCTCCTAATACTGGTCAGATTGTAAATCTCATCAACTTTTAGACCGTCTCAGTAGCAGGCCAGTATTTTTCTTATATATTCAGTAGAATAAATAAACATCCGGATGTAATTGCACAAAGAGAGCATTTTCTTGCCATGCCACTGTGGTTGACTATTTGATTTAAAGGTATTTGGTTTTAAATCAAAATATGAGACATATAAAAGAGCATTTGAAGATTCAAGAAGAGGCTTATTGTTATTCAAATGTTAATTTTCCATGAAGATGAGTGAAATTAAACCCTGGTTTTAAAAGAAAGCAGTGACATAATATAATCTATCAAAAAAACTAGGCTGAATGAAAAAAACAATGCACTTACTATCACAGAACTTTATTGATGCAACATTGATAAAATTGTTAATATTTTAACTTCAAAGGATTAGAATATAGGCTTTTTTTATGCTTAAAAACTGTACCCATCTATTGTGTTGAGTGGTATTTCTTTTTTTTTCTTTACCATTAGGATGAACAAGCATTGTTTTGAGTGTATTTGCCATGCATTTAGTTCTCCATCATTTTCTTGTGTAAATAAATGTTTTCAGTGTCAAGAGCACTTCTCTGGTAATAAAAGGAGTGTATTGAAGTTATCAGGTGCATTCCTGAACGCTGGTTCCCATAGTAAAAGGCAGGCCCGCCCCCACCTACACACTCACACACACTCTCCAGCTAACCTTACCCTCCCTCTACATCTATAAAGCCTTTAAAGTACATGCTTAGCTCCTCTATAGGGGGTAAATGAAACTGCATGGTTAAGGACAAGCCTTTGGGGAGCCGGGATATGAAGCAAACTCAAATCTATACAACACACACTCACAAATACACACGAGATACACTAGAGCTAGGCTATGGAAGGTTAACAGTGGGGTGTGACAGGGGGGTCGTAATGCGCATGAGAATTAACCTTCCTCCCCTCCCATTGACTCCCACCGTCTTATTCTTTAAAGCTGTTTCTACATTAGTCACACACTTTTCTTGTGCCCCCCAACTATTGTTCTCCCTTCCTGCTCTCCTCACTGCACCATCTCTTAATCTCATTCGTTTCTTTATGCACCAGAGTCCCCAACAGTGAACATACCCTCATTATTTTCCCAGCAGACATAAGCTTGTCTGAAACCTGTTAAGTTACCATATGAGCTTTTTAGTCTGTTGGTTGGTTTTATTTTTGTAGTTCCTCTTCTTCTACTCAAATTTCTGAGCAGTTCCTCTTTTTTTGTCCTCTATCGATAAGACCCTGAGAATAGCATCCTCTTAAAAGTGCAGCCTAATTAGATAGTTTTGGTGGTCCAGGCTTGGAGGGTCCCTTAATTGGCCACAAGAGCACCTTTTTCAAGTGGAGCCCACACTTTGATGATTAAACCTGAGTTTGCCACTGTGAGGTCATGGTTTTTTCTGTGTTGGGTGACTAGACTGAGCATGCAGGCTGGTGTACAAAGCAAGGTTTGACTCTGGGGGAGGAGGCTGTTTGCCAGAAACCTGTCAAAGAATGTTTTGTGTTTGTTTTGACAGATTCCTTTAGCAAAAGTCATGAATCTAAGTCAGTACTTCAAGATTGAAATACCTGTTTGCAACTCATCATACATTATTTATATGAACTGTCATTTAACTCCTATATCAGACTGTGTATGGCAGTTTTGATAGGAGGTGAGTGATGACAGCAACAGAAAGTTTTTAAGTGAAAAGAAAAGGTTAAGTGTTCTTTAATTCAGAGAAACGTGTATGTCAGTCTGATAAATATGTGTGAGTGGGGTATTTTATGTTTGTTTATATAAAGTCTGTATTTTTGCATGTGTTAAAAGTGATGTGTTAGTGCCTGTGTGTTCCTGGTTTGATAAGGGGGATGAGCTTTCCCAGGTTGCTTGTCTCTTTCATCAGCAGGGGAGTGACAGGTTCCCAGGGTCATATGGATGACCCTGCCTGTGTACTGTCATTACACAGTTACATCACCACCTAATAATTACACCGGCCTTATTGTGCACCAACTCACAAGCATGGGAATTGAAACACATACACAGTTAAAAGGAGCGTAAACATTAAAAAAAGTCTTCTTGATGAGGGGAGGAGAATAAACAGTGAGGGAGACAGAGGGCATGTCTGGACATGAGTCAGCGGTCAAAGTAAAAGCTGGCCAGACAGACGCAGAAAGCTGTCCAAGAAGCCTTTCCAGAAACTGGGATGGGAGCTGACATAAATGAAGCAAAGGCTAAACTGTCTTAAGGAGGATTGTATGTGTGTTTAATTATGGGAATGTTTGTGTGTAACCTGTGCGTTCACATAGAAACTGTTTTCTTTGTATTAGTAACACCAGGCAACAGCGATGGCAGCAGCTACACACACCTGCAGTTAAGCTCGCCAATTTGCCAATCAGAGAACACGGAAGAATCCCGTCTTTGTTCCCTCTGCACTTTAAAAGTGTGTTAATGATCTCTTTCTCTCTGTTGGTGAGTTTTCCATCTCTGTTTCTTTCTCCACCGCTCACACCATCCTCTTTCTGTCTTTAATGAAATGACTGTTAATTATCTCCATCTCCCCCTCCTTTATGTCTGTTTCTCCTTTTCTCACCCCTCATTCAGTTATTGAACAGCAGACAGGCACGTCTATTCACTGGGGTACACTTAAAGTGTTTAAATACCACTGGATGTTGTGAGGGGGGCAGAGCTCAGGGGAGGAGGGGGAGGTGGATACATGATACCCACTCTATTCCTCTGCAAGTCTCCAATAGCCAATACACACTCTGTTACAATAGAAACACTGGAGTCATTTACCCTCGCTGCTTCATTACATCCCAATTGAGGACTATTTACACCACCACTGCTTTGGCTACCAGCCAGCATTTCTTCAAGACAGAGGACGACTGTTGAGTGCTTTTTATGTGTAATAAATCAAAGCTGGAAACTTTTTCATTCAGCAATATGTGTTACTATGATCTGCTCTAGATAAAGCACATTTTTATAGTTTCAGTCTTTATAGTTTCACTGCAATTAGTGATGTTCAACATTGGATTTTTGCAGATATCCCATGTGCTGATATTTAATTCATTTTATCTGATATTAATACCAATACATAAATGTTATTCAGACTTAAAGCTTCAGTCATTGAACACATTTTCAGCTGGCATAGATCAGTTTGTCCAGCCTAAAACTCCAAAAACTTATCTATACAAACAGCCAATATTTACTGCCTTTTTATCAGTTATGATATTAGCAGAAATTTTAATTTTTAATTTTAATGTCCATATCGTGAATCCCTAACTGTAATTTTTAAACCCCCAATAATTGTATAGTGATTTTTTTCTTCAATAAGAGGGTGGGCCCTTCATCAATCCTGTACTGTTAGTTACTTTGTTATAGCAGACACATTTACATTCAAGACACTAGATCTGAATATAAAGCTATTTAGGCACATAAAAGTAAAACAGGTTCTTAAATTGTTTTAAAATTAACAAATGTCAGACTATAAGTTGTCTAATCTTCATTCTAAAAAATATCAAGTGTTCTCGAAGTCTTTAAAGGTTATAGATTTAGAGGGAACTGAGGCTGTCACCCAAATATATCATTTGCATTCAACCTCTCCTTCTCTGAACTTCACTGGGAAGTATTACTTTGTACTCCACTGCCATTTCCTCTCAGCTTCATGACAGTCTGGCTGCAGACCATAGACCTCAGATGCCCCCTCTCGCTGACCCTAAATTTGACAGGCCGGCTCCATCAGAACAGAAGTGACGTAATTTTCTAGTACATTGTTTAAAAAACTGTGTTTTTAAAAAATTCAACTTTGTTCATTCCCAAAGTCTGGCAGTAACATTCATGAAATAACCACATTGACAACACTACAAGCTAAGCAACATTTCATAAATAAATCAGAAAAGGTTCAGAGGTCTTACCCTGTTGTAAATTATGTGTAGACCCAGTTTAGAAGTAGATACTCAAACAGTGGCACACCTCAGCTTCATTACCTAAAGCTAACATATCTGCACTTGCTATATATTTAACGTTACTACGCAAGCCAATGTAGCAAAGTTAGCTTTAGCAACGTGAGCTCTAGCAAACAGTGCTAAAGCTAATGTAGCTACTTTAACTACATAGCATATGTTAGCTTCATGGCTTATTTTATATAAGTCCTTGAGCTTTGTGAGCTTAAGCCTTCGCTATGTTAGCTATGCAGCTTCATTATCTATGTAGCTTACTAAGCTAACAGAGTCATGAAAGCTACATTAAAATGTTTTCATGGAGGACAAGTTTTTTTTTCCTGCAAATATGCTTTTAACTCGGCTTTATTAAATGTTTTGTTATAATGTTTTGCAGGTCAGATTTATAACTTAATTTTTTAAAATCTATTTAACCCTAACTTTAACATTTATGGTGCAATCCATTTAATCTCAGAGCTTGAAACGTCGTCAAAAATGTGCCTTGAACTCGAAATTCTGACTCAGAAAATCGGAGCAACGTCAGTACTCTAAGTTAGGAGCTCTGGTGGAACACATTCAGCTCAGGTAGGACGTCATTCCAAGCCCTGACATCTGACTTCCTATGGGATACAGCACAAACCTAACCTAACTGAAAGTTTAATCCAATTTTATTTTGAAACTTTAAGTGCAACAGAGATGTTGTCTCACAGTAACAGTCTGCAAGAGTCTGAGAGTCTGAGAGCTATGGTCTGCAGCCAGACCCCTGCAGTGATTGATTTAACAAATTTATTCACTATTCCTGGGCTACCTAATATGATAGATTGTTCTAAATAGAATAAGCCTTATGAAAAGGTTAAAACTCACCTCCACTAGCTTCACCATTAAAACAAAAAGTAATGACCGTTGTGTCTGAGGTTTTATTCAATGTATCATAAGACTGACTGCATCTCCAGAGGTTGTATTACTAATTGATTTAAGGCTTTTAAGGGGAATGCTGAAGGAGTATGCGTTTTCCAGCCAAAAGCTGCTCTCACAATCTGACAACCCAAAACGCTCTTATAGTTCCTCTTTGGTTATAAATCATGATTAACATTGTTGACAGGTTTAAGCCATTACATACAACATATAAACTCAGTAGCTGATCTGAAAGTGATACCACACCAATTCATACGGTGCCACAGTTGCATTTTTTAACTTTTAGTATATTTTAATTGCTCACCCAAGTGAAGGATAATTTCTTTCCCAATTTCCAAACGTTTAAGTCTAAATCAAAGCGAATGGCAGCCATCCTTCGTCCTGACTTCGGGAGGGCTGAGTGAGGGGAGTCAGTGGTCTATCTCGTGAGTTGATTGCAGATGTAAGGGTGTGAAAATGTCTCTGACATGTCGCTTTAGAGAATGTGATGACTGCGTTTTTATCTCGCGCCTGAATGCGCACTAAAGCCTCTCTGCGCTTTTGGAAAAGGCACAGCTGGTCGCGATCAGTGAGACGGGGGGCTGGAGGAGGAGGAATTCGGGGTGTTGCCTTTCTATCCGTGCCTCCTTCCCATGCTCATCGCCTCCCTCTCTCGCTCCGTGGGTGTGTGAGAGAGAAGGAGAGAGTGTGTGTGTCAGAGTGGAGGCACTGCGGGAGTGGGTCAGTCAGTTTACGCTGCTGACTCGTACAGGCGGTTCCCCTGATATCAGCACCGGCTCCACTCTCCCATCTCTCTCTCTCTCTCTCTCTTTTGCTTTAGTGCTATAGTAGTAGGATATGCCAAACGGGAACAAAGCGGCGTGAAAAGCTGGACGGTTGAAGAATGAGCGGGCGCGTGCTGAACGGGAAAATGCTGCAGCTCCCGGCTCCGCAGCGCGGGAGGACAATGCACTTTCTGTCAAGGTAACGGATGAGAGCAGAACTGTATCATGTGACCGAGAATTCCGGATGAGAAGCCAGTTGACACTCTGGTGACATTGCTTTAAACTGTGTAAATACACGCGGTACAAATGTGAGCTTTGTGTTCATAGTGAGTGTGGTTGTAGCTCCGGCTGAGCCTGTGCGTAAAAAGCAGCAGCGTGTCTCATTGATAAAACTCCCAACAGCTGCATGGTGGCACGTTTCGTTATTGTGACTGGCGTGCGCTCAGGTTAAAGTGTTTTAGGGAATTTTGCCACTGTCTAGACACTGGTTACGTGCTTACGTTGAGAGTATGGATGGAGGTATAGTCTGCTCTGTAAGCGTCGTCATCAATGCGGAAAGCCATATGTTGAATCAGCATTATCTTTTATCACCGGTTGCTGTAAAGACTATCAGGAACTGTGTCTCAAAGGCGGGATGATGCTTAAGCATGAAAGGAATCCATATCAAAGGAGACAATGTTAATCATCTAATGAGAATGGAGCGCTAATGGATGCAAATGCAGCATGTGCATGTGCATAACGTGCGCGCGCGCTCTAAGTGTTTCTGAATTTTACTGCCGGCTGACATGCCCATTGTTTCAAAGCTGTGTGGTGACAACTGGTATGCTAGTGGGTCAGCAGAGCCAGGTATGTGTATGTGTGAGTGGGTGGGCGTGTTCGCATTGATCCGCTGCAGAACTGGACCGCATTCTACTGAACGGCTGACCTACATTTTGAAAGATGCCTTCTCCTGGTATATGTGCTGTGATTGGATGGAGTGCAACAAGCCTCCTCCGTATCATCTTTATACCCACACAGCAAAGTGAGAATTATCTAATTCTGTGACTTAATATGTGGGCTAATGTAGGCCAGTGAAGATGTGTAGGATGCGGATAGAGGCTGAATAAAAAGGAGACAGAGAGGAGGCTTGCTTTGAATTTTTGGAAGAGGTTGAATTTGTTGCAGACACACAGAGATGCTTAAATTTGACTTGTGTGGGTGTGTCGTTAAGCATTATGGGGGCTGGGGATGAGATGGGGGTTAGCATTGCTCACTTTTGGTCCCTTGACCCCTATGGGATCCATCGACCCTTTATGTCAACCCATTAGAGCTAAGTGGCCTGATATCTGGGCACTAGGGCATTGCACATACACAATGCACACACACTTGCAACCACAACCAACTAACATCACATGAATGCTATGTGTTTTTATATGTGTTTGAGTTGGACATGTGTGCACAAATAGACTGGCTGTCAAAAGTCTGATAAGGTCGTATCAGTATGTTAGAGTTTGCGCATGTAATGCTTTATGTGGGTGTGTCAGCATGAGTGTGCACGGATTGAAACATAAAACATGCATCATGAGCTAACTAGTTCCAGCCAACACAAATATCTGATCAAGTCTATTAGTCATATTGAAAGCAGTCCAATGTCAACTTCGTCCCTGTCAGTGTGTTTGTGTGAGTTGTCATATGAACAATACACTAATTCAGAATACCTCTATGACTAGAGCCACCCCTGATTACCAACACAACCTAATCCACATGGCTTATTTCAGAAATAGTGACATCACTCATTAAAGCACATCACACCCCAGGAAATCCCCCATTTTTATAAAGCTTTCTGACTGAGGTGTGCCTGCAGAGTGTTGGTCAGTGGTGATGAATGCAGTACTGAAGCTCTGAGCTTAAGCATTAATGCATTAATCAAGATTAATAACAATTAAGTTAATTTGTTTTTAAAATCATGATAAACTGCATGCTTTATTGTCCCTTCCGGAACACTTTGGTTAAACCTCTGCAGCATCATCCTGCAGCCTTCGTGAATTAAGTTCGATACTGCTCCTTAAAGGTACAGTGTGTGATATTTAGTAGCTTTTAGCAGAACAAACTTGGTGAAAGTGAAACAAAATATAAAGTATCCATTTATGTATCAGTGTTGAATCAGCTGAATATTTAAAAAAAACTTTTTTTTATTAATTAAGAATAAGCTTTTATTCATACATAAGGAGGCCATCTTTGATTTTTAAGTCTTGCATGTTGCCACAGTACCTGAGAGGGGAGCAAATAACAGAAACCCATTTTTTAAATTCCACTGGGTACCACCATTACCATTGGAAGTGAGCATCACAGTCTAGAATCTGACTGTTAGATGACACTGATACTTCCCAATTTTACACACTGCACCTTTAATGTCCTATTTCTAGGGATGCACGATGAAGGATTTTTTGCCGATATCCAATATGCTGATGTTTATGTTTACTTCAGTCTTTTGAACACATTTTAACGTAAAGATAAACAAAGAAACAAACTTGAGTGCTTAAAAGACACTTTAAAGTTTAAAGATTGAGAATCAACAAAGAAGAAGACCTACTGTAGGTCTGTTGGCCCAACCTTAAACATTACAAACTTAATAGTACAAAATGACAAAAATTTACAGTCTATACATGCTGACATTTACAGCCAAGTTATCAGCAGAACTTTTGATATCTGCTGATACCGATAATCGCCTTTTTAAGCCAATATCTGCCAGGCTGGAAATATCATACATCTCTACTTATTTCACTTTTAAAAAAATCTCACAGACAAGTCAACAGTCATCTGCACTTTGTGAGATCAAACATTTACCTTTTCACTGTCCTTTAGTTCCTTTTCAAACCGTAACAAGCTCCTTTTTCTGTGGTTATGTCATACTTTTTAATCTACCTGAAGTCCCTTAATTCCTTTCAAAATAAAAGCAGGTCCAAACAAACAAGAAGTCACATGCTCTTAATTTGAAGCAGTAAAAATCAGAGCTGTAATAGATAACTCATTAACATGTTATGAATGAATTACAGGAGTAATTAGTTCATTTTTTACACATTTAACACATGCACAGAATGAGCCTGTGAGAGGAAGAAGAGAAGAAGCGAAACAGTGGGATTTTCTGCCATCGTTTCTAGTTAAAGGATTAAAAGTGAGGGATTTTAGTCTCCAAAACACTGTTTCAAACAAATTGAATCTATTGTTCTAGAGTCAAACACTCAGGGTTAGTAACTTGTTTTGGAAACACACTTTGCCGACTCAGACACAGGATGAGTTTGCATGGTCAACGGCCATCTGATGCTATCACACTCTCAAAAATCAAGATATGAGCAGGGTTGTCAAACCAGCATGCCCAAACAAGTGCAGGTAAAAAAATGCAAAACGGATAGGTGGAGGAAGCTTCTGTCAAGATAGGCGTGACTTTGGAAAGATTTCTGTTTATCTAGAAACCAATGAGAATTCAAAACATCCAAAGGTCATCCACTGTACTTGTGCAGGCCACATAATCCTGCAGCTAACCACCTATACAAAATGACAGTTGATGCGTCTCACATTTTCACACAAGGTTTACTTTCTTAATCAACTCTGTCAGTGTGAAAAACTGAATTAATTTCATGTTGACACTTGATGTTCTGTAATTAAGAGCCCTGTTGTACTTACCAGACCTCCAAGGTCATTAGGGAGGCCAGAGAGTGAAACAGCAGATGCTTGTAACCTGTGCTTGTCAAACACATGCACGTTTTTATAGTAAACACAGGAGCCTGTGTTCACAAACAGCTCATATTTTCATGAGGTGGTGCCCCCCGTGGCTTAGTGAGTTTCTCTGTTACATCAAAGCCTAAGGAGGACCAACAGCCAAACAACAGTGCACCTTAACAGCCTTGTCACAGACAAGAGGGAAAGCTTTAAGCCTTACTTGGAGAGTCAGGGAGAATAATAAGCTCCGGATGTCATTTTCACCTGATAGTGAAGTAGCTTTGATGAGCTACTTTCTCGGATATGTTGAGTGAAAAAGAAACTCTCAGACTTTTCTCTGAACTTAATGGAAATTGAGCCCGTTTTTGTTGGGGCCATGAACTTTAGGCTGTGATTTTCAATGTTGTTGTCTGGATGAGCCGTTTTTATTTTGGTGAGTGTCTGTGCACCCGTGCGATGGTATGCATATACGCATCCACATATGTCGAAGGATTAGGGAGTGGGACCTCAGAATATACTCGCCGGAATGTGAAGTGTGTGTTTTCAGCAGCCTGAGGGCGAGGAATGTCTCCCAAACTCACTGTAACAACTTGTGGCATGACCAGTGTGTATGTTATGAGTGACAGCAGGTGATGGGTGCGTGCTCATGCAGGGTGTGCCTCTGAGGCCTGTCGGTCACCACATGTGGTGTATAGGAATACACACTGTCCCCTCCTCAGCATGGGAGTCACATGAGTATCTGTGTGCATATATGTGTTTTTAAAGGTGTCTGCTTTAACTCAGCCAGAAAATATGAAAGAGTGGGCTATATCTGCTAGAGTCAATGGGCCTTTTATCCTTTTTGTTCAGGTGTTTTGTTAACCTTTGGCAGGTGCTCTACTCTGGTCTGTAGCCTCGTGTTGCTTGATTAGATTTATACAAAATCATATTTGATTCACTTATTCTAATTCCCCCATCCCACCCTATTAAAATACTATACATAATCCTTAGATTATCTTGAATGAGATTCTCAGATTAGATGTACGCTGCTTTGGAGAAAAGCATTTGCTAATGACATTTTAATGTTGTAGCATTTAATATGTACTACTCTGAGAGATTAACTCACCATAATGTAGCTGAATTTATTGATCAGCTGTCCTCATCATCACAGTTTTTTGCAAGTTGTTGGGTGTATCATGTGGTTGATATGTAGCACCACTTCACTTTTTGGCAGGAGATGGTTCCCTATTGTGATGCATATGATAGTGCTGATAGCATCCTCATTACTGTAAAACACCACCCATCTACTATTAAATTTCTCACTCAGTATTTCTCATTAAACTTGTGTGTGAGCAACATTTTCCATTCCTGAACCCCAACAGGTTCATATTTCTAATTTTTGTTGTCGTTGACATGTGTGAAGGGAGGCCAGAGGTAATTCTATCCCAAGATCCAGCCCCTGTCCTGGGCCTCTGCATGCCGGGGTTCCCCCTGTGAGCTCCTCCCCAGTTCTCAGCTCTTGTTTTGGGGCTGGGAAGCGCTCCACACTGAACCTCCAGACTGAACTACTTATGGAGGTGATTTAAAAGGCTCCTCCAATTCATCCCAAGGGTGCTGTCCCTCTTCTGCTTCCTGCTCTCTTGTAGAGAAGAAAGGGACTTTTGGAGAAAGTAAGGGTGCTTTGGAGGGTCAAGGGTTACTGTGTCAGCACCTTAAACACTGAGACCTTTTAATATCCTCTAAAATGTAATGCCCTTTGACCTAATTTGTCACATTCATTAAATGGAATGTGAATTCTTTAGTAAAAAATGCACTGCAGTTTTATAAAACTTTGTACACGAAGCAGCTCAAAAGGCATTGTTTGTATTGTGACTGCATTCAAAGCCCTTGCCTTTGCCTTGTTTAGACTGGGGGTTAGTGATCTTTAACCCCATTGGAGCTGACTCAGAAGAAAACGACTGTTGCAAAGATAAAGAGAGTGTCTCTGATTCTTCCCAAGAGTCCATCTGCACACCACTTCATGTCCCTAACCCTCTTTTGCAAACTTGTACTGTTTTTCCTTCCTTGGAAGATCGAGATGACCCAGTTGGTGTCATCTTGATCAACAGCCCAACAATATTTGGTTCAAGGAGTTTGTCACCCCTCAAAGTTCCTTATATGAAGCTTCAGCTGTATAGACTATCCTGTTTAATTTCACAGGGCTGAAGGATTTCAGAGCCAGGTCAACTCTCAGCTGCGATGTGTTGAACTCCAAGTAAACTCCTCGTCTGTCCACCCAGGGGAGGTCAGGAGGAGAGAAGAGATTCAGAGATTAATCTGCTGTCTGAGGAGAATTCATCTGAAGCAATTTCTCCTCTTCTTAAGTCCTGCAGTTTTCTCTATCCATCCGTTTCCACCTCCCCCATGCTCAGAAAAACACCACTGACCAGGATTCCTGATGCGTTTTAGGGCCATTTCACTGCTTCAACTTTCCACTCAGAAAGCCCAAAAGCATATCTAGAATTGGTCCTTTTCCCCAAGAGGAAAACTTAGAAGAATGATATTCCATAATATTATTCTACACATCTCAGTCACAGTAAAAGCCAGCTCTGTTGGCTGTAGGCTAACCCTCAAAGGAGCAGTGGCTTGAGCAAAGCTGCCGTTTTTCACCAGCTACTAACATCACACACTTCTGACAGTCAATTCAAGCTTTACTCCAGGGGACAATGGCAATTAAGTGCACATGATGTGTTTGTGACTGTGTATTATATGTATGTGCGTTTGTGCCCTAAACCCGGAGGCCATTGCTGTCAGGAAAATGCCCGTCAAAGACACAGCAGGGTTTTCGTCTGTAATGGCCATTTATGAGTGTGACCTCCATGGACTCACTCACTGTACCTCTAGCTGACATTCCTGGCCTGCTCTGATCCTGGTGGCAGATGGAATTAGCTGCAATTACGAGCTCATTAACTCCAGCCTCTTCTGTAATCCCCTGTAATGCCCGAATACTGCTGCGTGCGGTGAGTGCGATGCACTGTATGTGTACGAAACGCTGTCCAAGCAGCTACCACTCTTTGTTCAAGTCCCCTTCACGGAAATGGCACAGAGAGGTAACAATAAATAACGCTGAAGAAGAGGAAATTAATTCCTCAGTTTAGTTTGCACCCAGAGGCGGACGAGCTGTTGGCACAGTCTCATTTTTAATTGTGTCTTGTCAGTGATTTACTGTAAGTGTTTAACAATACAACTCAGCAGAGGAACTGTATTGGGCAGCTAATTAAAAGCCATTTTTAATGACAGATTTGTTGCTAATTATCCCACAAGTGCCCCAAGTGTCCAGACAACACTGCATCATTAAAAAGTGTTTGAACAAGTAGTTTATCAGTGAGAGTACAGAACCTCTGCTGTGTTTCTCTGAGAAGGACATAACGCGAGTCCAGAGCAGCAGATGGCCGTTATTTTATGGGGAAAAAAACAGCTGAAATGACATTTCTAATCCATCTGCCTGCACCATAAGTAAAGTCACAGAGAGGTAATGTATACCGACGAGGTAATGCTTCGGTGCAGCAGTCTGCACAGGCTAGATGTGCACGCATGTTATGTCTATACTATAACTTGTGTGTCAGTTTGAAGCTTTCAAGATCTAATGAACGCATAGTCTGTGGAGGGGTTTTTTCATGGCCCTATATGGTGCTGCAGTGATTGTTAATCCTATGCAGGAGGATCCCATCCGAAAAAAATCAATATCAGTGTTCAAAATGCTCGTAAAGCAAGGAAGAATATTAGATATCACTTCAGCCTCTATTATATCTACTCTCTTTTGATTGGAAATAGTGATTTTTGTAGTGCAATCTGTTATAAGCTTATAAGCCAACAAGGTGTTTCACGGATTTGTGTGTGTGTGGGGGTGTGTGTGTGGGGGTGTGTGTGTGTGTGTTTCCTGGTGATAAGCTGCTGAAGTGGTCCAGGGACCCATATTGTTAGCCATCTGTGCACACAGGCTACATTCGACCTTCCTCTTTGGTCTTACCAGGTAAATGACCAGCCACAAATATATGATGCTACAGTAGCATGTGCACAAAGTCAGTGTTTTTTTTTTCTTTTTTTTTCTTTTTTTAAGAAAATGTCTGAAGTATCCTTCTACCATTTTAAAAGCTCAGTTTCCTGATGGTCAGTGCAGTCATGACCTTGCAGGAAAGAAGAAGTGCTTGGGTGTGGCTGGTCACAATGCTGTCCTCCTGTGTATGTGTCATCTTTTTACTTTTAGAGCTGTGTAAGTTTGTTATGTAAGTGTTATTGTTAGTATTTATTTGTGGGAAAAAAAACAGTCATCCCTGTTCGTGTTACATCCTGTTTTTCCAGAATGAAACCCAAATGGGGCAGCAAGTCACAATGTTGCTGTTAAATATCTCAATTTCTCTTTGCATTTTTTCTTTTTCTTGAGATCTAGTTTGTTATACTATTAGAACACAGTAAAAACATTGGTCATGCACCTTACACCTGCTGTATGATGGCTTGTGGCATATATTTGGTTGTATGGTTAGTACATTCTTTTACATTTTTCCTTCTTTTTAGAGTCCACTCATAGTGGTTTTTCAGGGCTGATACCGTTACTGATTATTGGTAGTTCATAAGACCGATAACTGAACTGATAACTGGAACTGATATGCATATGCATTGATATACAGTGCTTACCAAATTTATTAGACCACCTGTCATATTTGTCTCAAAGACCATCCAGCATCATGAAGTGCGTTAATACGGACTCTTTCATTTTCAGTGAGCTCTCCACGTTTTACCATTTTGAACAGGAATGAGGGATTTCAAACTGAATTCACCCAAATTTGAGCCGGCTCACTGGGCTTCTCTGAGAAGTCAGAAATTAATCAAGCATAACATTCAACCACTAAAACTCATTTTTCTGGTCAAGAATGCAAGTAAATAACTATAATTTGACATATTAATCAAGAAATATTAATGTGCTTTACTATTTTTTCAGTTTTTGGTAAATAAGTAAATTTGAAAATTCATGGATAACAATAATAATTATATTTTAGCATTAAAAATACCATTTTGGTTACAGAGCTTCTACATACTGGTGTATTAACCATTGCAGAAACATAAAAAATGATTTTGGTAATTACCAATGCTGTTAATTTAGGGCAGCTGTTGCATAAACCTTACTTTGGTTAGGGTTAAGGTGGTCAAATAAATTTGTTAAGCACGGTACATACTTCATGTGGCAAACATAAAATTGCAGGAACAAAAAAAATGAAGGAAAATAAACAATTTTGTTCTTGCTCTATTGGCATGAGAAATGGCACATAGCAACACAGCAGAAGCAGGAAAACAGGAAGTACACTCATTTTGTCAGTAGTACCCAGTCTTAAAGTCCCTGTAAAGTTAAATCCAAAATTTATATCTAAACACACTAGATATGGTGGAATAAGGTTGCTGTAAACATGTGAAAACACTGAGATCTATGTGTGACTGATTTTTTTATTTAGACAGTTAGAAAGTTGTTCACCTGGCTTGGTTTTATTTGGGCAGGAAAAATATCTGAGCCCATGACATCACCTGTCTTGATGGGGAATAATCCCGCTTCATAAGGCTACAATGATATAAAATCACCAAGCAGTTCATCTCAGTACAGTCTGTTGTTAGCTGATGTCACTGCCTTTATCGTTAACAGCCAGTTAACATGCTGTGTTTCATTGTGTCACAGTGTTCATTGTGAGGTAAATTTTCCAGATCTATCAGCCACAGTGGCCTACGGGTGATTAAAATGATCAAAACAGAGAGATTCAGGCCAGAAAACAGTAAATTTAATCCCAAACTTCTGTTTCTCTGCTCTGGCACAGAGCAAGTCAGCTGTGCTCTGATCACAAGCATTTTTCTTAAATTTAAGAGGATCATATTTCTTGTGGGTGGGCCTGGCTTCAGCTCATTCAACCGATACACCCACACCATCCCAAAATCATTTTACCGCCTCATCTTTCATGACTTTGAAGCTTAACTTTATAAACTCAGAGATGTTTTTCATGGCTGAAATTAGTCCTGGTGGTACACAAAACAGTGGCCTGTCATACAACAAACTTAAAATAAAGATTTTTTTTTATCCCTTGACAGGGACTTTAAAGTGTTGATATGCCAGTCGGATTGTGTAATTTAAAGGACAATTGTTGAGCCTGTGGAGAGTAAAAATAAAGTCAGAGGGGAAGACACACTTTGCCGTGGAACCAAAGTGGTGCACCTTTTGATTAATTAACTTGTATCGATTATCAGTAAAATAAAAGATTTTAAAAAGATTTGATATGGCAAAAGAATCATCACATTTATTTCAATTCATGTTGAGATCACGATTATGAAATACAATGTCTTGTTGATTTTCCAACATCAGAACCAGATGCATTTATCAAACTTAGACACTCTCAACACATTGAAAAAGAAATATTAAACAAAAAATCATACATCATACATAAAATTTAAAAGCTTTTTAACAACAATGAAGAAACAAATAAATGACTTTCATGGCAAAACATTTGAACAAACGCAAACTTTCTTTGTGACAAAACCTATGGACTGATCAGGCTTTCAGGCACGCAGCACAGTAATCGTTTATTCATGATTATCTTGTTTGTTTAACCAAAGGAAGCCAAAATCATGACTGAAATTAAAACCAGCCCAAGTATCAGCATATGTGTCCTCTGGGTGTCCCTCACCCATCTCTCAGAGGCCAAGGCAGCTGCTGCTATCTTCCTCTCCAAGTTGATCTTACATCTGTTTGCTTATTCTTAATTGAACTGTCAGGCACACCAGCACAGACAATGACTCTCACCATATCGTCCAGCCCTGCTCACTCCCTTATATTTAGTCTTTTAAACTAATCTAATGACTTGAGCAGCTCTTTCATGCATGCCCCCTCCGGTTTTCTGAGCGGTCTGCTCAGTGCCAGTTTGGCCGTGCCCTACTTTCCATTCGCCTGAAAAGGCATCACTACAACCAGGAACCCGTCTGATTTAGCCATTTTGGGTTCTGCCATGTGACACTGTGGATTTTAATAGGAATGGAAAGTTCCTGTCCGCTGAATGACTGCAGAAACACTTTCCATGCCTTTACCCAAGTGGGACTAAATGTGTGCAAATATCTGCCCAGATAAAACGTGTTTAACCTCAAGAGGATACAAATAACAGAAATCCTTTTTAACTGTAGCATCTCATCTTTCTACAAATATTCACTAACTAGCCAACAGCCTCCCACTGTCCTCATTAATTTTATTCTATCATTTCATCCTCTCCAGTAAAGTAAAGATCCAATATTGCCAACTTCTGAAAAATGACAAATAGCTTTAGTTCTGTTTGCTTAAAGGTGTTCTGTGGAATTTGTTGTAAACATGTCTGACCAGTGTTACACATTTAAATGCAAGGTTTGCATCCTTGGAGTTTAACAAACATGTCTTGTGTATTTTCATCCTCAGAAAACATTTGCAAACCCAATTTTGGGAGTTATTTTGAATCCAGCATTGGTTTCCCCCATGTTTACTGGCTTGCGGCTGTCTTTTTCCCTGCTGATGTGTTGCTGCGGTTCTTGGCTTATAGTCACCTGTTCAGAGATGTAGTGGTAGTCTATTGCTTAAAACCTCTTGCACAAGATAAACAAAACATGGATCAACTCACAATATTGCTCCTGAGTGCCTTTAGAGGTCTAAAATCCAAGAAGTTGCTAACCTAAAGAAACAATAAGCGATCATTCCACTTAAATCATACTGTGTATTTTGTAATGTAATCAGATTTGTAATGACATTTGCCTCTCTTATCGATCACTTATGCAGCTACTTTTGCACAAGTGCACTAACCTTCTTTCTTATGTGTATTGACTGCCTATCAGATAATTACTTAATTGCTCCTTTTATCTTCTGTAGGGGACAGGATGTTTGTTTCCTTTAGTCATCACTATAAATCTTCCATCAGAGTTAAAAATTATTAGATTGATAATAAGTATGAATTCTACCTGCCCCAAAGCAGGAGAGTGTCTCATTCATTAAGGTATTTAAAAATGCAGTTTAAACAACTGATTATTTAGATGAAATGGCTTGCCAACCAGTACTGTTAAGTCTGCTCCCACGCTGGCAAGACTTCAACTCCCAGCAAGCATCGCTCCTGCAAACCACAAGCAAAGCTGCTTTGTCTCTGCAGTGGCTTTGACTTTCATCTGGATTGACTGATTTCCTCTTACTTTCTCCTTCCTGTCCTACAACATCAGACAGGTCAGAGTGAGGAGAGGACAGAGGAGGAGAGGAGGAGACAGGGTTCAGCCGTCTCGTAATGAGCAGATAAAAAAGACCATTCATGTTGGGATCAGAGCAATTAGCTCCATAGCCTGAATGGCAAAGGAGCACAGAAGCCAGTTTATAAAAGCTGACTATTTAGCTCCCTAGCAGCTATTGAACTGCTCTCTTGTTAGTTTGCGAGGCTAAGAGTTTGTGTGGGTGCACGCAGTCTACGAAGAACAAAGAAATCATGTCTCTGTGGAAAATGGATGCTGTTTATATTGACCACCATGACCTTGGTTTGTCTGGAGATGAAGCTGAAGTATTTAAACCATCTGAAATATTCTGCAACATGCGCATTGAATTCTCATTCTATGAGTGGTGACTAATTGTAAGATTGCTCTCGACTCCTAATTTGTGGCATTTATTGTCCTCTGAGACGAAATAGGAGTACTCTTTCTGTCTGGCTGAAGGTGACAAAGAGTCCATGCTTTTTTCCACCCAGTGGGATGCTGCATTTTCCACATGGTGTTGAGAAAATAGACCCATGCTCCAGTGGAGGTGAAGAACGAGATTAATAAAGCACATCTCAAATTAATTGACATTTATTACACTCTAAATTGGATAAACATTGATATTCATTTTGCTTATGAAATTACAGTCATAGGGTACCATTTTTCAATGTCATCATCTTTCCCTCCAGCTCAGCTTTGATGCAAACCTAAAGTCACAATAGGGCAGTGAAATTTAACATCCATAAGCAAGGCACATGACAGTAATATGGCAATTGTTATTTTTTTGCGTAAAGGAAGATGAATTGTAGGTTTGAAAGTGACAGTGAAGTGGCTTTAGTGAAAGGGTGCTTTAGCTTCTATGTGAAGGGGGCGATAAAGATGAATGGGAAGCTAATATTATCCCTGGGTCTCTGCAGCAGCTGCTTAAGGATGAAAAAGACGAGGCGAAGGCAGATTATAACAGAAGATTTAAGGAGCTGCTGTTAAGGAAAGTGGGGATTGAGCGGAGTGAGGTAGGAGAGGCAAGTTAGTGAAAGATTTGATGGACAGCTGGGATGGTTCATCATTTTATGAAAAGTTGAGGAGTTTTTATGCACTTCTACCCTCACTTCAGTGTTTTTTTTCCTTTTCTTTGCACCTCTTTCTTCTCTGAAACCCTCTTCACTGGAGTATCCTCATGTTTCATCGCTCTCTTTTCAAGCTCAGACTTCTTTTTATTTCACCCAGAAGAATTGATGGAGGGCTGTAGCAGGATGACATGACTGTAAATCAGCTGTAGATGCATCTTTGCAAACACAGATTGGGAATAATTCAATTCTGGAAATAATAAAGTCCTTTTTAGGCCCCTGGAATGATTTGGAAAGAGTGTTTCATTAAAAAAATCCATCTTCATTAAGCTTAAAACCTAAGGACGATAATTTCTAAGATCTCTTGGAGCTTAAGTAAAGCTTTTTTGCTCGCAGAAATGAGTAGCGGGCGTCATTGAAGTTTGATTTAACATAATTACTGCAGATCAAAGCTGAAGACAGGCAAACTTCTTGCCTGTACATACATGAACTTTAACACTGAGTTATGATCTCTTGTGCTGCTTTTGGTGAACATGTAGTCTGAAAGACTCAGTCACTTTCTGTCTGGCTTATGCGTCCTGTCTGTCTCATTTAACAACCTTTCATTAAACAGTCTTTGTTTAGCTCGAGAAATAAACATTTTTATGAATACAGTTAAATTCTAATTTCCACAATAATAAATAATACATCCATTTTTCTGATGAACTGTCGATTTACTCACTGAAAATCAGTGAAAACTTTTCTCATTTATTGTTATAATAAAATACATTTTGAACATGTTAGGGGAAGTTGACAGGAAATAAAAGTAAAAAATATTGACAACACTGGTATGAAAAATGAAAACAATTCTAAAAATGTGCACCAAGTCCATCATTATATTAAAGATAGACAGCATATGAAATGACTCACCTGCCTACTGTCAATGATTTCTGACCCCTAACCTCATCTTCCTCATCTGTGACTTCATGTTTTCCTATCTGTCAGCTGACTGACACCAAATCAAGCAGAGACTGTTTTTGTTTTATCGCATCTGAATTATTCATCAAAGAAAGAATTATCTTCCACGAAGAGCCAGTGGGAACCTGCACAGCTCTGAAGTGAATAATGGGATGTGAAAAGGAAAGAGTCGCTTCAGAAGCAGCTGATAGTAACACAGAGCCGTGTCTCCCATAAGGAGGTTTACTCTGCATGGTTTCCTGTGTTGAATGAGTCAAAAAATGACACAGATAAAATTATTAGCTTCAAGTAATTCCCATGTGGATGAGTTCAAAGTGTAGTGGTTCCTTAAAGAACTCTACTGAACAGAAATCTGTTACAAACAGGAATCCAGGATCAGCGTTTATAGAAAGACAGCAGCCTACTTGAATAGCTCTTACCTCATGTTCTGAACTGAAACGGTATTGTTTTTCAAAATGATAAGTTTAATCTGTCAGGGTTATGTTCTTAAAGCATTTAATGTAAAACCATTAAAAATGGATAACAAATGTTTTTTTTAACCCAGTGAAAGCGTCAGACCGTGCTACAGATGTGCTAATCTTAATATTCTTTTGTGTTTTTTTTTCTCATGGTGACAAAAAGTGTTAGCCTACTCTCTGAATGTGTCTGCCCAGATCTTAAATTTGGCCCTAATCCTGCCCTGGCACACAGACTCAGCATCATGACAGCCACTTCAGACGTAAAATCTCTTCTGCTCTTTTTTGTCTGCGTCTGTGTATCCACGGGCTAGACGGGGAGGGCTTTCCCTTCAACCCCTCTCCCCCTGATCCCCACCACCAAGTCCCCCAGGGTGCAGTGTGACCCACACAGGCACCCATCTGGAAGGGCCACACCGCTTTCACTTCTTCCATCCTCCCCTCTGACACAATATACATGACCTCATTAGGCAAGCCCTGCCCACTTGACTTGTTGTACTGCATGGCATGATATCAGTGTAACCTACTGAACCTATTAGCCCATTAAGAGAAAACCCCAACCCCCTAACTTCCTGAACACGACCCACTTAATGTATATAGACACATGCAGGCATACGTTGGCACCCATTTATCCCCTCCTGCATTCCTACAAGTCATTGTGTTTAGCCAGATGTGAATTTTGATTCACAGTTATTTATTTAATGATTTATTTGACTTGATACATTCTTGTACATGTATCACATAACATTTATGTAACATATCTTACATAATCTGACAGAAATCAATCAAAGATTTCAACATCTATTCAAGCAATCTGAAAATCTTTCTTTTTATTTATTCTAAATTTCAGATTGTTTCATTTAATTTCATTAAATGACCTGTAACCTGTAAAAAGCATTACTATTTTACAGGTGAAACCTCCCTAGAATGACCCTGAAAAAATAGTCTATTTAAAATTTGAACTAAAATTGGTGATATAATAATAGGTTCTCCATTACAGGGTTTTAATGCCCTTGTGCCAGCAATAGCCAAGACCATTCTTTTGAATGCAATATTTAAAAAACTTTTGAAGCGATTTCCTTCAAACATTGCACGATTTTCCACTCTGGCTCAAAGATGAACTGATTAGTAGAGATGCACTGATTGAAAAAAATCAGGGCCAATGCCAGTAATCATGTTGTGTAACACTCCTTCAATGACAACATTTCCTCTCATCTTTGATCATAACAACAGATCAAGTTTGCCCAACAGTTCACATCTTTTCCCCTTTATAATCTTCTCTTTGAATCTTCAGTTAGGTATTAAAGTATTAAATTAGTATGACACAGATAAACATTTTCTAATGATATCTGTTCATACCCACATTATTTGCAGATGTTTGTCAGAATAACTGACATTGGCCAATAACAATGTTAAAATGATCCATCTGTGCATCCTTACTGATTTGATTTTGGAGGTCAAAGGTCAAGGCCTCATTTTTACAAATTACATTATCACAGATACCACCCCGGCCCTCTCTCACTGTCCAGCAATTGGATACCTTGCAGAGACATAAAGCGTAGGTGCTTTTTGAGCTCTAAACTCATGTTGCTTCCTGCTGTTAAAACAGAGCAATTGAACAGGCCAAGAAGAAAAGCAACCTTAAAAAAGGCAAACAATACAGGCAAAATCAATGAAACCCATGAAATCACAAAATTACCAACAATAGGATGGTCATTAAACTCAAGTTAAATGAGGAAAAAATCTCCCATACAGTTGAGTTTTAATTTTAATAGCAGAGATCAACACATTAACTGGACAGGAGAATGTTAAAATAGTCCCACCTACCTAATGCAGCATCATGTTTGGGTTTCCATTCGTCAAACAAAACCAGATTAAGGTTGTGCCAGTACTTTCCAACGAAGCTGAAGAAAGAAGCACACATAATGTAAAACAAGGACAACTCATGAAACCATTCCTGGAAAGCGCAGAACATCACAGATTTTTTACAAGTCTGCCAAGAGCGTTTTTCGTACAGAGGTCACCCCTGTAGAAACACCCACAACCTGTTTATGATGAAGCTTTCAGATATGTAGCTCTCAAAAAGAAGGAGAAAAGCAGATGTTTGCCAAGTGAACAGACTGCACAGTACTGGCACTGACTCCCCTCCTGCATGCACTTGTGGGCGATTGCAACAGTGTATATGTTCTTCAGTGCTATTTTTGTCTGTGTGGGATGAGATATCGTTGAGTGTGCTCTAGATTTCAGTTCACCAAGAGTTGCAGCTCATGAAGTGTGAAAGTTGGATATACAGAGCAGGCGGCTTTAATTTTGGTCAGTAAATTTTTCATCAAAAGACAAACTGGAAGACATGGAGCTGAGTACGCCAGGCACTGATGTAACTGAGCAGGGCTTTGATGGTTCATTCAGAATGAAACCTCAAGGAGATAACCAGCTAACTGCTGCAGATTGTTATGGATTTTCTGAGGATGTGGGGGTATGTGTGTTGGACAGGGTTTAATGTTTTGATCAAAGACACTTTCAGACAGGTGGGTGTTTGATTGATGCCTAAACTCACAAAAAACACAGTTGAAGAGGACATTTCAAAACCACTTGGTTAGATGTGTTCCAACACATATAACCAGCATATCTACCATTCATTAGGATTTCACATAATTGCTTAATTTTACTTTCATGTATCTAATAGATATGCTGTTGTAGAGCTGATGAAATAACACTAAAGATACTGGCTGATGATTGCAAATACACCTGATTAAGACAACACATTCCCTCCTGTATCAATCAGAAATTATCAATATGGATTATTTATATACAGTTATTCTGGTTTGGTCAGTGTTAATATTTGCAACACTTTCAACAAGAAAAGAGATGCAATCCCAGTTCTTTAGTATTATCAAATACATTTTCCATTTGATGTAACCATATATATGCTAACCAAGTCTGCAAAGTACTATCTGTTTAATCCAGTGGTTCTCAACTGGTGGGTTGGAACCCAAAAGTGGGTCACAGAGCTACTTTCAGTGGCTCACCGATGAGTCCCTGATGGAGAAAATGATGGCAAAAGTCTACGATGTATGAAAGCTCTTAGTGGACAAACAGCCTGCATTTTGTTTTACTTCATTTTACCTGTGATAACTAGAGCTGGGAAAAGAAAACTAATAATATTATTAATTTTTCTAGAATAATACAACAATATACAAGTCTTGAGAAAATGAAGAAATTATACTGTGTGCATGCCACTCCTTTTGGGAATCATATAAAGCTGTGCTTGTAAACACATGTATGTCCTTTTTGTTTATTAGTTTATTCACATTTATTGGTCCATCCAAAGTGCAAACATAAGCATTGAAATAATTTAACTGGCTGAAAATTTACAGAAATTTAGGTCAGTGTCTCACAGTTTTAATGTCATTTTCTCCGGGGATGGGTCCTGAGGCCAGGCCAGTTGCAAACCACTGATTTAGATATTTTTTCCAGTTGCATTTAACTAAATCATTTCAAATTTATATATTGCTTTTATCAAACCATTGTAGCTGCTTATGCCTTGCTTTAATAGCAAATGAATAGTAATATTAAATCACATTTAGTTGAAGTAAGACTGGTTGGATAAATATTACAATTAAAAAATAAAAATGCAAGAATTAATGACCTCTTTACTTTCATTAATAAGACAGAAGTTGAATTGAGCATACATAAGACACAGCACATAGTAATCACTACGAGGCAGGGGTCATTAACTACATTGGTACAAGGGCCAGATTTTGTCTTGACAGGCACTTTGGGGGCCAGATTTTCAAATTTACTAAAATAAATATTTTAGTCTAAATAACACATTATTGTATCAGTATTTTCTTTCAAAATGAAAGTCATTTTTAAGCATTAACATTAAGCTCAGTTCCTATTGAATGCTGATTGAAATATTTATTTTACATATTTCAAGGACTGCCAGGACTATACCCATTACTATTTGCTACAGTTTAAGATATCTCTGCTGATTTTAAAATTAGTTTTTATGTGTTAATCATGACAAAGAAAGCTAGTTCAATATTTGGGCATATACTGTTAAGCTCATTTACAGGAGGTACAATTTATCTCTAATTAGTTGTTCTCTTTCAGAGTTTGTCCATGTTTATTTGATTACTGCTGAAAAACTATGATGTTGGCACCAGGAATAGTTATGTTTTGGGGGTCCAAGGCAGGAGCCTGGGTTTGTTGAAGGTAGCTATTTTGGCTGTGATGCCCATGCGATTGTTTAGATAAGATGAAGAACATCATTGTGTCTGCATGGCTTATTGTTATAGTTAACATTGAGGGGATTGTGGGTGAATATAAGGGCATAATTGAGTAAAGGAATTTTTTCACCAAATCCTTATCCTTTTTTAAGGCGAAACTATCTTGTGCTTATTTCAAATACCTTGTGTTATTTGGACTCCAGATTGTTAACCACTGCTTTACTTGTTTTAAATAATGTGACACATCCTCTCTGTCATATTTTCTTTTAGTTGGGATGAGAGCAGTTCCATCAGCAGCGGTTTGAGTGATGGCTCAGACAACCTCAGCTCAGAAGAGTTCAACACAAGTCCCACACTCAACTCTCTTCCCACCACTCCAATCGGCTCCCGCAGAAACTCAGCTGTCGTGGTAAGTAACTCACACACATAGGCATTCACACAACACACTGAGAGACACACAGCTGTCTGACACATGGATTGGCCGCGTGTGTTGGTTACAGTACTATCGATTAAGCTGTTAATCTAGTGAAGTATTGATGAGGTGCTGAATTGTGTGTGATACTCTGTGTCAGTATACAGAATATACACACAGTCACACACACACACACACCCCACACATTTACACAACAGTCAGCAGGACATGAGCATCAGAGACAAAGCCTGATTAAGTATTCAGTGCATGCTCATATTATTTATCACATCTGCAGAGATCAATGTCGCTGCAACATACTCCACATGCAGGATCGCTGTACTGTTTCACATGGCTTACTTTAGGTTTGTTGTGGAGGTTTCACAGCTGATTCCTTTTGTTTACTTGTTAATTTGTGCAGTTATTGGCTCATTTTTGTAGCTTATTGGAGAGAAATGTGTGGAAGAAAAACAGCTTGTTCAAGTGAACTTATTTGTTTGTCATTTATCTGCAGTGATTGATGAGCTATTTTATAGAAAATCTTTTTTTGGGTTGAACTCCATTAAAAATGAAGTGGTTTGGGACTTGTATCATTCTATTTTTCCAAGCCAGGATTTCCCCTCCCTGATCCAGCTTCTCAGGAGCCTACAACTCAAGTGTTTAATGAGCTTTACTGACCAGATATAAACAATAGCCCTGACATTCATTGAAGTCCATTGATTTCCCCAAGCTTTGCTTTTAAAAATCTGCTCTGGTGCTTTAAATGCTTTGGTCTTTTGGGATAGGAGGATTTGAGACTTTGTGACCTTGGTGTTTTTAAAATCCTGTCTACAGCTCTGCTTGAGGTTCTTTCAGATCCATCTGTAGCTGTACAGGCTCCAGACAGTGTCTGTGTCTGTGTGTTTTCCCAGAATGTCTGATGTAGGTCACACCTCCGCAATGTGGTTAATGTGACTGATGTAGAGGGATTTTACAGAAAGAGGAGGCAACATGAGCAGGAAGCAGCGTAACCATAGCAACTGTAGCGCAGGGATGCTGAGAGTGTGGGTCTTTGTCTGCTCACGTATACTGAAGGAAAAGGCTAGAACATCGCCATCTGCAAACACACACACAAGGCCATCTGCAGTCCTGCATCCGGGGCCAGCGAGCCGTAAGAAACGGGGTGCCTCCCTCCACGCCTAGATGCTGGAGTCATAGCAACCATTTCCCCCCATGGCATCATTTCCATGGCAACCAACTATCACATCATCATCATGCACCCTGCATTGTCCAATACACATGGCCGTCTGTTCTCTTGCCATTCTCAGCTGATGTTTTTCCTCTTTCTTTGTGTCCTGAAGCCGTTTCTTTGTCTCTGTTTCCTCTTCTGTACCCCTCCAACATTTTCTTTTTGCTCCTGTTGATTTTTAATTTTACTCAAAGGCAGTGCCGGATGTTACATTCTGTCCTCCTACTCCTCTCCCACGTATTATATAACATACTCAACAAGGATTTGAGGAGGGTAATAAAGAAAAGAAGGGGGCACAAAGAAGACATGAAAGAGAGAAATAGAATTAAACCTAGAAAGAGGTGTATGTAGGTAGAAAAATAAATGGCACTATACAATCTGGTATATAGGTATTGCTATTAAAATAATGAGACTGTGCTTATGGGGATAAAACCCTGTGTGTTCACAGTCATACCGAGTGTTCTATATAAAAGGTTGAATATTCATGCACAACTGCTCTAAGTTTCTAATCAGTGACGTCTTTTGTTCACTGCTAGCTACTGACTGAAGTACATGTTTTTGCTAAGGTGTCAGAGAATGATTGGTTTAAAAGTTGAGCAACACATTGACGTGAAATTTTTGCTGAAATTGAACAAAACAGCAGCCCAATTTCTTTTTACATTGACTGAGGTGTATGGGGAACACTGCGTGTCACATGCACGTGTGTTTGAATGGCACAAAAGATTTTGTGAAGACCGAGAGGTTTTCCAAGATGATGAACTTTCTGCTGCCAAAGCACATCAAAACCTCTGAAAACATATGTGGAGACAGTTTGGGATAACTTGAAGAAAAGACAGATTTTTTTTTTAGAAGGAGTGATTACATGCGATGAAACTTGGATCTTCCAATGTGATCATCACCAAAGATGAAGGAAGCCCGAAAAAGCAAGTCCAACTTCAAGGGCATGTTGATTGATTTCTTTGACATTAAGGGTTTAGTTTTCAGTAGGGTCAATGGGGAATCAGCACTAGAAAAAACAGGCTTAAAAGCTGCAAGAAAAAGGCAAGAAAGACCATCTCGCATAGCAATTTAAATTTTGTTGATGAGACAGACTCACTGCCAGCAAGTCACCTATTGTCCTTACTGAGGAGTGTTCTTGGTCAAACCAGCACTCTTTACATAACAGTACTTCCCATTTTCTTTAAATGCACGGGTATGACATGACAACGGGAGAATGAAGTTAAAAAGTGGCACCAACCCTTGCCTTTGTGTTGTGTATTTCAACACATTTTGTGAAGCTGAAGTTGTCAGTTGCAATGCATACTGACTTTGGATGAATTTTCAAACCCACAAGTCATCCTGGTGTGTAAGCTGCAGCCAGCTTTTTAATGAAAAATACTATCAATAGTGTGGGTTATACAGCGGATTTTGAGGTATGTCTCTTTGTGAGTGCTCATCTGTCTGTCTGTTTGTGCTGTTATCCATGTTTTGCCACAGCTAGCAGGACAGATGTGTATCTCCCCTCCTGTTTCAATAATCAGAGAATGTGTTTGAGGAAATGACAATGTTTTGTCAAAAGGTCTGTTCAGACAGGACATACACCCACAGAGCAAAACTCACAGATGACTCCTCCTCATGTGATGTGAACCTGCCCATGGGGTCTATTGGTTTTAATAAAAAAGGAATTCAGCATGTGAGTCTTCATGAGAACCTCTCTGTCCTGTGTCCTGAACTGGCACACACACATTAACACACCTCTAGACGCCTTGTGTAACCGTTACAGGGGGTTGAATAATCAGCCTCTGTGAAAACAAGTGATATCCATCCTCATTGCAGACCCCAGTAAATACACGCACACTTATGCAAGAACAGGAGACTCAATTATGAACTCATATTTCCTTTAGTTTAGCTTCTGACTTTCTTTCTGATTGGATTATGTTCAGGCTGTGTGGTTTGTTTCTTCTGTTGTCTTTGTGTCTGATCTGACATTTTAACATGAGTGTGCTGTCTGTAGTTTAAGTGTGTAGGAGAGCTTCTTCCAGTGTGACTGAGATGAGACATCAGTGATGACCAAGTTAGATTTGTTTTTCTACACAATGGGCATCAGGATGAGTCTGACGTGTTGTCTGAATCCACTCACCTCATTAAATGGCTTTTCAAACCTTTAAACCAGTGAAGAACACTATTACCACTGTTGAGGGATACAAAACATTTTTGTCAGAAATGATGAAATGAGTTGTCTTGCTGAATCAGTCATCTTGGTATGAGATTAACTCTGTAACCTGGATTGTGTAACAGTGATTCAGGAAATGAATCACGGTCTTTAAAAGTGAAAGTAGAGTCTGAAGTATTTAAAAGGGAAAGCACTGATGATCTGGACTTCACAGACTAGATTGTTTACTGATATTATTCTGCTGATACGTTAGCAAACTACAAGGAGCAATTACAGCTCCACTTCTCACAGATTTGCCTAAAATGATTGAATAACTACATGTAGTTTTCGAAATGTCTCAACTAACTACCTTTTTCAGAGTTCTTAGGGTCTGCCAGAGTTACATTTCACAAGTCCCACATTTTTACTCCCTCCAAAGATTTATGTGTACATACAGTGATTTTTTTGACATTTCAGCATATTCATAGCTCAAGTTCTCATTGAAGGAGAGACGGCCCATATTATCATCCCATTGATACATCACAATGCACGGTCACGAAGACAGTGGTTTATCAGCATATGATGAGCGGTCAGGATTACACCTGTAGTGTGGCCAGGCTGTCGGCCAAGATGGGACAAGATTTTAGTTGCATAGTCTGACATGATGCCATGGTGATTGACCAAAAAATACATTTATTCTAGCCTGTAGTTGAAAAGCAAAGTTAGTATCCCCTCCACCGTTATTGTTGACAAAGCTTATATCAGAAGTCCTCGTCCTTCTTGACTTTGATTAATGATGAAGACATTTAAAAGCTTAGCAGTGCTCAAGATGTTGAGCTTTTTTTTAAGTGCAGTGCAGTGATTAAAAAACACAGCTGAGAAAACACTGATAATGCTGGGTGTTGAAATACTGGACTTCACTGGTTTCAGCAGAGGATGCCCTTAGATATTCTGTATAAGCTGGCCTTCCTCAGAGGATGGAGTTTGCACTGCTGTCATGGTAACAGATCTTTCAATTGAGTATTAAAGCTGACAGGATTTACACTTCATCAAATCTAGGTTAAGACTTACATAACAAACCAATCGCTCAAGCCTCAGGGGAGCTAGAGCTGGATTTTGTCAGAATGACACTAAAAAGTCTATTAAACACATATGTGAAAATATAATTGGACTGTGTGGGTTAATTCTATTTTGATACCTTTACAACAAAGCCAATGTATATTTTTTATGTGAAATCAGGAAAGCATGGTTCCTTATATTGCGTGCTACTTAAAAATGCTTGAAACACACTCAGTATCTAAGAGTTTCTGTCTTCTTTTTCCCAGATGCGCACGGATGCAGAGAAAAGATCTCTAGTTGAGAGCGGTCTGTCCTGGGACACCGACGATACCAAACCAAGCCGCAAGAGCCAGGGCAGCGGCATTTATGAAACAGGAAGTCTCAAGTCTGAGTCTGCCAATAAATGGAAAAAGACGCGGACGCATGGGGAGGGCCTGGAAGGAGGGAAAGGTGAACTGAAGAAACCTCAGACCCTGGGTCAGGGAAATGTGTTGAAGAAAGGAAGAAACCCCCCTGTGGGAGTCACGTCCCCAATCACACACACTTCCCAGAGTGGGCTAAAAGTGGCAGGTGAGTCAGAATCCAACATGGATGCACAGTGAGTCGTAATATATATAGTTAAACTTGAAGTGGTTTCATAACCTGAGCAGGCTGACACTTTTCTTTGGCTTTAATACCCCCCCCCCCCCCCTCCTGGCAGTCTCACAACCATACAGCTACAGACACACACTCTCTGTCCTTATCCCACACATTCACCCACAGCTGCAGCCCACCCTCCGGGCCTTTGGAAAGCGGTGCCATGTATCAAACACCCATCAACACCCACTCCCTTCCTGCCAGCCACACACACTGACTAACACTGTCTTTTCTTTCCTCCCCATTGGTCCAGCCTTTCCTATGCGAACTTTATTTTTGTGCGGCACAGAGAGAATTTATAGCTCTTAAATAAAGGCCTTGTACCCTGAAACAACTGGACCAGAGATGGTGTGGGTTTGTGAAAGTGTGCATTTCTAATTGTGTGTGACTGGAGACATGTCTGAGATTGTGCCAGCCAAACAGAGTGTCACCCCTCACACTTAACACAGTCTCACTCACACACAAAGCACACAATGACGGGATTGTGCAGCTGCCTGTAAAGCACACCATCCGTGTGCCGTTTATGTAAGCACACAAAAACAATCATACATAAAGTCAACAAAAACAACAGGGTATTAATAAATGATGTATGCCAGTCTAGATAGGCAGTGTCTGTGTCAACAGTCTTCTTTGTGGGACTCTCCTTTGTTCAGATTGCCAGCTGTTGAATGACAGACATGTGTGTTAGATCAGCCTGTGATCTGTGTGCCAGCCTTGCTGTTGTTATTGATGTGAACAATATGATAGTGCTATAAAGACAACTCAATCTGCCGCTGACTTTCACACTCTCACTAATCACATGATGAAATCAAGTGATAGCAGACAGAGAGAGTTTGCTGTAGCTCATGTGAGTAGCAGAGCTCATAAATTTAGTGTAATGAGGGACAGATATTCCTAGATTATCAGATGCGTCTTTGTTGCTCATCCCTGAGTTCAGTTTATCTCTGAGGTTTGTTAGGATTGTGTGTATGTGTGTCTCATTTTGGATGTGTCAGTTGTCTGCATGTTTGTGGGATTGTAGGAGACACAGAGAGTGGTAGATCTCTGAGGGAGGCAGAAATAGACAAGCTGTCACATCATTTATTCTCACTGATATTAAATTCTGTATATAATAAGCATTTGACAGACTTTTTGCAGTCATATGTATTGCAAAAATAGACAATTTTTTAATACAGTTTTATCAATAAATCTTATTTCTGGTGAATCTGTTGTTTGCTGAATGAAAAATAGTGGTGCAATACCAAGCAGTCTGGTTTGGTTCACTGTTGTTTGGCACAGTTTGGTTAAGGAAACCTTTATTTTGCCTGCATTTTCACAGCCAATGTCTGTCTAGTCTCACTTGTTGTAGAGGGAATTGCAACTCTTTTTTAGAGATCCAGATTATTTGGCTCAGCTTCGTAATCAGAGCTGGCCTTTCAGTTCTCAAATCACACTTCATTTAGTATTATTTTGGAGTAAAAAAATAAACACTAAAAGCCAATGGAGGAGGTCCAAGCTTTCTGCCAACAACGTGAAACTGGCCAGTAGTTGAGTTTTGACAACAAATGATGGTTAATGGAAAATAGTGAGAGAAAGATTTGATATTTCATCCCAAAACAGCTGTTGCATTTTATTTTAGATTCACACATTTAACACCTTATAATAAACAGTCTGGTTGGAGAATTTTATTCTCTTTTTGTTATTGTGCATAAAGAACTGTATATATGTATTACATGTAATGGTATTTCACTGTGCAAGCCCCTTGGGTGTCAAAAGTAGGGATTCAGTAAATATTGAGTAAACTTTAGATTTATAGACGAGTACTTTTACTTCTACCTAAGAATCTTTTTTTATTTTACCCAAATAACTACTTATATGTATGTTTAATAGTTTTCCACCTCTGCTAGTACACCACAAGGTTGGTTTGCTAAATAGTATATCTCCATTTCCTTTACTATGGCACCTTTTTGGGTATGCCCATGGTTAGCACTGGCAGACAGGTAGTGAAGATTCTCTCAGCCAATCAACAGACTGCAGTGAGTTGATCCATTTTTTAGGGTCAGGCAGGTTTGATGGGTACCCAACAGAACAGTATCAAAAATGCAGCTTAAGAAAATGGTAAAAGGACTTATTACACGTAATGTAATTATTTTTTCCTCTCAATATCTGGAAAGAGAGAAAAGCAGCAAAAGGTGATAGTTAAAGAGCTACAACCAATAAATATTACATAACCTTGATAAACTACTCAATGTTATTTAATTACAAAATCTGTTTTCTCCTGTAATTTGTTGAAAAACTGTAGCTCTAATGAAAGTTTTGTCCAAATAAAGAGTGATTAAGAACACATCAAATGCTACACCTTCTTTTACAGACATTGTACCACCTGAAAATCCTTTACCTAATGATTTTTATTACTTCTGAAAATAAAGCTCACAAGAAAGGTTATAATGCTTTCCAAAGTATTGAAACTTAACTTTGGTTCATTTTTGAAATCTTAGTTGAGTCTTGAGATATTTCCAAATTTGGCTAAGATTTTGAAGCTTGTGGTTTCTCTTCTTTGCACTGCACTGTGTAAAAAATACAATCCATAGATGGTAGACTCAAACTTAAAACTGAAGGTTATTTAAAAAGCTTTAAGTTTACACTTTTTGCTGCTAGAAAACTAGTACACCCTCTAGAGTTGATATGTTTGTGAAGGGAAACAGTGCAGGTATTTATTAGGCTGTCAGAGCAGAGCAGATGTCTGCTGACTGGTCATGTGCCTCCTTCTCTTTGTCCTCTCTGTCACATTCACTTACAACCACTGCAGATGGATTCAGCCCCCGGTGTCACACAAATGTTACACATACACAGATCTTTGACACTGATACTGTAATTTAACTAAAATACAGATAAGCATGCACATGTTGCTTATGGTTAGGAGAGAAGGTCAGGAGCATCATACGGTAAAGGAATAGTTCAGTCTTTGATCAAAGTGACCTTAATTTGAAAAAAAAAAGGCTAAGAAAGAAAAATACAAATGAGTGTGATTCTAGAGACTTCAATTGTGAAAAACACTCATGCATGTTTTTGTTTTTATTTTACTTTTATGATCATATCTCCAAATCTTATAGTGTCCAGCATGAGTGATTAATGGTATCTACACACGTCAGTGTCTAATTGTGAGCTCCACTGTCTCCACAGCCATCATCAATAAATCAGTCATTTATGAATGCACGCCTGGAGTGCGTGAGTTTGTGTTTGCTTCTCAGCGCAGACAGTGTGTGTTTCTGAAATTTCAAATATTCTTGGAACATGCTACGTTGCGGTTACACGATGGATTGAGTTTATGACTTGACATGTAAACCCAATTTTCACGTTTACAAGAGTACTGCAGGCGTAATGTGTTGTCATTGTCACATTCCTATGAGGGCCAATCACTAAGGACTGTCGGTGTGTGTGGTATATACTGTATGTCTGGCACTATGTGTGCTTATGTGTCTTTTGCGGCTTTATAAATACCCTAAAGTGACTCCAGATGTCCCGAGGCAGCACGCCGGTGGGTCTCATTCAACAGCAGATCTTTGACTCTGTTAATGCTTTGTATATAAACCTCTCATAACAACTCCCATTAGATACAAATTAAGAGCATGGGCAAGTGTGGACTCCTTGTGTGGGTTTTGCATTTACTGCACATGTGTCTAGTAGTGTTTTTTCCCTTAATAACTTCCAAACAAGTCCAATTAATTTGGCAGAATCCAAGAATTTTCCCTCTACTTCCAATACACAAAGTTATCTCTCATCCTGCCCTTTTTTCCAAAAGGTACAGAAATCCAGTTATTCTGGGTGTTTCATGCAGTTGTGTGCCTGCAGATACACTCCTGAGAGTGTGAACACCAGTTTTCCACAGCCATGCTGAACATGTTAATCTGAGCACTCTGCAGCTGTGACACACAGACGTACTCTTACTGGAAATCCAGGGAAAACAGTTTTAGTTCATCAGGATGGAAAAGAGCAGTAACTGGCTGATAATAGAGTGTATGTGTGAGAGAGTGAAGCAGGCTGAGAGTCTGGTCTATACACTGTCTGTCTGTGCAGACAAGGATTTGTTTTTATCAGCAGACAGTCAGACCTTGTAGGTGTTCAGATAAAACATCATGTCCTAATATGGCTTGGTTAGTCTCACTCACCACCAGAGGCTGTACAGGCTTTAAACTGCTCAGACTACTCATCAGGATTTTTTCCCCCTGCTGACTCTAGGTTCAGTCAAGTCAGACGGAAAGCCAATGGATAAATCTCGGTTAGCAGTGAAGACGTCTAGCCTACAGCGTTCCTCTTCTGATGCTGGGAAAGATCACAGAAATGGCACCAGCACTGGGGAGCAACGCAAACCTCCGTCCGGCCTTGTCAGACCCTCAACAGGAGGAAACTTTGGCTTTAAGAAGCCCAACACAGCTAACGGCACTAACAACTCCAGCACACCCACTGTCACCAGCACAGGTGGCAGCTCCATACCCTGCAACTCTACAACTGTGGGGAAGATTCCCAAATCATCTGGTATTCCTGTCAAACCAGTGTCTGGTGGTGGAGGAGGAGGAGGACGGAAGACAAGTCTGGATGTTTCAAACAGCGACCAGAGCGGTTTTCTCTCTCCAAACGCCAGAACGTCTCTCCAGTATCGCTCTCTGCCCCGTCCAGCAAAGACAAGCACCCTTACACTTACCCGACCAAGCTCAGCCCGTCCTGTGAGCACCACCGTGGACACAGGTTCAGGGCTGAGCAAACCATCAGCATCCCAGGGTTCGAGGCTCAAAGAGCCCACCTCAGGATCAGGGTTAAGTAAGTCAGGGGGTCGTGGGATCCCAAGCCCCAGTCCTGTCAATCAGACAGACAGGGAAAAAGAGAAAGAAAAGGCCAGAACTAAATCTGTGGTATCTGACTCTGAGTGTGGAGGTGGCTCTCTGAAGGGCAGCCCAGCTCAGACCCCATCTGAAAACGGAGGGAAGCTGCAGGGGTTGAGACCGCCGAGCAGTGGAAAGAGCATGGATCTGCCCTCACCTAATACACACAGGTACCAGAGCTCATGTTGCAACAATAGATATACAATGTACAGTCTCAAAAATACTGTGACATCTAGATTTTGAATATTACAAATATTAATTTACTTCAATCTGTTCTCCTTTGTCCGCAGGTTGTCCAGTGTACGCAGTATAGCTAAACCTCCCTCCATGGCCCAGCTGGACAAACTGAACTCCAATAGCCTGGATATAGGAGTTCATGACGCCCTCCCACCCAAGATCCCTCCCTACTCTAAACTCCAGGACCTGGCCAGCTCAACCAGCCCCTGTCTGACCCCCAGCCCTGCTCCCTTACTCAATGTGAACTCTTCTTCTTGCTTCTCCAGCTCGGGGACTGGTTTGGGTCCCAGGCAGGTCTCTTCTCTGGGGGTTGAAGTGAGCGCAGGGAGCACCTCTCCCCTTCTTTACCCTCGTCTGTCTGGGCTCCATCGCAGTATGGAGTCACTGTCGCTCCACATGAGTCTGGCCCCAGAGCCCAAGGAGAAGGAGAAGGAGAGGGAGAGTTTGGTGCGGGGTTACACCACCTTAGAGCCCCGAGACAAAGACAGACAGGAAGACAGTGGCCATCCTGCCAGCTGGAGTTCTGGAAGTAAAGTCTCAATGTCGCTCATTGATAGGTGAGAGTAAAATCTGATGAAAGACTACACATATTTGCATATTTTTGCAATCGAAATCCCATTAAATCAGTTTTTATGCTACAGTCAAGTATGGGCATGCAAATTTGTAATACTAATATGGAGCTACATCTACTGGCCATGTTAGGAACTGCAACAATATAATTCATTGTTTAGGGAGGGGAGGAAGGAGAGAGGAGGGTGTTTCAATATGTCCTGCACTATAGTCATGCTTTTCCCCTCAGCACCCTCTCTGGGGGGATCGAAAGGGGATTTTGAAAGCATTTTATGACAAATTTCAGCTCATTCTATCTAAAGAGCCTTTTTTGGACTGCAGTGTCATTTATGATGCCAATAAAAAACACCTTGTAACACAGAGATGACCTACAAATTAAAAGCACACAGATTAAAATGTCTGGTCATTTCAAGCTCAAAGAATTACTTGTTTTTTGCTGTACTGCACATGTTAGTAAAAATGTACAGTGTAATACACAAAAATATAGAATATAGTATAATAAGGATTAAAATACATTTCCATAGTTAACTCATGAGTTATCTGAACCACATGCATGCACTCTTTCAAACACGCTGCCTGATGGGTTTCTGGGCTGTTATTATTTCAGGTCTATTATCAGTGCTGCACAGGCCTCAATGACTGAAGTCATAATTAAGGGCTGACACCAGCTGTCTGACAGTCATACTGTGCCTCTTTGTGCCTGCTGCCTGTTTCTTGAGAGTTTAATAACTCCCTGCACCACTGGTTTAATAATGACATTGTTTAATCTCCACAGTTCTCAGAGAGACAGAAACACGCTGCCAAAGAAAGGTTTGAGGTAAGTGGACACACAAACACACCCTTACAACCTGATTTTCAGTGCTGATAGTTTGACACAATTTGGCCGCTGTCCATTATTCGTACAAGTACAGAGATACCATTGATAAAGTCCTCAGTGAATGACAGATGTGTTAATCCTCATTTTTCCTGTCAATTGTAATTCAAAAACCTGCCTTAATCCCCTCAAAACTCACTCATTGTGTATCCATGGGAACATTTTGTTTTCCATTGAAAGTAGTTGGTATAACATTGAATATCCCTTTAACATTTGAAAACAGAAAATAAACATTCAAAAGACATTTAATAACCTATACTTTTTTTTTACTGTATTTCGTTTTTGAATTGATATGACAAACATATTACATAAATTATACAAATAAATGTACACGGTCATAATAATGGAAAACATGTCTTCATTTAGGAAGTTATAAATGTCAAGAATATTTCACATTAAAGCAGCTTGTAATGATGTTTTGGTAGATCTATAATGAGGCATCCAAACTTATAATCAGTCTGCAGCAAATTCTAATTAAAATGTCATGTTAGGTTGTGAAGCTTGTGCTTAATTGCATTCAGGGCTGCTCATAGATTGGTTTGGCCCCTGAAAAACCAAGAGAATGGGTCCTCCTTAGTTTAGTTTATTGATTTAGCACTTTGCTAGCCTCCTGGCTAACAGTTACCTCATTTTGGACCTGAAGGTGTCAAACTATTACTGGGAATTATTTATTTGTGCTTCTTTTTAACTCCTTTTCAACAATTTTTCAGCTAATTTTTGTCACTTCTTATTGCCCTTTCTTGCCACTTTTAACCCATTTTTGCCACTTCACACCCTTTGTAGCTACTGTTTTGCTACTTTTAACCAATTTTTGCTGTTTTTTTAACCTTGTTTTTTAACCCTGTTTTGCCACTGTAGAGCAAATACTCCTGTTTTACACCCTGTATTACAACTGTTTCGCCACAATACACCCATTTTTGCCACTTTTAGCCCATTTACCAATGTTTTGCAGCTTTAAGCCTATTTATGCAACTGTTTGCCACTTTTTTTACCACCCTTTCTTGTCCTTTTAGCCATTATTGCAACTTCTTGCCTTTTTCACCTATTTTTGCAGATTTTTTATTGACTTTTAACCCATTTTTGTCACTACAGCATAAAAAAATAAAATCACATTTTTTGTTGCTTTGATAAGAGTTGTTGTTCTTCAGGTAAAAAATGAGACATAGTTATCACAGCTTAACTTTACAGTGGACCATGATTTGAAAGGGCCCCCAGTTTGGCGGGACTGCAGAAAGCTCTCCCCTTTGTACCCCTGTATGGGTGGCCTTAATTGTTTTGTATTTCTTGGTTTTTAGGCTTGCTACTGTGTTAATTTTGTAAGAAAACAATTTGACAAGAAAAATCCATTGACATCCTTTTTTTATGACTAAATAGAGTTGACAACATAAATGGTTAATATATTGACAACCAAAATAATAACATCTGGATTCAAAATGCCTTGATAAAGACAAAAGGATGAATGAAGCAAATTTCAGCACAAATGGCACTAATTAAGTCCACCACCTGCTCGAGGTGTGATTTACGAAACAAATCGCAGTGATTATCTTTAAGCATCAACACTCCCGTATTAGTTGCTAACTCTGTGCAGTTTGCTCCTGTTTCATGTCTGAATGTGGAGCTGAGCTGTCAGCGTCTCCCCTCTTTGTTGTACTGAGCTTCTTTCTCATCAGGACCAGGGGTGGAGCCAGTGGAAGCCTGGCTGGCCATGGATCCCCTGATATCTGGCCCTAAAATCCTGAAAAATGATTGACTATTTGTTTTGTCAGCCTTTAAGGGAAAGCTGTGATGTAGGGTTTTTTTCTTTAACAACTTAGCATATCTTAACCTGCATTGGAATTGTTTTCTTAACTTTAATACACTAAAGGTGTTAAATCTGAGTGGCCTGACATTTCTGTCTGTGGCACTTAGTGAAAAAGTTTGGACACCCCTGATCCATAATAACTAAAAGTTTTAATATTCGTCATTGATACAGTAAATTATTTTGACTCTGCCCTTTCCTGTGTTTGTAGTTTCAATGGTGCCTCTCAGGCAGAAAATGAAGGGAAGGAGAAAGGAGAGAGGAGACACTCTCATACTATCCTTGGTATGACTGACTCGCTCACTCTCCCATTGCTGTCCTCACCCACCTCCCTGCCCCGCACCTCTAAGACCAGTATGGGTGAGTGTACCTAATTAGTTGGTCAATTTAAGTACAAATCAGCTCCATCTCATTTAACACCTCTGGTTTCCCTCTAGTGCCCAGCCCTGTTGGCGGACCTCCGAGGATGACTCGATCAAACAGCATCCCAACACACGACGCCTCTCTGGAGCTGTACGGAGCTTCTCCCCTGGGCAGCACATTGTCACTGGCTGATCGTCCACGCAGCATGGTTCGCTCTGGATCCTTCAGGGACAAGGAGCAGGATGAGAGTAAGTCTGCCTATTTATATCCTATACAAAATGTTCTGTTAATTGTTGTTGTGTTACTCTGATTCTAATTTAGACTTGTTCGTTTATTTTGCTCTTAACTCTTTATTTCAGTGCATGGGTCGGTGCTCTCTCTGGCATCCAATGCTTCGTCCAGCTACTCTTCGGTGAGTGTTGGCAGCATGCAGACTCAGGTAGCTATAGCTTTATGTGGTACCGTGTATATGTTTGTTTTACACTTCATATTCTACACAGTACAGACAAAACTTTCTTCCTTGGGTTGCCAAATACCCAATACTCTCTTTCCCTCGCCTGTCCTCTCCTTTACCTCCTGTTTCTCTCTGTCCTGCCTAACATCTTGACTCTTATTCTCCCTGCTGCTATCAAAGGCTGAGGAGAGGATTCAGGGAGAGGTAAGTGTGTTCTTCTCAGCTCTTTCTTCTTCCCCGTCTCATTACCGTCCTTTCATCCATCACTCTCATCACTGTTGTCTGTGGAAAAACAAACCTGACATTCATCTCATGGTCAACACCTTTTCAACACATTGGTTGTATAATGTCAGCTATTTTTAACTCAAGTTACCTTACAGCTTCATGAAATATTTTTCTTTTTTACTCACAGCAAATCCGTAAGCTGAGGAGAGAGTTGGAATCATCCCAGGAGAAGGTGTCGAACCTTACAACTCAGCTAACAGCTAATGTACGTACTGCTGTGTGCCAACTCACTACTCCTTCATTTACATAACAATGCCAGTATCTGTTACCCTGTCTTTTGTTAAAGCCTCAAAAATGCTCTAAAAATTTACTTCAAGTCTTAAGGAAGTAGTCTCTAATTAGTAAGATTGGATTTTATCCCCATGTGTATGTCAACCCTGAGAAACTTCTTTCAGAGCACTGAAAACAAAGGCAAATATCCACCTTGTCATCATAAACATTTAGATTCCGACTTTCATTTATGATTAATAAATAACAAAAGACAGTAGTGGGTTTTCATACATGTAAAAGAAACAAAAATGGAAAACTTTTTTGAGTCAGTCACTTATACAGCAACCTACTGCTATTCAGCTAATCCATGTTTAAACATGGTCCCCATTAAAGGAATATATCAGGATTTATGAAGTTGGATAGTATGAGGTGCTAGGCTATAGTAGTGGCATTAGCCTCCAGTGATTTCCGTGTAATTTGATCCTGTTGTTATTACGAGCTCGGAGAGAGCTGGTGCATAGTGGCTGTAAATGGGAACGTGTTGTCCGCGTAAATTAACGAGTTTTACGAATAAATGGGCCAAGGAAATATGTTGGCTCGCCTGTCTGCTGTGTGGAAAACGTACACAACACTTAATTTCTCCCAAAAATCCCTCTGTGTCAGGCACTAATTTACAATGCAGCTTTCACCATTTTGTATCCTTTCGCCTCTGCATTATGTTTACGGTTCACACATCCGCCGGTGAGCTGTGTGGGTCTCAGTGTAGCAGGGTTAAGCATCGGTAACTACAACGCATTTTTGAGTTTTTTAATCTGTTTTCTTTAGATCCAGAAGATGCCGTGTACTTGCATTTATCCAGGCTGTTTAAACAAGCACACCTCCTGGACACCATACATATCAGCCATTAGAGGAAAAAGGCAACAGTCATAAGCTTACCTGGATGACAGATTTCCATTCGGCCCTTCAAGCCAAGGTCTGTTTTTCCAATTTATCTCCGGAAAGTTGAACAAGGTCCGCAAAACACCAGCGTTTAGGCAGGGAATTCTGGATGGAGAGTGATGCAGACTGCAAGTGTCTGTGAGCCGGTATCCTCTGATTCAATAATGTCCTGAAGAAGTGTCGCAACTACATCCCACTCATGACAACAGTAGCTCTCCGAGTGGGTTGGCATGGATTCGCATTCCACACCTACACCACCAGGTAACTCGGGATCTCTCCTGCTCTAAACTTTCAAATGAAGGTTCTCTGGTCTCTCTTACAGCCCGCTGTATAAGTCTTGTCTGTGTCCATCTGTATAAGTTCTTCTTCAGTGTACTCCAGTTCATATAAATATCCTCTCGTATCCACAGTAAACAGCACATCATCATCACTCGTGTCGAAATCGCTCATTATTTTTGATGAGGTGAGCTTGATGAGGTGTTATTATTCCTGAAGAAGCCCGAAGACCCACACAGCTGACTGGCGGATATGTGAACAGTAAACAGAGTATGGGTATGAGTACAGGCGAGCCAACATATTTCCTTGGCCCATTTATTCGTAAAACTCGTTAATTTACGCGGACAACACATTCCCATCTACAGCCACTATGCACCAGCTCTCTCCGAGCTCGTAATAACAACAGGATCAAATTACACGGAAATCACTGGAGGCTAATGCCACTACTATAGCCAAGCACCTCATACAACCCAACTTCAAAAATCCTGAAATATCCCTTTAAGTCTACATATTACTTCCCTGTCAGTAAGGTGTGTAATGTCCATGAAGTGTCATTGCAAGTGTCAGGATTTTAATGTAACACTGAACTGGTGAGTCTGGGTTGAGATCAGGATTGGGCGAAATCTGTTTTTTGATAACCTCAAACCTTCACACAGCACCATCACTATGACGATAATTAAAGCAATTCCGTGGCTATCTTTTAATACCTCGGGATATAGAATTACTGCCTATTCCAAGTTAAGATGTTAGAGACTATTAATTTGTAGTTGTTGGTCTTTGATAGAATTGGCTTACATTGACAAAAACATCAAGTTCCCGCTCTTTCACAAACTCTCTACGTTTCACACAAGGTAAAAAATTTGCCCTCCATTCAAACTTGGAAAGAGCCCCAGAGAGAGATTTATATTTGTAAACTGTGGCATGTCAGTCATACATCACTTCTGTAACGTGTCAGCACATTTCTTATCCATGGAAGAGCTTGAATAATGCTAACCTCCTCATGAACCTCTCCCTGAGCCACTTAGCTTCAGTCCACCCATACGTACACACAAAGGTTCCTCGTCCTTTCTCTATTCTGCAAGGTTGTCCCTGTACCACCACCCTGCCAGCATTTCTATTGGTCGAAGTGCAGCAGTGCTGCACAGACAGTATTCATAGCATTATGCAGCATGCATCAATCAAGTGTTTTCTTTGTCTTTGTGTGGATGTGAGTGTGTGAGGCTTTTTCATACGGTTTTGACCTTATTATATGAGGACAGTGAATATGCAAAACAGATGCTGGGATCACAACAGGATTAGGTGCTGGATTAATGACTGGGCTGAATCCATTATTTTACTGTATTAATGTATTCTATAAAGGAGAGGGAGAGTAAGTTTCCCTTCCTGTTGGCTTCTAAAATGGGTGTGTGTGAGAGAGAGAGATTAGGGAGGAGGTGGATTTTCCACAGGAGACATCCTGTTCCGCCTTTGTGTGTTATTCAGGGAGAAAAGGGCAGTGGAAATCTGGCAATTGACAGCAATGCAGATGCAAATTTCTTAGTATTTGAATTATTTAACCATTTTGAAGATACCCTCTCAAAGATCATTCTTGCATACTGTGTATATCTGTGTATTAAATATCTTTTGTCTCTTGTTATCTGCATCTGCTTTGGTAAAAATGCCTTTGTCTTTTCTAAACAGGCAAATCTGGTGGCTGCCTTCGAGCAAAGTTTGGCATTGATGACAACTCGGCTGCAGAGTCTGTCAATAAGCCACGAACAGAAGGTAATGTGACATCCACTCATCTCTATTTCAGTTAATCCTATTTCATATGTGACTCAGGACCACAAGCATAAAGAAGAACTGACGGTATTAACAAAGCAGTGACAAATAGCATGATTAGATTACAATAATCATGACTTTAACAGGTTCAATTTAAGAGGCAGCTGCTAGTTAACAAACAACTGTTGACTTCTCTGACTGTACTCACACAGTCATTTAACAAATATTGACTGGTTACATACTAATTAGTAAAAAACTTGATTTCAGTGACCTTGACATTAAACCCAGTAAAAAAAGAGTAAATGTAAATAAAATGAATTAAAGTGATAAAAAAAACAAGCAGATCCTAAAAGGCACTTAAAGTAGTTAAGGAATATAAATAAAAAGATACACAAATAAAACCAATATAAGAGCATAAGGGGGTAGTTAGAAGAAGAAATAAAAAGAGAGCCTTAAAAATCTTCAGACCTTTGTACTCCACCTTTCTGTCTGTCTGCTAAGCAGGCGGCAAAGAGCAGGCAGAGAACTGCTAACCCACATGGAGGTGACTTTGATCACAGCCTGCAGTGAGGAGCTAAATGTAGGTTAGAGGCCCAGGCTGCAGTCCCACAGGGTTACTTAGTACCCCAAAGTGCAAACAGCTTGCACGTGCTCTCACACCAAACACCACATTCCTACATTCTTCAGCCCTTTGTATCTGCGTTGGTGTGAGAGAATTGATCAACGCTCGAGGCGGTGTTCACTGTGTGTATAAATGTGAGGAGTCTCTCCCGGTGCTTCATGCCTTACTGCTCCCCCTGAAAGGCTCGTCTAGACCCTCCAGAAAAAAAAACTTTGTTGTTTGTGCCAGCGCACTGACCTGTGCAGCTCAGCCTTGAGCAGGGGTTTTTTAACTATGAAGAGACGGATCAGGCAGCTCCATTTAGAGAGGAGTGCAATCGACTCAAACATGCAAGAAACAGCACAGCAGGTTCTGTTGTTCTTGATTCTTTTTCTCTTTAAACCATTAACATTAGGGAGATCGAGGGACCTCCTAATGTTAGGTTTAGTCGTTGTACTGGATTAAAACATTAAACAACACCTTGCCTCAGAAATAAACTGCTCTATATCCTGTATATTTAGTCACAGAAGTCACAAATCGTGAAAAGTCTAACCATTCTTAAGGTCCATTTTATGATGCCTGATAGTGGTTTATAACTTTATAATCAGAGGTTGGCAATATAAACTGATTAAAACTACTGACTTTTATTAGTCACCAGAGACATGTGGAAATCTGTATTTAATATATCAAATGAATTTAACAGCATTAGGAGGGAAAACTGAAGAGTTTCTCCACCTTCCTTGGCTTCAATTGCTAAAACAGAATTTCTTAGCAGCCCATTCTATAGGACCTTTATAATGCAGGGGATTGAAAATGAAAATAGAAATCTGATTAATATTTGTTGATTTAAAAAATCTGCTTTTAAAAATCAATAAAGAGGGTGAAACTATTTTATACTTCTGAGGTTTACAAACAAATCCCTCCCCATTGCAGGGCTCATATGTGGTTTGAGATCCTTAAAAGTTCTTGGCTCTGATCTGAATGAACAGTTTCCTTATTGGCTAGAGAGATAAAATAGATCTGACGGTTGTTTTCAGAAGATAATTATACAATAATTGATGAATCAATGCTTGGAAAAATCAAAGTTTCTCTTAAGTATACTGATACTGGCAGTATCAGTCATCATTTTTCTATTACATTCACACTCCTGTGAAGAATTTCTTCAAAATTATGTTATTTGTCTGGGCAAATGTTTTACAGTTGTATAGCTGTGTTTCTTTTAATTTGTCATCCAGTCTATAAATTGCCTTAAAACATGATTTTTTTAATCTGAAATGCTTTTGATGTTTACAGAGCACAGTAGCCACGCGTCCCTGAGGTATTTTAGTGCTTGAAAGGTGCTTGAATTTGACCTTATAAAGATATATGAGCTCTGACGTCTTCATTGCTATTGTAGGATTCAGAGCTGATGGAGCTGAGGGAGACCATCGATGCTCTGAGGGCCAGGAATGAAGAAGCCCAGGCTGTCATACATGGCGCCTTAAACAACCCAGATAATATGAAAGGTTTGGAGATTGACAAGTTCAGTTTTCCGTCCTTCTGTAAGCTTCATGTTTTCCTGTTTTGATGTCTTGTTTCCTTGTTTACCAGACTTACGTATTCGGCGTCAGAACTCGTGTGAGAGCATCTCCAGTCTCAACAGCCTAACCAGCATGTCGAGTGTGGGTAGCATGAAGGATCAAGATGCAAAGAAGAAGAAGAAGAAGAGCTGGGTAAGAGCACACTCTGAATGTGAATCCATATTTTACTCTCTCAGCCCGGCCTCAGTCTGATGTATAAGCAGCACAAATCTGACAACAGCAAGTATGACTAGCCTCTCCCTCCTCTGTGTTGTTATTTTTCTGTTTTAGGTTTTTGAGGTGAGTGCAGTCATTGTGTCCAAATTAAAGCTCTATAATTTTCTATCATGCAGCATGATGGACCATCAACAGAGCCCTCAAGTACCCTCCATCTCTGCTCATTGACCTTGCAGACTATTTGAATATTTGATTTAGAAGGATCCTATGATTCAGTTAGAGTGGCAATCAGCAGACATGACGTTCCATAACAAGGCGTTTTCATTTTGTACTCACATTTTTCAATGCCATATTTTTCTTAATTTATACCATTCATTATTGTGCATTTAGTCCTTCTGTAATATCTTGTACAGCCTTAACAAATAACCTCGTCTTGCTGGGTCCCATCTATAAACATATAAATTGACTCTAACTTTGACTTTTTTTGCAGCAAAACATGAGGAATGTTTTTTCATTTTTGGGAAACACATCTCCTCTTTCTTGCTAAAAGTTTACACCCTGGTATATTTCTACTGATAGTGGGCAAATAAAGAAGCACATTATTAGCAGTAAGACTTGAAATAGATAAATAGCTGGCCTCAAACATTGCATCTAAAAAATCCTCCACTACCTTCTTGTCTCTTTCATGGCAAGAAAGCAAGAAAGTGTTTCCCAAGTTGAAAACTGTTCCTCTCATGTTGAGCATGTGTTGAAGTAACAATCCTAACACCTCTTTCTTTTTTTACTTCTTTTCCTAATAAATGTAGCAGTCCTCTAAATATCAGTCTAATTCTTTAACCAGCTCTCCCTGCTTCTCCCCTCTCCTCTGTGTAGTTGAGGAGCTCATTCAACAAGGCGTTTAGCATCAAGAAAGGCTCCAAAACATACTCAGACATCGAGGAAATCGCCACTCCTGACTCCTCGGCTCCCAACTCTCCAAAGATGCTTCATGAGGGGGGAGAAGGAGGAGAAAACGTCTCCTCAGCTCTGAAAACCTCGGCCTCTGCCACCTCTTCTGTGTGAGTACACAAAAACGCTTGAATCCCAATCTCAGGTCAAAGTGAGATAGCACTTTTAGTTACAAAGGGGTCTGCTTCTGATGAGTGCATCCTGTCATCTTCAGGATCATGGAGAGTACAGAGGAAGGAGACGTTGAGGAAACAGCAGTATCAGAGTTACGTTCTGAACTCTGGGTAAAAGAGAGAGAGCTGACAGACATCCGACTGGAGGCTTTAAGCTCGGCGCATCAGCTAGAGCAGCTCAGAGAAGCCATGAATAACATGCAGGTTTGTTTTTTTTTGTACCTACATTTTCAGTACAGTACATGCATTAATTATAAAGGTAATTATGTGTCGATATGATTTGAATTTAAAATATTTCACTCACTGTGTTCCAGGCAACAGTTGAGAACTTGAAGGCAGAGAATGACCATTTAAAAACAGGAAGTCAGCTCCATCTCCCAAGTTCTGGCCCCACCTCCTCCACCTCCCAGCCCTCAGGCTTAGCATCCCTCCTGGGCCCATCATTGAGGCAGCCAATGAGCATGTCCCTCACCAAGTCCTTCAGCCTCAGTCTGAATGATTGTAAAGATCCAGGTAAAACAAAAACGATTTCACCAATACTCAACTCACAAGAAAACATTCAAGTCAGAATACTGACGTCCTTTCACTTTTTGTTCTCCTTTCTTACAGATTTGTCTCCAGTTGAGACTTTAAGTGTGTCTTCCCAGATGGATGAGGTGTGCATGCGAGTTTTCATCCGTATTGGAGATCAAGCAAAGGTACACACCCTCAATAGCCTCAGTGTTTAATGTATTAAACCTCTCTAACTTAAACAGCTGAGACACTAAGCTTCCCTTCTTTCGCTATGTCTCTGCAGGATAGTAAACAGCAGCAGGAGTTCTACCTGGGCTCAATACTGATCAATGCAAGGACAGACTGGGTCTGTCTGGACTCCCTCATATCTAAGACCTTTAAGGTAAGTAAACAGTTGTTTTTTCTTAAATAGAAAAAAAAAAAACAGAAAGTCTTTGATTTTACAATTCTTTTCTCTTTGTTGTCATCAGGACTACCTGGCTCAAGTGGACCCCACATCTAGCCTTGGTCTGTCCTGTGATTCACTGCTCATGTATCAGCTGACACAGGGAGGGCAGAGGGTAATGGGAGGAGACAAACCTCAAACTTCACCATATTGTTGTCTCAGCGGTGGTTCGGCTAGAATTTTTGTCACCCTTAAAGGTTAGTGGGTGTCCTCAACTGATAGTAAAATGATATCATTCACTATCAAGATTTTGTTTCCTACCTCCTAAGAAGTCACTAGTCTTAGTGTATTTCAGTACACTCACTGTAACCCAGAGATTCAGCATAGTGTGTCAGCACAAAACTGTTTTATGCCATGGTTTTGCTCCAACTACTGCCACATGTCCTTGCCCACTGGCTTCATTTCTGAGGTGCGGCCCAGCTCAGCTCAGAGCAGATGGAGCCCAAGTTCATACAAGGATAAAGAAAATCACACAAACAACACGTTACCCTGTGGTATATATCAGGAACATGGCATGAACTGATGTCAATAGCAGACGCCAGACAGACTGTTTCATACATCCATTGCATGAAATATATATGATAACAGAGATGGAATCTGGCCACTTTTTCTGCTTTGCAAGGTTAGATGCCTCTGGCATGCACCCGAAAGAATGCAGCACACGCTGTGAAAAGGAGCAGTTTGCTCCAGAGTGCATAGCGTGAATGGGATGTTGTGTGGAAATTGAGGGTAACACTCACATGTCACACTTACTTCACACAGTTGCCTTTACTTTTTTGCTTTCCTTTAATTTTAAAAATTCAGTTTTTTTTTAATCTCTGTAATTTATTTAAAAGCAGATTTGATTGAAGATGTTGCCAGGGAGGTTATATGGTACATAGGTCAAACCTTGGCTTGTTGTCTGTCCACCTCCAGGTCTTAGAGAAAAATGTGTTGACTCTCTGGTGTTTGAGACTCTGATCCCTAAGCCGATGATGCTGCACTACATCAGTTTGCTGCTGAAGCACAGGCGCCTGGTTCTGTCTGGACCCAGCGGGACGGGAAAGACTTACCTGGCTCAGCGTCTGGCCCATTACCTCCTGCAGCGCAGCCAAAGCGACTTGTCTGAGGCAGATCATGAGCCGTGCCTCGCAGGTCGCGGTGCTGCCGTCACCTTCAACATGCATCGTCAGACGCAGAAGGTAGGACATAAATAGTATCTTCTAACTTATATTTTTGATCCTGTACAGAACACACTGGAGATTTACCTATTTCACTTCCACAGGAGTTGCAGTTGTATTTGTCCAATCTAGCCAATCAGATTGACAGAGAGAGTGGAGGAGAGCTACCACTGGCTGTTTTGATTGATGACATCAGTGACTCAGCAGCCATTACTGAGCTTGTAAACGGAGCTCTCACCTGCAAGTATCATAAATGGTGAGTCATATGAAATAGTTTCTCTATTTTACTGCAGAAATGAAATAAAATTTGGCTCAGGAAAGGATATAATTCCCTCTTTTGATATTTCAGTCCTTACATCATTGGAACAACTAATCAACCTGTGAAGATGTCGTCTAACCATGGACTGCACCTTAGCTTCAGGTGAGCACAAAGCTGCATATTCATGATTCCTCTGCTGTTCAACTTTTAAATGCAAAATAAAGCTTTTGTGTAGAGGGCAAAAGTAATATTTTTTTCTTATGATCACAGGATGGTGATGTTCTCCAACAATGTGGAGCCAGCAAACGGATTCCTAGTGAGGTACCTGCATCGTAAAGCTGTCGAGGCCTATCAGGAGAAAGAGCAGGATGCAGCACGTCACCAGGCCCTCCTACATGTACTGGACTGGGTCCCTCAGCTCTGGTATCACCTGCACACTTTCCTGGAGAAACACAGCACTTCAGACTTCCTCATAGGTAAGAAACATCAGAAAAAATGTTGTTAATTTGATATGCCACAGGAGTTGATTTAACAGAAAAATCCCCTCTCTCAGGTCCCTGCTTCTTCCTGTCATGTCCCGTATCAGTGGCCGAGTTCAGACAGTGGTTCATTGACCTTTGGAATCACTCCATCATACCTTACCTGCAGGAGGGGGCCAAAGATGGCATCAAGGTGAACATACAGAGATACTTTCAATCTACCAGTAATGGTAGCAGTAAAGGTTAATGCTCTCATCCTTTTGCTAACCTCTTTTTTTTCAGGTACACGGGCACAAAGCTGTGTGGGAGGATCCAGTGGAGTGGGTGAGAGGGACTCTACCTTGGCCAAATGCACAGCAGGATCAGTCCAGGCTCTTCCATCTACCTCCCCCCAGCATTGGTCCACCCAGTGAGGAGAAGAAGCCCCCCAAAGATACACCTCCACCCAGCACACTGGAGTCAGACCCACTGGTGAGGGGATTTTAAATGAGAAATTGTCTTGATTAAAGAGAGAATGGGAATTGTACAGTTTCCTTTTGATCATCTGGGTGTAAACTCTGCAGCACTGTTTTCTGTGACAACCTCAGAGAGGATGAGACGGACTTTGAATTTTGAACACCATAGTAATCAATGGGGGCGTGAGTTCCTCGGTGGCGCTGCTTAGGTGTGGGTCTGCCGCCTCAGACGGCCATTCTAGTTTCTTTATTTAATGTCCATCTGCTACTGAGGCTGAGAAATGCTGTATATTTTTTCAGGAAATCATCAGATTCTTGGAGGTTGCTTTCAAACAAAATTTAAGTTTTAGAGGGTGTTTTAATGGAGGAATTAGGTCTAAATAGGTTAAACTTTTATAAAACTATCATAATAATGAATTTTCATCCTTCATTCAAACTCATATATTTTTAATTTTTTTGTTTGCTGATAAAAAGCTGAAGAACTTGTCGCTGATGTCCTTGTATAAAGGACAGGTGTTTAGAAAAAGCAGCTCTGTTTCCATCTCCTGTTGGCTGCACTGGGTGCACAGTTTGTCTTCCTTTGGGATCCAGCTTTGTCTATGGCCTCCCCTCCTGATGGCGAGGCTGTTCTCACTGAGTCTGTACATGGTCAGACATTTCCTCAGCTGTGCTTCAGTCACAGTGCTTAAGTATTCTCTAACTTCATATTCCCCATTAAGGGACAAGTAACAATCCAGTTTCCTTTGTTTTTTGTTGATTCTAGCTGATGAGTTAGTTTTCTTTTGCTGTTGAATAATTTGGTTTAAGCTGGTTGGTTTTGTGTCTGAAGACTACAGGTGAGCAGAGTCTCTGTACCAGTTGTTTGAGGGGGAAGCTCTCAGCAGTCTCTCTGAAGGTCAAGGCCAGCCCTAACTGTAACCTAACCCTCTTCGTCCCTCCTGTTCTCCTCAGATGGCCATGCTGCTGAAGCTCCAGGAGTCGGCAAATTACATAGAGTCTCCAGAGCGGGAGGGCTGCTTGGATCCCACTCTGCAGGCTACACTCTGAGGACAGCACTCATCTATTAGTCTCATTACAGAACTATAAACTCTTTATTAAGATCAACACAACGAGTGTGGCCCTAAAGAGACTTTAAAGACTTGATAGTAAACTCTACTGTGTGCTCAATGAGCAGCAAAGCTAAGTGTAAAGGATCTACCAGAGATTATAGATGAAGGTTTGCTCTGCCCTGCTATTGGGACTTTGGAAAGACAAAGTGCTTTCAAAGGAAGCTGTGATGATCACGTCAGGGAACGACTTCTCTGCCCTCTTTTTGCTCCACATAAAATGTTGAATTTGCAAGTGCATGGTAACCTGATTAGTATGATGCAAAATATACATATAATCCTATCAGTCCTCACCCATTCTTTTCTGTTCCTAATGTTTTTATTGGCCGATACTTTCCAAAACTTTTTGGTGCTTACAGTTCTGATTTTCTTTGAAGGTGCATGCTCTGTTTCAAAAATAATTCATGATAAGTAGGATCATCACGCGACAACAGCCAAAAATGCACTTTATTTTCTATTCATAGAAATTGGACTTTAGGAGGCTGTGTCAGTGATGGTGTATCAAAAAGGAGGATGAGTTTGGCCAAATTTATGCAGTTCACTAGAAATCCCTCTAGATGGCAGCATCTTCCTTGCTCTGCCTCTCCTGCTGTGCGATGTCTGACTTCTCAAAGGTGCTAAGAAAAAACAGTCTTGGCACCACAGCTATGAAAATGGCCTTGAATGTTTTTCTTTTGCAGTTCAGCCATTGAGTCAATCATGGACCGAATGTCAAAGATGTAAAAGCAACATGCATGGGTTAAGATTTAAGGAAATAGTGAGGCAGTGTTGGTTTTTGTAGAAATGTCATAAATGGACTTAGTAGCCACTGGTTTCCTCCTGTTATAAATCCTCAACATGCAGTGTTATCAACTCAAGAAAACAACAATTCTTGTTTTATCAGGCCGACACTTCTGGCTATGCTTGCGTGTACTCTGTAGTTATAGATCAGTTTTAACAGAATTTCTTGTGATAGATGAGGATACAGCTTTGAAAATCTTGATTTTGTAGGATTTTATACTCAAAAACCATGGGATAACAGCAACTTCCACCTATAGGCTTCATATCCTCAACAAAGGCTGAGGTTTTAAAATTTATCCACCACTGTTTGAATCATTTCTCATTCATTTTATCACAAAGAGGGAAAAAACTGCCATCAAGGTATTAAAAAATCTGCAAGCTTTTTCTTCCCGATTGCATTTGCTTTTTATACCTTTGATAACATTTTTACAGTGTAGATATCATGATCCTTCCCACACTTGTCAAGGATACTGTCTGAGTAAGGGCTGATGAAAGGTTGAAACTCATCTTTTAAGTGGCTTCCTCCTTTTCTTTCCCCTCATTGGTTTGCACATAATATATGTTAGAGTTCTAGATGACAGAGTATTTATTGCTCATATCTTTGACTGTTCTTGGGTGAAGGAAAACAAATTAAAAAGATGTGAAGTAGAAGGGATCTTCTTAAACCTCCTGGCCCCCTATGCCCTAAAGTACCTCAGACTGCCGTATTCTGCCCAGATGTTCCTCTACTTCTCCAAACAGGGTGCTGGTGTAAAGTAGAGACATGATGCCTACTTGTAACTGTGCCTGAAACACAATTTGGCCTGAAGCTGCATTTGGCTGCTTTAATTTACCACATGGAGGCCTCAGTTTAGAGGAAACATCATCACTTCCTCTCACCTACTCTGATGTCACTTTATATCGTCACCTAGATGCCCAATTGAGTCAGAGAGTGTTTTTTATGTGATCTGAGCTGTCGGCTCAGGTGATGTTTGTGTGGGTAGGAATTTGGGCTGCTTGTGTCACTATGTTTAAACTAAAGAGTGAGAGATTTGACATCTTTAAAGAGTTTCCTGAGAGTTAGAAGCAGATGTGATGTTGATCCAGGTATCCTTAATGTGTTTTTCCAAAGTTTATTTCATTGGACCTACCACACTTAACCTTATCGCGGGAGGGATTTTTTAAGAACTGGATATCTTCCTCTTTTTTGTTTTTAAGAGCTGACATTTGTTTTAGTTTTTTTTTTCTTATGCAAATATTTGTAAAGGTTCTTTTTTCTCTTTTGTACATGGCATCATTATTGTAAAACTGTAAATAGTGCATCTGCGACAACAATCATTAAAAACATGTCTATATGTAGATCTGAGAGAAGGCATTGTACTTTGATGCAGAAAATGAGCATCTTTTGTGGATTTATTGTCTTCCTCCAGTAGGAAGGAGCACTTGGCTTGAAAGGAGGCCTAAGAATGGTTTCATGACATGTCTCTATAACCACATTAAATCTCATATGCCTAACATTGAGCAAAGGACACAATAAAGTCATGCCATTCTTCACACCACCACTTGTCTCTGCTTTCTGTTATTTCAATGTTGCCCACTAGAGGGCGCTGATGTCTCTTTATCAGCATTAAACGAGTCCGTATCAGTTTAATTTATTTGCTTTTTTTCTTCTTGGGGATGTTTTCAATTTTACTTCATTATGGCTTTTATAAACAAGACAGGTAAGAAGAAATTAAGCTCTGTCATCAGAACAAACCAGCGTAGGTTAAAACTTGTGTCGCTAAAGTGGGTTGGGGGTCATCAGTGGATGGGTGGAGTTGTTGACAACCCCGCCATCGTCCTCGACTATATATATTACCTAAAACCCTCATGGCTCTTTCATTTAGAAGACTGGCCGTCTGTCAGCACGATGCCAGGCAAACCAGCCCCAATCAAGAAGTCCCCAGCTAAGAAGGCTGCCGAAAAGGCACCTGAGCCTGTTCCCGTGGAGGTTCCACCTGCCGAAGCCCCACCTGCAGAGGCGCCATCCGCGGAAGCTGCACCTGCGGAGGCAGCCGCTCCCGCTGAGGGGGCACCGGCCGAGGCGGCTCCAGCCGCAGCGGCCGAAGGGAGCCCTCCAGGTACCGCTAGGAGTCGATACACCTCAGGCTAGGGAGCTATGTGAGGGGTTACAGAAACGGAAAAAAAGCCGCTGCTTTCACAAGGAAAAATAATTTTGGATTTATATTTATTTTTCATATTTATTTTATTATTAGGCTTTTTTTTTTTGCAGGCCTACGCAAACTACCTAAAATTAACACAAAGCCGAGCTTGAGAGTGCAATTGATTGAATTTTTGGACCGTGCGATATTAAACTATATTATGTTGCCCATTTATTCATATAAGTAAAGGCAAATAACTCAGAAATCTCTCTGTGTATTGCATTGGTTTTGTAGAACCACACTTAATAATCCAAAAATGAATCAACTTTTAATAATAAGCTAACCCTTCTCTTTTCACTCATTTCTTTGCATGTACCCAGTAAATTAAACTTGAAGTTTTTTTGTATTTGTGGAAAATGTAACTGTATTAAGGGTAAAGCCTCTAATATCCAGTGAAGTGTGACAATATATTCTTTCAAATTCAAGGTCTGAATTGTGTAGATGCATCATAATCTGGATAAGATCTAATACACCTGCTTCTCTTGGTTAATCCAAATTTTATGAATTAATTTACCTTGGCAATACTTTTTCTTAAGTTAAATAAAAATTCCCTGGTTGAAAAATGTGTAATATAACAAGGAGTATTAAAGTTGCATGGGGCTTACATGATTAAAAAATTTGGACCCACCATGATTTGTACATCACCACCAAGGACCTGATGAACACAGCCTCTTATACTCTGTCTGCACAAATTAGTGTTCATCATATTTCTGGTGGTAAAGTGCATCAGTGGTGGGTTTATTTGAGTGACTGCTGTTGTCTTTGTCCGCTAACCTAAACATGTAACCCCTAACTTCAGCTGATGAGACACCCGCTGAGGAGGGAGGTGACACTGCAGCTCCTGCTGAGGGTAAACACACTACAGACGTCCAACATGCAGAGCACGATGTGTGTGTTCGTGTCCCTCTGTGCACAACAGTTACTGTATATGTGTTTGTCTCCTGATCCATATGTAGTCATTTTTCTCCTTTTTAAGCTTTCATGAAAGCTTTATCTTTGTATTAGGCCTTGTGTTTTTACTTTGTAGTGGGACTTGTTTGGTATTTATGCGTAAATATCTAGAAACATATTCATGAAACAGTTTTTGTGGTATAAAAACACTGTTTTTGTTGCTGTGACTACAAGCTCCCCACCCTGCCTTGTCCTGCTGCTTGCTTCACTGGATTATTTCCTTACTAATTAGCTTGAAACCCTGCATGATTAAAACTATAATGTAAACCACTAATTAGCTTTCCTAATGGCATTTTAATGCAAGCTGCTGCTCCCGCTGCTGAAGACGGTGCCGCTGCTCCAGCTACAGAAGCTGCAGATGCTGCAGGAGCTGCAGAAGCTGCAGATGCTGCAGGACCTGCGGAAACTCCTGCAGATGGTAAACAGAAGCCACCATACAGACATCAACATACTGCAAAAACACCTAAATGAATGGCAAGCAGTGATAATGCTTTATTAAACACCTCATGTGACAAGAGCTATTCATCATGCTTTCCCAGCCCTGAGGACGTTGAATTTCCACAGGGATCATCAAAACTATATGGGAAGAAGCTCTGGGTGTTAATCAGGTCCTCATTGCTGGTGTTTGTTTCTAAAACTGACATTAACCTACTGCTTGTTTGATGCTAGCTGCTCCAGCTGAGCCTGCTGTAGTTGAAGAGCCACCAAAGGCCCCCACGCCCCCACCTCCTGCAGGTAATACCCACAGTACGCTCTTCATTTAGCTGCGCTGAAACCCAATCAAAGTTTTACTCCTTTCTTTTTTCCAGTTTATTGTTGTGTGTGACAGAAAAGAGTTTCACTTTTAGAGCTGAGAATGGAAAATAATTGACAGTCTTTAAAATGTTATTTAAAGCTCCTGAGAGGAACTTTTGTTGTATTGATTTTGGCACCCCCTGTGGACAAAATGATCCCTATTTTCCCTTTGCTGATTTTGCCCCATACATACATATGTAAGTCAGATTTTTAACGGAAAAAACTCACTCTGCTTCTTTTTACAGTGAAACTGACCTCATATTGAGAATATTTGCTGTGTAAAACTTTGAAAAAGGCTGTTTAGTCAGTGTTTACATTGCTTTTACGTGCACTGATAGAAATAATACCTATTTTCCCTGAAGGTATTTGTTTTTAACACCCAAACAGTAAATTTACTTGAGCGTGAATAGCACTTTACTTTTTGTAAAGTGCCCATCAGCATTTACTAGTCTCATTCATATGGATTCACATCACTGATTAGGTGAAATATTCTGCTTAAATATTAAGGTTGAATATCTGGCTCGAGGACAGATTGACATGCAGATGAAAGAGTTTGAGGTCAAACCCCGACCTTCTAGTTTAGAGACAACTTTCTCTACCGCTGATCCACCATGCTGACATCCCTTTACATCTGTGGTTCTCAGCTAGGCTAATCTCAGGTCCCAACTCCTAATCTTCAATAAGGGATCATGACCAAAATTACTGAAAATTTTCACCATTTAAATTAATTACCTCCGCCAAAGAGGTTATGTGATTGGGTGTGTTACTTCGTTTGTTCATTTGTTCGTTTGTTAGCAACATAACTCAAAAAGTTATGGACAGATATTGATGCTAGAATACTTCAGGTAGTAACTTATTGTAAGGTTGAGAGGAAACCTTAAAAATGAAACCAGAATAATGATAATAATTAATCAAATCTAGAGAGAAAATTAGCTGTACTATTCTTGCTTTCATTATGTGGTATCCCTTTATGTGATTTTACGTAAAAAGAAAAATTACTATTGGCTGAGTGGGCAAATGTCTTTAATAAGTCAAAACAAATCCAGTTCCCTTTTTGGTTATTCTTTATATTTTGAGTAATGTTTTGGATGTTGAATTGGACAATTCAAGACATTGATGGCATCACCTTGAGCCGTAAAAACTTGTGATTTAAATGTTTTACAATTTTAAAATGATGGATCTATATTTAAAACCATAATCTGAATTGAATCGATAAAGGAAGTACTTCTTGTTTGCTGTCTGGTGTGTAATTATGTAGAAAAATGAAGATGATGTTGTCACTTCAAATGTGTGTATGCTCAGTATCCTCTCAGCTCGTCTTGCTGTTGTCTGTCCTTGATTAACCTGTCTGAATCTCCCTCAGTGCCCACCAGCGCTCCTCTGGAGGTGTCTGTAGAGGACGTGAATGACTCCAGCCTCACCATCAAATGGAAGACCCCCGAGACCATCGGAGACTCAGGCCTTGACGGATACACCATTGAGTACTGCAAGGATGGAAGTAAGTCTGTGTGAGAGAGAGGCTGCACCTGTCCCCAGAGTGTCAGAGGGCAGATAGACTCATAGCAGTGTCCAGGCCGTATACGGCAGGCAGCATTTCCCCGGCTGTCACTGTATCTCCTCACACCACTTTTAGAAGCGCTTGTTTGCTCAGATGACAGCGAGCCCTCTGAGGTTTCACGGTGACGGCCAAAGTGTACTTTTTATGGGCAGGTTGTTTGTAAACGTGTGTCGGCAGGCGATAAACCACTTAACATGTCCCATTAAGAGATCTTTTACACTCAATTCAGCAGAGAAGTCTCAGGAAAAAAAATGAGATGCAGCCTGAATGAGCTATCAGGAAAAAAGTGAGAATTACATTCTAACACATCCCCTTGTTTTGTTTTTTTATGCTCCAGCTACAGACTGGGTCACAGCTCAGGAGGAACTCACCCCAGCTAACCGCTTCTGCATAAAGAATCTGACGGCCGGCGACCTGCTTCGTGTGCGTGTTGTGGCTGTAAACCCCGGTGGCCGCAGTGAACCTGGTACACTGGCTGAGCCGGTGCCAATCCGAGAAATTGTCGGTGAGTAGCGGCCAATGTCAGTTTCCAGTCTGCGCTACAGACCACTTACACTCGTGTGTTTAAAAGGAGAACTTCAAAAATAACAGATAAAAACTTTGAGAATGTACCTAAGAAGCTTAATGGTCAAAAAAGTGTCAAATCCTTGAGTCTAAAATGAAATAATACTAAACATATTTGAGGTTTTCTCTGGTGTTTTTAAAGACAGCTTTAAAAATGTCTTGTCTCCAAGCTCTTTATCAGGAGCTCTCTGATGGTTGTAACTTATGACCTATCCTTAAAATACTCATGTTGCAACCCTGGAGGTATTAAGTGTTGTGGCCTCAGACGGACTGCACAGATGTGTGTGCATAAATCCCACAGGTGCTGACAAGACCTTTCATTGGCTGTAAATCTTTCTTTCACTAACACGTACTCACTTCTTCAGACATTAGTGAAGGATTGACAGATTAGAAAATAAGCAAGTCACGTGCTTCAGCTATTTAAACTTCCATTTCAATTCATTAAATAAATAGAAACAGGGTGCCAATTCAGCCTAGGTGGTTAGAGCAGGCGCCCATGTGCTACAGTCCTTGACAGACCGGTCGCAGGGTCAAATCCTGATCCTGGTAGTGTTTGGTGCATATGTCCCCCTACTCTCTCCCCACATATTTCCTGTCATTCTTCGGCTGTCCTGTTGGAAAGACACAACAAGCCCAAAAATAAGCTTTAAAAAAGTTCAAATTAATGAAAATATGAATATACAGAAACAATCTTTGGACTGAAGCTACTTCTGACTGTATCCTGAAGGACCACAAGAGATCTGAACTTCACATTGAAAAATACCTAATTATCATAAAAAAGCTCTTTTGCTCTTATCAAAATCAGTTATTTTAAACACGCTTCACTCACATGAACAACAGAATATCAGACAAAATAGCAGCAGGGACAATGAAAGGACATATAGAAAATATATGTAAATCTATGACATATTTTGCAAAAGCATTTTTTTTTTTGAAAAAAAAAAACAGAATTTATTGGTGTGTGCTCAAAATACAAGAAACTTAAGCTAAAATCGGAAATAAAGATGGCATGTGCACTGCACGTTAAAATGACGGCCACATTAGGTTGAAAATAGAAGGAACACCAGAACTGTAGCCAAGATGCTTTCTGACTGTTGTAGGACACAGCTTGTAATATTTGTATTTATCCAAACCAAACACTGTTACATTTCAAACATTTCTCTGAATGAAGTGTTGCATTCTGATCTGAAAGGTATGATTCCTCCTAAAGTCTTTCACTTCATGATTTGTTTTGACATTCACTCTAATACTAAGAACAGATGGCTGTTTCTGATTGTTAGCGTCAAACCTGCATCTCTCTCCTGACTGTGGTTTGAACCTCAGTTGTCTCTATAAATTGAGGTTAATGAAGTTTAATTAAACTAACTATGGCTTTAAAAAAAGCTGAATGTAACAGCCTAAGAATTGGAAAAACTTTCATTTAAAACTGTAACTTTTTGACTGAACGTCACAACAGTTTCATAAACATTCAATTCTAGCTATCAACACTTGACAGTTTTCCTACTTTGTCTTTGTAGATGTTTTGTTTTGTAGATATCCAGTGCTGCTCTACAATTATCCTCCTTTAAATACAAGGAATACATATATATATATATATATATATATATATATATATATATATATATATATATATATATATCTCTAAAGGCCTGAGTTTAAAATAATTTTAGTATTGCATGTTTTGTATTCCAAGACTGTGAAGGATTCCCAAACAGTGCAAATTAAACAAAAAAAAAGATGTATAAGTGAGCCAAAATCAAGCCAAATGCAGAAAAATACAATTATATACTGTACATGTGTGTTTTTCCATTTTTAGCTGTCCCACTGTAAAATATTTATGAGCACAATTGATTGGAACAAGATAACATGGACTGCATTTTTATGGAATGAGTGATTTGCAGATAGAAAAAATATATGGAGTTTTTTCCTTTTGAAAAAAATGCTGAAATAATGAACATTTTACCAGTGCCAGCACTGTACAGTATGGACCTGTTGACAGGAAACAGAAACTGTAAGAGAGCTTAAGAATCACACTTCCCACACAAGGTGATTGCAATGCAAAATTTGCCTTTGTTTGCATGCTATCATGTGACAAAAAAAGCACGTAATGATGTCATGCCGGTATGATCATGGACTATTAAGGTTTAAATTCAGTATTTGCTCTTGGCTTCACAGATTCTCAATCTTTTTTTTGTTAAATTATATTAAAAAAATGTCCTCAAATTAGCAAAAATAAAAAATATTAACAACCCAATGTCTTTAAGTGGCACTTTTGGATCTTTCCCGCTCAGCTGAAGTGATGTTTGTTTTGTTACTAGAGCCCCGAATTTCCATCAGCCCTGACTCACATTGATGGGGTGTCGACCTGAGCCGACATGCCCCACTTATCCACTTTCAGCAGCACAGCTTACCGTCTCTGAGCGCATTTCCTGGTTGGGGTTCAAACCTCGGCGGACAAACAGGAAACTTTAGCAGAGAAATGCAAGTTATGCAATTAGATCTGCTGGTCAAATGAGGGGAGTGAAACAAGAGCCTAATTGATGAATTCTGGGTGGTAAATTCAGCTGTGTGTCCTGACCAGACACCCATTTATGCACTGATAAAGACATGCTGTCCTACATATGCTGACAGCCCCCCACAAAGACACTTTATCCAGAGACAAAGACAGGGAGAGCAGGATGACTCGCTGCCTGCTGGATGCTGTAATGTTAGCAACACATCCGGGCATTGCTGGGAAGTGTGCTGATTAGCAGGGATTAGAGTTTGAGCCAAATCTGGATGCAGAACTGATCCTCATGGGGATGATGCTTTAGGCAGCCAGATACTCTCCTTCTCTCCTCTTTTTTATCTAAAAATGACACAATCTCTGTTATGTTAATGATCAGTTCTACTGAAAAGGACAGGAACTAAACTCATTTCATAAGACAGATGCAGGCAAATTAATGTCTAAATTCTATAAAATGCATTGAGAATGTTGAGTGTGGAAAGGCCTCTACTTTTGTTGCTGTGGTGTCAGTAAAATTAGATTTTTTATTTGTATCACATGAAAGTTTAAATTCTGGTATCCTGACAATCCTACAAAAAGATGGACAGGAAGGTTAGTGGGGTTATTTTTATTGGATGAGGAGGAACAGAGGTCATGATGAGGGTATCAGTTTGGTCGTTTCTTGTTTCCCGTAAGCCCACTGAGCTTTTCAGGCATTTGCTGCTGATGCACAAACATGCTAGAGATGCTGTTCCTGATACTTAGCACCCATCCCAAACATGACCATCCAGCTCTGAGGCTCAGTAGATCTCTCATAAAGCTCAAACCACAGTGAAATTTCATCCAGATAATTTTATTCACAGCAGGGACCTCAGCAGTTATCAGGCTCTAGATCTAGATGTCTGCAATTTGCAGTTTCTAGTGTTTGGAGATGCGATGTTTGACCACTCTGGCCAAAGCTGAAAGTGATGACATCCTCCTGCTGCTCCTTTGTGCATGACAAGAGGGAACACGTGTTGGTTTATATCCTACTGTCTCATCACCAAAGCTATTTTTAAGAGCTTCAGGACATAGGGTCTTCCTCTTTAGACTGTCTCTACCCAGATACCAGACGTCTTTTCCTCTCACACGCAACATTCCTCATGTTTCATCTCCTATCTCCTTGTTCATGTTTTTCAAGAACAGCACATTTTCTGATCTTTCTGCTACCCTCAGCACCATGAAAATGCCTGTTTCTCAAGTTTAAATCACTGGACTATGTTTAGTGTTAATTTTAGCTCATTCAGTCATGTTGTCTGGTCAGACTCCTCCAGCAGTAGCTGGTCTATTTACAGGAGGTCTGGTTGAGCTGACGTTTCAGGCGAACATGACCCCAAATTGGACGTGCCCTTTGCACACTTTGTATGCTGTACACCAGTAGCTTGTACTGCTAGTTAGGCATCCAAGTTCTGCAACAGATCAGCCAATAAAAATAGCAAACAGATGATGTAAAAGGCTGAAAATTAAACACGTCTGTTCCTGTTTTTCAGACCGTCCTAAGATCCGCATGCCACGCAACCTCAGAGCTCAAATTGTCAAGCAAGTTGGAGATCAGATCAACCTGGTTATCCCCTTTTTGGTAAACACAAATCAATTTGGCACATGAAAACCGAAGCAGTTTGCACAAAAATCCTCACATGCTTTGCATTTTCAGGGAAAACCCAAACCTGTGGTGTCCTGGCTGAAGGATGGTCAGCCTCTCGACATGAAGCGGGTCAACATCAGGAACAGCGACAAAGACAGCATCATGTTCATCCGCACGGCTCAAAGGGAGGACTCTGGTGTTTATGAGATGTCAGTGAAAGTGGACAGCTTTGAAGACAAAGCCACTCTCACGCTCCAGATCGTGGGTGGGTCACATGTGTTTACATTTAATCACACATGGACTCCCATTCACACTTGATTCTCAGACTGCTGACATGCAACGACAGAAATACAAAGCACAAATACATAACCATCGCACCTCTAACAAGGCCGACCTTTGACCCCAGAGTGTTTGACCCAGCCTTCAGCTGTTGCTGTTAAAATGTGCAGACAAACATCAGACACATTACCTAACAAATAAACTGTTCACCTGTGATCTTAAAGGGCAGGGAGGGGGGGCATTAGGTGCTTTGATGGTCAGACTAGTTAAAGGTGTATGTCTTTACACTAATGATGTGTCTCCTCAGAGCTGCCCGGCCCTCCTACCAGTGTGAAGCTGGTGGACACCTGGGGCTTTAACGCTGCTCTGGAGTGGACCGCTCCCAAAGATAACGGCAACACAGAGATCACAGGATACACTGTGCAGAAGGCTGACAGGAAGACCGGGGTATGTGAGATGCTGATGTGCACATACGTCCAACCAATCACATTCAGTTATTTGAAATGGCACCCATACGCCTGGTTCAGGAGAGTTTACAGGCTGGAGATACTTAGAAAGGTTTTAGTTTGTGCCCCTTTGGGCATCCTAAAAGCGCCCTGCAAGTAAGACACACTTTTGGGTGCCAGTTTGGCTTAGGGGGTAGAGCAGGCATCCTTATACAGAGGCTATAGTTGTCAGCACGCTGGTTGCAAGATCGGATCCCAGTCTAATGGCATGTTTGGTGCATTTCTTCCCCCACTCTCTCTCCTCATATTTCCCACAAAAAGTAAAGGCAAAAAATAATCTTTAAAAGAAAGATTAAGACGCTTTTTATGAAAGTGAGGCTACCTCTCTTAAACTGCACTTTATGAATTTGTCCATATTTCTTTAGAAAGAGAAAGAGCCATCTTTAGGGCCTCACTGAATGGACGCTGAATCATGCAGCTGGTGTTTTGCAAAGGGTGATGGGCGGTATTGTAAAGGCGTAGATAGTTGTGACTTTTAGCCTGTTGCTCCCTGTTTTTTCACTCAGAATAATCTACTAACATCAGAAACTTACAGGCTACATGCCAACCAGTCCCAGGTTAGTGTCCTTAGTCTAAAAAGGTTCAACTTAAAACATATATAGTCCTAATATAAAACTAAGACAGCTACAAGTACACTAAAGGATAGAATCAGCCAGAACAATAAGTGTGATGTCTTACCATATGAAATACAGAACACTAGAGAAACGGAAAGATCTTGTGGCCCGATCAAATCATTGGAAGTCACACAAGCATCAAAGAAAAAGAATGGAAATTGTACTCAAATTATTTGACAATCATCCCTTCAGCTGCAGAGTTTTCCAGAATGCCTTAGAGCATTAGACACTTTTGCACCATGAGTGAAGTTCCCCTCTTATATAGGAGAAGTCCTCCTGCCACCGAAGAGAGATGCATTTTTTAATCTAACCTTTTATCTCCTTTATATGGAAGCCCATTTACACCACTTAAAATAGAAAAAAATGTGAAAATTAAACAATTCTTTGAAAAAAATCAAAATTATTAAATAGTACGTCATCATTATGAGATATCTGCCGATACCGATATCGTACCAATATATCATGTATCGTGAGTACGATACGATACGATACGATACGATTTATTGTCCCATGGGGAGATTTGTCTTGAACTTAGATTCATTTTCCAACACAGGGCTAAAAACCCCACAGAAAACATAAGTTGCACGTTACCCAAATTGCACAAGTTCTGATAGAAATAGGGATAATAGTAATACATTGCAGTACAGACATAAGGAATAACACAATAAAAGTGATAAGCGAAGAAGAATACCATGGCATCACTGGTTAAAACTTTACTGATAATATCCATTGAAGTGTCAAATATATGTAAAACAGTCTATGTGTGCTGTGTGTCTTCCTGCAGGAATGGTTCACAGTGTTGGACCACTACCACAGACTCACTGCCACCGTCTCAGACCTCATCATGGGAAACTCATACTCCTTTAGAGTGTTTTCAGAGAACCAGGTGGGCATCAGTGAGAGCTGTGCTATCACCAAGGATGTGGCCACCATCCAGAAGACAGGTGACCTCCCTGACTCTTTTCTTAACTCCCCTAGGCGTTTAGGGGCATGGCTGAGGTACAAGTGGGTACTTAATCAGCTGCAGGAAGTCTGTGGGTCTTGTTATCGTGTGTTGAGTGGGTGTTGGAAGTGAAGACTTGAGGAGTGGAAACCGCCCTGGCACTGCTTTAAAAACATACGTGGGTAGCTCTCTTGGCCAGTGCTCAGCTCCTACTCAAATACATTTAAGAGGCTCTGACAACATTAAGACAACTGGCAGAACAGATGCTGCTATGGCTATGAGTGTAGATGTGTGCACATGTTTATGTGCAAGGTGTTTATACAGTATTTTTATGGACACAAATGTCAGTCAGCCTTTGGATGTATTCTTGCTGCTTTTACCCACCACGTTGGTCATAGCTCAGGTTTCCTCCATTTCTCTTGACCATTTCTGTGATGTTTCTAGACCTTGATTGAAGTCCATCTTTGGTATTGTCAAATATATGACTCTCAGACTGGAAAAAGCAAGATAAACCCAAAACTGAACTGTTTGGCCTCAATTCTAAACATTATATTTGGAGGAACCCAGGCACCACTCATCACCTGTCAGCAGTGACGCATAGTGGTGGCAGCATCATGCTGTGGGGTGTGTTTTTCAGCAGCAGGAACTGGGAGACTGTCTGAATATGATACTTGTTGTATCATATTAAAAAAAAGAGGCTGAAACTGCTGCCATTGGTGCTCAAAGCACTGAGTAAAGGGTTTAAATACTTCGAAAATATGTTTTATCACTTGGGATTGACTGAGAAAGCGTATTTAAAAGAACACCCACTGAGCACAAGTTGATGAGCACGGCTTTACACTAATCTTCTCCAGTGAACTGTTTCCTTGATCAACATGATTTGATTTTAGCAGTTTAGCTACCTGTGACTTTGGCAGAACATTTTGGAGAAGGTGATTTGAAAACAAGCTGTGTCCTTGTGCACAGAGCAAGATAAACAAAGACAGGACCCGCCCTTAACCTTAACTCCACTGAATGACTTTAGGAGGTTTTAGATTACAAACTTGGTCTTTTTATCCATGATCATTCATATTAACACCCATGGGTTTAGATGAGTTTGCCCATGTTGGTGGGATGGCTGGTTGTCAACTGATGTGCTGTTAATATTATAATAATTTCTTCACAGGCATTGTCTACAAGCCTCCTGAATACCCAGAGCATGACTTCAGCGAGGCCCCCAAGTTCACCACACAACTCAGCGACCGGGCTGCCACTGTGGGATACACCACCAAGCTGCTGTGTTCTGTCCGTGGATCCCCCAAGGTGAGATGGGCTATCTGTGTTATCTTTGGTGTAGCTTAGCTGAAAACTGATATCACCAGCATGTTTTGTAGTCTCTGTTTTGCCGTTTAATGCACCAAACTTAAACAAAATCAAAGGGCTGAGAACATCTGGAAGATTTTAGATTCTTTTCTTATCATAGGAAGTGAAATTCCATCATCTTGATTCAACATTTGTGATTCCATAATAAGACATTTCATATCAAGAATCCCAGATAAATTTTCTGAGTGTCTGAGTGCGGTTTACCACTTCAAATGGAGTATCAGTGTCACCCCTATAAAGACCCCCTGTAGAGAAACAGGGGCAGGGCTTACACTGGCATGTCTGTGTGGAGTTTCAGTATGTCTCTCACTTTTCTTGGCGGCCGCTGCTCTGGTTAAACATATCTTTACAGTTGTCTGGCTGACGCAGATGGTGGAAATGCAGTTGATTAGCTGTCCTTGGTGAGAGATGTCAAGGACAGTTTGGACAGAGTGCACACACTGGGCTAGTGCAGCTGAGATAAATCAAACAGGATGGCAGCTCAGGCTGCACAATGCATGCCTGTTTGTCCTGGAAGAACCTGAGTTTGTTAAACAATGCGAATGCCAGAATTTAGCGTTAGAAAAGATGTCTGTGTCTGAGAATCCTGATTTACGCTCTAAGTTCAGAATAAGGGCGCATTCATGAGTTTTCAGTGCCTGTCCCCAAGTTCTACGTCCATTTCATCTGCTGTGTACAGTGTACCCACAACAGCTGTGTGAAAATATACCCAGCGATTAGCTGCAGGGGACCATGGAAAAAGAAGCATTGGACACCTCCTTCATACACGAGACTGTCATACCCTGAATGTGTACTTAACCCATGTTTGACCCCCGTACATGTAAATCTACTGCCTCGGGTTAATCTTTCAGTGTCGCATTTCACTCACTCATGACTATGCTTCACATCACTTTAACCTCTTGAGACCTGAGCTGTTGTTTCTAATGCATTTTTAGTTTCTCCCTCTTATTTGGGATCAGTAGGACCTGATATGTTTAAAACCTAAGCTAAGCCTTGAACAGGAAGTAGTTCTCACCAAAAAATGATCTGTATCTTGAACTTATCTGATCTGTAAATGATCTGATCTGGTCTGTATATGAGTACAACAGGCTTATCTTACTGTACCAGGCATAAGACAACATAGTTTTTTTATATATGCTTTGAGTGTGTTGGCTGTTCTGTCAGTCAGAAACATGTCTCAGTCATTTAGAGATGTGCGGTGTAGTCCTTTTATGATGTTGAACTACAAGAATGGCTGAGTATTAACTGAATTTCCACTAAAAGTTCTAGAGATTCTGAGGACTTTCCTTTTGGAATAATGACATTCCCAAAACATAAACGAAACCTACATTCCCCAAATTTCATAGACATTACCAAATATGTCTGTGAAAATTAAAGTTATATGAAATCCTTTAAAAAGACAAGTATCTCGGGGTCTTGTTCACAGTTAACAGAGTTTGACAGGTGGATTCTTGCAGCATAGGCAGTAGTGCAGACGTTGTACCATACCATCGTGGTGAAGAGGGAGCAGAACCAGACGGCAAAACTCTGAATTTACCTGTCTATCTTCGTTCCACCCTCACCTATGGTCATGAACTCTAGGTAATGACCAAAAAAATGAGACTGCGGGTTCAAACAGTTGAAATGAGATTCCTTAGAGTAGGATGATGAAGTCATGTGATTAGGATGCCTCCTGGTCACCTTCCTGAGGAGGTCTTCCAGGAGGCATCCTAATCAGATGAGGCCATCGGGGTGCGTCCAACTGGAAGGAGACCCCAGGGTAGACCCAGAACTTGCTCATCTGGCCTGGGAAAAAAATGTTGCTGGGAGAGGGACATCTGGGGGGATCTGGGACTGGATAAGTGAAAGAAAATGAAGAATGGATGGATTTTAAAAACTATTACAAAATGTCCTCAAAAACTCCCCAAATGTTACAGTAAAATTTTCTGGTAAAGCCTAAATATGTACACAAAATTTTCACAAAATATCCTTGAAAATTACAGAAAATTTTCAAGCAAATTCCCCCAAATTTCTAATCATATTCACAAAAATGTGCAAATAAATTCCTGCTGTACTCCATGGACAATTATGGTAAATTTCCAAAGATATTCTCCGAAGTTTGTCAACAAATTCATTTGTGAAAAAATCAGGAAAATGTTGAAGGAAATCCAAGCAAATAACTTAAACTTGTACAAAAAAATCTGACTGATTATCTCCAAAATTCTAATTGTAGAATTTATTTCTATGTTGTAGAAAGGTCAAACCAAACCAAACCAAATAATCACATCCAAATACAAACATTAAAAATGCACTTTGTCTTATTTAACAGTTTATCAAAATATTACTTTGTCTTGATCACCCACCCTCTCTCTCTTGCTCTATATCTCTTTATCTAAAATATGTCACACCTGTAAGTGTGTCATAGTGAGTACCTCAGAGCCACTGTCCCCTCTCTGGGTCCGGTCCCATTGAGACCTGCTGAGGATGTCCAGCAGAATGGCATGTAGTGTGATTAGCCATCCTGCTGACTCTGATAAAGAGTTGTCATTTATAGAGACAGAGCGAGACTTCATGATGAGCTGAGAGGCAGATGGTAGAGAGCGGATAAGCTGAGAGACAAAAAAGAGACAATGATAAGAAGTATAGCTGGCTGTCCTTTCTGGGCTAAGTGGAGATGTTACTGTATCACAAAAGGTCCTATTTCTGTCACCTGTCATGAGTGCAGCGCCGTTATCAGTGTGGCTGACATCCACACACAGGGGCGCCTAAAGAAACGAGATGGGACAGGAAAGAAAAAGGGAGAGTATTTATCTCTGTCTGATATGTTTGCAAAGTCAAAAAAATGAAAGAGCTCATGTACTGGCTTAATATCCTGATTTGACCTGGACCATACTGTTGTCAAGCTGTTTTAGATCAACCATTAAGAGCCTCCATCCAATTCAAATACCAGAACAATCCACCACGGATGCTTGCAACACTTTGTATATGCCAGTCAGTCTTAATGCTGAGGCTGTTGCTTTTTTAATTAATTTACTTTTTTGTCTGTTTATGGGGGCTTAATATTGAAAAAGTATCGACCCCCTTGAACAATATTCAAAAAACAGACATAAGGAAAACTTAAAAAGATAGTTCATCTTATGCTCCTCGAGTGAACACACCAGACGACTCGACCAGAGGGCCACACCACTAAGAGCACACACCTGCCGACGGTCTTGTGTGATCACATGACTTCAGAGGAAAACAAACATGAATGAGTATCGATATCCTCGGCCTGCTATCCGTCCACAACAAGCTGAACTGGCATGCATTATGGCTGCAGAAAAAAACAAAACAAGGAAAAGAATCTGGATGCAATCCTTGTGTTTTTTTTAGGATTGGTGATGTTTGGGATTTGAAATTTGAGGTCTGTGAGGCTATGATGTGATTTGAAGCAATAAAATTAACTGACAACAAACACTTGGGGATTATTCAGACTGATTATCGTTTGTCCATGGCAATCATCAGTGGAGGAACATCTGGCCTCAATTTGGGCTTAAAATCGCGTAGTGTGTGGCCAGCCTTACTGGTCTTAAACCGTTGCTTTTTTTATGTTGTTTTTATCTTTTAGAAAATGTTGGCCAAATCATGTACTACATAAATTAAAAGGGAGCATTCCAGCAACCAAGATAGCCTGCTTTAACTCCAGCTCTTTGCCTGCTTCTTAATTAGACCGAATTTAGATTAGAACATTTTATACAATATATGGCTGCCACAAGCAGTGGAGGACTGTGTTGCATTAGCAAACTGATATTTTATTTCTTCAACTGTCTTGCTTTCTCACTGACAATCAAAAGAGGAGGGTGATTGTAGCGACATGGTGCTGTCTTGTAGCAGAGGAGTGTATATTTTATGGCTCTAGGTCAGCCTGGTCTGACCAATGTCAGATTAATCGACTAAACTGGGACTAAAAATGATAATAGTAGTTTTTCTATGAGGAAGGTGAGATTCAGACTAGCTAAAAATAGATCTAGGGTGATAAAACAGACAAAAAGTAAGACAAAAAGTAATTATTTATTTTTAAAAGTTTGGAAATTGAAATGTGCACTGTCTTTGGCAAATTAGACTCCATCGTGATGTCTATATCACTCAAGGGTGTAGGGAGGCCGACAGCAGGATAGGATACCCCCTGATGGAGTCTAGACGCTGGTGGTGGTGGATGGACTTGTGAGGAGGTGAGTTTTCTGCTGAGAAGGCTTGAAATTGGAGATTCCTGATGAGTGGAGTGCAATCTTCTTGGGCATGTTGACTCTGGTTCTGGTCTACTTTAAAGGTGGTCTTTAGAGGAGCTCAACTGGACCTTGATCAGGTAGCACAGAGGTGACTGGTAGGAGGAGAGAAGAGGTTTTGAAATATGACAGTGATTGATCAAGAGAGATGTTGTAGCAGAATAGGATTTGTTTAGACTTAAGTCACCACCCATAATCAGCTGATCATGAGAGCAAGAAGAACAGCAGAAACATGAATGAGTAACAATTAATGAATGAAGATGAGACAAAAATAGTCTTCCTGCCTGAACTTACTCTATGCTTTGAAAGTTAAAGCATTAATTGTTTTGACTAAAACTTAAGAAAAAAATGTAAGGAATATTTATTGACTGAAACTAGAATAAAATTTTTTCATGGGCTAAAGCTATAATAAAACTGGTAAGAGTGGAAATTACTAAAATGTGTCTAAAACTAAAAGAGATATTTTTTTACAGACCAAAGTGGTTAAACCAATGGCCAATCAGCATTGCAATACATCAAGATATGCAAGGCCGTAGTTTTTAATATCCAATGCTTTCTATGACTGATGGATTTCCCAGACCCCTGCAGTGATGCATCGATCCAAACTCTAATCTCATTTGATCATTTATTTTGTCACTCTGGTGTAGAGAGCTACCAGCTATGAGTGTAATATAAAACCTGCAGGTCTACCATGAAAATCAGCACCAGCAGCAGCTTCATTTTTTTGCCAGTGTCAGTTTGCAACAACATCAGTAACATCAGAGGGGACATCATTCACTGCCAAAGGCTCAAATATACGTGACCTGGTCCACAGCCAAGAGGGAAATCTGTGCCTCAATTTCGTCATCATCTTGCTCTTTTATTAGAGAGGGCGCAAGAGGTAGACACACATTGGATGGTGCTTGTTTTGACCCTTATGAAGTAGATGTTAAACTAAGCAAGGGAAGAGTAAAAATTAGACGTGAACATTAGATATCTCCAGATGCTTCACTCTCTTCATTATATCCTGGTGGCTGCATATAGATATCAAACTACATAACACTTAGAGCGTAAAGAATATTTAACTAAAACCTGCTGAAGTCACTTAAAATAGTCATTTTGCATAACTTATTTTGCTTCTTATTAATCTTTTGATCTTATTAATTAATTTGCTGATGATAACAGAAACTGACGATACTTTTAAAAATCCCAAACTTTACATCCTAACTTCGCTCATCAGCTCTTCATTAGAAAACCATCTATTTAGGTAGCAACTCCGCTAAATGTGTCTCACACATCAGTGCAGGAGAATTAAAACAATTTGTGCTGAAATGCATCAGCTGAGATGAAATCCAATAACCAGAGTCTCCCTGCATGAAGCTGGACCCTCAGAAATCCAGAGAGAGTGTCACTGAGACCGTGAATAGCACATACCTGTTGAGGTCAGGAAAAACTCTAGTTACGCTTATTCTACCAAGCTGTCACACTCAGCACAGACGCTCTGAGCTCACTGAAAACTAGCCAAGCACGTTCTTCCTACAAGTCCAGATTGTAAATAAACACATGTAATACTTCACCAGGTGTTCCTGTTTAATAGTATTTTTATAATGGGTGTAATGTTTGAAGTTCAAGCAGCATATGCTCAACTTAGGAATCAACAAAAGCATGTTGATTTATTTAAATGGGAATTATGGCAAAGAAAAGACAGAAAGTTAATAAGGTGAGGGTACAAAAGATCTTAATATGGAAACAGCTGCTACGGTAAGCTCATAAAACTTAGTGAGCAATTTCCTCACTCTGAAATACCAAAAACATAAACATAGATAACTCTCACTATGCGTAACATATAACATTACACTCCAGTTTGACTCAGCTTGCTGACGATAGCAACACTGAAGGACACTGTAGTCACTGCCAGAGTCAAATATGACAGACGAACAACAGAAATAAGTTCAACAAAAATAGAACAATCCCCTTCCTTCCCTCATGTTACGATGAAAACATTTTGCTTTCCCTGCAGGACACATTTGGGCCTCACTGAGACCCGTAGGTTAACAGTAATGTTAAAATGACAACAGTTATATCCCTGCTTTGTTCCTTTCTTCAAAAAAAAAAGACCACTGTAACCCCTTTTTGCCACTCTGTGACCATTTTTCAGGACTTTTAATAATTTTCTGCCCATTTTGCCTTTAATGGACTTTTGCCATTTTTTAGGGTTTTTTTGCCACTTTTTAACCACTTTTCACCACCCTCCTGCCAAATACTTCCCCCATTTTGTCTTTCTAAACCCTTTACCTAGCCCATTTTGGCACTTTCAACCCTTTTTGCCAACGTTCGCCTTTTTTTCTTTCTCTTGTGTCATTATTTTTCCTTTATTTCGTTCCTTCCATTTTTGTTCTCTGGTATCCTGAAGTTTGTGCATATCATAGCTTAACTATGAAGTCTGACATTACTTTCCAAGTGGATTAGTCAATGTTCTCATCCACATTAACATTAGCACAAAAAAGGTAATTTTTTTTTTTTGTTTTTTCAGAAAGTGGATTTACATGATTTAAAAAAGGCTGTATTGCACCACACCATGAATAAAAATAAAATGAATTCTGTTTCCTAAGGGCCCTGCCTATTTGTACCTAAGAAAGTCTAAGTCCCCCAAGGAACCACTTGGAAAGTGCACATAACAATTGCTCACGTGTCTTATTTGAACTCACGTGTCTTATTTGAAAAATGTCACATAATAATTAGACATAATTTGAGATATTATTTTTATGTGCTCTTAGTTATTGCTGCCTGTATCTGTGTTCTGCGTTTCAAGTTTCAGATGCTTTAGATCATGGTTTTGGTACTTTTTGCAGCCTTAGCTACACAGAAAGTAATGTTTACAATATGAGGAGGAGATAAACTACATTAGGAAGATGTGCAGACATCTCCAGATATTGCTGTGTGAATATATTTATAAGCATCTCCTTACTTCTTCTCACAGCCCAAGATTGAGTGGTTGAAGAACCAAATGATCATTGGTGATGACCCCAAGTTTCGTCAGATCTCTAACCAGGGCATCTGCTCCCTGGAGATCCGTAAACCCTGCAGCTTTGATGGAGGCGTGTATACCTGCAGAGCCAAGAACACTCAGGGAGAAGCCACTGTGTCCTGCAAGCTGGAGGTCAAACGTATGTACCTTCAGATAAATACTTGTTTTTTTCCAGCAACAAAATGGAGGGTTGGTGCCACTTCTGATTTATTTCAGGGCTTTTTATGCCTTTATTGATAGAGGAGTACAGTGCATAGAGCCAGAAACAGGGATGAGAGAGAGGGGCAATGATATGCTGGAAAGGAGCCACTGGCCAGACTTGAACCTATGCCGCATGCATACATAGGGCATGACTTAACAGCTAGGCCATCTGCACCAAAAGGGTGCTACTTTTTAAGGTTTAATATTGAGCCATATGTAGCAGCTGGTAATAACTACAAGTGTGTAATGATAATGAAGTTACCTCGCTTAGATCTGCTAGCTGTTTGATCTTGTTTTTAGTATTTTTATTTTAAACTAATCTTACTCTTTACCTGGCTTTTAAACTTTATTAAAGAGCCAGGACTTTACTTCTTTGAAAAAATAATCATTAAGCTTTGCACTCATCTCCCAACAGAGATTATTATTCCAGATGAGAGGGGAAAATAAACCAACACCCAAGGCTTTAGAGGTAAGGGTCTGTGAGAAATATCCAAATTGTTTTTTTTTTCAGGTTTGGACATAGGCAAGCCACTTGTAACTGTAACTGTAACTTGTAACATTATAACTTGTCAACACAAATTTCATCACTATTACAAGATAAAATACCCTTTAATCAAGTGTTAGAACCACACATAACATTAACACTGCTCATTCACTGCTTTCACACTTACAGTAACTGCTATATTGGACTTATCAATACCGTTTTACAGACTGATACTTCTCCCACATATACTGAGCAGAGGATCAAATTAACACTAATTTGTCCTTCCCTCTTGCCCTCCTCTCTCCTTCACCCCCCTGCCCCTCTGCTTCCTCCCCCTCTGTACATCTTGTATGTTGTAAGCCCTTCTTTTGGATGTGATAATGTGGCCGAGATTAATGTCAGTCAAACAGGAATACCGATTTTGATGTTTTTACAGCTTTAGTATATCTATGTATACCTAGCCACACTTGAGTTTCATATTTTTAAGTTCTCAAGAGGTGTTAAGTTTTAAGGAGTGACAGAGGCTTTGACAGGAGGAGTCCTATTAAAGCGTTTTAAAAAGAATAAAGTAATGAGAGAGTGGATGGCTGAAATAGGAAAGACAAAAGTAAAATAAAAAGACATTTGATCAGGTGACAATGATGAGATAGATGACTGGAAAAGATGCACAGGATGGCTGGAAGGTTGTTAAACTAAATGAGAGGAGCATAATGGTTTTATCTCACCGTAAAGGACATACCTCAGCTTCTTTTTATAGAACTACATACCTAACACTGCTACTGTACAACCCAGCTGTACACTTAGGAGCAAGCAGCCATTTACAATATTTCATAAGTTATAGCTTATTTGGTATGGTATATACTAAATGGTATATTTCTGAGTTGCAGCAGATTTTTATTTGTATTTCATTGTGTCTGACACCAGTGTCGGGTACAATATTTTTAAAAGTAACTAACAAAATATTAATGTGTAACATAATAAAAGGCATACAGCCTAATGTTATAGCTGCCTTTAAATTTGAGGACTCTTCTGTCATTCTACAGCCTAGTTAACTGCCCATAATCTGTAACTCTGCAGCCTGATTCAGCACACCATAACTGGGTTAATTCAAGAGTTGTTCCCAGTATTGGAAATACTTCTGATACAGTTGTAAAGTTGGGTATTGGTGTTTGTAAATACACATTTATGCACCAAATTAACTTACATTTTGCTTCATTTAGCCATGCCAAATGTTAGGAAAGTAAACTGGAACGTAAACTGGAAATCACTTCTACTCTGCTTGAAAACACTGCACACACTAACATTTTTAGGGCAGCAGGGAAGAACTAAACAAAGGAAAAAATATGACCCACTAAAGCTGCAAACTTAGGAAGCAGCACAACAGTCATTACTACAACATACATGAAAATTAAACATTATCATTTTAACCCTTTTAGACTTAAGGCCAGCTCAAAACAGCCCTTAACCAAGAGAACGTTAGAAAATAATCTGTGAAATCCTTAAAGATTTCTGAAAAAGTACACGACATTTCTAACCTTGCAAAGCTGATGGATTTGCCAGACTCCATGTCTGTAATCAGGCAAATTCATCTTGAGAAGGTCCAGTCTACATTGTCTTTGTCGAACCAAACACTGTTTGGACCAATCAGCGTCATTTGAGGAGAGCGATGTGGTCACTCTGGACAGGGTTTGGTTATGCTAGCCATTTGCAATGTCTGCCTCCTGTTAGGTGATTAGCTCGGATGAAGCTACAACATAGCGGCGGTTTTGTCAGAACTGGACATGATTCCTTTATTAAAACAAGAGCAAAGACCTATGCTGAAAGGTCTCCATGACAGAAAAGATGTTTTGCTCTTCCACCGCCCCGACCTGCTTCGGCAAGGGTTTGCGATTGTTACCAATGGAGTTTGCCGGTGAATCCAATGGCTGCTGCCGCAGTAACTTTTTGCTCTGATGCATCTGTAGAAAGTGGAAGTTTAACTAGACCACATATTGTTTTCAAGCAAGAACTCAGAATCACACCAAAGGCTTGTCTTTGCAGAACAAACATTTTTGCACATCTCCTGGCTAGCCTAGGTATGAATTTTATTCACCGAGAATCTCCATTCATAACTACGCCAGCGGTAGCCTGTCAGCTCATGCGTACTTCTGCATGTTGTCTAGCTGCTCTGATTGCCTTGTCATGAATGTCACAGACACTACATTCCTTCTGAGATTTTTTTTTAAAGTCCTGCCCTTCTCAAACGCTTTCTATAAAAGCTTTCCCAGATGAATGTGAAATATATCCATGCAATGGAGATATGAAGCAGTCGATCTGGTGTGTCAGATTAGTCACTCTACGATGAGTTAAAGTTACAAACAGATGTGTTTTTTTCCTTTCTTTGTATAAACACAATGTAGATGTCATACATCTGCACCAAAAAGTGTTATTTTAAAATTAGTATCAGTGCAGAAAATAATGAAGTTCAGATTTGTTGTGGTAAAGGACTTCTGGCTTTTATTAGTGGTCAATAAGTTGAGAAATACAGTACATCACTAAGTGTATCTGTGTCGCTTATTTCTGCATTTAATAATTTTTTAACAAAAGTTTAAGACCATGTCATCTTTTGATACTTGTTCTATGTTTTAGTCTTCATGGGATTTGAAAGAAAATCACCATTTTATAAACACTAAGATAGCCATTGTACCCGGCATAGAATAGACTGAATGCAGTTGCTCTGCTACATGCACACTCGTGTAATTGACCTTCATTGCGGTCATGGACATGTGTGTTCACACCATTCTGTTAAAGGCTCTCATGTCTGCCTGAACGCCCCCCTGATGTGTCTCCAGTGATCAGATTTTAATGTACTGGGATGTCTTCACACCTGTATTTACAGCTATCCACTTTCCATCAGATAACAGGAGACTTGTTTTCATGCTGGGTGTAAACTGTGCCTATATAGATGACGTAGGCACATCGGGGGAGTCCGTTAGAGATTTGAGATGCAGTCCTGTGAGGCACAGCCATATATGGGAGCGCCTCTCAGGAGGGAAAACGAGGGATTAAGCAGGGAGCGCCTATGGGTGGTGGTCGGGGTGAGGGGGTGATGTCAGCGCAGCACTCCACAGCTTCTAAAAATGTCTCCAGATGATCTGACACACAGCCAAACTCTTCACATTACCCTGAGTCAACAGGCCCAGAAAAGAGGGGAGAATGGGCTATGAGGGCAGAAACCAAGCCAGGAAATCCTCGATGGAGAATACACAAACCCACAAACCTCAAACAAATCCACACACACCTCCTCCCATTTAACCCCCTTTCCTCCCTAATTATCTCTCCTCCAGTGCTTTTAACAGAACAGCAGAAGTCAGGTCTTATATGTTACAAGGTGAGTTTGTGTGTTTGTGGGTTTAATGTGTCAGAAATGATAAATCCACCTAACACTTATTTCTTTGCTCTCTCATCTCGTCTAGAGTGTTTGCAGAGGTGAGAGAAAAGTCGTGGCTGTCTGTGCAGCAGTGTGTACATAATGAAGAAAGAGACAACCCGCATACCAACTCACCCACCCACCCATACCAGACTCACCCACTCCTTTCAGAATGTAAGGAGGACCCACCATGCCCATCCCAGTTTGCCAAATGTTGTAGTTATTTTAGCCGATGACATGTCTGTAATCTATATTTACCATGTTTTTTTCTGAGTCCATGCCACTGTTTGTTACGGTATATACAGTAAATGTACTACCTAATAAAACTGAATATTTCACATGCCATCTCAATGACCTCATGAATGTGTTATAAAAATGGTCTTTTACCATTAAATTTGGATATCTACTGAATCTTAAAGGTGATACATTATAGTCAAAAATCAACATCAATTTAAAAGTTTTATTGATAAAACTGTATTATTTTCTTACAAAAGTACCTTCAAGTATTTTAGATTTATTTATCTTGATTTCAGTTAATATGGAGGGTTTTATGGGGACGCACTGAAACTGAAGTGGCCAAAATCTTACTACTAAAACTGGCAGCCTGTCTGTCTGTCTTGATTTGCATGCCACACCGTTGCTCCAATTGTCCATGATACCTCTCAGAAGACTCCTTGAGTGTGCTGGTTTGAAACTGGTGGCATAAAAAATACATTAATTTGTACAGATTTTTTATAAAGTTCAAAATTGTGCCTTTCACTGCCCCCATACCCCATTATGTCTCTTCCCCTGTAAATACACTCACTCCACCACAATGCTGAAGAGGAGACAGCCTTTGCTCTCAAACAAACACACACTCTTAACAGATGGACACTACCCCAGGCTCATGAGTCTGTTTTTTCTTTCTAACTGAGAGAAAAAGTAAGCTCTCTTTAAAGCACTTCTCTATGCTTATGTTAAACAAGATACCACAGGAGATGTGTAATACGTTTAAAATCACAGTTTATTTGCTGTTATTTGTTGGTTGTAGTTGGGGGTCTTGCATAAGCAAGTTTTAATATGTGTCTGTGTTGGTGTGATGCTTTGCTAAAGCCGCTCAATAATCTGGACACTCTAAAAATATAAATAAGTCAAAAAACACAGCTTGAATGCTCCCCTTATTAAGTTGGAGGCCAATCACCAATGTGCAGAGATGCTAAGCCACTTTGCAGTTATTTGGATGAAAAACACCCCTTTCCATGCCAATTGGCCAAACACATCTAATGGCGAGGTTGGTTACAGCGCGGCATAAATTTAGTAAAGATTAACCTACTGCCTGCAAGAGCTGATGGAAGTTTTGCTTCAGTTTTTATAATGCACAATTCTCCAGAGATCAGGAAACAACTTCACCTCTATAACTTTGAAATAAAGGATGATAAATGACATGTAATTAAGGTTGGGAAATATAACTTCTACTACTACTATTGGCTATATCTGAGACATACTTAGGAGTTCAGTCTGAGACTCCCAGCTGTTTTTAATGCATGTTTGGCACCTTTATACATGATGAGGATTTGACTGTTGCAGTTGTTAGACTTTTCCTTCATTTAGGGAGGAAACTTTGTCAAGCTGGTACTGAAGTGAACACATTAATAATTCCATTTCTTTAATTAAACCCACTGCCTGTTATTTTCAATATCTAACATGGGTGGTCAGAATCTGTTCTGAATGCAGGTGGGAGTGACAGCACATCCTGTGGGACGCAGGGCTGTAGTCTAACTAAAAACAAAGTTAGTTGTGCTTTCTAGCAACACTTCACTCATGCTTTATTGATGCTAACAGTGTGCCATTATCAAACAGTGCTACATTTCTTCAATTTTTTTATTTTTTGCAAGTCTGGAAAAAGAAAAATCTATGTTTAGATTACTGGTTAGCATAATGGTTGGAATTGGTTGAATGTGGCATTTTACATAAGATTAAATACAAATTTTAACATTTGTAATATGCCTTTGGATTTTATGCATTGCTTTTGTAGAATGAACCATCAAAACATGAACACATATTTAATAAAAACAAAGCTGCAAAATACCAGTGCTGGGCCACACAAAGCCTGAAATTATATAACTAGGCCATATAAAGTCTATCTAATCATGCTGAAGTTTTATTTTATTATTTATGAAGTGGTAAACAGTCCGCCAAGTTTGTGAACCTCTAATCTGGTCAATTCACAGACGATCTGCTATCGTTATCATCCTACCCTTTACCAAATAAAGTCAACAGAAATATCTCCTGATGTTTATCTTTAAACCTCAGCAGGTGAAACTGAAACTGCATGGGAGATAAAGACGTGATGAAGACAGTGATATAAATGGACTGGTAGTCTGGTAAGGTGGAGTGACCTTTCTCAATACTGACTTTTTATTTTCCCACGACCCACACTAAACGTCTGCACTCTCATAGCCTGTAGATAATGCATTTAAGGAGTTAGAATCTTGAGGCTCCACTGAAGCTCGTTGACAGTGTAATGCTGCTTCAGGAGATAGAAGAAAACAAAGATTTTGAAGCTGAAATCATCATTGTGCCATAAGTACATCCCATAGATGGTTTTATCACTCTGCGAATTAGATACATTTTTAAAAATAGTATTATAAAATTGTTGTTGTCTGGCTTTGTTACCAGAAAAAAAAATCTTCAAAATGTTTTCTTCCTGCACTAAAACTGCTTTTAGTTAAGTAGAGAAGGGCCTCATGTTGGTCTTTGCCTGGGGCCTCCAAATCCCTAACCACCCCTGGTCCTAGATGAAGACAGGCAAATCTCCAGTCAAAACCAAAGTCTGTTTGTTTTGATGCTAGGATGTTGTCAGATGTGTCAGACAAGGTGGATACTGGGGGAAAGGCTTCATCGAACCTGAAATGATTGAAGAGCATCTTTAAATCTTAGATATGAATGCTCGTTTATAATGTCAAACCTTTTTAATCTATCCTATGTCAAATACTGTATTTATACCAAATGAACCAACATATAGTATCATATACAATATCATACCTTAAAATCCATGAAACCATCACAGATCAGCTGAGGCACATCATATATTTGGTCTGGTTTTACCCTCCAGTGATTGGTTATGGAAACTTTAAATTTATGGCAATGCTAAACAGGAAAAGCCATTTTTTATGACGTCTTGGAAATGCCACTTGTGCATATTTGGAAATGCTGTCTGAAACTGCATTTTAAATGTTATTTGAAAATAAAAACAATGTTTTATTTTAAATCATCAGATTTTAAAAACAGCATTTATTTTGAAACGTTGTTGAAAACAGGTGTTTTGAATAAGACGTGAAAAAACGTTGAATTTAACAGCATTTCAAAATAAAACCGTTTTTAAAGCAATTTAAGACTGTGTTTCCACTTTTGATGTCTGTTCTTTCATGTAGACTATTAAATTATACAAAGATCTAATGTCAATAATGCTTATTTGGATTATGGCAGCCAAACTCAGAGCTCATTTAATATGAGCCTAAAAAATATTTATTGTCATAATGTCTGCTGCTATTCTGATTCTTTGTTCACATACCATTTTTATCATTATTGATAAATACCACTATAAGTGTAAAAAAGGACTCAAAAATCCTCCTTTAGAAATCCTCATTTAATACCATTAAGAAAATTCAAAATCATTTTGACGACATTGAAAATGAGTGAAGCCTTTGCTGCAGCTAACAACTTTCTGCACTTCAGAACCATTCAATTCATTTTACATGAACATTTTCATTTGATTCTGTTTCATACTTCTACTTTCTAGACATCTGAAGAAAGTATCTTTTTACTGCCTCAGAAATATCATGTTTGCATCAGCCTTGTCCCAGAAACCAAAGCTAACAAGATTTATAACAAAATCTGAACAATTCAATGGGAAGACTAATACTCCATAGTCATGGCACTAACAGGTCAGCAGGTGTCGCTGTTGCACTGAACAATTTTAATGGGAAGACTTGACATCACCAATAGGGATAGTCTTGGACATTTTTGTGGTTTTGAATAAATAATAACTTTTTAAAATTTTTGTCATTAATCCGGTCCCAAATAAACATGTTTGCTAAAACTGCACTAACTCTAGGATCTCTGCCACGGATAAAGATTTTAACATGGAGGGAGAAGAAATTGCCTGAAAGGTCTCCTTGAAAATATCTGGGATATCATTTCAATCCAATACTTTCTGACTTCTGTAGCTAGTTGAAAGATGCTTGGCACACTTAAAAACCTAATGCTCAAGCTGTCACATGGTTTAAAAGTCTCTGTGAAGTGAAATCCAAACTTTGTGTCTTAGCACACTACATATGTTGGAATGAGTTTGCTGTAAACGTGAAAATACTGACATCTATGTGACTAAAATTTTTTTAGACTGTTGCTCCCCTCTTTTCTGGTTTTATTTGAGCAGGGCAAAAGTGTGAGCCTCTGATTCACCAGCACCCCATTCTCTGTGTTATACTGACATCTTATGGTGAGTACAGTGAGGCCAACACAGACAGAAACACACAACAACTTTACCTTTAAGTTTAGGACCTAATACCATGTAACTTGTTAATAAATGTAATTGTAAAATTCCTCTGTGCATGAGATTAAAAAGAAAAGAAACACACAACAACGTCACATCCTGACTCACAACATCTAAGCCATACAGGAAGTCATACCTTTACCCCGCAGATCAGATCTGCTGAACTTACTTATTTTAAATAAATCATTTTTACAGAAAGAACATGTATGTATAGATATCCAAAGTGTAAAAATGTTTATGCATGAGGTTTATTGGACTTTATATTATTTAATTTCATACATAAAGAGCTATTTTCTGCTGTAGATCAAAGGATGTGATGATTGTGGTTAATGCTGTCAAGAAGAAATAAAAAATGTGGCGTCCTTCTGCTCATGTTTTCCAAATCAGGTCACACTCACAGCAGGGTTAAAATGATCTGCTGTGAACCTTCACAAAGAAAGATCTCCAGTTTGTAGTTATTAACACACTCACTAAAAATGAGGAAAATCAAACAATTCAAACATAAATCCTTGCACTGAGTCTCTTTATTTTACACACATTAATCAAGTGTCTTTTCTTGTTTGCTATGTGGTGTCACTTCCCTAAATCTTCTGTCACTTTTAGCACATATCAGCAACCCAAATTCAACATATGCTGTCGCTGGTTGACCAACACATTTCCTGTTGTTGCAAAAAAAAGCAAATGTCAGAGACAAAGAGGTGAGCTCAGTGAAGATGTCGTGTCACACCCATGAGCTCTGCGCACCACTTCTTTTCCTGAACTTCACCGCACAGCAGATGCATGCGCCACCCAGACAACACCGCCTCTACATGTGCAGCTCAATGGAAAATGTGGCTCCTCAGGATTGTCTGTGTGATATGTAAGTTTTATAGCTTCTAATTCTGTTCTTAATCCAGATAATTTGTATATTTGTCTTGCATTGAATGACCATCCTGTTTGTATCTGACAGATTTCACTGCTGTTTGTGCAGCTCAGGATGAAGGTAAGAAAGTTGTCTAAATGTGTGGTGTGTATACAGCACTGATTTTAAAATTGCAGTTTAAAGCTTTTTTTCATTTTTATACATTGCAGATGTTTAATTTGAGAACCATATTTGTTGTAACATTAATATATTAAATTATCATGTTTTTAGATTTTAAACAAATATACACTTCCCTCATTTTGCATTAAAAGTTGTTCTTGTGTTTCAAGTCTGAAAAGAGTATTGTTTAGGAAGTGGAACATGAGAAAACCAGCATGCGGAACATGAAGTTCTTTGTTCTAATGAGTCTGAAAGTTCCTAAAATCAAACAACTGTTCGTGCAAGTTTGCATTTCAGTGTAAAGAAGGGGTGTCAAAACTCTGGCTCCGGCCTGTGGTGCAGTCACCCTTATATTATAAATCATATTTTTATCATAATTGGTCCACCTGTATGAGGGCTGCAGATTTCCTTTGGTATAAACATGTAAATTTAACCATGATGATTTGAAATATCCTAGTTAAGTCATTAAAGTTTGAAAAAGTAAAGAGTAAAAATAGTTACATAAAAAGTCAAGAATATGGTCATGAAATTGTGTGTTTTTATTCCATATTTTTAATTATGCAAGTTACACTTATAAATTAAAGTTGGAATTTTGGCATTTATTTTGTATTGTAACTTTGTCAATTTATAATTTTTAATTTGGTCAGATTCTGACCTTTTAAACTCACAAATTCAAATTGTATCTAAAATTTTGACCTTTTAAACTCATGATTTGAAATTTCAACTCACATTGTTAACTTTTCAAACCCTAACTTTGACTTCTAATCTCATAGATTTTTACCTTTAAAACATATGTGTTTGACATTCTAGCTCATGTATTTGCCATTTCAAAACATTATTTTGAGTTTTAATTTTGTGTTTTGACCTTTTGAACAAATAAGTTTGACTTTTATCTCAAATTTTGAGACTTTCAATTTATCCTTTTGACTTTTTTTAATCTCAAAATCATGTATCATCAGTGCTACATTTGTTTTACTTCTTCCCATAATTCATTACTGGTGAAAATGAGGTTGACAGTTTATGGTTAAATAATTTCGATTACATGAGATATTTGAAGGCCTTAAATAAACAGTTTTGCCCAACGTTCTTGCTGTTTGGTCCACCCCTCATGTAACATTTGTGTCACAATACTGCAGCCATATCCCCATGTATTCCTGTCATATTGCATAATTGAAATTATGTAACTTGAGTGTGTCTTTCTTATGTCACCTCTTTGGCAGCTTTAAACATGAGGACATCTAGGGCTGATAATAACTATTATATTGGTTATTGACGCTGTAATTCTGTCACTAATGTAAAAAAATAGTGAAATATCTGACTACCTCTCAGAGGTTGCAACATTTTTTGAATCGTGTGATGAAAACCACCTGGTTTTGAGTTCAACAGAGGAGATGGTGTTTGACCAAAGGTCACCCCACATAAATATCTTGGTGTTTTTATTGACAGCTCATTGATAGCAGATTACAACAATGGGTACATCCTCTACATTGTCTGGGAGTTCATGTTTATCTTTTATCAGGCTGTCTTAGAGAGCCTAATCAGGTATGGTATCACAGCATGGTTTGGTAAGCTGTCAGTGCAGTTAAAGAGATATTTCAGTATTTTTGAAGTTGGGCTGTATGAGATATCTAACAGTAGAAGTTGCATTAGCCTTGTGCCTCCTGTTATTTCACTGAGCATTGCTCCTGTAACAAGGACTCACTGGTTGTACAGGCCAGGAAGCTGAGCTGTACAGTCTAACATATGGGTACAGTTTCTCTGCAGAGTTTAGTGAATTTCTGGTTTAAAAAATGGTCCACAAAACAATGTTGCCCCAAATGTACACACTATTAAAAACTTTTGAAGCACTTTATTTTTTACCCAGAAAGCCTCTGTGTTTTGTCACTATTTCCTTACCCAGACGCTTTCTGGATATAGAATAAAATGCATCAAAATGTTTTGATAGTAGTTACATTCAAACCAGCATTGTTTGTAACCTAATTCTTGCCAAATCCTTGCTAAATTCTGGGGAGAAACTGTACCCATCAATTATGCTGAAATGCCACATCTACTGCTACATACCTCATACAACTCATCTTCAAAAACACTGAAATATCCCTTTTAAATCCAAACTGATGCGACTGATTCACACTGCATGTAAAATGATAGGAGGTAACAATCACACATCCCTGCAGATTTTTTTTAAAACAGGCTGCTCTCAGGCAGGCCTACTAAGTCTGTAAATGATGAATCTCATGTTTTACATCCAGAGTATGAACTGCTGCCCTCTGGTAAGAAGTTCAGGGTTCGCCCCGCTGTAGACTTGGTTTAAAAATTCATTTATTCCTGGATCTATAAAGCTATTTAACAGCAGCAAATAATGAGGTAGGGTAGTGGACTGGATTGTGACTTCTCTTGCATTGTTGCACTGGTACTCTGAGAATATAATGGTATTTATATTCTAGGTTTTAAGGGTTATTATTTATTGCTACTCACTGTATGTCAAAGTGTTTTTTCATGCGTAATCTGAATGTCGCTGATTTTTATCTATGGCTGCAGTACAGGTGAAGAGCACATGACAAATTTTCCACTCTGTGAGACATAAAGTTTATCTTATCTCTTCCATCTTGAATCTTTACATCTCGGACGTTTCCACAGTACCACAGAAGGGACCAAATAACACGTACTCATTTCTTTCTCACTGTTAGATGCTGCCAATATTCTTAGTTTTACACACTGCACCTTTAAAGCAGTGACAGGTTTAATATGCATATGATTTATTGATATTTATTGAAAGATCTGAGTTTATTATAGCAATTTCTTTTCAAGTCTGCATATTCTGATCTTAATTCTGTGTTTTTCCATGTGGCAGCCATCACCAAGTCCAGAGACACTCTTTCTCCTACTGCTCTAACAGCAGTGGTTACAACAGTGCATGGTGAGAGCATTACTTTATTACATTATTATTCAAATAGAATAACTATGCTCCTGTGTGTTCATCTTAATCAGACTTGAAGGTATGCCTGTGATATTTTTTATTTGAATTTGAAAGATGTGACTCCCTGAAAATGTATCACTTAGAAAAAAGATGAAGCCATAGATTTTGAGTTTCCTCAATTACTAATTAATAACTTATGACATTGTGCTGGATCTGCACAGAGCCTACAAAGATAGATGTGTGAGAAAGCAGAGACACAAATACACTTGACGGTAATGTGTCTGTGGTGAAAACTGGAAAATAAAAACTGTGAAATTAGCATGGGTGTGGCTGTCAAAAAACTTCTCATAGCTATTTTCTGTTTGACTTTATGCACTTGTGAGTAAGGAAGATTTCAACACAACAGTTTTTCCTCCTGACCTTAAGAAACAGCTATAAAACTTTTGAAAATACTGCTGAGGTTTAGATTAACATGGACCTAACAGGGATACCACCACCATAGTCTCTAAATAGTTTAAAACATTCTACGTTTGATTGCTTTCCCACTCCCTTAAAAGCTCTCTAAACAACAACTGTATTTGTCTGGAGTTTATAGTAAAAGTTTGATTTATTGAGCTTAAAATTATGTAAAAATACCTTTAACATGTATTAGCCTCATTTGCCAACCACTCTCACTGAAATTCATTCTTTAAACCCACTTACACATTTTTAAGAGATTCTGACATTCAAAAAGTCTCTTTTTAAACTTACCAAAAAGACTAAAATGCAAGAAAACACCAGACACTGACTGAATAAAATGTTAAATTTTGCACTTATTAGCACTCAAATACTCAGTTAAGGCAATAACACATCTGACTGTGGCTCAGTGGGTAAAGTCCTATAATCTGAAGGTTGTAGGTTTGCATGCATTGTTTGATCTTATGATATATATATAGTCTAAAATTCTTATTTAAAACTGAGCCTATTATTATGTTTTTTCACTAACAGACAGGTATTTAAATGACGTGTTAAAAAGATGTACCATCATTTAACAGAAGTTCTCATCAAATCACATTCGTTTAGATTTGGACACTACTGACATCTTGCTAATTCTTTCATCATTCCTGCGGGCCTTCTGTGTTTGCACACTGCCTTTCAGTCTCATGCTCTCATATGGGTGTAAAAGAGAAGTTCTCAGGGTGCGCCAGTAGTTGAGTGGTTTAAGGCGTGCACCATGAATGTAGGTGGCCCGGATTCGAATCTGGCTAGTGGCTGTTTACCACAAGTCTCTCCCCACTCTTTCCTGTTTCTGAGTCTTTCTACTGTCCTCCTCTATCTAACAAAGGCATGAAAAGGCCCTAAAATAAATCTTTAAAAAATAATAATAATAATAATAAGAGAAGTATCTCTATGCCAGGGGTGTCAAACTCAAGGTCTGGGGGCCAAATCGGCCCATGGTACAGTTATACCTGGCCCACCAGATCATATTTTTATTATAACTGGCCTACTGGTATGAGGTCTGCAGGTTTCCTTCCGTTTAAAAATATAAACTTAACCCTGATGATTTAAAATATCCTTGAAAATGAGAATACATAAAACGTTAAAACAATTTTTAAAAAGTCAGGAATATGGGAATATAAATTTCTGTTTTCATATTCTTGATTTTACATCTCACAGTTATGATGCAAAAATACGGTTTTGACTTTTTATTTCATATTTTGACCTTGTCAATTCACAATTTTGACTTTTATATTATTTTTTGACCATTCAGATCCTCAATTTTACATTTTTAAGTAACATTTTGACTTTTTAAACTCACGATTTGGATTTTTTTCTCACGTTTTGACCTTTTTAGCTCCTTACTTTGACTTTTAGCTCATAATTTGACCTTTTATATCCTCAGTTTGAAATTCTAAGTAATATTTTGACCTTTAAAACTCAAAATGTAAAAACTTTTCTCACACTTTGATGTTTTGAACTGATGATTTTTAAATTCATCTCATATTTTGACCATTAAAAATCATGATTTCAACTTTCTATCTCATATGTTTGCATTTTAAAAAACATTATTTGGACTTTAAATGCCATGTTTTGACCCTTTGAGCTAATAAATTTGATTTTTTAAACTTTTAAACTTATCATTTTGACTTTTCTAAATCTAAAAGTCATTTTTCATCAGTGCTGAGTTTTTTTCCCAATATTTCATTGCTAGTGAAAATATGGTTGATGGTTTACGGTTAAATGTTGACCCTGTTTGGCCCTCAGGTTGGACCCAAATTCAGAATTCAGCCCCTGCTGTGATTAAGCTTAACATACCTGCTCTGTGCTAATTAGGGAAAACATGATCAAGCATCCAGTTTATGTGCACAAGGCATTCATCAGTTTAAGGAAAAAGGTGAACAATTTAGTATTTCAAGAACATGTCATGAATTTGATGTGGGTTTCTCTTAGAAAACTTTCTTAAGAACACATTTGAGAAAGTCTTTGGAAGATATTGGTGGATTGATATGTTTTTGTGTTCCCCTGACACATTTTCTCTCTTAAACAAATGTATATATATATTATATTTACGTACATTTCCAGTGCCTCCTATGCCGTCCCTGAAGCTTCAGTCCCTCTGGTTGGATGTGTTCCCCTCTGAGAAAGTGGAGTTCAGATGTACATTTACCGGCAGCTCTGACTGGAGCATCGTCTGGAGTAGAAATGAAGAGCAAGTGGAAGACTCAGATCCAAATGTGTCTTTGTCTACAGACCGATCAATTCTTACAATTACTGCAGCAAACCCGATATATTCTGGGAGTTATTCCTGTAAAGGTCAACATAAAAGAAAAGTCATCTCTACTGCAGATAGTAACACCCTCCAACTCACAGTGCATGGTAAGTATAGTGGCATGTCTCTTTCTTTATTTAGCTAAAAGTCCTGACTGAACTGATTAACTTATCTGGACTTTTCTGTCCTCTAGCAAACAAGCCAAAACCCACAGTGAGCCAGAAGCCAGAGCCTGCAGAGATGTTCCCTGGAGAATCTGTCACGTTCACCTGCACAGTGTCCCCTGTGTCTTCTGGGTGGGAATATCTGTGGTTCCATGATGGAAAAGAAGTTCACATATCAAGCTCTTATACCATAAATCCCATTAATCATGCTGACAAAGGGAAATATCATTGTCAAGCCAAGAGAGGGAAAGTCCCATTCCACTCAGAGAAGAGTATGCCAGTTACCCTGCAGGTGTCTGGTAAGCATATCTCCGAGTAGCTTTATCTCCATGCTACATACACTGGGGTTTAACAATATTTTTTGTTATATACAGATCCACCTACACCCTCTCTGAAGCTGCTGACTTCCTGGCTGGACGTGTTTCAGGAGGAGATAGTGGCATTCAGCTGTGAAGTTAGCGCCTCTGACTGGACGTTCACATGGCACAGGAATAAAACCAAACTCCTGGATGATGATGATGCCCTGATCATAGATGAGGAGGGAACATTGCTTAACATCACATCGGTCTCTAAAGATCATGAAGGAGTGTACGCCTGCCAAGCTCACCTTGAATCCCGCAATGTCAGCTCTGAGTTCAGTAACACAGCCACAGTCAAAGTTTATGGTAAGAATTCACAGTTCCAATACCGAAGACTTGTGGTGGCATATACCATACTTTTTTTTGTTTATCTCACATGATTTTCTGTAATAGTAAATACATTTTGGGGTATTTTTGAGATCTCAACTAGTGTCTCGTTATCCTGGGATTACAATTGCTGTTTTTTTTACCTACCTGTTCTCTTGATTCCTCAAGAATTAACTCTGAGAAACCAGTTTTGCTCTTTTTAAAAAATAGTAATAATAATAATATTGAGATAAATATGTTCAGATCTCTAGAAATAGCAAGGAAATATTTATGATCATAATTAACAAACAAAAACTAATAAAATGTATGGATTTATATAGACTTAGGGCAACTATGCTCCATAGAGCATTACAATGCATTTACAATGACCATTGAACATTGAACATTTGAGCTAATCCGCTTTTTCTTCTTCTTCTTCTTCTTCTTTTTTTTTATTTTTTATTTTTTGCACCATTTAAACTGAATAATTGTGTTAGAGGGGCAGACTAACTTTGTGTTAAGTTTGGACTTTGGCAGGTTAGTAGAGACCTAAACATCCTGCTTATGTCCTTAGCATAGCTTAGTTTAGTTTAGCCTGTCTTAGCTCAGCTTAGTAGTAGCCTATAGCTTAGCTAAGTTGAGGTTATCTTAAAACTAAAGCAGGATTTGTAGGTTAACTGTTTGCCTGCCTCTGCTCAAATATAACCAAAAAGACTACTAGCACCTTTGAAGTTAACTAGTTAACATGTTATTCATTATGTCCATCCAAAACCAAACTAAAAATACTGTTGTCTCTGCTATGTCCTGGACTATTTTCTTGCTGGCAGCAGTTATAGGCATACCTTTGCATTTTACAGTTTGGTTAGGTTGCTAAACTAGTTAGTGGATTTGTGGTCATGAACTTAGCTGTTAAGATCTGTATTTTTCCTCTTAGGCCTTTGCGTAAAGCTAAGCTAACTGTGGCTGTTGACAATAACTCAATCTCCATAGTGCAAAAAGATCAAATTGTGATCTTATCTGCATATAACCGAAAAATCAGTCATTTGAGAAAGATTGCATTATTGGTTGATTTAATATTAATAGTAACAAAACAGACATTTTTCTGAATGGCATTAAAACTTTCTGCTTGCTTTTGAAAGTGGAGACTGAGGCCAGATCGTTCACTTAATAGTCAGTCTAGGATGGTGTAAATCTGAATCAGAACCAGCTTTATTGGCCAGTATGCTTACACAACAAGGAATTTGACTCCGGTTAGCCTTGCTCTCAGAGTACAGGAATGAAATATTGAATACAAAAAATAAATTAACTAAAAAAAAGTATAAAAATCAAGATTTAAATATGTACAAGTACTTGTAGGTATCATTTCTAGTACAAGTCCATGTGAGTTGATAGTATGGTTGCAAGATATGCAAAGGGTGCAAGGATGCTGACTGGACATGATCTGAGTTTAAATTATGCAAGGATGTGGGCAGATTAACATGAGGGGGATAAAATGATTGAAGATAGCTGATTAGTGCAATGTGCATATGAGGTTAGGCATTTTACCTCAGTGATCTTTCTTACAGTATTTGAGTTACAGTTAATAGATGAATTAATGGCCCTCAAGGTGTTTTTGGGAGACAGTATATTTCCAAAAATGATCACATGTTATTTTCATTATTCAAAAAAATGTAAGCATAATTGGAGTAAAATATCAGCTCAAATATCAATAATATGTTATGACATTGTTACAATGTTACATTGTTATGTTACAATTTGGCAGGCCAAGTTAAGCCAAAGTGGTACTGAATGGGGAACTGAAAGAGCCGCCTCCTGTTGCTAAACTGAGCAAAATGACCTGGATCACTATAGAAAAACTGTATTTCAGTCTCTAGTTTCAAGGAAACAGAAAGAGTTTTATACTAAAAGGGAGAGTTATTTCAGTAATTGATATCCCTTTTGTCATATTTTTTAAAATTCTGACATTTTGTACATAAAACTGTTGGTTCATTTTGATTTTTTTGAACTGCCATAAACTAAGGATGACTTACTTCCTGTTTGGCTACAGCCCTGCCTTTATTTCAAAGAAAATAAGGAACTTCAGATAAATCAAAGATTATGTTATTAAATTAACCACAGGAGAGAAAGCTTGGTATGGCTAAAAGGGAAAATAAGCGTAACGGAAAAAAAGATAACTCTTTGCTAACACGAGGTGCAGGTGATTTTTGCCTTGTCCACTGAGGTGTTTTTTTTTTTTTTTTTAACTGAAATGAGACATCAAGGTACAGTGTAGTTATTTTACATCTCTGGCTACAGGGTACAATAAAGCATGCTTTTAATTTGATTTAGAAAAATGAAGGCAATAGTGCTGACAGCCCTAATAAATGTCCAGCCTCACAGTAGGGGCTCTCTGTATTGCAGTATTTCAGCCTTTGTTTCAAAATACTATTAGAAATTAGAAATAGCATCCGTACTAAAATGTAAACACAGTTATTATTATTCATCCGCTCACCCAAAAACTGTGGCATTATATTTTTAATTTCAAGCAGCTATTTCTACGTATTATTATAGATGTCAACAACATGATCAATGTATGACTTAATTTTAAAAGTTGTGGTACAGTGTTGCAGTAACATGATGAGAACTGTCTTTTTATTTCAGACAACACACCAAAACCAGCCTTACATAAGGATCCTGGTTTCAACCCGATGTATGTTGGAGAAAAAGTGAGCCTCACTTGTAATGTTAATGTTGCCTCTGGCTGGGAGTACCAGTGGTACAAAAATAAAAAAGATCAGCCTGCCACCAGCAAAACCAACAGCTTTCAGCTAGGTCTTTCTGATGGAGGGGAGTACTCCTGCAAGGCCACCAGAAGCAAAACAACATCCACTGAAGACAGTGAGGAAATGCAACTAACTGTTGTCAGTAAGTATAAGTAGCAAAAAAGCATGTCAACTTTTAAAAGCCTTGTGTAACAGGAAGCAGGTGAGTGATTAAATATTTTTCTTGTAAATAAGGATGTATTTCTGTATTACTACTAAATGACCAAGCTGCTCTTTAAGGAAGTGCAGCAATTTGAAAGCTTTTTTTTTGCATCTACTGCTGAAGCAGGATGTGGTGAAGTTCAATACAGAGAGGGATGCTCTCTAGTGTATACATATGCAGAAGTGGCATAAGAAAGGGGTGAAAGAGTCTGTTTAATCTACAGTGAGATGCATTTTTAATGCTCAACAAAGTCAGAATGATCTATCTGAATGTTCAGAATAGAAAATTACATTTTTTTTACTTTTTGTTATTCTGTTACAAAGCTAGTTTTCTCCTCCCTCATGATAATATTAAATCAACTTTGAGTTCTCACAGTTTGAACACAACTAACCTTAGCCTGGACAATTCATTTAAAGAAAAGTATACTTAGTTTGCATTAAGGGTATTATTTTGTCTTTTTGTATTTTAAGCACAGTGCATGTGTTTACCTGTTAACATCAGGAAGAAATTTTTGCTTTTCTTCTATTCAGCCTTGTCTGTTTTTATGCCTCTCAGTTGTGTGTGATCAGTTAGGCCAGGTGTCACATGACTACTGTATTTAAGTCAAAGTAGTTAATCTGGTTAAAATTTTCATAAGTAGAAGTACTGGTCTATAAATATACTTTAGAAAAAGTAGGAAGTATTTAATTCAAAGTTAACTTTAAGTACTCAGTAGTTATTGAGTAGTTGTACTGTAAAAATTGAGCTTCACTTATAGGCAAGAAAACAAAGGAGTAGATCTCAAACCAGGTTTTTCAGGTAAAGCCACACCTTCATAATAAAGTAAAATACACTGCAAAATTGACAGCATTAACAAAGCTCATATATAGATTTAAATTTAACACTTTAAAACCATCTGTGTTGGTCCACACTACATGAAGTTAAGCTACATTTTGGAAAGTAATATTTTACAGAGCGCCAGCAACTCTTGATAACCTGTGGCAAGTTAAATCTCCTCTGGAAAGAATTAAGGGCAAGGAACAAGGAATTTTGACAGCTGAAGTCACAGTTGAGACTCCAACTCAGTGGATAACTTCACTCATGGTGCAAATGTGTCTCAGATCAAAAAACAACAATCATTAGCATTCACCAGCTGTTTTGGGTGGATGTGGAATTATTCCTTTGCTTTGTGCTGATGTGTAGACAACAGAGGTGGAAAAAGTACAAGAGTATAGTTCTCAAGTAAAAGAACAATTACTCTGGTTAAAACTAAAGTAGAAGTTGAAGTACTTACTTCAAAATATACTCAAAAAAGTGCCCCAGAAAACTACTCAATTATGGTAATGTGAGTAAATGTAACTACTTAGTTACTGTCCACCCCTGCTCAGTACAGATTTCATAGCTGTTTATGCCTGCTTTTTGGGCCTTTGTTTTTTTAGTCATAGAATCAAATATTGCTAGATTTCTCTGATGGTATAAAAGTGGACGATGTCTCTCTCCCTCCGTAGAAGTTCCTGTTCCATCTTTGACGCCAGTAACACCATGGTTGGATGTTTTTCCTGATGAGTTGGTGCAGCTGAAGTGCGAGATGAACAGCGGCTCTGAATGGACTTATACATGGTTCAGAGATGGACGGGAGGTCAGGGCTGATGGTGTCGTCTCTTTGGACAATAATGGAGCTCTTCTTTCAATCAATTCTGCTTCAGCAGCACATGCAGGACAGTATAAGTGTAAGGGACAACTGGAAGGAAGACCTGTCAGAAGCAACTCTAGCTTAGGACTCACTCTCTCATTGTATGGTAAGATCTTTTTTCTTTTAGAATAGAAATAATATTTTGGAATTAAAGCTGAATCAATATTTTGGATGAAAAAACTTTTATCGGGGTTACACCAAGTTGTGTGTGATTAATCTGCTGCAACATAGACTTTTATATCACTGTTGATGATGTCTTTTTTAACATACTAATGGCGTATTTATTCACTCAGCTGAGAAACCAAGTGCCGTACTGACACAGGATCCAGATTATAAGGTGATGTTCTCTGGAGAGCCTGTCTCCCTCACCTGTCACATGAATGTTTCCTCTGGATGGGACTACACGTGGTACAAAGACGGGACTCAGCTTGTGGAATCTGGAGGAAAGTATGGATTCAGCTCTGTCAGCACAGAAAATGATGGATTGTATGGATGCAAAGCAAAGAGAGGAACTATGAAAGAGTTCCTCTTCTATGGCAGTCAGGATATACGCCTTCAAGTCAAAGGTATGTCTCTGTTAACCTACTCTAAATATTTATCAGCACTATGTAGAAGTAATAGGTTTTTCTGTTTCTGTTTCTGCTGTGAACCACTGGTCATTCATCCTGTTATCAGGCTGGTTAAATATTCTGTTGAACAGTTAAACTGCAACTGCTGATGCTATAAATACCTGATGAATTTTTTTGTGTTTTAGGGAAAAAGCCAAAGCCCCTGATGACACAACAGCCTAATGTAGAGAAGGTGTATGTTGGAGAGTTGGTGTCATTTGAATGTAAAGTTGAACTCTCGTCTGGTTGGAGGTTTCAGTGGTACAAAAATGACACACCACTGGCTATCAATGGCAACAGATTTAACATCAACACCACTTTATCAGACAGTGGGGTTTATAAGTGCATAGCCATAAGAGACAAAACACAGTACCACACAGAGCACAGTGACACACGGACCCTACTAGTATCCGGTGAGCCAAAGAAATGTTGTGAAGAGGTGTTACTTTGTTGTGTGAACATATTTGGTGTTCATCTTCTTTGTTGATTTCATTCTGTTAATTAAAATGGACATAAACAGAGAAAATATCTTAAAGCATGTTGAAAAAAAAAAAAACAGGATGATGTGTGTGTTTCTCTTCCTAGAAATCCCTGTCCCAACTCTAAAATTAGAAACACCATGGTTGGATGTGTTCCCCTCCGAGACCGTGAAGCTGAGCTGTGGGATGCTGGATGGCAGCTCTGACTGGACGTATACATGGTATAAAGACGACAAAATGGTGAATGATACCGTATCTTTTGACAACAGGAGAAGGACAACTCTTACCATTACCGCTTCAGACCTTCACAGAGGACAATACAGCTGCGACGGAAAAATTGAGGGCAGGTCTGTCCTCAGCCGCCCCAGCTCTGGACTTAGACTCAGTATTTACGGTGAGTTTGGGGGATTTTTTTTTATTTGACATTGTACTTTACAGAGTATTATTTAAGTTCTTTTTTATTTTGCCATATAGATTTAAAAAAAAACACTGCTTGAAGAATAATTAAAATGTCTAAAATCCATTGTTGTCAAGTATAGATCTGCAGCCGTGACATTGTTAGCTTAGCATAGCATTAAAACCACAGAGACAGGAGGAGACAGCTAGGTGCCAATGGTGTGTTACTTCTTTGTGAGTAAATGACTCCAGGATGGAAAAGTGTTATGTAAAAAAAGCTTTGATTTCTCAACATAACGTTGTTTTTTTTGTTTTTTTTTCAAAAAATTAATTATGCAAACACCTTTGTGTTCCATCCACTTTCACTTTACAGGAGCTTGAAAATGACTAAACACAAGTTGACTTTTATTTTGAAGGAAAACTGGACTTCTTACAGGAAATGCCTGAGTTTAGCATGGGCACTTAACTTTTAATCAAAAAGCGTCAGGGCTAAAACCAGCAAACATTTTATGATTTTTTACATCGGATCAGTTTGAAATATGTGAAGGGGGAAGTTTTAATCAGTCTGTAGTGTAACAAGAAGAAGATCTCTTTAGAATTCATAGTATTCATAGACGTCCCCAAAAATTGGGGGACATCTGGCCATGCCCAAGCAGATGAAGACACCTGTCTCCTAAAATCAACCAGTGTTTCAAAAATGTAATTCTGGCATCAATTCCTTACTTATGTAACCAGGTTTCTCCTTTCTATGCCTTGTCAGTATTTACTTAATACATCTGTTATCTTTACTTTAACTATCTATACTGTTTTTTTTCTTGTAGTATGATGGATGGGTTAAAAACTACCACAAAAAGATATGTAATTATGTGACACTACCACATACCAACATGGTGACATGGAGCATATTTGCTCTATTAAGTTTTTTTTATTGTCATTTGCTTCACTGAATTAGGTCATAGCATTGCTGTTTCCTGCCACCATTTGTGGTCACTAATTTTAGTAAGGCTCTTTATGTCAGCTTTCCCCTATGGGGGATGGAAAAATTGACACTACCAGTTTGTGCAAAATGCGGTATATTCAATGCCTGGTACTTTTCAAAGGAAGCTCTACCTCTCCCGGAGCACCATAAAAATACTGACTTGCTTCTTTGCATGACAGCTATCCTACCCAATGTTAGGCAGCAGGTCCTGTCACTATTACAGATGAATTAGTTAGCTATCGCCAAAAACTGAGATTGACTGACACTCGAACATACAAAACAGAAGAGCTCTTTAACTCAGCACATTAGTGATGTTTTTGATTACAACACTGATTAAATATATACAGAAAAAGCATTGTGCATTGTTTCGGTAGCCTGCTTCAACCAGGATGGTGGCTGTTCAAAACTGGGATGTATTTGTGTTTTATATTTACTCAGAGCTTGAAAACAGAACCGTCCTGATCAATTTGGGACAAGATAAGTCCCTCTCAGCTTTTCATTATCATGTAAATTTATATTTGGCTGTATACTTATGTGAAAATGTTTTTACCCCGCAGATGCAAAACCCAGAGTCACACTGACACGGACACCAGCATACGATGTAATGCACACAGAAGACAGTGTCTCCTTCCACTGTCACATTAATGTCTCCTCTGGATGGCAATACCTTTGGTTCAAAGATAACAGTCCTATCATTGAGTCTACAGACAGTCACACCATCACTTCTGCTGTCACAGCAAACACTGGATCATATCAGTGCCAGGTGAAAAGAGGAAGTGTTCAAGACTTTAAATCAGATAAGAGTAAGGCTGTAAACATCAAGATCCTAGGTAAGTTTTAAATTATGCCCCTCTTATACTTTTCGCTTATGAACTTGTTCACTGGATTTCATTTTATTTCTACAGAACGCCCACAGGCCAGTATAGATCTGTTAACTGGCTGGTCAGAAGTCTTTTCTACCGACAGCTTGGTGCTCAAATGTGAGGTGCAGGACAGCAATTTAACCTGGAACTACACATGGTAATTAAAATTTAAATAATAATAATTTAACAAAGTCAAGAATTTACAACTCTTGTGAGGAACTTTAGCTTGAGTTTTCTTTTTCTGTGGACAAAGTCATATCTCTTATTTCTTTGTGTGGGTGTTTTTAAGTTAATGTTATTATAGAGTAACTAAAGCCTGATTTTATCAGATGAAAATCATGTTTATAGATATTAAGTATTATTTTTGATCAGTTATGGTCCAAGTCTTGACATTTGAGTATGAAGTATTTAGATTCTGCATTAGTGTTAAAAATATGCATTGTGACTACCCCTTACAGGTTGAAACAGCAATACTGCAATTTCATTTTTTATTGGCTGCTCTGTCGCCAGGTGACATATGTGATGCCAGCTTTTATCACCATACAGCTCAATATTTACTGCCAACTTTTTAAAACACACTAATTTGTTAGTAGCAGCTGACAGCTGAAATTTGCAGGTAAAACCAATCAGAGATTTTCCTGTGATACTCTGGGATTGTGGGTGATGTCGTTCTTTTACCAAGTACCACAAATAAACCAATTTCTTAAAACAAGTTTAATAAAATACAGATTTGTGTCTTCTACGGGACCATATACCACCGTTTCTACATTTATATAATCTGTATTTAACTAATAAATGTTTCATTCATTAGTAACAGCTGAATGTTGAGCTCGCGGCCTCCACCAATCAGAGATATTGTTGTGGCACTATAATCTTGTAGGGAGTGTAGTTCCAGAGGTGGAAAAAAGTACATGACTATTGTACTCAAGTAAAAAACAGTTACTCTTGCTAAAATGTACTTAGGTAAAAGTAAAAGAACTGGTCTATAATAAAGTAAAAAAACACAGCAAAATTGACAATGTTAATTAAACTCATATAAAGTTCCATTTAAATATTTTAAAATTACCTATCTTTGTCCACACTAGATAAACTTTTGAAAGTGTTAATATTTTACGATATGACAGAGCTGCAGTAACTCTTGAAAATCTGTGGCGATGTGGGTCTCCTCTGGCATGAACAAAGCAAAAAGTCAACCTTGTAGCAACACACTTCCTACTGATGAAGAATACGCACTATGCGTCCTTCAGGAACACCTCAAGTCACAGATGGGGACACTAGCTGGATAACTTCACTCATGGTGTAAAAGCTTAGCCCAAAAGATCTTTGCAGAGTTTAACTAACATGGGTGGATGAACACTGTCAAATATTTTCAACATGGACCATTACACTCAGAATGGAGTTAAAATTACAGTCATGTAATTGTTTTAATGTTTAATTCTAACAGGGTTAGTAACATCTAAACTTGTGCCTTTTACAGGATCATACATAAACCAATATTTCTATCTAATATAGCCTATCATAAATCTACCTTGTGACTTTATGGCTAATAACTGAAACTGCAAAAGCAGCAAAGACTGGATATTGTAGCTGATGTGGCCTGAAGGAGCGAGTGGGTGAACCATGTCCCTTTCCCCTTCCCATCCTGTCTGTAATGTTCCTAGGTTATTTTTTGAAAATCCAGGATAGATACACCTCAGCTGAATCTCTGGGGTTTAGCTACTCTATAGCAGAGTTTTATAAAAAGCCTCTTCTGATGCCTACCCTATGGCAAGGGTCGCAGGCATAAAGAATGACTAGCTTAACTTTAAAAATCTTGTTGCTAATGGCCTCATTTTCTTTTTTAGGTCTATAATTGATCATTTCCTTCTATTTCATAACCAGCTACAAAACCCTGACATGAGCTTTAAGTGCATCCATATCTGCACTGTTTTGTTTTTTACTCTTCTGATCAAACATACAATTTGAACAGGTTCAAAGAAGGCAAAAGTATCGATCAGCTGGTCTCAGCAAGACACACTGTCACGCCCGAAAACAACCCTGAGCAGAGCCAGTTCACCTGCAGGGGTATTCGTGATGGCAGACCAAAGCAGTCAAAACTCAGTGAACAATTCAAGACCAAGAACCTTCGTGAGTACAGCACAAGCAAGTTTAGCCCTGCAAGTGCATAAACTGTTTCACTTTTAATCTGTTTTTATTTTTATTGTGTAGTTTTGAAGAGGAGGGTGCTTCTCTCCATCTCTGGCTGTATCTTCTTTGGGATCATTGCTGTTATCCTTGGATGCATTGTTCTCAGAGTCTTCCGCAAACCAGGTTTTACTTACATTTCTCTGACTCTTTGATTGCAGATTCTTTTAGTCCTTGTCTTATAGATCATATTATATCTACAATCATCAACAGACTAATTCTGTTTTTCAGATCTCCATAGCCAGTTTCAGCCATATACAGTGCTTAACAAATTTATTAGACCACCCTAATCCTAACCAAAGTAAGGTTTATGCCACAGCTGCCCTAAATTAACAGCATTGGTAATTACCAAAATCATTTTATATTATTATTATTTTATATATTATAAAAAAATATGAAAAAAATAGTAAAACACATTAATATTTCTTGATTAATATGTCAAATTGTAGTTATTTACTTGCATTTCTGAACAGAAAAATTAGTTTTAGTGGTTGAATGTTATGCTTGATTAATTTCTGACTTCTCAGAGAAGCCCAGTGAGCCGGCTCAAATTTGGATGAATTCAGTTTGAAATCCCTCATTACTGTTCAAAATGGTAAAACCTGGATAGCTCACTGAAAATGAAAGAGTCCGCATTAAAGCACTTCATGATGCTGGATGGTCTTTGAGACAAATATGACAGGTGGTCTAATAAATTTGTTAAGCACTATACAACAGAAAAAAGTTAGTGACTAGCTAATTAACCAAAAACAAGCATTTAGCAGTAAATTAATAGCTAAAAGGATATTTATTATAAGAACTTGACTTTGTAACACCATATAAATAATCATGATGTTCTGTAACTGCTAATGCATAGTCAATTGTTTACTAAAATAGTCACTAAAGCTCCTTTAATGGTAATATATGTTGATGTTAAGTTCATCTTGATGTGTTGCTATTTCAAAGCTGAAGAAGAAGAAAGGCTAGAAGAGGCAGACCTCTTTCTCACCATGGCTCAGCAAAAGGGAGCTGGTAGGTAGACCCCATTAAACACTGCCTGTGGTTTTGGGTGCAGTTTCCGCACATACTGCAAGAACAGGCCCCACCAGTGATTAATAACTGCTATCTTTGAAAGTACCGTCTGTCAAACGATTTCCTGACACCTTCAAGTTTCAGTCTTACACTTGTCTTCCTTTAGCTGTTGGTTTAAGCTTCCTTTCTCCATCCTACAGATGTGCCCTGTCCACTGGTTGAGTACATCACTGATGCAACACTGAACGCACCCTCTAAAGGTAAGACCTTAACTAGATGTCTATGCAAGTGTGAGTTACCCTGGTTTTATTCAACACTAACATCTATTTAAAGTTTTTAGTTAAAAATTTTCTTTTATTTTCACCAGTAGAAGTGGAAGAGAATGGCACAATTTGCAGTGAAACCACACCATTACCAATAACTGTGCAGGAGGACCAAGGTACTGCAATAATACTACAAACACAGTTTTCAAATAAAACAAGTCTGATGAATTTATGTATTTGTCTAAGTCATTCACACATAATCTAAGTTTTCCAATCTTGTCTTTTAACTTTTTCTCTCTAGCTGTGACGACTGAGAGCCTTGATACAGAAGACAACAATGGAGGGCTGGTTTCCTTTAAACAATGAGGCACTGAGGCCATTTAGTATCACAGCAAATAATGAGCATGTGGACTGCTTATAGTGAGGGTGCATGGTGTTATTGTTACGATATCAGTATCAACAGATATTAGCTTAAAAAGTATCTGTAGATATGAAAATTTCTAATATTTACAACTGACATCATGGTCACAAAAGTCTACCTATATCAGCTGTAAATATTGGATGAATATACAAATGAGTAGGTGAAGTTTTAGGCTGGACCAACAGACCTACTTCAGCTGGTCTTTTTCTTTATTCATTGTCAATCCTAACACTTTAAAAAGGTGTTTAAAGGACTGAAATTTATGAATTTGTTCATCCTCAAAATTTAAATTGCATATTTTTAGGACTGAAGTTTTAGGTCTAAACTATGTTTGAATTTCGTCATCAAAATAAATTGTTAATATCAGCATATCTGAAATCGGCAAAAATCCAACATTGTATATTGTGCACTTGAAACCACATCTTTGGAAGTATAATAATTCAAGGGATCATTATAGTCCAATGCTTTCCATTGTGGAGCTGAAAAAAGTTTGGCCTAAAGGTAAAATAAAGCAAAGCCTGGGCTTTTAAAAGTGTCCATTAAACCATGTAAGCAGGGGTGTTGTATGGGAGAGAAACATTAGTATAATTCTTATAGCCAATGGCTGACAGGGGTCTTAAAAATATAATGGTTAATTTTTTCTATGCTAAATTATTAACAGGGGTGAAAAGCGACTAATTACATTTACTTAAATTACTGTAATTAAGTGGGGTTTTTTGTGCACTTGTACTTTTTGAGTACATTTTGAAATCAGTATTTTTACTTCTACCTAAGTTTTCTGTACCTTTACCTTTACTATACTTGTTCCCCCTCTGTTGACTACACAGTAGCACATAGCAAGAGAATGATTCCACATCAAACTGATGACTGCTGATGATTGTTATTTTTGATGTAAGACACATTTGCACTGTGGGTAAAGTTATCCACTGAGTTAGAGTCCCAGCTGGGACTTTACGTGCCCCTAAGGGATGTATGTTTACTATTATTCATCAGTATGAACTGTGTTGCTATTAGGTTAACTCTCTGCTTTTTACTTGCCAGAGGAGACCCACCTCACCACAAGTTTTCAAGAGTTACTGCAGCTCTGTCATATTGTAAAATAATTAACACTTTCCAAAGTGTAGTTTATCTATTAAGTTTGGACCAATATAGACACTTAAAGTTTTGAATTTGAATCTATATGAGTTTAGTTAACACTGTCAATTTTGCAGTGTATTCTACTTTATTATAAAGGTGTGACTTTAGCTGAACAATAAGATTATAAATTGTATAGCTCCTTAGTAGCTACTGTGTACTTAAACTTAAATACTTTTTACCTTTACTTGAGCAGAATCATAGACCAGTGCTTTTATTTTTACTTACATAAATTCTAACCAGAGTAACTGCACTTTTACTTGAGTATGAGTCTTTTAATCCACCTCTGATTATTATCTTATCACCATAAAAGACTACTTTCTTTACTCTTGGTTAAAATATGGTCTGCTCTTGTTTTTAATGCAGCTAAACTAACTCAATACCAGAATCATACACTTTGATAGAATTCTAATCAAATATAACCAGATTAAAAACGATTCTTCACACATTCACTTATGTATTAACAATGGTTTGAGAGCTAAGAGCCAAAATAATTTGAAATGGTTAAATAAACCCAGACGGCATGTGATGCCAGTTTTTGACACCTCCGGTCACAAGATGGAGCCATTTGTCCAGTTTGATAGGAATGCTGAATAGGCACTCATATGCACCCATAACTTCCTATGTTGCAGTGCAAGTATTAGGAGATGTTTTAATTCTTATGCATAACTCACTGGCCACTGTATTTAGCCTCCTTGTAACAGTTGCACTTTTTATTTTTTATTTTTCAGTCATCAAAAACTGCACACAAACTTCTACACAATGTCTACACTGTACAAAAAGAATGGCATTATTTCTGCAGAAGTTATAAAACATTTTTGTAGTCTTAAATAACAGATGTTTAAAAATGCAAGTGTGAAGCGTTGGTTTAGGCTGTGGTGGTGGGACCTAATGTGATGTCTTGTCGTGAGGTCCATAATTCCTGGCATGTTAGACTCATTTTCTTGAACTCAGTTCGAACTGGTCTGTCTTTTTGCTTCAGCTGTGCTTTGACCTCTATGCCAGCATTTTTAGGTTAACTATGTAGGTGTTGGTCTCAAAGTCTTATATGTAGATTACAGACAAATTTTGTATATTTGGCATCTGTATCCTTGGATAGGAGAGTAAATACAACCTCTGGAAGGATTTAATTTGAATGTTGGAGAAGAAGATGACACACTGACACACCATGCTGTTGCCAGCTACCTTGCTGGCTAACTAATGCTGATAGCTCATTGCAAAAGATTGACATTGATTGATCAATGAATAGCTTTTGTCATTTCTTAACAAGGAGAAAATATGACAGTTATGTAAAAGAACTCAAGGAAGTAGTTATTTTTTCACATGTTGTTTATTAGCACAATATGAGCAGGAATGGGATTTTACAGGCATTTTTTTCTTTATAGTTCATGTATTGATGTCTTGTTAGAAACTTTGTGATATGTGGGTTGTTTTTTGTTTCTTTAAAAGTCTTTTGACACGTTGTATCACTTTACACCTGCCATATGCAGGTGTAAAGATTTTTGTCTGCACTGAGTAGAACTTCGTATTGCAGTACTGTTGTGAACTGTAAATATTTAACACACATTTTATGATTAAAATTGCATTCAAAGGTACTGTTAAAATATAAAATAATATTTATGCAATAAAAAAATCAATAGCGTTCAGATACTGTGTGCCCTGTGAATATGTGTTGAGATGTATGAAGACTTAGCAATAAACCTTTAGTACATCATTTGATACTTTGAACAAACACCAGACGTCTGTAAATATTAGTCACTCTTCTGCAAAATTGTGTCATCTATTGTTTGTTATTTAACTATAGTTAGGCCACTGAAATGACATTCAAGCATTTAGTGTCTCTGTTTGAATTTATCAAAATAAAAAATACAAAATGCTGTCATGAGTGTTCATTCAAACTAATGCTGATCTGCACCATTCGACTGTTTGGGCTGCAGCGAGCACATGCTCAGTGCTAAAGTGACAATAAGGTGGATTGGTGGTTCAGTCGATGGTGAGATCTGTCCATCATATCCACCTGAGACAGGATAAAGAGAGAGACAAAAAAAACACAGGGAATATCAATCATCCAGAAAACTCACATCCCAAAGTGTTATTGCCTCAATGGAAGCAAGTAAGTAAAAAAAAAACAAAAAAAAAAACACCTTATACTTACTGTTGCACCTCTACTTGAGGATATCAGCCAGTTTCTCCACATAGTAGTTGTAGTTCTCCTGGCAATCCTCCCAGGGTGTAAAGCTCTGGTCCTCCTTTTCAACGTATATCTCCCAAACATGTAGGAAGTCAGCCGGCTTCATCATCCTCAGTTTGCAGCCAGCGCTTACCAGACCCCGGAGCCCTTCCACTATCTCTGGCTGCTCCCACTCAAAGAGACGGGAGCAGAAGATGCATAGACGGACCTTTTTACGCTGCTTGAGGATGGTGGCCAACTTGGCTGCACAAGCTGCACAGGGACTGGATGACACATACCATGTGACCTCATACTCTTGGGAAGAGTTTGGCAGCACCTGCATAGGAAAAGGTTTGGATTAATGCACTCAAAGAGGAGAAAAATATATTACTTCTTATTAAAATTAGTGTATAGGACAAGAGTTTGTAAGTCAAAACCAAAAAGAAATGTTTCTTTTTAGAAAATTTACAGAAATTTTGAGAGAAATTTTCTGGATCTTTCCCAGAAACTCCTGGGCTGGGGTGGGGTGGGGGGTGGTAGAGTTAAGCTGTACTCATGTCGGCAGCGTCTAATTGTCTGGTCCTTTAACCTCTGGTAATACAATCAGAGACCACTGGTGATTTTGGGCCCTTCGGGTATCCACAGTATGACCAGGGCAACCCTACTACCCGCTTGGATGGTACCTAGGTCAGTGGTTCTCAACCTGGGGGTCTGAGAGGGGGGTTCCCAGATGTCTCCCAAAAAACAAAGAATATTTTTAATGATTTCAAATTTGCCCAGTTTTATAAAAATGTGTACATAAAATTAGTTCAATGTAAAATAAAATCATGGTAATTTGGTGAGGTATATGCTGAAATGTAAGTCATGTTTATAAACAAATGTAAGTCTGCACATGGCTACTCTTGAATGTGCATGGCTGTGTTCAACTATGCTTCAACCACCTTCAGCTACAGTGGAGGTCCCCCGTCTCTGGCACCTTTACTTTGGGGGTTGTGGGCGGAAAAGTTTGAGAACCCCTGCCCTAGGCCATCCTTACCTGTCATGTCCACACCTTTCTCTGCCCTAAAAGTGTGAATTTGTTATTTTTTCAACAGATTATTTCCCCATTCCCCTGGTAATATTCAAGGGCATGAAGAACACGACTGGGTTTGCGTCAATCCTCCTTCCTTCCTGATGGTGCCCTCAGGTAGCTTACAAGCTACATCTGCTACAGCCTCAATTTATAGCCCATACATGTCAAAAAGTTTGCACAGTATTGTATATCAATCTACAAGAACAACTATAAACATCAGCCATATATCTATTGTATTATTGGAAATCCAGTTCTTAGAGTAGCTCCACTTTAATCGCTTTAATTACCAATATCAGTCCTCTCCATTTTATTATCCTCTAGCTGCTTATTCTCATATTATAATGTTCAGTCTATTATGAAATAAGGATATTACTGATAATTATTACAATTGTTACTACCATTATAGTCATATTTAAGACAATGGAAGATGGATTTATGGACAGGAGAGCCAATTCTTATTCATTGTTGTTACTCTGCTTATTTTCTCACTTTTCACTTTTCTTTTTTCTCCATCTCCGTTTTTCTCCCTTTCTGCACCCCTATATACTCTCTTTCTGCTTTTCCTTTAACCTTTTTCAACCCCAGCACAGCTTCAGCAGATGGCTGAAGGGATGTTTTTTTTTTTTTGTCAACTTTGCTACTTATGGTGGATTAATGCTGGGAATATAACAGAGTACAGTCTGGACCTGCCTTCCTTGTAATGTGTCTTGAATAACACTGATTATGAATCAGCACTATACAAATAAAGATGTATATGTACATATATAAAACTGATTTTACAATTTGACTTAATTTGCATCTAATGTGTTAAGATCAGTGGCAGACTTTGGGTGGCAATTTTGGGGCCAAAGGCAAACATAAGCATGGGGCCCACCTTATCCATTGTCCCCTCCCCTTTATAATGCTTTTGTATCTAGAAAGACTCCTATGTAAAGATGTCAGGGAATGCATTACAAACAAGCTAAAGAACAACAAATGTAAAAACAGTTAAACAAATGCACTCACTATTAACTCTTATTCTTTCATGAACAACATGATCTGGGTTTTTAAGAATTTTAATGACCATTCACCTGGTAAAATCAGTCATTTGTTGTCATAAATTACCTTGTTTTTTTCAGCAGGAAGACCATCGTAATTCAACGAGGATACACAGAATAAGCATGTTTCAACATGTTTTTATTCTTATTTTAACTTAATTTGCTTTTTTTAATTTTAGAGTTTATTTTCCTTATTTTTCTATTTTCATGTCTTTCTCTTCTTCTCCTCATTTTCCCCCTGTATTTATCATCCTCTTTATCACTATTTTTGCTTCTCTCTACTTTCATTGGCAATGCTAACACTAGTGCAGCAGCATCTCACTGCTATTTAACATTATTGTTGCTTTGCTGTTGTCAGTACCCACCAGCACAGTAAAAAAGGTTGTCAAAGTTTGCAGAGTAATAGGGAACATTTGGCTCTCCTCTTGCTTCTTCCTTTTTAAGAAACACTTTACTTAATTTTGTAGTTTCCGTCACACCTTTAAATCATATCTCTTTTTAAATTGGAATCACTCACTACGAAAAAAAGCTCATGGAATAATCCAATTTATGCACTTTTTATGCACCTCTCCCAATAGTGACAGGATACATTAATGAGGGTAAAAATGTACCAACAACCTTCAAATTATTAGGTTTTTCATGGGGCCCAATGGAATTGCCTACCTTTGCCTAATGGTAAAGTTTGCCTCTGGTTAAGATATGATTAACAGGCAATATGAGGTGTTTTGTAGTAAATGGTAAAAATACCTATCACTTTAAAATTTCTGTTACCATATTATTGTTCTTGTTAAAGTCCCTGTAAAGTGTTTTTAGAAATACTGTTTTTTAGGTGTTGTATCATATTATAAGCCACTGTGTCATGAACCACCAGGCCAGATTTTCAGTCATGAAAAATTATAAATTATCTTCAAATCAAGAAAAATAGGGCAATGCTTCTGATCAGAGTGCAGGCTCTGTGCCAGTGTGGGGTGACAGAAGTTGGGGATTAAATTGACTGTTTTCTGTTGCAAATTTCTCTGTTATGATACTTTTAATGACCCTTGGCCACCGTGGCTAATAGATTTGGGAAATTTACCTCAAAATGAACAAGAAAACAGCATGTAGCTGCCTGTTAACTTTCAATAAGGCAGTGACATCAGCTAACAACTGACTGTCCTAAGATAAACTGCTTAGCGGGGACGAGGCAATTGCCCAATGAGACCGGTGATGTCATGGACCCCTTTCTTTTCCCTGCACAAATTAAACCAAGCCAGGAAAGAGGTCAACAACTTTCTAATTGTCTAAATTCACATTTCAGTTGTATGTACAGTACTGTGCAGAAGTTTTAGGCATGTAGAGCGCTAACGGTTCTTCCACAACCCCGGGCTGAAGAAAGGATGGAGGGCAGCCAGAGTCAGTGTCGACACATTTGACATGTACGTGTGTTGCTCAGCAGCCAAGGTCAAGCTTAACAGCATTTCTTTTGTCTGGGTCTTTGCACCCCTGGTAATACACCCAGCAACCACCAACAGTTTTCAGGTGCTCAGAACATACACACGACAACCAGGGGGTTGTGGCAACCCTCCTACCGGCCCTAACAGTACCCTAGGCTATGTTTAAGTGCCACATCTACCCATAACTCTGCCCTAAAGCTATGGTTTTTGTTTTGTTTTCATCAGATTATTTTTCCCATGCCCTTGGTAATGTACAAAGACATCCAGAGCATGTCCTGGGTTGTGTCAATCCTCCTTCCTGCCCGAAGGGGCCCTCAGGTGAATGTACTCACCAGTCACGCCTTACTTCAGCCTCAAATTTCAGCCCAAACATACCTAAAACTTCTGCACAGTACTGTAGATCTCAATGTTTTCACTTGCTTATAGCAACCTTATTCCAATCTACCTGGTGTGTTAAGAGACAAAGTTCAGATCTCACTTTACAGGGACTTTAAGAATGACAATTAGGGGTGTGACTGCTGTTTAAACAGAAAATATGAAAAGGTCTTATTATATGACCATTTCCAGGCTTCAAATGTGAAAAAGGACAATTAAGTAAGAAAAGAAATGTGAAAAGGTACAATCAGAAAAGCAGTGAGTGAGATAATTACTTGTTGAAAGAAGGCTTCTTCAGCATGTGCTGTGGCATGTTCATCCTCCATATAACCTTTCAGAGGCTCGCTGGTGCCTCCTGGTGTATCCACTCGAAAGCACAGCAGGGTCTTGTTCCTCCCCGATGAGTACTCAACGTTCCTGAACTGAAACTTGAAGTAGAACGGGCTCATCTGCTCCCTGGTGAAAAATGACAGCAAGAGTTTCCATAAATCCAACACAAACTCGTCTGCACTCTCCAGCCAAAGCATCTCATAAAATGCTTGGTGTAACAGCACAGACTGTTATCATTTTGGCTTTTAAAGTGTATGAAGGTTAAATTTGCATAAAACGGTGACAAAACAATCAGCATGAAGCATCCATCAAGTGTGCTTTTAAAGTAATCTGTCACCTCTAATCTTAGCGTATGACAGCTTAACTGGAAATACCAATTTAGGTGAAAGGCATTTACTTTCCTCCCTGACATGGAGCAAGAGTCACTCATTTAGTGATGAATTTGTCAACCTGCCAAGACGGTAAAGAGTAATGATGCTACAGTAACATAGTGGATAGAATATTGATGAGGCTATGATTCCATATATAATTTTGGCTTTCACATCCTCACATAGTATGTGTACCAGCTTTATCATGATTCAGCCACAATACAACACACACACCACTCCTATCTTCTTATATTAATTTGCAGTTATATTAAAAATGTATAGCCTGGCAGATTGTAAAATTATTTTGACAGGGGCTGGGGAACAGATGCTAGACAGAGTGATATAACAGGATCCAGCACCTCTGTCTGTGTCTCTGTGACTCATCCCTATTCTTACTGCTGGGTTAGTCAGGGTGGCAGGTGCGAGTCATTAGTATCCCTCATCACTGAAATTAAAAATCATGTATTAGACACAATGTGATGAAGAATAAGAGTTCGACAACAGTGCATATGTTAAAGAAAAAACAAGTTTGTTAGTTGACTGTAACTCTTGTTGGAAATAAACCGTCTCACCCACCCTGTGACAATCTCAAACGGTGGCAGTTCAATAGGCTGAAACTCTCCGTTCTCTTCACTGTTCTTTGCTTCTTCTCCTGTTGCCCCTCCATTTTCCCCATTCCTCTTCTCCTCATCTGTCTTAGGGTCTGCCGCTGGCTTCTTCACAACTTTGTCAGGCTTTTTTACAGTTTTCTCCTTCCCCTTTTCTTTTTCTTTATCCTTCTCTTCGCTTGTTTTGTTTTCCACCTTCTTCTCTTTCTTCTTAACACTCAGCCGGCTGTTCCTGTCCGCCATGATTTGCGCAAGTGGGTAGATAAAGAGATGGAGGGAGAGAGAGCTCAGTGTAAGTGGAGAGATAACCCTAGTGCTTTACAGAAATAGATCCCCATTGTGTGCTGGGGCTGGAGTCACAACATGAGCATGTCTGGCTGGGGCTCATTTAACTCACCCCTCACACTCCCCTTCGTTTTATGCCCTGTGAAAAAAGGCCAAAGGACAACATAATTGAGCGACCAAGGTGGGCCAAACTGGACTTACCTCTCTAACGTGCTCAGCTGCCAAATAAAGAAAGGAAAGTAGCATATTTTGCGTATAAATGTCCCACCTCAAACACACTGAGGGGTATCTCTTTAATCCATCAGGCTTTAACTGTCAACAGGCCAGCAACAGGCAGGTTATTAATAACAGTGCTTGGCTGTGTCCATGTGTACGGGGTAACCAGGGCTCTCTTTCTGCTCAACACAGCTTTTGTTTGTGCCAGCTGGAGTATCCTGCACCCCATTAGACCTTAGCAATACACCAAGGCCAGCTAAAGGGCGCCCAAAATAGGGGAGGTTGGAGGCAGTGTAAGACCAACACATACAAACACAACGTCTCTGCGCTATGAAAGATAGTGGAAGTGAAGTCCAGTGTGCATGCGCCTGTGAACAATCTATGAAATCACCCTGCATCAATACGGTCCTCTGCTGAGGCCATGGCATGTGGGAGGGAAAATTGGTTTTGTGAGAGTGAGTGTAATTTTTTTGTGTGTCTATGTGCAGCCTGAAAATGGCTCTCTGCACTGCAGATGTAATAACTTGAGGCATAAGGGAGAGAGAGAGAAGGAGAGAGGGGGCAGTTCAATTACAATTTCCTCCCCTCCCTCAGTCTCACTCGCTGCCAAGTAATTCATTTCAGAGGCAATTACCAACAGGACCGCAGCCCAGCCTGCTCGTCTAACTCATATGGATGAGCTGTCACAGCCGGTAAGGAAAGGAGGGGGGAGAGGAAAGGCTTCAAGCTGCTCTACATACACTCGCAAACAACAACACACCCCATGGGGATAAGAAATTAACACATACTTTTCAAAGATGAAGGCACTGACACATCAACACGGACATCAAGCAAAACATCTAAATCCACTGAGACATCCTGGGGTGATAATCATTAAGATCACAGCATTCTTTGATAATTATAATCTATGAGGTAAATCTCATTGTGTCCCACCTAAGCTAACACACTTTCTCTGATGTGATTTTCAACCAAAAACACAGCAATATGTGGATAAAGCTGTGTGCAGTTGGATGCAGAGCAGACTTAAAAAATCATTCAGTGATCAAAGCTATTGTCTTTCTGTTACTGTTAATCACATATTATTCATTAATACTTTAATGCAGGTTTGCCTTCTAGTGTAGCCTTAGATAGCATGCATGGTTTTCTGATGCGTTGAAAGAAAGAATAAGCAGACTGTGTGGATGTGACTGCTGCCATCCTGCTGACTCAAATTTAACTGTAATGGAATTACATAGAATTACCCTCGCTCCCCACTGGCCCAGCACAGAGTAACAAACAGAGTCCTATAATAAAGGCAAACACACACTGTAATATTCAGTTTCTCTCTCTAAAGGGTTTTCAAAAATACTTCAATTAGGTCACACTAAGCTACATTATTCATCGTTCCAATCCAAACACACACACATCATCTGCTAGTTTCCAGGAGCAGAAGCCAAGTCACACCCATTTCAATCCCTAAAAGTTTAAAAGTAACATCTAACATTAAAGGAAAATGAAAAATTGGCCAACGCACCATGGACGGCACAAACATCAACAACAAATTTGATATAGAAGCAGGTTTCAAGCTTTTCTCTATCAGTAAAAGAGGTATATGTTGTGTGCTTATGCATGAGTGCACTAACATCTGCAAACTGCACACATCTCTTCCTTTGGAAGAGGAACTCATTTATTTTGATATCCCAGTGATGAGGCATACATACAGACGGAAAAAAGAGGATAAGCAGTGATGCAGGGACATATTGTATAGCAGCTTGGAAAAAAACAAACATTAACATCCTCTGAAATGGATCATTTGATACTGTTTGTAAGAACTGACCATTTGGTTAGTGTTAGCTTTCAGAGACACGCTGTCTTCATGTGATAGGGGAAAAGGGAACAGGCTCTGTGGTTTTGTGGTTGTCTGGAGACCCTGATCAGGGAAATTAATATCAAAGTAAATGCCTTAGTATTGATTCAGTTCTCTCCCTCTAGTCCATAGCAAATGGCAAGGTAAACAGACAGCAATCCACGCCTACTGCAGTCTAAAAACCCTTGTTCAGAAAGAAAATAAGTAAATAGTGTGGCATAATGCCCTCAATGTGCAGTGAGGATTGAGATTGTTGCTAGCTTAGATAGAAACAGAGGTTAGCATCCAAGCAATAACTTTACTGCATGTATAAAGTATTCAGCTGCTTTTAAGGTAAAAGAAATGCTTAGCTATGAGTCCATAATAATCTGTAGTTGGCTTTGAGGTAGATAAGCGTCTCCAGGTTCTTTGGTAAGATGCGGCCTCTCTCTGGCCGCAGACAGCGCTCTGCAAAGGTGAAAATGTTCTCTACGGCTGTGCCACAAGCAGGTATGGTTAATGCTCTCTTAGCCACCTGTGCAAGCTGAGGAAAGTCAATTGCTTTGCGCCGCCAGTAATGCAAAGGCTCTTCATCTGTGGGTTCCTCACGCAGGTACGCTGCCAGCTCCTGCTCTAAGCTCTTAGCCTGTGTGGTCGGTCTGTGCTTGATGAAAGAGAAGAGCTTGCAGGGTCGAGAGAGGGGGGAGATTGGTGATGGAGCCGGGTCAGGAGGGGTTTGGGATTGGGAATGAAGGTCTGTGTTCGGGTCTGTTAGGTTCAAAGCTGTTGAATATTTGGATAATTCCTCTATGAGGACTTGTCTGTGCCAGTCAGGGGTGCTGCTCCATGTGAGCTTGAACTGGGGGTCCAGGGTGGTGGCAGTGATGTAGAGGGGGTCGTCCAGAATGGGAGCCAGATGATTTTCAACAGCCTGGCTGAGGCCAGCCAGGAGAGAGGGGCAGTGCGGGGTCGACGTCTCAGAAAGATGCTTCCGAAGGCCCAGAACACACGGCAGAGCAAGGCTGATGGACACATGTCTGTGTGTCTGCAGATCTGACTGTCGGTCACCATGCAGCATGTCCCAGGCCTCGGTGAAAGGCTCTAAAGTGTCAGTCAGCTCCCTCAGCAGAGCTCTCTCTGATACAGCCAGCGCCAGCTCCCCGGGACCACTCAACTCTTCCAGGAACTCCATGGAGTCCAGCAGCCGTCGAAGCACCTACATTAAAATAATTGGACAACTTTAAACCATAGAAGCTTTCTCAATTGTGCCATGTGGTAGAAAATCTAAAATTACCCAGGCTACTGTACAATTAGCAACATAATGTTTATATACTAAATGACTGTGCCGCTAAATAAAGGTCATTTTTACTAACCATAAATAGAGCAGCCTATAGCTCAGGGGTGTCCAAACTAGGACCCAGGGGCCAAATGCAGCTCATGGTCTAATTTTTTTGAATAGCAAAGTCTAGAAATGATGATGACATTTGCCCACATTTGAACATGAAGCTTGTACTTGACTGTTATTGCACTTCATAGTTTCAACACAGGGCGGTACTACCATGCTAATTCTGTAAACAAACAAGAGGAATTTATTAATATGTTTTCTCTGTGACTTATTGAGACAATGCCATACAAAGTAAAATTATTAACAATCAAAATAATATGTTTTTTTCTAACCCCCTGATGGGTTACAGCAGCAAATAGCAGTACCAAATAGAAAAGCACTTGGAGAGCGTAGACCACCACCATTAGCCCTATCTCCCAATAGCACAGAATCCTTCAAAAAATTCCTGGATTCAGACAGTGATCGGGATCAGTCCCAAAATCGAATCAGTTCTTCCTCATGCCATTTCTGACATTTCCTGAAAATTTCATCAAAATCCATCCATAACTTTTTGAGTTATGTTGCTAACAAACAAACAAACTAACAAACAAACAAACAAACAAACGAACAAACCCTGCCGCTCACGTAACCTCCTTGGTGGAGGTAATAATATTCCAGGGGCAGAGCCAGTGGTAGCTTTAGCCAAACAGGACTACCTGAAATATGACTGGCAGCCCCAAAAAGGGTATGAATATGTGCTATTCCTGCTTGATGCTTTCCATGTAGGCCAGTGGAAGGGCAGGTGATCCTAGGAACAGCCACACCACCAAACATAAATTACATCATTGAGTAATTAATAAATGCTAATGAAGAAATATTTATAGCCATGTGTTTCTTGACCAAGTGGTCCTGACAGAACTAGCCATTTAGGCACACTCAATCATTAAGCACAACTTATTCTAAATTATACTGGTTTTACAAACTCTCATATACTTCTCCTTGTGGATAATAAAATGGCTCCAACATCCTTAAATATTCTTGTATGTAGCCCTCAGTGGAAAAAGTTTGGACACCCCTGCTATAGCTTATCTTGTGAGATGTCTTCATAATTTATCCTTACAGTAAGAGAACAAAAACTTCCTAACTTAACATTTTTGAACATAGAAAATAGTTTTATTATCTTTAAATGTCCTCATAAAACTCATGTTTGTGGGTAAACACATGAAGCTCTTATATGTATGCACAAATACGTCAGTGTTTAGTAATCTTAATGTCCAATATTGCTTAAAAATGCCAAACATACTAGATAAATGTTAAGAACAGATTGCACACCTTGAGCTGGGCAGCCCAGTCCTGTGCTGCAGGTAGGGTGTTTCCTGGTCCCCCTGTGGTCAACCCAGGACTGTCAAAGACTTGGCTCAGTTTTTCAGGAGGGACAGCAGAGGTGATGTAGGTGTAGAAACAAGCAGCCTTGGCCAGTGTTGGGGTGAGTTGTGGACAGCATCGTAACCCCTCTCTGATACACTGCTCAAGACAGCGAGAGAAACAATCCACCCTACAACCACCCAGACCCTTCTCCCACAAGTCCTCCCAGTCTCTTTCCTCACCACAGTCACCATGGCCATTCCTCATCCCTTCTTTCAAACTGTTCCCATTATCCAGCCCTTCTTTATCATCCTCTTGAAGCTCACTAGTCAGAGGAGTTGATATTAGGAAGCCAGGTAGACAACATGGCTTTACTGTTGCTGTTGCAGAGAAAGGGTCTGCCACAATACGGAATGCTCTCCCGGATACTCCATGAGAGTGGCACACTTCATCAAAGTCTGAAAGGACACGATTCCCAGAAGTGCATCCAGTCAGGGGGAGACATGCCAGAAGAGCTGAACGCATCTTCCAGTCAGATGTGAGGAAATGGCAGGTGACACCGAGGTACCTACATAAAGACAGAGAGATGATCAGACTAATCGGTAAGGGAACCAAAGTAATCATGCTGTTTTTGGTTTATTCTGCTACCTTACCCTGAGGTTGCTCCAGTGAAGCCCTTCCAGAGGTCCACACTGAGACTAAGGGCGTGTGCTGAGGCCAGGGCCTGACGGGTGGCTAGCTGGGCCTGGTAGGCGTACGCTGGAAGGAGCTGGCTCTGGATGTAATGCTGGCCCTCAGGAGTGTAGCGGGGCTCCAGGAGCTGAAGCAGCTCTCTGAAACCTTGATTTTCTACTATGGACACAGGCTGCAGATCACGCACTATCATCTTAGCAATAGCTTCAGAGATCAAAACCTACAGTAAAAAAAAAAAAACACAAGCATGAACCGTCTTTTTTAAACATGTATTTTTTCCAGGCAATGCAACAATTGTAGGATCTTGCAACTTTGGTATGTGCAACTCAAGTGATGATGGTCAAAATACCCACCTGACGTGGGTCATGCCGGTCAAACTTGGACACCCCTCCTCCAGAGCCTCCACCCACTCCTCCCTCAAGAGTTCTCATTCCTCCAGCACCCCCTCCTCCTCCTCCTCCAACTCCAGCACTGATGGGGACAGTGTAACGGTTATTCACTCCAGTCGTGATGTATGAAGTATGAAGGGAAGCAGATGTGTAACCCTCTCTCTTCATGTCTTTCCTTTTCACAAAGTCATCATACATAGCCTGGTGTTTCCGCTGAGTGGAGAGAGAGAGAGAGAGTGGTGAAAACAATGTTACTGGTAGACAGGTGGAATAGAGAACTCCCTGTTTGCTCTTCATCGTGCTGTCTTAAAACCAAACATGTGAAAGAGGATACAGTAATATGCACGAAGCCTCTTATGAAGAGGAAACAGTCAGCATGGGCAGGGTTACAGTGTAGTGTAGATGCTGTAGGGCTAGCTGTTTCCACTGATGCTGACAGAAACAGACTGGTAATAACTGTTTCTCCCTCCATGCTAACATAGATACACAACATTTTATTTTGAAATTACCTTGAGATGCGTTACGAAGTTGGACGTGACACTCCGTTTCGCCTGGATTCTGGTGCCACAAGCCTTGCAGTTGGACTCGATTTTCCCATTTTCTCCTTCAAACACGATATTAAAGTAATCCAGAATAGACACCTTCGAAGCTGACGCCATTGGAGCCCACAGTCCCTGTGCTACCAAGTCAAATCAACTTGCAGTCAATCGGAGTCTGAGGTATCAATCTCACCTCGCCTCTTCTCATCAGCCAGGCTAGCGTGTTTTTTTCCCCAATCCCTGATCACACATCAAATGTTGCTCTCACTTGCGCAAACGAAGACGGTCTCATACCAAACAGGATTTTAGAGGCTTGAAATCAGCCAAAGTCAGGCTGCACGGGCAGCAGCGGCTGTCTGAAACATCAATATTACTGTGAGGTTACATCCGTTGTTGAACCGCAAGAGACCGGAGCAGAGCGCTGTTTGATGAAGGCACACAGACACTGTTATGATTGGACCAGGAAGTACCTACAAAGAACAGGAGTTTCGATTACCGTTTCGACAGTTTCCGGTAATGTTCGGCTATCTCCGTTCAAGCTGCCAGGACTTGAGACTGGATCAGATGTTTTCAATTACAGTTATGGTTCATAACGTTAAAATGAGCGGTGGCCTTTTCTGTGGAAGCCCATTTCCGCCACTTAAAAAAAAGAAAACAAAAAACAAAGTTAAAAATAGGGAATTAAAAAAAAAAAAATCCTAAGTCATTATTATGAGATAAAAAGTCGAAATTATGAGATAATTAAGTCGAAATTATGAGATAAAAAGTCGACATTATGAGATAAGAAAGTCATAATTATGAGATAAAAAGTTGAAATTATGAGATAATGTGTGTGCCTATGCCACAGTTACAGTGACTTCATTATCTCATAATTTCGACTTTTTATCTCATAATTATGACTTAGAATTCTTCTTCTTCTTTTTTAAAATTCCCTAACTTCCACATTTTTATTTTTAAAGTGGCAGAAATGGGCTTCCACAGGCAAACAGCTTGTTTTGCAGTTGCTATTAACGCTTGGTTTGAGCTTCTGGTACCCCAGGTGCTGCCAATCAGGTGCCTGATTGGCACCTGATTGGCAGCACCTGTGAGCATGAGCCCTACAACAGTGGTCAGTAGGTGTCTGCTCCAAGAATCGGCATGCCAGGTTTGACTGATCTGGATAAGGCCCGTGCGATAGGACAACTTCAAGCTGGTGTTCTGCAAAACACTGCATTGTTTGGAATGACCCCTAGTACCATCTCCAAACTGAAGGCCAAGTTCCATATAACAGGGGATGTCAGAGATAGGCTGCGAAGTGGGCGTCCCAAGAAGACGATGCCCCAAGAAGACCGTTTCCTCACTCTGTCAGCACTTAGGTACCGTAGGCTGTCAAGGTGTCAAGGTTCTCAGGACGATATGGCCGACGCCTCTTTCCCCATACAATTTGGAACAGACTGCCCTCATAGGGCTGCCAGGAGGCCTGCCATGACTGCCCTTCACCGTCAGGTCCATTTGCGCTGGTGTCGGCAACACGTGCACTGGAACCTGAACATGTAGAGGAATGTTATGTTCAGCGATGAGTCCAGATTCTGCCTAAGCCAATTGGATTGTAGGATCAAAGTGTGGAGAAGATGTGAAAAAAGCTATGCTGATTGCTGCACCCATGGAGTAACATCTTTTGGTGGAGGCAGTGTGATGTGTGGGGCAGCATCTCCCTCACTGGAAAAACGAGGCTTGTCATCATTGGAGGCAATCTCAATGCAGAGAGATATCGGGATGAGATTCAATAGTCAATGGCAGAATAAGCTGTTTGGCATTGGCAGAGAAGATTTGGCAAATTTTTCATGGACGCAACCTACATACTCAGCTCTGCTGCTCATCCCACAAATGCATGTTCCTTACAAATGTGGCACCATTTAAAAGGGGCTAAAACTAAACAGGCTTTCCAGTGGTATAAGATTTATTGCCAAGAAGCACTGTTACAAAAAATAATGTACCAGTCACAAATTTCCTTACTTTTTGTGCGAGTCAACGCAGTCAAACAGGTTATAATGGCAGTGGCAAGAATGGGCAAAAAAGACAAAATTTGAAAAAAAAAAAAAAAAAAGGGCAAAATGTAGCAAAGAGGGGCAAAATGTGGCTAAAAAAGGTGAAAAGTGGCTTAATAGTGGCAAAAAAAAGGGCATAAAACGAGAAAATTCGGTTAAACGTGGCAAAAAGAACAAAAAACAGAAAAAAATAGGTTTAAAGTGGCAATGAAGTCGCAAAAAACAATGTTGAATTCAGTCAAAAGTGTCAAAAAAAGTCACTTAAGTTTGCAGAATTGTGTTGAAAAAGGGTTAAAAATTGCACAAATATTTCAAAACATCAGGACCTAATAAGTTTGACACACTTTTCAGGTCCAAATAGAGGTAGCCAGCACGCTAGCAACAGTGCTTCTGGTCAGATCCAACAAACATGCATTGACGTTCTCAATGAATCACAAATGATGAGGGCCCTTTCCCTGGGTTTTTCAGGAGCCCAGCCAATTCTGTGAGCAATTCTGAATACAGGGGTGGAAAGTAACTAATTACATTCATTCAAGTTACTGTAATTGAGTATTCTTTTTGGGTAATTGTACTTTTTTTGAGTACATTTCAAAATCAGTACTTTTACTTATACTTAAAAATGTTTTAACCAGAGTAACTGTACTTTTACTTAGTTTCAATACTCTTGTACTTTTTCCAACTCTGCTGTGTACACAGAAGCACATAGCAAGAGAATACCACATCACGCCTGAAAAAAACTGTTGTCGGACGCAGCATAAACTGAAGTGTTGTTTTTGGTGTTACATTTGGTGACATAAATTTGGGTCCACTCTCACATAAACAGTAGAGAAGTCATAAGTTGTGGATAACTTGATTCATTTAAGTATTCAAAGGTACATTACACATTAGTGACAAATCATTAATGAGAACATTTGAGGTTTAATAAAATTAAAACATACAAATTCTTGATTTGCTTACTGGTTTGTCTGAATGGTTTCTTACCATTTAAGGGCTAAAGGACATCTGGACAAAATACATTGACTGATACTTGGCGTGTTTTATTGACTAACCACAATGTTCATTTACATTATTACCTAAAGAAAAAAAGTCAGTCACAGGAATTGCTAACAAAACAACCAACAAGTTATGGAATTTGATCCCTGGTATCTGATTTTAAAAATACCGGTAAATCATCAAAAAAAATTTAATTCAACCGCCAAATAAAAAGTATAAATGCTAAATTAAGGGTACATTGTGGGAAGGATTTTTACAAGTTTTGTTTTATTCATGAAAATTCTTCTTTATAGTCCATTGAGGTAATCCGGAAAGATGGCAATCTTCAAACATCCATTCCAACAAGAGTAGGGACTGCTACATCTGTAATCCCCACTCTAAAATCCACCTGGAGTATCACTGTTGAGTTCAGATGGCTGAGAAGCCAACCAAAGAAACTGAATTTTATTTAAATTTAACTTGAATAATTGTATTAAACAAATATAAATTTGAACCATATAAATTATATAATTTAGATTCAGTGTTTTAGTGCAATTATCAAAGTTAAGCAATGTCATTTTAACTTTGATTCAAATCTAAATGTTTAATATTATTCAAACTGAGCAATTCAAATATAAATAAAAGAAACTATTTTGCTCTCAACAGATATGTCTGCTCACACTCTCAGACCATCTTTAGTTTTTCACTCTGCCAGCTTCTCTAGCTGGACCGCTGAGGCTTTCTCCTGGAGTATCAGTTTGTCTTCAATGTCGTGTTTTAGCTCCTGACGTGTTTTCACCACAGCAGCTTGAAGGGTCGCAATCTCAGCTGACAGCTCTATAACTGAAAAAAAAGACAGGAATGACAATTGAGAATAAAGGATATGGTTTTGTATTTATACAGAAAAAAATAACTTTTCAAAAGTTTCTCCCTGTTTATGTGCACTGTTGCCACTAAACCTCAACAAGGTTTAGAGTAGTTTCATAATGTGCAAGTTGTTTAAGTAATAGTTTTTTTTTTTTTTTTTAACTTGCTTTTAATGTTGGTTCAAGTTTCATTCTTTAATTTGACTGTCTCAAAAAGGCTGAAACTGTGGCAACAGAGCAATAAGATTATTTGTCTGTATGCCCTTTGAATATTTATAATTTCATTCATTTATTATGTCAATAAAGTGACTGATACAAGCACACACATGCCACATGGATTTGTACAAGTTTCCCCATGTAAGTACAGCCTCACTCTGGCCTTGAGAGCTCATTATTCTGCAACTCAAGAAAACGTATTTGTAATGGTGAATATTCAACCTAAAACAGAAAACCCAGCAAGTGTGCAAAAAAGAAAAAAAAAGTTTTCAGCAAAGACTAAGAACCAAAGAGCATCCTCATGCTGACTAACCTGACACGCCAGATGGAAACACATCCATCTGGAAAGCTTCAATAGGAAACGTTTGAGAAAAGGCAGAGGCTTTGAAAAAACTCGGAGTGTGATTGGATGAACGTTCTGTCCGTCACATCTCTACGTGCCAATAGGAGCAACACAACATGTGACGTAGCAGCTATCGAGCTGCGCGTGCGCAGCTATGGGAATAACGTGAAACATGGCGATTATAGACATGTAAGTACTCGACTTTTGTCGTTTTTGAAAAGAAAAACAACTCACTGCTGTCCTTTGTTCTTCTTTTAACAAAGAATTGTTGTCAAGTTCTGATAAAACTTACGCTTTAGCAGCATCCACGATAATCTCTTCCGCCATAATTGCACTGGCCTCTTGCTGCTGCTTGTTTACGTCACGACTCTGCCATGCCTGAAAGTACTGCCCCTCATTGCTAATTGGTCCTGTCACTTTCTAACCGGGCCCAAACGGTTCAGATGGGAGCTTAACAAGATGGATTCGCCAGTGAGAATCATGGAAATGGGCGTATCCATCTGCTTTGCAAGGTTACATGCTGACAGCATTATCAGCTGATTTCCGGGCGTCTTAAGGTGATCCAGACCAGGTTGTGAATTGTTTGCATTTTTCTGTTTGTGTGAAATGCAGGGTAGTGTATAGCAGATATTTGGGACATCATTTTGCGGTGTAGCAGAATACTTCAGGTGGTCTGGGCCATGTTAGCATCATTTCCCAAACCTTACAGATCTCAGGAAAAATGTGAGTAACATCAATTGTAAAAGTCTTTTTGCATTGTTGTTTTTGGCAACTAATCTTAGTTATGTTCTAAAATAAAACATTTGCAAAGTCATATCTGATAGCTTTAAACCATGTCTTTTTACCTTGCTTGAATGACGACTGTGCTTGTTTTAGAGACTGAGGCACCAGAATCCCAAACCATTTCAGTGGATCTTGCTGAGGACTGTGATGACTTATTTTAACTGAAGTTACTTCAGGAGTTTTCTTGTCGCTTCCTTCTTCTCTATCCTCTTTTTCCATGGTATCTTTTTTTGGCCTGTTTCTTCTCCTGACACCTTTGAAACCACACAGTTAAATAAACAGGAAATAGATCAGTTCATTGTGAATGTTGTCAACCTTCCTTTTTGATCACAGAATGATGGCACCAGACTCACCTTCTTCTTGAGGTCCAATATCCTCTATTGACTGTGAATCTTTTTCAGGCTCATAACTAGATTTTTGCTCAGCCTTTTCTGTGCAGAAATCCACCTCACCATCATCGAGTGTTCTATAACAAATACATAAATATAACTGATCATTCCGCTGTTACAGTTTACCTGGAAAATTTCATGTCTAATTCCTCACCTTGCATTCACATAAACTAGGGGCTCAGTTTCACTTGCATACTGAAGAGCAGACACTTGCTTGTTTCCCATGGAGTATCTAGCCTTGGATATAGAAAACCATCCCTGTGGCATACAAGACAGTTGGTTAAATAGGTAACATAAAATGTGAAAAAGGATTAAATACACACCTTTACCTACGAAAAATACATGAATGACTATACTATGGTGCATATTAAGCTAAAATTAAAATTTCTGGCTTTGATCGACAACTGGTACAAAATTCGCTTCATACTGGTACCAAGCTTGATATCATGGATTATTACCTGCTCGATGAGAGAGTTAAGCGTGGCTCGTTTCTCTGCCAGTAACTCCAGCAGGTCCATGAAACGGAGAAGCTTGTCGTCCAGTAAAAGAGAAGATTCCTCTAATTCTGTAACACCCATGCCGATTTAACTTAATGGTCAGAAATCTTTCCTGCTTTGATAAAATTGCGTATCAAACACTAACATAGAAGCAGTATTGTATGGACAAACAACATCGAGATTGCAAAATAGGGTTTGGGTTCTGCTTCCGTATAGTGGTCACGTGACCCAACATGTCATGTGACTACTATTTAAAGCCTATGAAGCTTAGCTTCAAAACAAAAAAGCATCAATATTCTTTTTTTAATGAAAAAGGTTGTGTGAATTAAAAATCCAAAATCAACATATTTATCTAGCATTTTATGTGAAATATTGTTGATATCCCTGTTGTAAGATGTATCAAACTATATATAAATGAATAATAGAAAGTCTATTTGTCCTCATGTAAAAGCGACCTTTGGAGCACGCTTCTTTTTTTAGCTTGATCAAAATAGCAGTTCCCATACCGGGAGTCGAACCCGGGCCGCCTGGGTGAAAACCAGGAATCCTAACCGCTAGACCATATGGGAATGATACACAATCAGTCGTTCTTAGGGCTATTTATTAATAGGGCAAACCGTTCTGCATCCCATAGATATCTTGTTTTTATATTCCATGGACCATGGCTTATAAATAGATATCATCTGAGTGCACTCATTTAGCTGACAGCGTTTACTTGTGGCACACACGATTAGTCCGCGGCCTCCCTTCTCTTTCCCGTCAGAGAGACTCACACACGTTCTCCTTCGCCAGGAGCTTTGTGGCATCTAGTGGACATCTTAGCAAACTGCATCTATAAGAACAGCAATAACCCCCAGACACTGTCTGTTAAATTTATATGGGTTAGCCTATTTTGTTTGCTCTTTCTGCTCAAGCTGTGTTTCACAGAAAAAAATCGGTTGTTCATACGGAAAAGTATTATGGCCACTGAACAAAAAAAAAAAATTTGAAACGATTTTTTTTTCACTTGTGAGAAAAAACTTGAGAGTTCCGAGATAAAAGCCAGATTTCTGAGATAAAAGTCAGAATTCTTAGTTTGAAAGTCAGAATTCTGAGTTTAAAGTCAGAATTCTGAGATTAAAGCCAGAATTCTGAGATAAAAGTCAGAATTCTGAGATTAAAGCCAGAATTCTGAGATAAAAGTCAGAATTCTGAGATTAAAGCCAGAATTCTGAGACAAAAGCCAGAATTCTGAGTTTAAAGTCAAAATTCTGAGATTAAAGCCAGAATTCTGACATAAAGGTCAGAATTCTGAGTTAAAGTCAGAATCCTGAGTTTAAAGTCAGAATCCTGAGTTTAAAGTCAGAATTCTGAGATTAAAGCCAGAATTCTGAGATAAAAGCCAGAATTCTTAGTTTAAAGTCAGAATTCTGAGTTTAAAGTCAGAATTCTGAGATTAAAGCTAGAATTCTGAGATAAAGGTCAGAATTCTTAGTTTAAAGGTGCAGTGTGTAATATTTAGCCTGGTAGCATTTAGCAAAACAAGCTTGGTTAAAATGAAACATAACATTTATAAGTAGACTGATCTAAATTAGTGTTGACATCTGATAACACATTTTTTAAATTTGTTTTTTAAAATAACTCAGAATAAGCCTTTTATTCATACATAGGGAGGGTCCCTCCAAGGATGCCGCCATCTTGGATTTTTGCATTTTGCCTGTTTCTATGGCACCACAGAATGAACCAAATAACAGATGCACATATTGGTTGCAGAAGTTATCACATGAAACAGAAGAATTGACCATTAGATATTGATATCTCCAATTCTACACAATGCAGCTTTAATTATAGGGGCCAATTATCAGTTTGTATGCATTTTTTCAGTTGGTTGCCAGGGTTACCACCAGAAGCAGGCATTGCAATCTAGAATCTAACTGTTAAATGTTCCCAATTTTACACACTGCACCTTTAAAGTCAGAATTCTGAGTTTAAAGTCAGAATTCTGAGTTTAAAGTCAGAATTCTGAGATTAAAATCAGAATTCTGACTTTCTTTATCACAAGTGAAAAAAAATCTCTTTTTTTTCAGAATTCTGACTTTAATCTCACAAATGACCAAAAAAGAAAAAATAAATAAATAAAGAATTCGTCTCATTTTTTTTTCAGTGGCCCTAACACTCTTCCGTGTTCAACACAACGTCTGACATTCTTCTGCTTTAGAATAGATATAGTTTACTTGAAATAATGAGAGGTGAAGATAAATAGGCTTACACAAAATTAATTGTGGTAAAACACACACACCCACATCAACACGCAGACACACACAGACTGTTGCTGAATAAATTGAAATATTGAAGAAAATTACCAAATTCAACATCTGTATATTTACTTGTTAGTTGGTTTAACCAGAGATTGGGACTTGAGTCGCACTTAAATCGCACACATCTTCTCTGTCAGAGGCAGATCATAAAAAAAAAATTACCTCTCGGACTTATTTTGCGCTTACTGTAAAAATAGCTTCTCTACCATTAAAACCTTTCCAGCTCGTTAATATGCTCACAGACTGACAACAACCTGCACAGGTATAAAAAATCACAACAAGGCTGTGCGTAAGAACCCTGCGTAAATGGAACAGCTGCGCAGCTGATTCAATGAAAACAAAAACAGGACCTTTAAAATTACTTTGCACTTGTTGTCGTCTTCCCTGTTTTTCAAAAAGCCAATTTAAAGGGGATAACTCCACAGAAGGGACCGTCTGCTCTGCCATCTCACTAGTTCAATAAAGTAGCGACGCGCGAGTGGTTGCACAGCTGTGGTTAGCCTGCGCTGGCGCTGCATGCAAACGTGCATACAAAAAATAAAAAGAGCTACTCAAACTGCAGCACACACTTTTCCGGAGACGCCTCATAGAGTCTGTAGACGATATGCTCAGCATCTCTCCCAGTAGCTCGCCGTGATCGTATAGTGGTTAGTACTCTGCGTTGTGGCCGCAGCAACCCCGGTTCGAATCCGGGTCACGGCAGGGATAACACCCTGGCACGGCTTGGGAGATCTTTTTTTCTTTGTGTGCTTTCATTTCTCAAACAAGTTTTGCAACTTTTTTTAATTTTAGAGAGCGGGCGTGTGTAAGAATACTTGTAGGTGTAGTACTATGTGGAAGCGATCGCACGTGATGTTTTCTACCCGCCCGTTTGAGTCGTAATGCTTGCTCGATGAAGATGTTCGGGCTGGTATCTAGTGTTCATTTTTGTGTTCAGGATCGGCTCTGCAGTGTCTCAAATGAAAATCGTATATTATATCTTCAAGTGTTCACCTCTCACCACTCGAAATATCCTTTCATATCTGTGGCTCATTTGAAAGAAGGCGGTACTTTAGAGCGACTGAGCCTTTTTTACTGGTAGTTGGTAATGACTGCGTTCATGTTCCGAGAAGAAGAGCCAATCAGCTGGCCGCTGAATCGCGAGTGCCGCTAGCTCTATGAATAACGTCATCTGATTGGACTTTGTACCACTGGTAACCGCCCTCTACATTACCTAGTTCCGTGTTGATATTCTCTGCATTGCTCTTGCACATAATCAGACAGGAGGATTGTTTCATTTCACGGTAATTGAGTTTTTCTACACAGCTGAGACGAGACTTCACATCATTTGGGACACATAATCGGTAAGAACAAAGCTACATGATTTTCTATTTATTATTTGCATTTCAAGTTTAAGCATTTGAGTGGACCTCTACAAACTTCCTTTGTGAAGTTTTGAAATAAGAAATGTTTGGTTGAATTATTATGCAGACAAAAGTAAAATGCAGAGAGCACATTGATTTATTAAACTTATATATGAGTAGTGTTGTTTTGTTATTGATTTGTTAAAATCCGTTTTTAAAGTCTTATGTGGACACCTCTTAACTCATGATCAACCTTTCCTAAAACAGATAATGGATGCCACAACAGCAACTGGAGTCATTCATCCCTACTGGCCAAGGGACCTTTTGATCCCCGCCTATGTAGCAAATGACCGATCCATGTCAGAGATTTTGGTGTTCCTGTTTTCTGTCTCTGGTGTATTTCTGCTTGTGACCTGGCTCATTACTGGTCAGAAAGGAGCTGCTGGCAGACTGAGTACCTGGAGGCGTCTGGCTGTATGCTGGTTTGCTGTCTGTGGTTTCATCCATGGTGTCATTGAAGGCTGGTTCTCTCTGTATTATGCGGTTATTCCTGGGGACCAGAGCTTCCTGTCACAGCTGTGTGAGTAAAAACTGAGATGCATATCTTTAGAAGTGTATTAACCTCATGCTCCTTTTGTAATAAGCTTGATATAGTACATACTTTTCTTTCTCAGGGAAAGAGTACTCCAAAGGAGATAGTCGATATGTAATGTAAGTAATGCTTGCTACATTGCTATGATGAACAGAAGCATTTATGATTCACCTATAACTTAGCCTTCTGTACATATTTATTCTCTATCCAGAGCAGATAACTTCACTGTGTGTATGGAGACTGTGACTGCATGGTTATGGGGCCCTTTCAGCTTTTGGACTGTCTTCGCTTTCTTAACCAACAAACCATACAGATTTGTTCTGCAGCTGATTATTTCATTAGGTAAGGAGATTATTACTGTACTTTTATCTCAAAATTTAATTGTTTGTTATTGATCATGTTCACAGCATGTTACTTACTAAATAATCTGGTTCTAGGTCAGCTATACGGAGCTGTGCTTTACTTCTTCACTGAGCACAGAGATGGTTATGCTCACAGCGAGCTGGGACATCCCATCTACTTCTGGTTCTACTTTGTGTTCATGAATATGCTGTGGATTGTCATACCATTTGTGCTCATCCTTGATGCTTGGAAACAGTTGTCAGCAGCCCAGACACACACTGATGTCACAAAGTCACAAAAATCTAAATGGAACTGAAACATAAATATATGGTGGTGCAGGACAGGACAAAATCACTGCAGAAACACAGGAGAAGCCAAAATCTAATCTAAGGGTTGTTGGGAACAAGTTGGTCTACGATGCAGGAAAAGACATGTTTTATGATTTGAAGTTGCACATGCTTCAATCTTTGAATTGTGTGTGTTTTTAAATTCAGTTTTCTTTTTTTGCATTTTTTTGTCTCTGTATATCTGAATACCAAATGGCTGCCAGCAAACGAGAAATTCATTTAAAGGCGCAACATATTTCCTTGGTCATTTGACAGTATTTTATAATTTTGTTAATGCGTTTTGGATCTTCAGTAAGTAAAGTTTCAGAGGGGTAAAATAAATACATTTTTCCTACCGTTTTTTTCCCTTTTTTTGGGTACGTAACCCTAACTTAGCAACAACAAATAAAGTACAGACTGGCTTTTTCAAATTCCCTAATAATTTCTGTATAGAGGAAAGTGTCCAATATCCTCAAAGGTAGGAAGGTGTTCTAAAGCAGACCTTTAATTTCTGAAAAAGTTACGCTGAGGGAGAACACAAAACTAGAACAAAAAACCCGAAACATTTCCTCGCCGAAGGTCACACAAACATGTTAAAGTTTGAGTAATCGTTCATACATACATACGGGTATTTGGGGGCGTGGTCATATACTCGAGGTGCAAGCAAACAGCAGCACCCTGTTTACTTCCCTTGACGGACATGAATTAGACAGCTATTTCTGCACAAATTTAGCAAAGCCCTGTGGTACCCACCACAACCACCGTTTCATGGTATATTAAGACAGTATTCCCGCATACTGGTTTTCCAAGTCCCCGAGTCATCGAAAGTCGTCTGAAAGGACTTGTTTGAGGTCGGGCCCGCGGCCAGGCTGAAAGCATGGAGGTGAGGTCAGCCTACATGCTCTGTTCTGCCCGTTTTCTAACAGGGAATAAACATGAGACACAGCCATGAGAGTACGTGCTTTAGAGAAGAACAGATAATTTCCTCGGGAGCAATTAAGAGAGATGTAAAAACGAGTGCATTTAAAGCCCAAACGTACAGTTATTGCAATATCTGATGCTATTCTATGCAGGTAAACTTGGAATGCGCATAGCTGGAGGTCCTGTCTTCAGTTTTAAAAAATAGTAATAGTCACAGGTTCCTGCATCAGACATTGCTGTGTGATACTGATTTTTCAAGCTAAGTGAATGGAGGTGCAGCAGCTTGTTTTCGCCTCCAGCTACGCTGATGTGGGCAAGGTAATTATAAATATATAACATGTAATCGTCACATCCTCCAATTGTGTTAATCAAGAAATAGAAAGCAAGTTTGTAATACGCCGAAATAGCTCAGTTGGGAGAGCGTTAGACTGAAGATCTAAAGGTCCCTGGTTCGATCCCGGGTTTCGGCATTTTGACACATGACAGCATCGTGGTACCCGACTACAAGTCGCGACTCCAACTATATATGCCGCTCCAGTGGCTCCATCCTTCATAAACCAATCACACCTCACAGTTCATCCCTTGACAATCAATCCCGCCCCGTGCTCCATCTTTCTGAAAACTAATCAAATGCCGCGCTCCATCTTTCGAAATCCCGTCCTCGTTCTTCTGAAAACCAATCAGACGCCAGAGTCTATCTTCTGACAGCCAATCGCCATGCGTGCTCCATCTTTAGTGTACGTCAATCACATTGGAACATTTAAAGTTCCAGTTGGGAAAGCGTTACGTCGTGCTCACACCTGATAGTCCGGGGACTCGGTCCGTTTTGGAACAGAAATTGCAACATTGGTGCACTTTTCTTTGGTTTGGTTCGCATTCACACTGCTCTCTTGGTCAAGCGGAACAAACCGTCTGAACACCTACAACATTTGCCCGCTAGGAGCGCTGTCGCCACAAACAAACGGCGACCAAGAAGAAAAGAAGGCGTAGAAGAAGACGTAACTCCTTCCGTCGGTCTTTTCTTCCACATAAACAATGAAAAATCACAGAATTTACGCTGTCTTGTGGTTTCTGCTCTTGCATTTCGGCATTATGAGCAGCCGGCAAGGCGGTGAGCTGTCCAGCATGTCGTCCTTTATACGAGACAAATTAATCACCACGGACTACGACGTGTTGCCATGGCTACCCAGACGCCAAGGGAGGTTTGTGCGTATTAAATCACATACAAATCCGTATATCATTACGGTTTATGCCTAATCCTGCTTTTGTTTCACAAGTTGGTCTGCTTTGCGTTCACACCTCCAACAAGAAGGTCTGGTTCGAACCCAGGTCAATGGTGAGCCCAAACAATACTGTCTACAGATTGACAACCTATGGCGGCTGAATTCTGACACCCTGTGGTCAACCAAGGAACTGCAGCTTCATTAACATTTAAAGCACTTCCTTTGTCCCCGTAAGTGACCTAAGTATTAATAAATAAGGACATAAATAATTGCAATTATTTAATTATTTTTTTACTGAAGACTATGAACAACAGCCCAGTGATAGGTTAGCTGCCATTCACAGTCTTGAATAGCAATTTTAAATGGAGAAACTCGTTGGCTAAAACTAGAAATGTCGTTATAAATGTTGACATGACCTGATGGTTGACATATTAACAATCATGGGGACAGGGACAGGGAATAGGGGCCAGTAAGCACCTTCTTCTGTTTCCAAATACTCTGAGGAGTTCAAATCCATCTCCCTCTCTTATTTTTGCATATGATCTCAAATGAAATTATTTTAACTCCTGAGGATTTGCCAGACTATCCGAAGAGAGAAGACAAATACGGTAATAGAAATTATAAACTTTTCAAACATAAAAGTAGATAAGGAGGTTATAATATATATGGATGTAGTTCAACTGAAACATAGCCTCTAATTTTTTCATGTCACTTAAATTATGACTGCAGATGGTGCACTGGGTGTCAGTGTATTTGACGGTAAATTTGGGCATAGATTATGGCACTGGGTGCTGTACAAAATCTAAAACCACACTGTCATTACCTGGACTCTGACTCTTTGAGATGGCTTTTTATCAACAATTATTTGTTGTTTTTACATTAGACTTGTGATTTATTGTTTTTATTTTTCATTTCATAACACTTCAGGGAACTTTTTGCCATTTTAAAATGTGCTTTATAAATGAAAATGTGGATTTGACTAGGTTATCTTTTTTTTTTTTTAACACTGCTTGACCACAAGAACACCAAGCACTGAGGACTTGTGCTTGAATGAAAGCAGAAAGAGTTGGACCTTACCACTGAACTAAGCGTGTGGATGACTAAAGAAAGCTGTCCCATCAGTAATTGCTACAATGAAAGCGGGGTGAGAGAGAGGAATAAAATAAATACAAAAATACATTAAGTCAGTTACTGAAAAGAAAATGTAAAAATAAATATAATGCATTTATTCAAATGTTTCTTTATTCATACATTTATTTTTGGTCCCTCATAGTATTTAACCAACTCATGCACAAACAACACGGAGTTCACACATCAGTAGCTTTACTCATGAGATCAGGAGCTGTAGCAGCTCTTCTTGTATTGACACATACAAACCACTCCAGTCTACAGACATCAGATAATAATTGTTTATTATAGAACCTTCAGCTGAACATTTTGCTGAGTCTAAGTCCCAGCTGTGTGTTTGTCTCCCTCTCTTTATTTGCTATGTTTTTGAGTGCCTTCATCGCAGCAGATGATTCTGGCTGTAGCTCCAGCAGTTTCTTATATGCCTGCTTGGCCTCCTCCAGCTCGTTCACCATCTGGCAGGCTTGGCCCAGTCGATACCAGGCTTTAGCACCCCCAGGTTCCAGCTGAGTGGCTTTAGCTGCACTGGCCCTAGCTCGCTCTGGTTGGTTCAGTTTAAGCTGACACAGAGACAGGTTCGAGTGGAGCTCTGCTTTGGTGGTTTTGAACTCATTCACCGAAGGACGGCACTGTCTTTTATCCTCCGAGTCAGTGTCTCTTTGCTGCTTCACTTCCTGTAGTTGTCCCCTTTTCTCTGCTTCTCTAATGTGTCCATAGAGAGTGATAAGAAGCTTTAAAGCCCGACTGTAGCTGTCTGCCGCTCCCCACAGATCCCCACTCCTGAATCTTTCTCCACCCTTGTCTTTGTGTGACTTTACCCATTCCCACTTTTCACCAGGAGACATTTCCCAGGATTCCTTACCAGGGGAGAATGCTTTGAGTTCAACTGTGGCACATACAGGTTTATTTTCATCATCTGGTCCATTTTCCACGGGAGAAATCAGTATCTGAAAGCCAAAAAACAATGGTCAGACTGGCTGTACCTTACTATATACTTAAAATATGGTTGTGTGATTATGTGCTTTCAATCTGGGTCAACAATTACAGATTTTATTTTGGGGAACGCAGGCAAGCAAGGGCCTTACTGGAATTTGAAACAAATCATTCATGTGTGGTTAACTGTATTGTAATTTATTTTCTGCATGCTGTACTAAGCCAACAAACCCTATCTTGTCATCTGTCTCAGCTTTTTAATGAAGCTTGGCATTCATGCAGGGCACAGTAGTCATACACCCAGCTGTGATCAGCTGATAGCCAGTTGACCCCAATTATCGCCTCCCTGCTCTCACAACCAATCACAGCTTTTTCTCTCAGCACAGCAGTGTATTTTAATGACATACTTCTTTCTAATCACTGCTTACATTAATGCTGACGTACCACGCTGCTGGCAAAACTTAACCTTCTCGACCCCAGCCTCCTCCTTTATAACACAAAGCTTGTTGCACCCTCATATTCAGATTCATGCTACTATGTATTAATTGCTTTGAACTGATTTTATTGTATTCATTATCCTAAATGTGTCTATCCATATGGGGGTTTCTAGCCATGCACTTCCTGGAAAGTCAAAGCATGCTGCTTGACTAACACAGGAAGCATCTTTTGAGCAGAGCCTTTTCTGCCAAGTAAAAGTGTATATTCATTTTGCAATAAAATGGTTACATTTATGATGAGTGTGTTCCTGATTTAATTTTGGTTTTCTGACGAAAAAGGTAACCCTTCATAGCAAACATAAAATAACTTTCAGAACATAAGTACAAGATGTACAAGATGACGTATATGGTCACAGTTAATGTTTTGTGTCACAACTCATTTTTTAGTTATTTTACTTGTACAGATCATATATCCTCAACACCCCTGCAGAGAAACCCTTTATCAGAAATATCCCAAAAATGTTGACAACTTTTTATAATATGAACCACTTTGTTACATATACAAAGATAATAATGAAAATATACTTTGTTACTGACAAAACACAGAATAATCAAACAAACATTACTTTGCTATTGGTTTGCCTCTTGCCACTCTTACCTCACATTTCTCTCCTGCTCTCATTCCCTCCATACATGCTTCTATGATGTCGCACTGGCCCTCTCCTTGCCTCAGCGTTATCCAGTCACCCAGGGGGACCTGCAGCACAGAATCCTGACACCTCGGGAAGGCAGTAGGTTTTGCATCCGTAACCTTGAAGAGTGACTGGTCAGGTTCCTCATGCCCATTTTCTGATAGTACAGTGTCTGCTTCATCCATGTTAGCTTTCAGACACACTCGGACTAGACACAGTGAGCCCAACCTTGGACTGTAGTTGCATGCTAGAAAAGCAAAGAGACCGTCTTAAAATGAGAGCACAAGATACTCAACACACATATGTGCAAACACATGGACTCCAACCTGATCAATTATATTGAGAAGGGGTAACAGAAAAACAGGGTCCCTACATGCTTTTAAAAATTAAAGTAGACTTTTTTAAGACCTGAACTTAGAAAAATTAATACTACCTTTTTGACTGACCGCTGAGGTCAGCCCTACACATGGGTCTGCATGTGACTGACTAAGTGACTGACAATACTTTAAGAGCCACACAGAGCTGAGTTGCGCTGGATGGGGTTTAGTTGTACTCAAAGCCATGTCTAATGGCTGCGTCCTGCATTGATTAACTCAGATACAGCTGTAGTATAGCATCAGTTTTACTAGAACGGGACCCCATTTCTGTATGACATAAAGAATAAAAACAACACTCAAAGTTCTTCAAGATGTGAAAGATGTTTTTGCTCTTCTGCTGACCTGCTTTCGGCATGAGTTTGTGAGAGTTATGGGGGGAATGGATTAGTTTTGATGCGACTGGTGAACTGATTAGTTCGGACTTAGCCACAGCAGCGGTTTTGTCAGAACTGGACAACATGTCTTTACTAAAACAAGGGCAGAGAGCAACACTGAAAGCTTTTCGTGACAGAAGAGACCTGTTAAAATAAGGGTGGGCAGCAAGACTTATTTTTAAGTGGGCTACCTGTAAGTCCAGATGTCAGAGCACTAGACTAGTGTGTCACAACAGTAAAGAGTGTATTTATTTACAGTCAGACAAAATCAGAGAGGGGTCTGAGGTCCTCCTTGAGGAAATTCAGAACATCATTTCATTGACAAAATCCCAACACAGTAGGCCTACACACGTGCGTGTATTAGGGCCACTCTTAAAAAATACGAAAATATAGAGGATCTGTTAATTTTCAAGAAATTTTTGAAATTTTCAGGTTTAAAAAGTTGTAAATTTACAGGAAAAAACTTGAAACATTTTACTTTATAGTCATACATTTATGTGAACCAGAACTATTAATTCAAAGATAGCTGAATACCTGACTGTTTTCAGTCTGGTTTCTCATACATTTATAACTGTAAAACATAATGTAACCCCCCCCCCCAAAAAAAACATGATTTTTCTAAAAATTTAACTTTTTCTCTAAAAAGTTAACAGATCCTGTGCTATTTTTTCATCTTGAGCTGACAGGACCCTACCCCCCTGAGATCTTTGGAGCCCCCCCCATGGGTCCCTGGAGCCCAGGTTGGGAACCACTGCTCTAACTGGTAAGAACCATACTTTTTAGACTTTTTATTGCCTTAAATTTCTAATGTGCAATCTAAGACTTTTCAAGGATCTGCAGGAATCCTGAAAATCTCATACTTGGATCATCTCCAGAGGGAGAAGAAGTCTGTTGACCCCCTTGTTGACCCCTATCGCCTGTTCGCTTTTGCTGTACTCTCCAGAGGCCCTTGGGACACACCGACACCCAGGAGGTGACATCATTATCATCATCATTATGGTCTCTGTCATCATGTCGTGAATCTGGAGGATAACAAGGATCCATCCCTAAGTTGAAAAATTAGGACAGACATTAAAATAGAGTAATTATATACATTACATCTGACAGAAAGACTATTATCCAGTACAGACACTTTTTATGTTGAGGGCGTTTTATTTGTGAAACACCAAATTTTTACTTGAAAAATAATATGAAAAAAGAAACCTAAGGTTTACTGTTCTTTACATTATTACATGTAACAGTAAAATACATCACACGTTCTGACACAAAAATGAACATTTCTGTGGATGAAGCTCTTTTTAAAATTTAATGTGTGACCACAAGAACTCCAGAGTAAATGCAAAATTATCACTCTTGTTAACCATTTTACTATCAGCAATAATCCTAAAACATTGGCCATATCTTTGCAAAGCATCCTGTCTCTCATTTATTTTGTGCCAATCATCAGATGGAATTATAGACATGAATGTCAATAATGTTGAGAAATTCACAAAGTAAAATAAGATAACATTAAAATAATGAACTATCACTAAAGCTACATAGCTCCTTGCTAAGCTAACATTATCTCGTGTGGTTAAGATGCAATAAATAAACTAAAGCAAACAATTTTTAGGTTGTAAATGCAGTTTGAAGTTAACCTCTTCATCCCAACATGCTCTAAAGCAGTATTGACCTGGCATTAGATACAACAGCGATGTGTTATTTCTGCCAAATAAATGAGCTAATACTACAATGCTAAAGGTATTCTGATTTGTGTTCATATAACTTACCTTATACAGAAGTATAAGATTATGAATCAACTTTCACGTAGTCAGGAATTGTTCTGATTGTAAACAAACGATGCATTTGTGCTTCCTCTTTTCCTGCAGTCGCTGTTTTCCTCTTTGACGAAAGAGACGGCTGCAAAGACAGACTGTATGCGCGCTACCGCCCCCCACTGAGCTGGAGTATATTGTAATGTTACTAGTCATCTTCTTCCTGTCAGAGTTTAAACCGGATTTATTTTTCATATAGACTATCTACCTACAATTGTATGAGCCAACGATGTAAAGCATCTTTCATCTTTTAAGGAAAAATATATTAATGATTGGGAAATGGCAGTAAAAGAGGGCAAAGTCCTGTTCAGATTAAAAGTGAACCCATAATGTTGAAAATGAACCCAGAATGTATTGTTTAGTTTTTTAGTTTGACAGGGGCTGTTTGAAAAACAACTGCTGAGCTAGAGTTAGATATAAAACCAGTTTATATCGGTGGTCCCCGGGGCAAGAAGATGAAACAACATGCAATACAAACGATTAAAACGGCATGCGAACAATTTATAACAAAACAAACTCAACAGTACTTCGCCAAAAAACATTTTTTCTTGTAATGGCACTGTGGAAACTTTTCCATGATATCTTCTCAAAATAAAGATCTCTCCCTGCTGTCGGATAATATTAACCTGACACGCCAGATGGATTCGTTTCACACATCCATTCGCCAGTGAAAAACAAGGAAACGGGCGTCTCCATCTGCTTTGCAAGGTTAGGATATTAGACAGTCTATGATGTAAAAAATCGAGTGATGAGCAAGGCAGATAATGTGAGCTGCAGTGGACATCATTCATTATCCAACCACGAGACAATCATCATCATTTTTTATCTAATTTTCCTTTTTTGTTCAGTTTGTATTAGTTTTTACTGCTGGGTTTGTCAGTTTTGTTTTTATTTTTATTGTTTTCTCTTAGTTTAAGTCTATTTTTCAAAAGTTTTAATGTTTGTTTTAGTCTCTCAGGATGCTTGTTAGGGGCAAGACCCAAAAGAGCCAGAAAAGGAAAACATCACACTATATATAAATTTACATAGAATACTCTTCATTCCTCACTTAATTCATTCATATTTGATGAATACAACTCAAGGCCTAAAATTACCAATCAAATCAGTCCATTTTACACTTCTTTGGCTTGGGTGTACATGTCAGCCAGCATGTCAAAGACTAAAACTGAGGAGATTATGTATCTAATTGTATTTTATTTTATTTTAGTTAGTTTTGTAGGCACCCATCAGTCCAAAACATTTTACAGTATGTACACAAAAATTAGCATATTGGTTTATTTTTTCTTCAAGCCTGAAGGCACAAGTTTTCCATATTCATTTTAAATCTTTTAAGCATTTTTTTCAATATGCAAGGTTTGTAAGTAATTCACTTTAAACTCATCACTCCATTTAAGCTTCAAGATTTCCAGTTTTCCGGGTTTGCCTGCATCAGGACTGCACTCTTGCTTTCAACCCTTGGTTTCTTAATTAAGGGGCCTGTAACCTGCATTAATTATAACTGCCAGCAGGGGGAGACTCTTCTGTTGTAGAAGAGAGCCCAGATGTTTAAAAGTAAAGTTTAGCATTAAATAAAACCAAAGAATTGCTTTTAAGTATGGCTACCAATCTAAATAATTCAGGAAAACCCGTGCACATTGTCTGAACTGTAAGAATGCAATTCTTAAGTTCTGCTATCAAAACCCTGCCAGTGTTGGCCTATTTGTATAATTTAGACTGAGCCCAGGATTTTGCTGCTAATTTATCTGTAATAAGAAACAAACATTGAAGTCGTAGAATTTCTTCTTTTGTTGTTGTTGTTTTTTTTTATTCAAAATGGTATTATTCCATTTTTTTAAAAACTGAGAATTAATAGTACTTTTGCCTGCAAACACCAAAACAAAACTGTTGGTGACCTCCTCAGGTGAGCTACATTCTGACACAATTTAGATCCACACTTATCCTTGAGATCAGTCGCAGACAGTCTTCCCCTGTGCTTCCCACTCCTCAAATTGACTGTGCCGTACAAGAAAATTTCCCTGCCAAGAACAAAGCTGAGTCCCAAGCTCCCATCTAAACATAGCACAAAAACAAAGGAAAATCGTGTTTGGTAGATGATTTCTTTGTTGTAACAATGCTTTGTGGTAACAAACTGTATACCATTGGAGAGCCTATTTATTTTCCTTTTAAATGATGCCACATTTGTAAGGAACATGCATTTGTGGGATGAGCAGCAGAGCTGAGTATGTGGGGTTCACTTGGGAAAAATTTGCCAAATCTTCTCTGCCAATGCCAAACAGCTTAGTTTGCTGTGGCTATGGACTCTTGTGTTGAGCTTCTGGTACAGCCAGGTGCTGACAATCAGGTGCCGGATTGGCACCTGTAATGTTCAGCGATGAGTCCAGATTCTGCGTACAGTAGGTGGATTGTAAGGGTAAAGTCTGAAGAAGACATGGAGAACACTATGTTGACTGCTGCACCAATAAAGTAACACTCTGAGTCTGGTGGAGGCATTGTGATTTTGTGGGGCGGCGTCTCCCTTCCTGGGAAAACAAGGCTTGTCATAACTGGAGGCAATCTCAGTGCAGAGAGATATCGAGATGAGATTCTGCAAAAAGAGGTAATCCCATATCTCCACAGTTTGGGAAAGAACTCTATCCTCCACGATGAGAACGCTTGCCCCCACAGAGTGGGGTTTAACAGAGACTACCTCCAGAATTTGGGAGTGGAGAGGATGGAATGGCCTGCCAGCAATTTTGACCTCAACCTCATTGGACCCTTGTGGGATCAGCTTTGGCGTGCTGTTCGTGCCAGAGTGACCAAAACAACCGCATTGGCTGACTTGTGACAAATGCTGGTTAAAGAATGGGGTGCCATCCTGCAGCAGTGTGTGATCAGGCTGGTGACCAGCATGAGGAAGTGCCAGGCTGTTGTAGCTGTGTGTGGTTCTTCCACACGCTACTGAGGCTCCTGTTTGTTAGATGAATAAATTTGTTTCTTCAATGGCAATGGCAGAATAAGCTGTCTGGCATTGTCAGAAAAGATTTGGCAAAATTTTTATGGGTGCAACGCACATACTCAGCTCTGCTGCTCATCCCACAAATGCATGTTCCTGACAAATAAACAGGCTTTCCAATGGTATAAGATTTATTGCCAAAAAGACTTGTTATAACAAGGAATTAATCTAACAAATACAAATTTCCTTACTTTTTGTGATAAGTTAAGTAAGATAATAAGCATGCTTTTAAAGTGTTGCTCTCTCTCTTCTCTGCAATCTCCACACATAACTTGGACAGGAACAGCACACAGGCTGTAGTAAAATCAGTTATCATAGGGTGGTTGAGGGACTGCATGGTGGTGCAGTGGTTGGCGCCCTTGCCCCACTGAAAGAAGGACTCTGGTTTGAATCCCCATCAAACAGGGCCTTTCTGTGTGGAGTCTGCATGTTCTCCCTGTGCAAACATGGCTTTTCTCTAGGTACTCCCGCTTCCTCCCAGAGTCCATAGATATGCTTGTTAGGTTAACTGGTGACTCTGAATTGCCCATAGATGTGAGTGTAACTGCTTGACTGCTGACTGACAACGTGTCCAGGGTGCACCTCCCCTCTTGCCCAATGACACGTGGGATTAGCTCCAGCTCCCCTGTCATCCAGCATGGGATAAGTGATATAGATAATGGATGGATGGCAAGGGGATCTAACCCAGTTTCAGATACACTATATTGCCAAAAGTATTCACTCACCCATCCAAATAATTGAAATCAGGTGTTCCAAACACTTCCATGGCCACAGGTGTATAAAATCAAGCACCTAGGCATGCAGACTGTTTCTACAAACGTTTGTGAAAGAATGGGTCGCTCTCAGGAGCTCAGTGAATTCCAGCATGGTACTGTGATAGGATGCCACCTGTGCAACAAGTCCAGCCGTAAAATTTCCTGGCTCCCAAATATTCCACAGTCAACTGTCAGTGGTATTATAACAAAGTGGAAGCGATTGGGATCAACAGCAACTCAGCCACGAAGACGTAGGCCACGTAAAATGACGGAGCGAGGTCAGCGGATGCTGAGGCACATAGTGCGCAGAGGTTGCCAACTTTCTGCAGAGTCAATCGCTACAGACCACCAAACTTCATGTGGCCTTCAAATTAGCTCAAGAACAATGGGTATGGAATGGGTTTCCATGGCCGAGCAGCTGCATCCAAGCCATACATGACCAAGTGCAATGCAAAGCATTGGATGCAGTGGTGTAAAGCACGCCGCCAATGGACTGGACGCCACTGGACACTGGACAGTGGAGACGTGTTCTCTGGAGTGACAAATCGTGCTTCTCCATCTGGAAATCTGACGGACGAGTCTGAGTTTAGATTAGATAAGATTAGATTACAGAACTTTATTGATCCTCAGTGGGGAAACTCATTTGCCACCTCATCAACACATGCAAACAACATGGACAGTACATCTATAATACACAACAAAAAAAATAACACCAGAGAATGAATACATTTGATGCATAATTTGTGGCTTGGGGTTGCAGTTTTACTGAGAATGTTCATTAAAAAATCTGACTGCAGCAGGAACAAACAACTTTCTGAGCCGCTCAGTAGAACACCGAGGCATCACCAGCCGATCACGGAAAGAGCTCCTGAGTCCATTAAAAACACTGTGCAGAGGATGACCTTCAAAGATGAGGACTATCTTCAGTTTGGTCCTCGTTCTCTTCTCGAAGGTAACCTCAAGAGAGTCCGGGGTAATGCCGATCACCAACCCAGCCTTTTTGATCAGCTTATTGATCCTGTTTTTGGAGGTTGCCAGGAGAATGGTACTTGTCTGACTGCATTGTGCCAAGTGTAAAGTTTGGTGGAGGGGGATTATCGTGTGTAGTTGTTTTTCAGGAGCTGGGCTTGGCCCCTTAGTTCCAGTGAAAGGAACTCTGAATGCTTCAGCATACCAAGAAATTTTGGACAATTCCATGCTCCCAACTTTGTGGGAACAGTTCAGGGATGGCCCCTTCCTGCTCCAACATGACTGTGCACAAAGCAAGGTCCATAAAGACATGGATGAGAGAGTTCGGTGTGGATGAACTTGACTGGCCTGCACAGAGTCCTGACCTCAACCCGATAGAACACCTTTGGGACGAATTAGAGCGGAGACTGAGAGCCAGGCCTTCTCGTCCAACATCAGTGTGTGACCTCACAAATGTGCTTCTGGAAGAATGGTCAAAAATTCCCATGAACACACTCCTAAACCATGTGGAAAGCCTTCCCAGAAGAGTTGAAGCCGTTATAGCTGCAAAGGGTGGACCAACGTCATATTAAGCCCTATGGATTAAGAATGGGATGTCACTTAAGTTCATATACATACGAGTCAAGGCAGGTAATAAATAAATAAAGCAAATACTTTTTAGCAATATAGTGCATCTCACATGTTTAGGTTTCTAAATTGTGTGGCTGCTTTGCAGCATGTGTATTAAAATGCTTGTGGCAAACAGCTGCTCCCAAACACACCCAAACACTCATAGATAGAAAAAGGGTAAAATATGGTTTATGTTGGGTGTGTAGGCGGGGTTATCCCTCTTCTGAACTTGTAGAACTAACAATCATTTCCATAAGAGGGATCAGTGTAAATTTTATAGACAGAAAAGCAACAACGAGGTCTTTTATGTTTTTTTAATGTTTTTTTTCCTCCACTAATACCTAGCTTCAGCAGGTCAACATCATTCTAAATAATATTAAAGTCTTTAATTGTGTGTTGTTTTTGTTAAACCTAAAATATTATCAATCATTTTTTTGTTTACTAAAAAAGATGAAGAATTAACAAAAAAATCTTAACGCATGCACTGTAATTTAAAGCTGCAAGTTTTTAGTCAGTGATATTGCAAAAGAACTGTATGATTATCATTAAAAAAAGGTTGGACTAATTGTTGTAATTTTTGAGGCATCATTTGATATGCAAACTCACAATGGATAAGTAAATCTCTATAATTTTTTGGGACTTTTCTGTCTGCAAGAGAGTGCCTTTTTTAACCTCCTCTGTCAATAGACTGCACAGATTTAATACAGAATTAAATTTGTGTCAAACAAACTGTAAAATGGTAAGCCATCAGTTTCCAAATGACACTTAAACATGTGCTTTGAAAACCAATTAAATGAGTTATAATAAGAAAATACGTTCCAATAAAAACTTGAACTTATGCAAACAAGATGAAGCACAATGTGTTTCTCTGTGTATGCCGAAATAATCACTCCAAACAAACCCTGCTGACTCTTGCTGCCCTTCCCTTTCCCAACATATCATCCAGAACCATTACTTCTTAAATTTCTCTCCATGTGTTATCAATATTGTCTCTTTCTCTTCTGCTTCTCCTGCTGACCATCTCCTTCAACCCTCTTACCTTCCTCTTGGCTCCTTTAGACTTCCCAGCTGGCCTCTTGTGAAAGATCCCAGTGGGTAAGTTCAGAAGCACGAATCCCAGAGCTCACAGAGTGCTCCATGATCGCCAGAAAGGAGCTTCACCCTGCCAGGGGTTTGATCCAGGGAACATCTGCAAGCACATGGATAGAAAGATAAAGCTTTGGTTCAAAAGAAGAATGGCGATAGAGAAATAGAGAGAGAGAGATAAAGATGATGGGATAGCTTGAGACAGAGATGGAGTGAAGGGAGAAAAAGTAGATTATAAGACAGAGTAAAGAAAGAGGTAAAGATGGTGGAAGGAAGGTGGATGGAAGCTTAAAAAAAGAAGTGATCATACAGTCTGCCTCTGCTAGGTGAACAACTGCCAGACAGACAAAAAGGGGCCCCACTGAAACCCATTAAAGTGTTTTTTTGATCCTCCAGCCATCACAGTTCGAAAAATAATTTAATGATATTAGGCTTTCTGTTTTCTGTTCATCTCCAAATGTTAGCCATTGTCCCATATTTGGCTTGAGGGGAAATTGCAAACTTGTTTCCTGATTTCCTATTGAGGCATTATCAAAAAAATTTATGAAAATCTTAACCTCAACTATATGAAAAGGAAACTATTATTATTTTAAGTTTAATCTCCTGTATTAGATATTTGACCCCCCCAAAAACACAGATCCCCAAAAATTGACTTTTAGAAAATTGTTGTTTAAAACTGTATATTGTAAATTTTGAAAACAAATTAAAAAATGCTGAAATTATGAATAAAATACCAGTGCCAGTCCCGTACAGTATGGCCCACTGTCCCCTATGTGTAAAATTAATTTTTATATCGAATTCAAATGGTTATATTTCCTTTTTACTGGGTCTACTGACATAAAAAAAAAACAGAAAGAAAGCTTTAAAATTATGCTTTTCACACTGAGTGATTCCAGTGCAAAATGTGGCTTTGTTTTCATGCTATCATGTGACAAAAATAGCAGAGCAAAAATAGCAAATAGCATACCACGTCAGCATGATCTTGGACCCCTAAGGGTTAAGAGAACAAAATGCTTAAAAACTACAGTTGTTGCCTATTAGTTACAAAATCAAAGTTTCCATAACCCCCTTCTCCAGGAATTAAATTTGCATGTAGTCTATATAAAAGATTTCATTTTTTATGTTTTTTTACATTAAAAAAAAAATCAAGATTTTGCACTTAAACTGGTACTGAAAGGTTAATCAATATTTGACATTTATGATCAGATCTGATCTTGATTTTAAAAATGTCTGCAAAAAGGTCAGTTTTAAAAAGGATGGCATCCATTTGTTTTGCCACTTACTCTCTGAGTGTAGCAATCAGAGGCAGAAAAAGTACACGACTACTGTACTCAAGTAAAAGTACAGTTACTTTGGTTTAAATTTACTTAAAGCATAAATACTGGTCTATAAATTTACTCAAGTAAGTAAAAGTATTTAATTTAAAGTTAACTTTAAGTATTGAGCAGCTACTGATGGGAAAACATAGAAGAAGAATCAAGATTTAGAGACAGACTGATGGTAGACTGATGATAGAAATAATTGGTGGTATAGAGGTGGATGGAAAGGATAAAGTTCAAGATGAAGCAATAGCAAGAGATAGGCTGATGAGAGGGATGGAAAGGAATAATTGAAGGGAAGATAAAAAGAGCAGAAGTGAAATATATATAGAAAGAGTTCCTGAGAGATTTATGAACTGAAATGGATAGAAATAGATAAATTGATGAAAGAGAAATTATACAAATAGGCATGTAAACTAGCAATAAAAAGAGACTGATAAAAAAATACAATTCGCTGGCTAAGGGAGAGTTGGCAAAAGGAAGAATTCCTTTTTTACGCATAATAATATTGAATATGATGTCTGTCTTTTAAATAGTATTAGATTGGCAAACTTATTACCCAACCCAAAAGTCCAGCCATTCAGTGTGCCCGACATTCCCTCTGTGTTTGTTTTCTCCTCATAAAAGCAGCGACCAGCTCTCCTGTAATCCCTCTATCGCACATTCCCTGATACTTTCAGACAGTAACACACACGCACAAATCCACACACGCATAACCTCTACGACCCTGTGCCGGCCAGAGGCTAACTCGTAAACAGACCGGGCCACACGACGGGGTGTTTATCCTTCACTGTGAGAAGGAGCGCTGCGTTTTGTAAAGTTGTCCGGGCATGTATGTTTGAGTATGTTCAGCACTTAAACTTCAGCTAGTTGGACTTCCTCTGAGCTGTTTGTTGTTTATAGAAAGAGACACTGACAACAGGCTCAAATTTTACAATGTAAACTTAGCATCAAGGCAGAAGATTTATTACAAGTGGCTCCAACACTCAGCAGTGGATAATTATGTTATTGAGATATTTTCACCAGACTTTCTTCAAAAATTAAAGATCAAATCTGAACCATCCTCATACAGCAGTGCTATGATCTTGACAAAAATCATCTTTTTTATAGCCACATTTGAATTATTTATTTGCCATTATGTGAGGTTGTTCTCTATGTGCTGTAGGTCCAGAAGACTCATTTATTGAGGTTTCCAGGTCAAGTGGGGATCAGTTTAGATCCTCAGCTGAGGAGAGCTAACAAAACAGCCAAGAGAAACAGATCTAAAGGGTATGAAAGGCAAACTCTACCACTCTATCTAGCAATAAGAATGGCATATTGTATCAATCAGTGTAAAATGATTGTACATGATCGATTAAAAAAAACAGAGCTTGTCACGGTGCACAGCTTTGTAGTTCAGATTGATTTGCAGCATAGTTGCACAAGCAGTGAAGTATGATTTTTCTCTTCCATTAACAGTGATGGAGCAGAGTCTGCCAGGTCAGGGCTATTCATCTACATTACAATGTCATGATGAGATCACTTTGACTTCCAGTTCAGCTCCCAGGGTATCAAGACATCATACTATTGCATCTTTATGTGACAGGTGCGTATTACATGCACATTAAGGGTTTATCAAAACTTTGAGGCCCATGGTTAACTAAAATGTGCATCCTTTGTCATTAAAAACTAAGGCATTGGTAAATTTTTAAGGGTGGGAAAAACACTGGATTAACACCTCAAAGCCAAAGTTACCAAAGACATTTCCCTTTAGCTTCCTGGGGGAGTTTCAGACTCAACGCAGGAATAATTTGAGCAACAGAGCAATAAAAGAAACTGTTTTCACTGTTTACACTGCACTGTTTTCCATGAACGTGAGTATGAGGCAATACTTAAAAAAGCTGACAAACAAGATTGGGCAGTATCTATTTTATTACCATTAAATGCTCCCCAAAATTACCATGGTATATGGCATTACAACCACGGTGACCAGAATCAAACCGGCATCGACGAGCATCAAACAAGCACTGACCAGCATCAAACCAGCATCAAACTAGCACCGACCAGCATCAAACCAGCATTGACCAGCATCAAACCAGCATCAAACCAGCATCAAACAAGCACTGACCAGCATCAAACCAGCATCAAACAAGCACTGACCAGGATCAAACCAGCATCAAACAAGCACTGACCAGCATCAAACCAGCATCAAACCAGCATCAAACTAGCACTGACCAGCATCAAACCAGAATCAAACCAGCATCAAACTAGCACTGACCAGCATCAAACCAGAATCAAACCAGCATCAAACTAGCACTGACCAGCATCAAACCAGAATCAAACCAGCATCAAACTAGCACTGACCAGCATCAAACCAGAATCAAACCAGCATCAAACTAGCACTGACCAGCATCAAACCAGCACCGACCAATTCTGACTTTTTTCTCAGAATTCTGACTTTAATCTCAGAATTCTGACTTTAAACTCAGAATTCTGACTTTAATCTTTGAATTCTGACTTTTTTCTCACAAGTGAAAAAAAAATTTTCATCTCAAATTTTTTTTTTTTAGTGGCCCCAATACTCTTCCGTACTTAAGCTCCCAAGCTGTGTCCACATTTCTAATGTGGTAAGCTTACATGTTTGAGCCCACCAACAGTATGGAGAATCTGGCATCAAGTCAAGCTAAATTTGCTTTATCTGGAGCATAAACAGAGTTAACCCCTTAATGCCGTTTCTCCGGGGGCAGTTACAGAGTCGGACCTGAGTAGGAACCCACTGAGGGGAGGAGATGGCTATCTGAAGCTACAGGCCAGATGGGGGGACCATTTTTATCACAGCACTCGCTGTAATGGGGTCTTCCTGTGATGATGCCTAAGGACTTTCTTTGGACAGAGCTTTCATGTGTTCCTTTGTGGTGGTTGTGCGATCAGAGAAAGTCACTGTGGGCCATTAGGCCTCTGCACGCATGCATGCAAGAACACATCTGGATATGTTTCACCTCAAAAAGTCATACCTACATTCAGACTGGCCAACCATGTGACCTTTTAATACAGTCTGAGCACTTTCAGATAAAGTCGGTTAGAGTATTTAGCTGACTTCTAACCACCACCAGTGAGTGATCCCTACATAGGCTAACACACCCATGAAAACCAGACATACTAGTATACATACCTGCCATCTGGTGAGGTTTAATAATTTTTTGAAGCAGTACTATTATTCTACAATCAAATTCAAATTTGTCAAGTTAACACTCATTTTTTTATGCTTTTAGATCTATACCAGAATACAAAAGTACATACTACATTTTTACATGTGTAACATACCCAGATGCATCAATAATAATCAAAGAAGACATCATAAAAATGTCATGTTAAGTGGATAAAAGCATTTCATACATTTTCATGTATTTGATGCATAAAGGGTGCATTCCTGCCAAATATGAAACTGTAGATAATTTCTACAGCTGACTTGTGGGTGCTGCCACCTTGGGTGGCCACCATAAGGGCCTGTGTCCACAGCCAGCACTTTAAGCACTGCCAGAGCTCATTTACAAAACAAGCCAGTGTAGTCTTTTTTTTTTCTTATAGTGCTGAGTGCCCTGAGTGCTGAAAACACCCTTGGCATCAGTTGTTTTTATCACTGCACTCACAGTGCTCTCAGTAGAAAACAATCATGATGGTCACTTCTCCCTCACTGACAAATCAAAATAAAAAAGAGCAAGGCGTATGAAGCTTTGTCAGCAGCGACAGCGGAAGAGAAACTGATTTGACTCACCTTTTCAGGGCAAAGTTTCTAGGTCCTGCTGATGCCAGGACAGATTCCTTTAATCTGTCGTCATGTTTTCTTTGTGATTTTTCCCAGAAAAACTGAAACTATAAATCACACAGAACAATTTAAAAATGATGTTAGCCTAACAACAATAAATGCTGGCAAGAAGTGCTCTGAACCTGAGGTTGAAACACCAGCCGTGGACACAAGCCCTGACTGTGGTGTCTACTGCTGCCCAATAAGTGATAAAGGAGATAGTAAAATTAAAACATTAGCCAGCTGCTTTTCATGGTACATTAATCTGATTACTTTAACTGCAATTATATTCTAAAAAAACCCAGAAAATTTACCATAGGCGTATATCTATTTCAGAAATGTAGAAAAAGGTGACAGTCCGCTACATACTAGTAATACATGCTGTTTAGTGTAGTGCTATTAAGCCTGCCAGTTAGCTTAATAAATGGAAATAATGCATTTACTTAACACAAACTAGTAGCATCGACAAACATATTTTCAAAATAAAAGTTCTTCATATGCTTGCTTATTCATCATCTGGAGATAAATAACAAAATGTAATTCAACTCCAACTTTAGTAATAAACAGAGTCTGGCAGTTGGATTCATTAAAGAATCACAGTGAAAACATTACAGATTAAGAAAAATCTCACAAATATAACAGAAAAAGGTTCAATGTCTAATCTTATGTAGGGACCAGTTTTAGAGGTAGGTATGCAAACAGTGGTTAGCTTTAGCTTCGTTAGCTTTAGCTAAAGCTAGCATAGCCTCAATAGCTACGTAGGAAACTTTACTAAAAAAGCCAATGTGCATGCGTTAGCTTAAGCAAACCACAGCTTGCACAGTAAAACAGGTCTAGCTTTACTACATGTAGCATAATCTGAAGTAGCTAACGCAACTTTGTTGACTTACAATTTTGCTATGTTAGTTATGTAGTTGTGTTATCCACAAAGCTAATTTAGCTTTAGATTTAACTATGTTAGTTATGTAGCTATGTTACCCACATAGCCAGTGTAGCTTTGTTAAATTTAGCTTTCTCTTTGTTAGTTATGCAGCTATGTTGCCCATGTAACTAATGTAGCTTTAGATTTTGCTTTGTTAGATATGTAGCTAAGTTACTCACATAGTGAATGAAGATTTATTGGCTTTAGATTTTGCTATGTTAGTTATGTGGCTATGTTACACACGTAGCTACCCCAGTTGTGTTAGTTTTAGCTTTTTTATTTATCTAGCTAACGTGGTTTCATTAGTTGTAACTTTAGCTGCGTTAAGAGTGTTTTGATAAAGGCCAAGCTTTTTTTTCCTGTTAACAGACTGTTTAGTCTTTATTAAATGTTTAGTAATTATGATGTGCAGGTCAAGTTTGTGACTTAACTTTTGGTATCCTTACCAAAGCAGTATGCAGCCAGACTGTCGTAAACCACTTAGAGGGGAAAACATTTTTACTGTTCTTGATCCCCTAACGAAGAATATCTTAGTCAAAGCTTGTTTAATGTGGACCGTTTTCTTTTCCAAATTAAAAGTTTGTCACAACTTTCACAGAAGCTGAGTAGTCCACATCCTTCAACATGTCCTTTAACTTGTATTCAGAACAAAGTTAAATAGAAAGTCATGTTAAAAGGAGAAAAATGTTCACTTCTAGAATCAGCTGTCATTCAGTGTTGTGAATGAGAAAGTGAGATATTCCCATATTATTATTGTGATTGTGATTGTCTTTATTAGTATTTATTTTTGATGTACTCTGCTTTGGTAACAAAGGTGTCAACCATTCATGCCATTAAAGCATATTTTGAACTTTGAAAATTGAACTTTGAGATACTATACTAAGAAGGTAATCAATTTTTTTTTTTTACAGTTTATTATTACTAGAGCACATAGCATACAGTAGTCATCTATGATGCAGCCTATAAGATGTTAAAATTTAGCTAACATATGCATAAAGGTTTTACTACCATTAAAGGAGAATCGTCTGTTATGAATGGGTGAACAGGTAAGTCACATCCACTCGCATCTCTTCTTTAAAAGTGCATTAACTTTCAAATGAGTCAGGGAAAGATAGGTTCAGCTGACTGGTAATGGAAACATAAGTCATGATTCAAAAGTCAGCTGACCTGCCATGATTTATACAAGAGTTTGGTTTTGGATCAGGGTCTGAGGTCCACGGAGGAGGTGAGGGGCTCTAATTCAGACCAGCCTCCAGTGAAAGTAACAGTTAGCAGCTCCGAGGTCTGTTAGCTGTCATGCGTGTCTGTCAGTTACACTCGGCGCTTCACGCAGGGTTCTCAACAACCTGCCTGATGTGGGACGAGGAGGGTCAGTCAGACTGGGGGAAAGCAAGAAGAAAAGCAAATGGTAACTGGTGTGTTTTGGAAGCTCGCTGGTTAAGTTTTACAGTTTAAAGGCACCAATGTGTGATAAATCTGAAAAAATTGATTCACTGACCTCAAAGTCTTCAGTTATAAATAACATATGTGGGAATAATAAGATGAAGACAGCCTGATAGTGACAGATAGCAGTTAAAAGAAGTGAAGAGATGATGGTAATAAAGGTGAAGAACATTGACCGGAACATTTAAGGGAATTTTAATCATATATCATAACTTCTTTTAATCAGATATTTTGAAAAATCAACTTATGTTCATTACCCGGTGAGTCCCACCCCTAATCACAAATATCAGAGTCACAATCTTCCATCAAAGTACGCTTAAGTCTCTGTAAATCCAAAGCTATCTGACCACTCCTGAACCCAAAAGACAGATATAGGGCAGTGTGAGGAGAGGACTGAGGCAAGAGAGGGCAGCCCACCCATTGCAGTCAAACATGCGGAGGGCAGATGTACAGGCGTGCGCACTGGGCTCCTTTCAGAGTACAAAAGGTTGATCTAAATAAAACCCAGCTGATGTTGCTGTGTTTTTCCCCCTCAGACCCAGCCCTTTCGCTTTCTCTTGCCCATCTTTGTAGGCCTCTTTAACTAATCCTCTCGCACTGTTTGACCTATGACTCGGTACCCATACTTTTTCATATCTCTCCCCCCTCTTTTGTTCTGCTCTGAGTTGGGTGTATGTGTGGCAGATCTCAAGGGAACAGGTAAAGTATAAATCCATAGTAGTTCTGACATCTCACAGTCTCTGGTTCCCATTTTGGTTCAATGCCCCGAAATCAGTCACTCCTCTACTCTCCTCCTTCCCATTTGTTCCTCTTTGTTTTCTCATTTTGGAGAGGTTTGCAAAACCTTGTCAAGTTGCATTTGTTGAAAACTGAATTAATATTGTGGACTTTACAAACACCCAAGTCCTACATACTTTGATCATGTCTCCCTTGTATTTTATAATGCTGTGTAAACAGAAGTGCTAAACTGATACAGTTTTAATGGTAACATTAACAAATTTAGTGACTCTTGTTTCTGACAGCTTAGGGCAATTACCCCCAAAGTTCCATCTCAAGACTATCAGCCTGATCAGTGAACCCCTTTAATGTGGACATGTGTTTCCCCTGGTTACAGTCTGCTGCAGGGCACTCAGGCACACATGCATACCATGAATGAGCAAAATATTGTCTGTTTTAAATCCCTCAGATAGCAGGTCAATAAGAGAGCCTGTGGGATTTAAAAGAACTTTAATTTGGCGCACAAGCAACACCATGTAAATTCTGTCAGTCAGAGGTCTTATTTTTAGTCTTGTGTAGAAACTAAGTTTGACTCAGGAAAGGATACCAACATAAAAACACAGAGGAGTTTAAAACTGAAACTGTCTCTCAGCATCCACACTTGAACACATGTCAGTGAACTTTAGAGGTGTTGGTTAATGATGATCAACAACATATCTCCATGTGAACATTGCCTATATGTGTATCGATGCAGATTTCGCTGAACCGATATGGCCGTAGATGCTGTGACGGCAGTTTTAAAATACACATCCCCTATGATGCAGTTGACAAAAAGACCAACAGATGGCAGCAGTCTCAAAACTGCATGATGCAGTGCTGGCTCACATCAAACAAGTTGGTGCACACTGGTAACATGGATCATAGCTTCTATCTACTGCTGGCAGGCTAAAAGCAAAGATACTGGGTCATTGTGGGTTTCTATGAACACCAGAAAGTAAGGAGTTGGACAAGTCATGCAAGCTGTAAGAAGGTAAAGCACTGCAGCAACACCAATTTTCATCAACACAGGCTAATTAGCAGTTAGCAACAACAGCTAGGCCCCCCAGTCTAATCTGTATCATTCCAACCAACATTGCACAACACTGTAAACTCAAAATTTCCCTTAAATTTTTAAAGGGATCAGGAGATCATAGTTGCTTCTGACAGTTGTTAGTAATGCTGTTTAATCCTCACTCGTCTGTTCATCACAGAACAAGAGGAGCCATTTTATGCAAAAGCAAAAAGTCATTTTTACAAATGGAAGTGGGCTTGAAGTATAGTAAATGATTAAGACAACAGAGAGGGCCATTTTAAGTTTAAAAAGTCAAAAATGACTCATTTCATTTACTAATAGCCAAATAATTATAAATAGACTATTTTTATTTACTTGGATGTCAGAGGACTTGAATTTAAGTGTTTTAAAGTGTAAGAACCTCTTCCGTTATCCTCAACAGTAAAGACAAGCTGCTGTAGTGAATCCAGTGTAGGACATGTTTATGACATGTATCTGGATAAGTATTGTATCATGGCCTCTGTAATGTGATATGTATCATATCATGAGGCTATGGGAAATATCCATCCATAACGACACAAATATTTCTCACAACTATTTTATCAATTTCTCTTGAATTCAAATTATCTTTTAGGCTCTACATTTGAATATTTGTCCTCTTTTTAATTAAATGTTTCTCTGCCTTTTCCTTTGTTACTAAATTTGTTGATTTTTCATTTTTTTGATTGGAGATGTTTGCTGACTTCACCAACAGACAATGCATGTAATTTAAACATTTCTACTTTTGCTCTAATGGGAAGTATTATCTATGTGCCATATGTAGACAGTCTATTGTAGATTTATTCATTGAGTATCTCAAAACCAATCAGCTATTGTCTGAAGATGACATAACTTCTGGGGGCAACAGCCAGGCTACTAAAAAGATCTCTATACAGAGACTTGATGGCCAACTTGTTGAAACCATGGAAAACTTAAAACACCTTGGAACAGTTAATCTCACTCAGTGTCCTTGGTGTCCATCAACATATTTAAGAACTAGTGTAATGAATCTGTTGTTGAGTGAATCTTAACTTTCTTGCCTGGTATGTTCACTTGAAATACAGATTTTAAAATGAACCCTCTGAGATTGTATCAACTGGGGGCAAAATAGCAGGCAAATCAAAGAACCATCTTTCTTAACTGTGCACTGCTTGGATAAAGAAGTATGCAGCAGATATTCCAATCATCTCTCCTGCCAGTTTGGGCCTCTAAGCTCAGGGAGGTATTATAAGATCACTTTATCAACTGAAATGTATGGAAGACATTTATCTGAATGTATTCAAAATATCAATAAATCAATTTACCCATTTGTCTGCCTCACTGAATGAATATTTTTTATGCTGCTGTATGTACCTGGGGAGCCTTACGCAAAATTCCACCTTTGGTGGACAATACAGATTTACTCTGTTGTATTCAGCCATACTGTATGTCAATAATGAAGACTGCAAAGACTTCCTTTTCTGTGTTTGAAGTCCAACACGTACGTTTACAGAGGGAATGAAGTTGGTGTTGTGAAACAACATTTAAGAACAGATTGTCAGCTGTATTTGCATGCTGCTTTTTTAAGATATAAAGTGGACCATGTTACCTGTGCTGTGACTCAGAGCACTTCCAAAAGGCCTACTACAACACATTCCTGAGTCTGGAGCTTATGTATTTTTCTATCGGCCTCAGGTTCTGCTCAACATAACAGACATCACAGTGTCATTGATCATTTGAGTTCACTATAAAAATAAAGACCGTTACATTAGACTTAAGACTTAAAGAGCTGATATGTTTTGTGGAAGAATTACTGCAATTATCAATGTTATTATCAGATATTTTGTTTTATTGATAATAGAGGACAGAGAAGCAATTGTGTATCTGGGTGAAATGTGGTAAAGAAAGAGATCAGTTAAGGTAGGAGGGCAATATCCGGAGGGACAGTGAGAACAGTAAGAGAGAGAGACCACCAAAGAGGACCTCAGCGCTGGATTAGAAGCACATGGTGAGACGTCCAAGCATTGAAACATTTGTGCGAGAAGAGCAGGGCTGGCAGAGGAGGTCAGATGTGCATCAGGAGACTTATAGGGCAGCCATATAAGACAGGGATGGCTGTTAAAACTGTGTAGGGCTGGCTTAAAAAAATAAGCAATCTGGACAAAAGAGCCCACCTCAAACCAGTAGGAAGAAATAAAATATACCAAGGTAAATTTACTGATGAAGTTAAGGGTGAAAGGGTGAATCCACTGTTAGTTTAAGTACATTGTACTCGTTATACCTCAAAGGGTTGAATAAAGTTAAAGTTTAAAATGCTGAACTCTGGTTTTAAAACTGTGTTCTTCTATTGCTACTTTTCTCATATAAAAGATCTGGTTCTTCTTCAGTTGCTTACTTAAGTATTTTGCAACAAGGTGAAAAAGCCATCCTGAAGCTCTCTGATCCTCACCCTCCTCTAAAACCTGGCAGCAAAAGGCCAGGCATTGCTTCCAGGCCCTGAAAGTGGTCCAGAGGCTGATCTAAGCCCCAGCCTATCTCAGGTTGAGTCAGCTCTCCAGAGACCACGAGAGGGCCCCGCCATCACAGTCAGAGATAGTGGAGTATACTGAGAGCTGACATAAGAGCAACATTTCACTTTGACGGTCCAGGATGAGCGCCAGCCCTCTGCCAATGTTATGCCAGCTTTTACTGGCCTGCTCCTGCCGTTCACAACACAACTTTTGTTAGAATGTGGCGTGAAATCAAGTGTTCTTCACCAAGAAAATGTTTTCTTTAGATGCCGGCAGCCTCTAGCAGCTAATTGACGACAGTCTGGCAATCACAAGGCTTTTATATATGGATTCAACTGGTGTCACAGTTTCACACATTCAGAGTCTTTATTTAAAGCAGTTAATGATGCTAATGCTCAAACATCCATGAAAAAAAGCTGTGCAATGGACTGCAATTTGGACTTCTTTTCAAAGCTCTGAACCAGTATGTGTGCATACTGCTGATATAACTCTGACATTACAGGCTAATATTGATAATACAAAAGTTATTGGAGTACTACCCATCCCATCTAAGATGAAATCAACATAGCTGTTTACTCCAGGATTTAACCTGGCAGGAAATTGAAGGCCACAGACTGACTTACAGGGCTGCAGAGTCTGTCAGACATGCCTGCCGGGTTTAAAGGAACACACAGGATGAGCCGCCTTTGACCTCAATGACATTCATACACAATTAGACTGGCAGAAAATTGTAAAGATTAGGTTAAACTGGAGCCTTTTGAGGGGCAAACGCAGAGACTGTATAAGACATGGACACAGACTAAGGGTCATAACCCAAAGCTGAACCCAATAATGGTGGGTAACATATTGGAAATATATCGAGACAAATAAATACACATAACTTTATCCAAATAACTTCTAGCTGATTAAGAAGCAGGCAAAGAGGTGGGCTTTGGTTGCTAAAACACTTGTGAAGGTTGTGTTGTTCATAGCTGGAATATTACAACTACAACAATAAACATGAACGAAGCCTGCAGTTAAGGGATATTAATGGGATTTAGCCAAAGTGAAGCTTAGCCTTCCCCCACCCCCTTCCCAACTCAATACAGAGTTGCCAGTAACGCAATGAGCTAGGGAGACCACTTTTTCTTTTTTTTTTTTTTTTTTTTTTTTACCAGGCTCTAAACATGTTTACTTCCGCACTGGCTTTATTTTTCTCCACCAGAGGTTTCTGTTTGGGCGAGAAGGTGTCCTAGAGTTAATTTATTTTTCAACGTTCAACATTAAATCAAGTGTATAGCATTAGTTCAAGCAGGCCACAGAGTAAAGTAATGCCATATAATCAAGATAAGCTGATCTCATGCAAGCCCTTATCAGCTGATGCCCAGCTGATTCGCTCTAGGCATGCTATTGAATAATCACGCTCATGCTGCCATATTTAAACTGCTCACAGCCTGGCTACGCCTTGCTGTTCTCTCTGCAATCTGCTTTTTTGCCACCCTCCTCCACCCCAGCTCCTTCTTTATTCTGCTTCTGACTTAATCAATCTCATTGTGTTGTCACTGTTGCCTGCTTTGATCTGGGTGAACTATTTTTATGCAACTCTGCTGCTGATAGCTGAGGCCACAGGCATTTAGTTTTCTGGTTGATGGCTCTTATGTCCAGGCCATTCTTGTGAACGTAATTTCTCAAGAGCCCTTTGACTGATTTCCATCACACGTTGCACAAATGTCCACACAGACTCACGGCTGAACTGATTAGATTTTAAAGGCCAAAGGTCAGAGGCCACAGTCATTAGGGCAAATTTTTATCCCTTGCGTTCCATGTTATTGTTATGAAAATATTTGCTCAAGAACATTTCACACATTCTAAAAGTCAAGGTCAGTGGGCTTGTGTGCATTACTTACTTTTGAATGTGATCTCTCAAGAAATCTTTCCAATACTGATAAATATTGAAATGACTGGAATCACAAGAATCATAACTTTCTGGTGATGTATGCCATGATATGTAAACACAAATACTGATATCTGATGCTGATGAAAAAAACACTCTTAGAGGACGGTCTGACATTCAGCAGTTTTGAATGTTTTGCCAATATTCTTTTGCAGAATAAACAGATTAGGTGTTATTGACATTTATGTCTTCATTAACAGATTAAGAGTTAGTGAGGTTATATTTTTGATTAAGTGTGCACACTTTTGCCAATAACTCACTGATTACTCAATCAGACATAAAACCACATGGGTCTTGAGTGTGTGTGTCTGCAATCTCTATCACCAGAAACGATGAGGAAGACTCCCCTATCAATGAGTCAGGATTATAGTCACGCATTGCACAGCCATGCATCACAAAGTGAGCACTGATGTGTTTGGATGTCTGGCATGTGGCTGCAGTCTAATCACTTGTTTGTCCATGAGTGTCTGTTTATATAGCATTTAAACCGTCTAATACATCCTGTTGATTAACTCTCATTGTAACATTCCTTTCTTGACAGTAGCACACAATTGCACCATTTCAGTGTGTGGCACAGGCGCTTGGTTTTCATAATACAAAATGGAGTTTGACTAGAATAAGAATAAACCTTTTAATTTTATGGAGAAGGTGACACTGAACAGCATGAGATCCTCAAAATATACAGACTAGAGCTGGAATATAAATGATATCTTAACCCAGGCCACTCCAATACTTCTATATGAATAATTAACAGAAAAGCAAACAGCATTCCCATAAGCCTTCCTGTACTTCATTTTTAAAATCATTTAGCACATTGTTCTTATGAAGCTTAGCAAAGTTAAAGCTGGCAGACTGTTTCATTCATTCAATAACCACTCACTCATGTGGCTCCCTTCTCCACTCAATTTCTTGCTCTGGTAATTAGCTAGTATGGGCGTCTACTCTCTTAAATTCTGAGCTAATCCCTCACTGCCACGACCTCTCAATCCAATGATCCTGCTACTGTCATACTTTGAAATCAGTTCTCCTCTTTTCCACAGTCAGTATGTTGTTTCACTGCAATTGCTGCAACCCTCCTCCACCCCAGCCACCTCCATTACATCTCATCAGAAGTCAGGCCTAGCTCATTCATGCCATACCGCATCCTTTCATCGCCACCTCCATGCCATCTCATCAGAGTTCAGGTCCAACTCCTCTGTGCATCCTGCATCCCTTCATCCCTACTTACAAGTCATGTCATCGTTGCCCAGCTTCTCCATGCTATACTACATCCCTTCATTGCCACCTCCAAGTCATCTCACTGTTTGGGTTCAGCTCCTCAGAACTTCATTCCTCATCTTAACCTACTCCTTCCATCGCCACCAACTGTGTCAAGAATCCATAATGGGGTACCCTATCTAACTAGTAGCAAATGTTAGCCTTTAGGTGTTTTCCAAATCAAATTTTTCTGTATTAAATCCTTGATATTTTGAGTGCATGTTTGGAGTGTAAAAATTGTGTTAACCCTGAGTTGACTACTTCAATTCAGTGTACTACTGGGGCACTCAAAACTGTTCAAGAATTGAGTGCGGAACAATGTAAACTTAGCACCCCCATATTGGTAATACATCAGATTTGGTACCATTAGCATGCTAACATAATAGCTGATATTAGCATCCACTATGTAGCTAACAAGCAACTACCAATGGTGGGACTTTTCAATCAAGCATATGGCATTTAAGGTAAATGCTAGCATTGTTATAATTCTTGTGGCTTAACAAAAGCTTGCCTTATGGTGTATTCCAGTTGATCTTGTCACCTCAAATGCCCCTAAACTCAGAATTTTGACTTGGAAACTTGGAGCAACTTCAGTACCCCAAGTTATCGACTCATAGATACTGGAATGCCATCAACTTGGTTGTGATGTCGCTCCCAGCTTCGACTTCCAACTTTGGAGGTAAACAGAGGGCTGCATTTGTTACACTTCATGCCATTTACCACTTTTCAAATTTAAGCTGAAGACATATTTCCTGCTTGTTACTAATTATCAGTGTGTTAGTTACACTTTAAGTTAAAGGTATAATATGTTACATATGTTAAATTTTGAACATCAATATAGCAGTAATAAGGTCTAACTATATCCTAACTAAATATATCAGTTATAAATGTCTTTATTAGAAAACAGAGAGGTGAAAACTCATTGAAAGACTAGTGTTTAAGTGCAACATTTAAAGTGTATCTTATAGCTTTATTCACAAATGTCTGCCTTTATTGTACTTCACATCATCTATTAGCAAACCTTAGCACTAACCTGCACTGACCATGGTATAAACATGTGGGGCTTTTCCATTACATTGAGTGACTTGGCTCTTCTTGGTTTGACTCGGCAAGGCAGCCCAGTGTGGCACGGGATTTGGTTTTCTACCACAACTGAGCTACCCTCAATAATTGAAAAACTAATTATTACATATTATTTATACATTTTCTCTGCAGTGGCTATCATTGAGAATGGAGAAATCAAAATTAAAATAAATGATAAATTCCAAGATAATGTACTTCATTTATATTGTAATTATGATTTCTCTATGGCTTTAATATAAGAGGCTTTTTCACATTTTTATAATTATTTTTTATCATCTTTATGTCCAAATACAGTCTGTTTCCACGGGAATGCAATGAGTTTGCTTTTTTCTGTTATTGACACCCCCCACTCTCACTCAGACATATTAGCAGAGGCCTGGCAGACAGGTATCCACAGGGTTTTAAGGGTTTAATATTAGGTATAGAGGCTGCGTATAGATTGTTTTTAGTGTTTGTGCCAAGAATATTAGTCCCTGTCTGAGCCCCTTGATGTCTCCTGAGTTCACTCAGGTGGGTACTGAAGAGACTGGGACTGTTGGGGGTGACCACCATGCTGGGGTCCTACCTCCCAGCATGTGTGTGTGTGTGGACGTCTTTAGTGCAGAATGCCTTGGACAAAACCACATTTGATTTTTATACGCTTGTGGCTAACAGGAGCCAGATGTAGCTGCCTCCAGGGAGCTTACCATAGAAACAGCAGTTTATTTCTCCTTTTCACTCTCTGTAATGAGACATAAGCATGCATGCTTACATACTCATGTGTCTCAAAGCGCATTCATATAAAACGAGTTGCAAAAACATTTACACTTTGTTAGATTGTATAGCTTGTATGACTTGCTGGTTTGTTAAGCATCACCAGAAGCAGGATGTGTTCAGATAGGGAACACGTCATGTCAGAAGCAGGATGTGTTCAGATAGCAGGGCATGAGAGAGAAGAGATCTGGGATTTCATAACAGAAAGATAAATGAGAAACAATAGATCAGGGTGTCAGAGGTCTGAGGACTCACAGTTCTCTGGATGCTCTGCCTGGCCCTGAGACACATCATGAGGCCTAAGAGAGAGGTGAAGTAAGAACTGCGCGCACACTTTCAGGCTGAGAAAAAACAGGCACATACATACTCCAAAAAACCTCTGAAAAATAATCCTGGCAATGTGATTGCAGGGAATTTATCAGCTCATTACAAGTAACGACAAATAGGAGATTAAATTACTGCACCTCAGATTTTCAGCTGTTGTCTTCTGAACGTACACATAGATGAGCATTGAAAAAGATCAGAGAGAAAAAGAGCAGCGATTGGGCAAGAAGGGAGAGTGTTAATTGAAAGCGAATGTGTCTGTGCTGGCTGCTGGTCAGAGATGGGCTGGGGTCCCAGTTGGCTTTCACTTCAAAGGCCATACCCGCCTGTCTTGAGCGCACCTGCAGCCGGTTAAACCCTGCTCTCATCACTCAGGGCGTGGAGGGACCTTTTCTACAACTTCGAGCCCTCACCACAAAGACTTTTGCCAAAGGGCTGTAATGGCCTGCACTCAGGAATTCAACCTTAAACACCAGGTAGCCCACACAACCTTCTCTACAGAGTTTGACATTACATATGATGTGAGTACTCACAGAAAATTTACAGCCAGGTTCTCGAAGTCAAGACCACAAAGGTCAATGCCACTCTCATCCCAAGTCACACTTGGGCTTGGGCTTACTTAACCAGCAGAATACTGTCTTAACTAACAGACCTTGATAGGTGGGAGAGTCAAATACTGTTGCTATGCTATGCCCAAGGATATAAGTTGAATAAATGCAAAAAGTAGACAAATATTTTCAATTTCTATGCTTCAAGATTAATCAACTGATTGACAATTAATAATGAAAATCTAGAGAGATGTTAAGTCATATTTTAAGCAAAAACAAGTGTGATAATAGTGAGAAATATTAGGTCAAACTGTGTTAAATTTAACAGTGTTAAAAACAATGTGAACACTGGATATAAGACCACTGAATGGCTGGGTTTAAAGTTCTTACATGAAATGTGGGGAAAGAAATTATGAGACATGACATCCTAAGAAATACAGATCTAAAATTCCATTAGCAACCATTGTATCAGCGCTAATGTTGTTGCTCGAGCACTAACTTTGCAAAACTAAGAATACACAAGCCAATTCCTAGCTTACAGTGAAATAATATCTAGAAAGTGGGTGAATGTCATGTTAGAAGTTTTTCTGAAAGCTGTCAGTTATCAATTATATTTTTTTTCCTAATAAATGATGGCTAAAAATCCCTCTGGATTTTCACTGATCACTGTCTTTCCAGTAGTGCAGGGGTGTCCAAACTATTGCCCGGGGGCCAAATGCAGCCTGCAGTCTAGTTTTGATTGACCCGCAGTAAATTCTAGAAATAAAATAAAATATATCCCACATGAGATGATGAAGCTTGTGTTCAACTGTATTGTACTTTTTAGTTTCAGCACTGGGCAGTGCTACCATGTTGATTCTGTAAACAAACATTTTGACAAGAAGATGTATTGATTATTAACGTCCTGTTAGATCATTGGAGCACATAGCAGTCCCAATAGCATTACAGGTGGGTGCAGGTGGTAGCCAGGGCCAAACAAGGCCCCCTGAAATCTGATTAGCTCCCCCAAATCCTGAAAATGACTATTTGCCTTGTCAGCCATTAACAAGCCATTTAGGTATATTCAATCGCTAACATGTATTAACTTACACTAGATTGGTCTTTCTTACTTAAATACCCTCAAGGTGAGGAAAGTGGCCCCACCATTCCTATATATTTCTGTATGTGGCCCTCAGTGGGCCAAGTTTGGACACCCCTGCAGCAGCGGATCATCAGGGATTCTTATTTTTTTTTCTTTATGTATGAAATGTTTGAAACATTCTTCAGTTTTATTTTTGTGTGCATTTAAGGGGTTATCTCATAGAATTTCATATTCAATAAAAAGGTTGGGCATAATAAGGCAAAGCTTCTGCCCATACCATCTCAATTATTTAAAATTTATTTGTAATATTTTTGTACTTTCTATGTACCTCATTTTTTAGGATTATCTTCAGGGCTTTTTGCCTGAAGACAAGAAAGTGGACTCTGAAATTGCAGTGATTTATTTTTATTGTAGGTAAGTATTTTTATGTATCATTTTAAAAATAGTTTAAAAGAAGAAAGTTGCACTATATGAGCTGTATATTTTGTTGTCAGTCATCAGTTTTGACTGTATGGCATTAGGAGAAAAATGTGCTTACCGACCACAGTGATGACAAGCAGCCGCTGTGACACAAATAGCTTTCATTTCTGCTTCCATCTGCATTTGCACACACTCATAAAACACAACTGCGCACACACAAATCCTCAACAACATAAAAATCCTTTAATAAATGGTTTAAATTCTGGGGATCTGAATTTTGACCCTAATGTAGCGGATTTATGTACGTATTTTTGATTCTCTGGTGGTGCTCTCACAAATATAAATATGAAGTCTATTAATCTATAAATGACTTGGGTAATGGGGGGACTCACTCCTTACCCTGTGAACAAAATAAGAAATGAAGGATTTATTGTCCTAAGGTCAATTCAGTGATTCAGGGTTGACTATGCTATCTCAGCTAGCCACCATGTGACCTACTATGTACGTCATGCAGACGGTTCTCTGGTAAAACAGGAAACTACTCAGCACAAACTCAGTTCTACTGAGAAGGAGTGAAGAGACACTACACTGAACAAATGACCGGCATCCATTAAGGTACATTTCAACCTTTGCAAAACTTTTACGTCAAATTTAAGCCATTAAAGGGAAAAGAGAATCAAGGAAAGCTGTGTATCCTAGTCTATCCCTTAGTAAGAATGATGTATGCGTGATTATTTCTGTCTGTGTGGATCATTGTCTATGTATTGCCAGTGAAGCATGCCTGTTTTTTCCTAAGAAGTGTCTGAGATGTGTTAGACGTCAGAGAGGCCATGCTGCCCCAGATATCTCTTTGATGTCATCTGTATCACCTGCTCTACAGTCACATTCTGACTCTGTGTCTGTGTGTATGCATTCATGTGAGCGCATACTACAAATGTATTCAGTGTGACGGCATCCTGCTGCGACCCAGTAAACATTCTATTATAGAGTTATCACCATCACATTTAAGGTCCCTTAGGGAGCAGGAGCAGTAAAATCTATCAACGACAGGCCATCCTGAGGATAAAGAAAGAGAGAGTCACAGGTATGCAATGCTTCTACATACAGAGCTCATTGGAGTGGAAGGGGATATACAGCAGCAGTGCTTACAGATGTATGTGTGGGCATTTCTGCATCAGTGGTAGTCCAGACTTTGTCTTAGTGTACACACAGTACCTCTCATTGTGCCCCAAACATCAAAGGAAGCTGGTTGACACTCAGTCCCGACACCTTCTTTGAGAGCTCGCCAAACGTTTCAGAAGCTTCTGAAGTTCCATCACCGCTGTGTTTGCTGAGGGCAGCTCATCTCTGTCGGCAGATCTAAATTTACAGGACGATAAATTATCACAGATCTAGTCCATTGGTACACACACACATGCACACGCAAATTGGGGCTTTTGTGTCCCTGGAGGACAGTGTATTTTTAGGGTCTGTGTTGTATTCTGACCTTTTGTTAGCTTTATAGATAATGCTTTTGGATTTTCAGATGAGTATTGTTTAAACAGACACATGCTTGGGCCTTTTATGCTCACAGCTTCTTAACAAGCAGAAATTATGACACCATACAAACAATCTGCAGCTAGACAACCAGCAAAATGTAAAGTTAAATAATTGCCTATTTCAAGAAAAGTGAGCATTGGTTATTATTTTAAAAAAATATAGAACACCCTAAGTTAAACTTTTCTAAAAGCAACCTCTTATGGCCATGCAAGTGAGGACAGTTGTTTCTTACACTTATAGGAAGATTGAGGTCACTTGACATATCAAGAACCAGGGCTGAGGGATTTCCAAAATTCATTTAAATGCAATAATTTTGGCTTACAGGTGCATCTAAGACATAGAATATCATGAAAACGTTCATTTTATTCCTGTGATATGATTCTGTTTCAATCTTGAGGATTACAGCTCAAAGCTCACAAAAAATAAAAATCCACTATCTCAAAATATTAGAACATCAGTCCAAAAAGGATTTATAATACAGAAATGTTTACTTTCTGGAAATCTTTTGCTCATTTGTGCACTTAGTAATTGGTTGGAGCTCTTTTTGCACTAATAACTGCATTTATGTGACGTGACATGGAGCCAATCAGTCTGTGGCACTGCTGGAATGTTATGAAGCCCAGGTACACACATGGACAAAATTGTTGGTACCCCTCTATTAATGAAAGAAAAACCCACAATGGTCACAGAAATAACTTGAATCTGACAAAAGTGATAATAAATAAAAATTCAAGGAAAATTAACCAATGAAAATCAGACACTGCTTTTGAATTGTGGTTCAACAGAATTATTTTAAAAAACAAACTCATGAAACAGGCCTGGACAAAAGTGATGGTACCCCTAGAAAAGATTGAAAATGTGACCATAGGGACACGTTCAACCAAGGTGTGTCCTCCAATTAGCATCACAGGTGTCTACTAATGTGTAATTAGTCGGCCTATTGAAAGGGTGACAAGTAGTCACTGTGCTGTTTGGTGACATGGTATGTGCCACACTAAACATGTACCAGGGGAAGCGAAGGAGAGAGTTGTCTCAGGAGATTAGAAAGAAAATTATAGACAAGCATGTTAAAGGTAAAGGCTATAAGACCATCTCCAAGCAGCTTGATGTTCCTGTGACTACAGTTGCACATATTATTCAGAAATTTAAGATCTACGGGACTGTAGCCAACCTCCCTGGACATGGCCACAGGAGGAAAATTGATGACAAATCAAAGAAACGCATATTACGAATGGTAACAAAAGAGCCCAAAACAACCTCCAAAGACATCAAAGGTGAACTCCAAGGTCAAGGTACATCAGTGTCAGATTGCACCATCCTGTGTTGTTTGAGCCAAAGTGGACTTCATGGGAGACGACCAAGGAGGACACCACTGTTGAAAACAAATCATAAAAAAGCAAGACTGGAATTTGCCAAACTGCATGTTGACATGCCACAAAGCTTCTGGGAGAATGTCCTATGGACAGACGAGACAAAACTGGAACTTTTTGGCAAGGCACATCAGCTCTATGTTCACAGACGCAAAAATGAAGCATACCAAGAAAAGAACACTGTCCCTACTGTGAAACGTAGAGGAGGCTCTGTTATGTTCTGGGGCTGCTTTGTTGCATCTGGCACAGGGTGTCTTGAATCTGTGCAGGGTACAATGAAATCTCAAGACTATCAAGGTATTCTAGAGAGAAATGTGCTGCCCAGTGTCAGAAAGCTTGGTCTCAGTCGCAGGTCATGGGTCTTGCAACAGGATAATGACCCAAAACACACAGCTAAAAACACCCAAGAATGGCTAAGAGCAAAACGTTGGACTACTCTGAAGTGGCCTTCTATGAGCCCTGATCTAAATCCTATTGAACATCTGTGGAAGGAGCTGAAACATGCCGTCTGGGGAAGGCACCCTTCAAACCTGAGATAACTGGAGCAGTTTGCTCATGAGGAGTGGGCCAAAATACCTGCTGAGCAGTGCAGAAGTTTCATTTAAGTTACAGAAATCATTTGATTGCAGTGATTGCCTCAAAAGGTTGTGCAACAAGATATTAAGTTAAGGGTACCATCACTTTTGTCCAGGCCTGTTTCATGAGTTTGTTTTTTAAAATAATTCTGTTGAACCACAATTCAAAAGCAATGTCTGATTTTCATTGGTTAATTTTCATTGAATCTTATTTATTATCACTTTTGTCAGATTCAAGTTATGTCTGTGACCTCTGTGGCTTTTTCTTTCATTAACAGAGGGGTACCAACAATTTTGTCCATGTGTGTAGCTTTCACAGCAGCCTTCAGCTTGTCTGTATTGTTGAGTCTGTGGCCTCTCATTTTCCCCCAGAGATTGTCTATGCAGTTCGGGTTAGTTCAGTTGGCTGGCCAATCAAAGGCAGTAACACCATGGTCCACAAACCAGTTTCTGGTAGGTCTGGCTTCACTGTTGGCTGGTGAAAAGGATATCAGTAACTCCAAAAAGCTTCTGTGCAGATGGAAGCATGGAGTGCTCTAAAATCTCATGGTAGATGGCTGACAGTGTTGACTGTGGACTTAACAAAGCACAGGGGAGCAACAGCAGCAGATGACATGGCACCCCAAACCATCACTGACTGTGAAAACTTAACACTGGATTTCAAGCAACTTGGATTCTGTGCCTCTTCAGTCGTCCTCCAGGCTCTGGGACCTTGTTTCCAAATGAAATATTTCATGTAGAAACACAAGAAAGCACAGATAAATTAGGTTTCATCTGAAAACAGGACTTTGGACCACTGAGCAACAGTCCAGTTCTTTTTCTCCTCAGCCCAGGTGAGCTGATGATGTCTGTGGTTCAGGATTGGCTTGACACTAAGAACACAGCACTTGTAGCCCATCTCCTGGATCCGTCTGTGTGTGGTGGCTCTTGATCTACTGACCCCACCCTGAGTCCACTCCCTGTGAAGCTCCTCCAAGTTCTTGAATCTGCTTCATTTGACAATCCTCTGAAGCCTGAGCTCATCCCCGTTGCTTGTGCGCCTTTTCATACCAAACTTTTCTCTTTCAGTCAACTTTCCATGAGTATGCTTGGACACAGCCTTAGAGGACAGCCTGCCCTTTCAGCAGTGACATTCTGTGGCTTACCCTCCTCGTGGAGGATAACAATGATTGTCCTCTGGACAACTGTCAGGTCAGCAGTCTTCACCATGATTACAGTTGTGCATGCTCAGAGTGGAAGAATAAAGGCTCAGGAAACTTTTGCAAATTGGACTTTTCCACAAATTCTAATATTCTGAGACAGTGGACTTTAGATTTTCATGGGCAGTACACATAAACAACACACACTTGAGGATTAGTTGACAAATAATTGGCTGCTATAGCTCTTAAATAAGGTCATTTCCCTCTGATCGTTGAGATGCAAACTGGGCCTAAAATTAGGCTTAAATGGTTTCCGAGGTTTACAACTCTGGAGCACAAATTAATAAATCATTTTAGACATTCAGAAGTGAAGTAAGGTGCATTTTTGGGCACAGTCTTTGAAAACAACGCAGTGCTGACTTTGCTTATTAGTAAATGGTACTGCATTAAGTAACAAAGGTGGAAGCCATCATTGATGGAGTTTAAGAGATGCCAGATAAGGGACACACCTTAAATTAGGTCATACCCACAATCATTGTGGAAGGGGGAGTTGGGACTAAATTTGGGCTTTAAATCATCTAGTGTGTTGCCAGCTTTTGCTTAGGAGGATCAACATGATCAAGCACTTGATTATAGAAAAATTCCTTAGAACAGTCAGAAACCTTGGGAAGAACCAGACTCACTGGTGGACAGCCACCTGTCACAAAGGTACAGGGCGAGACAAAAAGCCTTTTCAATCTGTACACCTTACAGACCATCCACCTTTAGGAAATTAAGCTCAGTAAAAAAAAATATCACATCCTTTCCTGACTTGCGTTTTGTCTTTATTCGTCCTCCACCTGTCCCTTGCTCATACTCCCTTAGCACTGGGTCTGCATGTCCCATCTGTATGGGCTGGTCTAGGTCTGATGACAGGCTGTCTTCCCTGCTCCATCTCGCCAGGAGATGGGAATACACACTGAGCTCATCCCTGGGCTGCCTTTGTGGTGACAGCCCCCAGCATAACATCACACAGGGGACACATTACTAAGCTATTAGTCCAACTCTTCCACCTACAGTGCATGCCTCTGGTTTGCCCTTGGTTCATTCAGCCCTGCGACTTTCCCTTCAGAAATAATCCTGAGTGATTATATTGTATCAACTCAAAAATCAATTGGATTAGTGGAAAACCGCTGCCTCTGTAAATCTCACCTTTATCCCTGCAGTTGTAGCTTTCAGACATAGAAACCCTGTCAGTACTTTTCCTCTGAGGAGACGGGTGCCAGATTTGGACATCAGGGCAATTTTTTCCTCCGACTGACAAGAAGGCTCTTGACTCTGTTATTGTTTATGAGGAGAAAGCTGAGGTTAAGTTCACATGTAGGGAGAGAGAGAGGGAGAAAGTCTGTTCCAGCTCCAGCCCCATGAGAGGGAGCATAACTCAGCCGTGTTTGTGCTTCCCTAATTCCTTTTGATTTAGCAGAAAATTGTGAGCTAAGCTGCAGAGCACAAATATTCACCACAGCTTAGCTTCTTGCCTCACCTTATGGTCTCTCGCAAACCTGTAGTCGATGTGTTTGTGCATGTGCCTGCCACTGAAAATATTTTAAAGTGTAAGCGTGTGTGCTTGTGTCCCATTCTGACAGCAGCCGGCCTGCCGAGCTGTGACCATAAATATAAACGTCTCTTAAAGGAGCTTAGGTTTAACAGCAGCTTTGGCATAAACACTGGAACTGTTTTCTCAAGCTTTTGATGAAACAACAGTTTGGGACAGCTAAAGCTAACTCTAATAGGTTCAATTCCAAAAGGGATTTTCCTGATTTGTTTACTTGTTTGTACTACTAGGTCAGCTGAATCAAGTATAGGAGTCTTAATCCAATATCACAACTTCCTAGGAGAAGTTAGCATCTACGCCGGGGAAAGCTGTAAGAAATGGAGTGTGTAAACAAGTCGGGAAGTCATTTTCTGAGTTTGTAAAAGGTGCTTGAAAAAGTTTTAAACCTGTCAGGAGTCGATCAAGGACAAAGAGGAAAACAGCTCGCTGCAAAGCCTGAGGATGAGCACTCAAACGTATGGGAAGAGAGGTAAGGATGGGTGCTCTCTAGGGACTATGTATGTGTGTTTCTGTGTATGTGTGCATGCTTTATTTGAGGGCGCTGTCTCAGCACTCTCTCTTTCTTACACATGTGGTTCATATTTAAGCCATAGTACTGTTCCACTGGTCGAATTTTGGCTCTGTTCTCTCAGTCCCACATTCCCGGCTTTTTTCTCTGACTCTCATTTCTGCTGGGCTTTTGATGGAGCATGACTGCGGGGATGACAAAGATTAACAAAAGAATTTATATATAAAACTTGACCAGTATTGTTAATGCAATCAGCAAATATTTTAATGCAGATATCACAAAAGAGAGACAGATGCAGTACACAGATATATTTCAATATATTCATATATATAATTTCCAGCTGCTTTGTGATACCTTGAGTTACTTGTGTCCTTATTATTAGACAACAATGCTGGTTTTCCTGTGATAACAAGTTAATTTATCAAGATCTTGACAAAAAAAAACAAGTTTAAATCATAATCACTGGAAACAGAGTGAATACAATGTATGGATGCAACCCTCTAGGGGCATATGAAAGGTGCATGTAAAGATGAGGAGCACAATACAGTCCATACACCTCCAGTAAATTTAAAATTGCTAATAGTGAGTTATCTAATAAGAATATGCATGAGTAAATCCTGTCACTGTATCTTCAATACATGATTGCATGCTGTGCAAAACGATTTTCCTAGGCTTTAAAATATTTCTTTGTTACCCCAGAACATGAAAAGCTGCTTTTTTATGATTTAATCATCTAATTTCACTAGGTGGCAGAATAAGGCCCAAACAATCGACAAAATAGTTTGACCCTCTTGCATTACAGCATCATTCCCACCTCACACCTCTCTCCATCCATCCCTCTGTAATATCTCCTTCCTCTTCAAACTCTGTAACCTCTGCATCTGCCCAATGGGCGAGAGAGACGCTGTCAGCAACAAGCCCTCCCTCATCTCTCTTTTTCACTCTCTCTCTCTCCCCCTCCCAGCTCTGACTCTGTCCACAGCGCACTGATAAAGGAGAGGTCCGGCGCGAGCATCCGACCCAGCACAGACTCTAAACTGCCGCGCATCTGCCTACCCCTCGGAGTTTTCGCCTCTCAACTAAGCAGAAAAAAAGAAAAGAGGATAAATGTTTGTGAAACTGACTGAAGAGGTGAAAAAGACACCGACACTTGTTGCTCGTCTCGTCAGGTAAACCTCAGTCAAAGTGCTCCGCGCAAAGTCTGGTGCGCACATGGCACCGAAAAGGCGCTTCTCACACTCCTGACAGCCGCGCGCTTAATATGAAGCCACACTGGATAACAAGGCCTACCTACCTGCTGACCTCATCAGACATTGTTTGTTAAACGTGGGGATTTAATCTGAAATCTGACATTTTTTTAAGAAGTGGAGGAAACTAAAAAAACAAAAAAACAAAAAAACAAAAACGCAGAGCCATGCTTGGTTTTAGGATTGTGAGCCTCCGGGCAGCTCGAATCAGGAGCTGTGGTTCACTGGGAGCCAGGGCCTCATCCCGGTCTTCTTCATGCCAAAACCCCGGTGCCAGCTCGAGGATTTATTGTGCGTGTGTGCTGCTGCTGCTGCTGGTGACGCCCCGGGTGGACTCATCATGGTGGTGAGTTCACCGTCTGCATCCATCACACAAACAGGCCCACCTGCCTGATAACAGGATTTACAACGGCTGAATCTGTGTAGCATTATTATTATGAGCATTATTATTACAATTATTAAAAGTGTTTAAAATGTGCATAGTAAAGGTATATGTGTATGCAACATTATTTAAACATCCTTCATTGATTTTACTCATTCGTGACGGAGCTGGGACTACAGCCAATTTTTTGCTCTTTTTTGTTTGTTACAAACTTCAGGGATTTAATCTGCCAACGAATTCGACCTACTTTGTTAAAATAAACCTTTCCAGAAGAAAAAAAACACCCAAATTAATCACCCCATTTACACTGGTTTGAAATTGATGTCTCCACTGCGCACATTTGTTGGCAACATTTTCAATTTGGTGAGTTTTTACTCCACTTTGTGCATTTTTGCGGTAAATAATTCCATCGCACTGGGGTTCGTTATAAACAGTTTTAGAAGTTATTATTCGTCACGATCGAGCGCATTAGCTTGAGGTTTTTATGGGGGAAATGACTGCAGAGAATACTCTACATGTGTTTTTCTGTCATCAATTAATTTAAGTGGAAAAAACCCCACCAAGAACTATCTGAGCATTAAACGAAAAAAATAATCTAAATTACGAGTTTATGAAGTAAATCGTAGCGTCTTTCGGTTGGTATTTCTGAAATAATTTTCTCCGTGTCACTTTGTTGGCCTGCCATATTGAGCAATAATAATAGAGCGATAAACGTAATTTATGTCGGCGCTGTTGGCTGAGCGCGTGCTCAGCTCAGCTGGAGGCTGCATTCAACAAGGCATAGCAGTCATTAATTCACCAGGTACCCCACACGCATGACTCAAATACCCCAAAACCAGCCATCTAGAGCATAGGTGAGGGGTGAAAAAATGTCTCATTGCCTGCGCAATAACATACGTGAAAATGTCCGTGTGTGTGAGAGTGTTTATAGGAGAAGTGTCTGTGTGTGGGCGGGTACGGGGGTGATGGAATGCCTAATAGTTTGTGTAGATTAAAAGCAGTTATGGGGAGTGGTGGGAAGAGTGTGCGTGGAGGCTTTAGCTGGGCATTATTGGCTTTGAGGGGATTTGAGAGCCGCAGATACAGTATTTGACTGTTTATCAGGTTTCTGTGGGTGTACAGTAAGTGATGATATGCACAGATATGCAGCTTTAATGCTTCAGCCTATAGGGGAAGGGGGTTATTGTATGGATGTTCCAGCCAGAGAGGAATAGAGAAGAAAGTGATGGAATATACATCTTAACCCTGAACCACTTATAAAGAGTAACTACAAGTTTATAGTGAGGGCAAACAGTTGCATTTTTTGTGAAAGGTAATGGTCTAGTTAGTACATTAAGAGTATGTATTATGAGGTAAAGATACACGTCTGTAGGTGGGTATTAAAATGTATCACACAGTAATGTAGCCTACTCAGTATATTGCAGCATATAGGTGCTGTATTGTGCATTGCATAGTATGCTGGATAGTAATGCATCGTATACAGATTGTTTTAGCCTATATCCTAATGGATGATACCATGTGCCAAGTTTGTCTCTTGCTTAACAATTTTCTCATTTTTTTTAAATGTATCAAAATGACTCAAGACCAAAGTCATAGGATTTTTAAGTGATCACACTGCATCACATTGCTTCGTATTGTATAGATCATTGTTTCCCAACCCAGGGTCCTAGACCCCCCAGAGGGGGCGGCAAAGATCTTAGGGGGTGGGGCAAGGCTTTGTCTGCTCTGAGGATGCCAAAACTATACTTATAATAAATATTAACTAAAACCATGATAAGCAGTTAAGTAGTTTATACAAAAGTATTTTGGTAAGAAAAGCATGCATAGGCCTTTATTGCAGGGGTTTATCAGTGAAAAAATTAAGATTTATGTTGATTCTTGGTGGCAGTGTGTCACTTTTTCTTCTCTCTTGGGTCATGGAGGGGCGCTGCTTTTCTTAGGTACATGTAGGGGGGGCTCTAAGGAAAAATGGTTGGGAAACACTGGTATAGAATAAGTGGTTGACTGATACTGTTTGGAAATTTTTTTAGGGCCAACACTGAATATTAGCAGTTTGTGAGACCGATAATGAATATTTGGAACCAATATGCATTCATTATTATGTACAAAATGTATTTTATGTTGGAAAAGTAAAATGTATGTTCAAAAAAATTATTGAAAATAAATAAGTCAGCTCTGGATCTATCAGCATGAGTAATGGCATAAAGCAACACAGTTGAAGCAAGAAATAACAGGGAGTGATGCCACACCCTCAGTGTCAGTGGTATCCAGGCTTAAATGTTGATTGGCTAGTTGTCATGTAACATCTAGCCAATCAGATTGTGGTGTATACAGGGCATTTGGTGAGACTATGGATAGTGAATGTAAAGGCAGAGGAGAAGACACTTTCAGTGCAGCCAAAGTTATGCACCTGCAGTCAAGATTAATTCACTTTATCGATTATTGGTAAAAGGAAATGTGGATACGGTGATTGGCCAAATATCAACTTCAATAATCAGTCAGGCTGATAATCCATCAATGCCTATACATTGTGTAGTGTCGTATTGCATTGCAATTCTGCATCTAATAGGATGGTATGGTTTGATACCTATCAGAAGCATTTAATCTATTGCATGTATCATATCATATCATATTGTGTTGTAGCAGGTGCCAAGTTTGCCTCCTTTTGGCCCATTTCATCCATATTTTTCTTAAAGGTGCAGTGTGTAAAACTGGAGAATATTAGCAACATCTAACAGTCAAATTCAAGATTGTGAAGCTCATTCCTGATGACAACTTTGGCAACATATGGAATTTTTTTTAATGAGTCTCTGTATGCTTCCTTCTGTGGTACTGTAGAAACATGCAAGATGCAAAAATCCTCAATATACAAATCAACTCCAAAAGATGGGCCATGCCCGTTAATGACAGACAGGCTCCCTCCTCAGGGTCTGTTTGTCTGGGACCAGGCGCAACCTTTGTCTTTACGGTGCTCCAGTTGATGAGCTGCACTCTAGGCGAATAGTCAGAAAAACAAAATCAAAAGAAAGGGAGAAAATCATGTTGGCCCTGCTTAAGTTATTTATTTGTCCTAGTTTGATCAAAAATTGCGGCGCTCTTGTCCTGGCCAGATGCTTTGGGGGTGGGGTGGGGTGCACCCCCCTGGTAGCTAACCATTTCCATTATGTGGAAAATTATCATAGCTTCAACCTTCCTTTTCTTGATCTTCCTTCTTTTTAACTCTTACCAGACCACCTATAACCACTATGACAAGCTCAATGTCTTTCTCCTAAAGAAAATTTGTATGCACGCACACCCACATACCTCATACACACAGAACACAGGCCCCCCTTTTGTTTTGTTTGTTATCTATCCTGTCTTGTTACATTTCTTGGTATTTGTCTGTATTGTTTGTCTTGCAAAAAAGAAAAAAAAAAGATGCAAAAATCCAAGATGGCAGAGTCTATCGAGGGGGCCCTCCCTACGTATGAATAAAAGGCTTACTCTAAGTTAATTTAAAATATATATATTCTGTTGATTAAATACTAATTTGGATAGGCATACTTCATTTTTATCATGTTTTTTCTGCTAAATTCCACCAGGCTAAATATTATAAACTGCACCTAACAGAGTAGCCCTCGACCAAAGTGATAGGATTTGTGACTGAAAGTCTTGTATAGCATCTTAGTGTCTCATATATCGTCTCATGAGCCGTCAAACGCATCATACTTTATTGATTAGGACTTTTATCATATCATATCATATTGCTTTGTATCATGTGTGCCAAGCTAGACTTAAGTTTGATTGTGTCATCCATTCTTTGCTTAAAATTCATCCCAGGAGTCCAAAGCAAAAGCGAAAGGATTTGTGACTAATCGTTTTGTATTGTATCATATCCTACTGGACTCTATTGTAACATTGTTCAGTATCAGATTGTATCAAACTTTATTGCTTTTTGTTCTACTGGATTTTTTTAACTGCATCATATGCCAAGTTTGGCTTTGTTTGAACATTTTATCCCTCCTTTGCATTAAATTTATCAGAGGAGCCCCCAAACCACGATGATGGGATTTATGCACACGAGTATTGCATCTTATATTGTATCGTGACGTGTCATATTGTGTCGCGACATGTCATATGGGGCTGAATGTGTCATATTGTATTGTATAGATTTAGACTCATGCAAGACTGCCTCTTGCTTTGTTGGGTTGTTTTATTTTGTAGTATTTATATCCTGTATGCCAAGTTTCTCTTTTGTTTGATCCATTCTTTGTTTGAAACTGATCAGAGTAGCCCCAAACAACAGGGACGGGATTTGTGACTGAACCTATATCGTCATATTGTATTGTGTCTTGGTTGCCAAGTTTGCCTTATCTTTGTTATTGTCAAGCTTAATTTTATTTCGGATATAAAATTAACTACTATAGGAGCATTTGTCTACTCTTAACTGTAGATTTATCAGAGAATCCCAAAGCAAAGCATCAGGGCTTGTGACTGAAAACACAAGAGAAAAAATGATCAGATCACTTGTCTTTTTGAGTTTGTTTGTTAATGTGCACTCAAGTATAGTTAGCTAAGACATAAAGGCAATAAAGTCTAACCCTATACCAGAGGGTTGTGGCTGCATCATCAGAAGTCTTGCCTAATTTTTGTCTCTTTTGTGTTGCCTCTGATTCACAGGAGAACCTGAATCTTTACAGCATGTTGTTTTAGACCTGTGGAGAGTGATTTACTGTCCTATAAAATCCACAAGTCCCCCTGACTCTCAGAGAGAATTAAGTGTGAATTGCTGCCCTGGCTCTTTCCTTTGATGAACACTCTCTGTTCTTGTTCCTCTTCCCTAATCCCACTCTGGGGAGCACAGAGCCTCCATCCTCTAACCTGGCCTTGTAAAACCCGACCACACAACTACACGCTCCCTGACCTCCCCCTTGCTGACCTGCTGAAGCTCTGAAACCACCGGGTTGCTGCAGACACATACACTCATATAGGATGTGTAATAGCATTGATTTTGTGCAATGTCATGGCAGCATTTATATTGAAAGGATACTGTCAGAGTCTGTTTTATCACACTGGGAGAAATACTGGAAGGAGCACATCTGAGATGAGTGAGTAAGATGAGAAAGAGAGCAAGCAGGCAGGCAGAACGGGATCTAAGTTTGACAGGGTTATTGGAGGCCCCAGACTTGGTGCTCTGATTTGTGACGACACGATTTCAACGATCCCACTGGGGAACATTTAAACACACATACACACACGGGTCCTGTGGGGAGAGGTTAAGTGCTTATTTATTTGGAGAGCGGAGTAAATGGTTTCCACTCCCCTCCCGCTCGCAAACCTTAAACTGTTAAGTGTAGTGAACTCTGACTCACTGAGGACTGTTACTGCAGCCCTCTTTCACACTACTCACCACCTCACTGAGTGTGTATCCACTTGTGTATGCAACTTCCACCAGTGTGTACATTTACCAATCCATTGCAGTTTACCATAAATCATGGCTGTGCTTTGTATGACAAATATGAATCATTTTTAAAACTCAGTTCAAACTACTTAGATTTTGTGTTTTCTGTAGGTACATCGGTGCACTTGGGGCCCGTGTGATCTGTGACAACATCCCTGGTTTGGTGAACAAGCAGCGGCAACTCTGCCAGCGTCACCCAGACATCATGCAGGCCATAGGCGAGGGCACCAAGGAATGGATCCGAGAGTGCCAGCACCAGTTCAGGCACCATCGCTGGAACTGCAGCACACTGGACCGTGACCACACCGTGTTTGGACGTGTCTTGCTGCGGAGTAAGTCCATCTTCCCCTCTTTTCTCACTTTTTTCTGCCTTATCTCCCCTCGCTCTGTTCTTTTTCCAGTCTTACCTTCTGAGGCTCACGTATGCTGCTGCTCCGTGTTTATAGTTGCTAATGGACTCTTGTAATGCCTTACGCCTCGTCAATAAACACAGAGGCTTCAAGACCCAGGCTTATCTTGATTTTGTTTTTCCACTTCTGCCAGACCGTTCTGCTTTCTAACAGAATCATACCTATACATAAATGTACACTGATGCACATGTAGGGTTGGCATATCCAGTTTGCTACTATTTTTGTAGCCACTGTGTTTATAATTCAGCATTAACAGAAGTTTACCAGCTGCTGAAAGTTCAGCTGATTCAGAAATGGCAAAGGTCAATATTGATGCCTGTTTATTACTCTCAAAAGGTCAGGAGTAGGACTGATTATTTCCATTTCAGTATGTTTAACTCTTGTCAAATGAGGTGTTTTATTAAACAATGATGTGAATGGCTCTTTTTTTAATGTTTTACTCAAGGAACCATACCAGTGAGTGATTTAGTAAGCAAGAAAGCAGGGCGACGACAGAAAATGTCTCACTTTGTCCACAGGGGTTGCTAATATTGACGCAAAGAAAAGTCTCTCTTAATGGCTTTAAATCAGGAGGGGAGCCTGATAAATGAGCAAGGGCATATCCAGGAGGTGGCCATGGCCACCATAGTGATCTGATTGGCCTCTCCATAGGCAACTTTAAAATTCTACATGATTACCGACCACATTCTTCGTCAGAGGCAATTCATGCTATAATCAGTTTTTAGGCAGTGATGCAAGTCACTTGAGCTCCTTTTGCATGGTACTTTTGTTACTATTTGAAACAGGGAATTCTTACATCTTTTTAAGTACTTAAAAAAGAAGCTAAACATGAAAATCTAACTTTCATTTAAAAAGCACCTTAGCCCTCCTAAATGTAAGATATCATGCACTGTCCCTACTGCTTTAGTGTATCTCAAATACTGTAGGAAATCTCACTGTGGTAAAAGCCTCACCTTTTATGCACATTTACAATCACTAATCTATCAACTATAACTTAAATCAATGCCATTAAAAACCTCCCCTCATGTGTATTTGCACCCATTAATCTATTTACCATACTCCAACTCTGTAAGTGACTGATCCATTCACTGTCTAATGCTGTAAGAAGGCTCTCTGTGGTAAAATGCCTCACTTCTTATGCATATTTGCACTAACTAATCTACCCACTATAGTAATAACTTTAGTTTTTTACCATACTCAAATGCTGCAGGTTATCAATCTAGTCACTGTAACTCAAATGCTGTAAGAAGGCCCTCTGTGACAAAATTCTCACGCCATTTGCACACTGCACTTAGCAACTTAAATGATCTTATCTACCTCATGTTAATCTGCCCACATCCATTCATATTTCATACAATGATCATGTCTAGTCAGCATTCTTGCACCCTTTGCACATGATTCAACCATACTATCAACGTACATGGACTTTTATATACATAAAAATACCTAACAAGAAGTTGTACAAATTTTTACAATGTTTTTTAAAATACTTTTATCAGTTTCATTTATCTTTTGTATTTAATGTTTAATTCCTGTACACTGATAGCAAAGCTAACTGGAGTCAAATTCCTTTAAGCTTAAGTATACTTGGAAAATATAGCTGATTTGGATTCTGAGGAGGACAATGGATAGAAACAGGGATGAGAGTGGGAGAGAGACATGCAAGAAAGTGGCCCGCGAACATGGGGCACGAACTAACTACTAGACCATCTGAACCTAGTCTATAAAATTATTCATCCTTGTATGTTATCACACATAGTCCAGAGGTCACCACTTCAAAAACCACTGCCACAATTGGGCCACCCCAGTCCAAAAAGTCTTTTAAAGTGGCTGTAAGTGAGAGAACCTAGAAGATATACATGTGTCTGGAATACAACTTTGTATTTTGCCTGAAATGAAGCTCTTTAAGTTGCATATTTTTGTATATTATTTTTGCTGCATTGTGGTAGCTATGAGCAGGCACACTGCGTACTTTAAAGTCACTGCTGCAAGCAATGCTTACCTGTTAAAAATCCACTCTATGATGGTTGAGTGGTTCAGGGCGTGCACCATGTACGCAGTCAGCCCGGGTTTGAGTTCAGTCTGTGGCCCTTTGCCGTTTCCGAATCTATCCACTGTCTTTCACTGTCTAATAAAGGCATGAAAAGGCCCAAAAATAAATCTAAAAAAAAAAAAAATACCCTCTATGTGGCCAAATCTTAGGGAATAAAGTCAAAGTTTTATTCCTTTATGGGTGCCAGATCTGCATGGGACGCTGTGTCTGCTATTGACATCACACAATAAAAAAGGGAGGGTCATCAGAGGGTTTAAGAAAGTACAATGTGCTGTGTCATCATACCAACGTACAGTCAATCATATTGTGTAACATTACTAGCAGATGCAAAGCCCCATGCAGATATGGCACCTACACTTATGTACTGTTTTTAGCACAGCAAAACCCTTTCAGGTCACAATGTATAGTGCTTAAATTTATTAGACCACCACCCAAAGTAAGGTTTATGCGACAGCTGTATCATGAAGTGCTTTAATGTGGACTCTTTAATTTTCAGTGAGCTCTCCACGTTTTGCCATTTTGAACAGGAATGAGGAATTTCAAATACCAAATTTGAGCCGGCTCACTGGGCTTCTCTGAGAATTCAGAAATTTATCAAGCATAATATTCAACCACTAAAACATTTTTTCTGTTCAGGAATGCAAGTAAATAACTATAATTTGACATATTAATCAAGAAATAATAATGTGCTTTACTATTTTTTTCAGTTTTTTAGTAAATCAGTAAATTTGAAAATTCATGGATAACAACAATAATTATATTTTAGCATTAAAAAAATCATCTCAGTTAAAGAGCTTCTACATATTGGTGTATTAACATTGCAGAAACTTAAAAAAGGATTTTGGTAATTACCAATGCTGTTAATTTAGGGCAGCTGCGGCATAAACCTTACTTTGGGTGGTGGTCTAATAAATTTGTTAAGCACTGTATCTCTGCTCAGGTCAAATCAAGATGCCTGTCTCCACAGACGTGTTATGACGTCACTTACTCCTCAATCCTAAGCATGTGTGGGGGCCAACGGTGCACAGAAAGAAGGAGCTGATATGGAGATACAGCCTGTGTATGTGTGTGTGTGGCTGAAATGAATAAACAGTAATGTAGATGTAAATATTTAGAGAGATATTCTCACTGTCAGACAAACAGCGCAGGTTTGAACGATGACCAGCAATGCCCTCCTCCATCCTCCCCCACACTCATCCCCCGACAGCACCCACTGCCCCCTTCTCCTCACCCCAAAGATGGAATAGGACATTCCAGTGGATACAGTGTGAGCAGGTTGGATCACTTACACTCTTTTAGCCTCTGGCTGGGTTTAATAGAGCAAAGTGCACCTTGTTTGATTTATAATCTGTAAAATAGGTACTTTTGTGCTATTACTTTGCTGCTGTCAATTGCAAATTCTAGAAAATCTCATCACACAACTCCACAACATTTCAGGAGATCATTTTGCTTAACTTTGGAGTAACATTTCAACAGTTATAACAACTTTAAATTGTGATAAGATAAAAAAAATACACCTTCAAGCAAGGTCAGAAAGAGAAACTTCAAAAGGTATAAAACAATATACACACTGGATTTTCATACACCATCAGTAGGTTAACATCCATTATACGTCCTCTGTAGAAGCTATTGATTAAAAAAGAAGTCAGGGCTGGCAAGGGCTTAGAGAAATGTGGGGCTTTTCCACTATGACTTTTGGCCATGATGATCCAAACCAAGCTGGGTTACGCCAAGCCACGCCCAGAAAGATCCTACTCTGGAGCAAGGCCCCAAAGCGCCTGCCCCACCTCCAAGTACGCTGCAGTAACATCACAATGGTTCGTCACCATTCAGGGACACCTCACAGATGTGTTTAAATAGCAACTGCTGCATAAATAAAAGTTCAATGCTGAAAAAGTCCCAATGGTTTACCCTCTGGGGAGCCAAATAAGCTCGCACTATTACATGCCAGCCTGTTCTTAAAATACTAAGGTTTTGTACAAACAAAGCTGACATTGCAACCTAAGGACATTGCTTAAGGAAATCACTTGCCAAGAACCTATCAAACAGGGAGTTTAACATCATGAATGAGCATACCATATTTCCTGAGAATCTTTGTTAATTATCAAAGATTCAATTTTGTTTCTCTGTTTGCAAAGCCAATTTCATCACAAGTTTGGCAAAGATTCTGTCATGATTCCAGACATTGTCTCTAGAGTGACATCTAATTAAATATCTAAGGCTTCAACAAGTGGATAAGTTCCTCTGTGTCTTGCTGCAATCTTTTTTAGGGCCTTTTACTCAAATGGGTACTGAAAAATGACCAAATTCTACATCTAATTCTGTATAAGCTTTAACCTTTTCATATACTAGTCACAAGGAGACCACAAAAGCAGCAGTGGTAGAAAAATGCTGTCATGGCAAACCCTGGTGCTGATTAATGGGGTATCACTGTGTCTGTTTTTAAACAATTTATGTGAGCAGAGAGGAGCCCCGCAGCTTGGATTATTTCCATGATAATATTTAAACAGAGCTATCCTATTCTCCACATCGAACCAGATATACCCATGACAGCTGCACCTTAATATCTGTGTATGAATGTTTACATATGGGGTGCATGGTTCAAAATTTTAAGATCTTTTGACTCTTCTGTTGTAGGATATGAGCAACTACAAATTCTGTATTGAACATATGCTATTCAAATCTTTAACTTGCATTTGTTTTGTCTTTTGCTTTTGTGTTTTCTTTTTCTTTCTCAGGCAGTCGTGAAGCAGCCTTCGTCTACGCCATCTCTTCAGCAGGAGTGGTGTATGCGCTCACTCGTGCCTGCAGCCAGGGGGAGCTAAAAACATGTAACTGTGACCCGCACAAGCGTGGACGAGCTAGCGATGAGAGAGGAGAGTTTGACTGGGGTGGCTGCAGCGATAATATCAACTATGGGATAAAGTTTGCCAAAGCCTTCATAGATGCCAAAGAGAGGACTGTTCGAGACGCTCGAGCACTCATGAACCTGCACAACAACCGCTGTGGCAGAACAGTAAGTGCATTAGAGATGGTCTTTTCCTGCAAAGTTACAAGTCAAAGGTCACTGGCAATTCCTCTAATGTAGTTAACTACCCATAACCCAAATAGCATGTAACAGGCTAACAGAGGGCTTTTTAATCATGGTAACTTTAAAGGTCACAAATTTGACCTCTTTAAGAAAAGTTAATATTGGTCTCAGAGGTCCCAAAAGTTTTTTTGCTGAAAAAAAAACATTCCAGTATTGGATTTTTGCATGTCTAAAAACCCCCTCTGTTTCAGCCCTGCTCAGAATGAGCTGTTTCTGTGGCTGTGGCTTTAAATGTCAATGAGCTATCTGACTCCACCCCTGAGTCCGCCCCTCTCAGGAAATGGATGTGGCTTAATGGATGTGGCTCTCCTGATCCTCCTGTCAGCTGCCAGCTGAGAAGAGGTTCAGGAGACGAGGGCAGAACTTTCTTCCAAGTGAGGAGGGCCAACCAAACCTGGGGGCGGAGCTAACTCCCCACATGACATCATGAGGGGAAATCTGAGAACGGCTTGTTTAAGCACACATTTTCTAAAGGGGGGGAGGGTCTGATTCTTGATGAGATTGTGGACAGGGCTGGAGCACATATTTTTGTCAGAAAAACCTGAAAAAGTGTATTTTTCATAATATGTGACCTTTAACTTGAGAAACAGTCTTTTGACTTGACTAGTCAAAAGACTGTTGACTAACACACCAAGCACAACAGAGTCGGTACAGTCAGATCTCTGGGAATGTAAATACAAATAAAAGGTAGCTTTTGCTGTACTGCCTTGAGCTCATTGCTTTTGACCACCACTCACACTTAGTTGGCATCTCATCTGGGTTAGAATTTTGACCAGGGCCCTGGTCAGAGCCTTCATTTTCCTTTACAAATATTTATCTATTGCTGTCACTCTTCTTGTCACTGCCAACTCTCATGCATCACTAATTCTGTTGTCTTAAATTAATGAGGTAATTATTGTGCTCCCTACTGCCACCCACTGACATGGAGGAGTATTACTCTTACCAGTCACTACATTGCTGATACAGTCCCTGAACGATCAGGTGCAGTGACTAAATAATATATAATTTCCCACGGCACAGCTGGCGATCTCTCACTGTACAGTAGTGTGCTGCAGTGGTTGAAAATCACTGGACTAGACTATGTAAAACAGATCCCTTGACTGATTGTTTACTTAACAAATGCTCAGTTAAAGAGATTGTTTCTTGAGTTAACTGAAGCAAAGTACATTTCTTAGCACCTAAGTTGCATCACCAGAAATCACTGCTTTGATCGTCTTCTTTTGTTATTTGATGGCGGCTAACAAACAGCTATTAAAACTGCATCTGCCTTCATAAACAACTTGGTTCATGGTGACAATAATAGAAAAACATACTTAAAAGAGTGATAAAGTCATGTGAAACTTTGGATTTTAAACATCAATTTACCAAAATATAGAAATAATATTCACACCTGTTAACATTTATAAATCTAAAAAATCATATCAAAGTAAAAACAGATTTGTATAACGTAATGTTAATTAAACAAAATATTAAATGTAAAATAAGTTACAAGCTTCAGTAGCTGAGACTCTACATACAACAACTGCTGCTCGAGTTCTTCACCAGTCAAAGTTGTATTGGAGAGTGATAAATAGAAAGCAACTGTTAATTAAAACTCATATTAAATCTCCACTACAGTTCGCCAAAAGGCATGTAGTAAACTCCATGGTCAAGTGGAAGAAAGTTCTTTTGGTCTGATGAAACCAAAGTAGTGCTTTTTGGCCATCAGACAAGATGCTTTGTTTGGCAAACACCAAACACCGCACATCACCACAAACACACCATCCCCACTGTGAAGCACAGTGGTGGCAGCATCATGCTGTGGGGATGCTTCTCAGCAGCTGGCCCAGGAAGGCTTGTAAAGGTAGAAGGTAAAGTGAATGCAACAAAATAAAGGAAAATCCTAGAGGACAGTCTTATTCAGTCTGCAAGAGAACTAAGGCTTTGGGAGAGATTTATTTTTCCAGCAAGACAATGACCTGAAGTATATAGCCAAAGCTACAAAGAAATGGTTGAAAGACAACAAGGTGAATATTCTGGAGTGGCCGAGTCAAAGCCCAATCCAATATTGAATTTGTGGCTGGACTTGAAAAGGGCTATTCACACCTGATCCCCTTGCAACCTGTCAGACCTTTAACAGTTTTGCAAAGAAGATTCTAGTAAAATTAAAGTGACCAGATGTACAAGCCTGACTGAGACTTATCCACTCAGACTGAGTGCTGTGATTGCATCACAAGGTGCATCTACTAAATACTGATATGAATGGGGTGACCATCTATGCAGTCACTTGTTTTACATTAAATATTTGGATTTAATGCCATTATTTTGTAGAAATCTGTTTTCACTATGACATTAAGGTGTTTTTGTATATTTTTAATGTCGAAAAAAGAGAAATTACATTGACCATGCTTGATCTAATAAGATTAATAAAATGGTAAAATATCTGAATGGGTAAATACTTTTTATAGGCCCTTCTTTATAAACATTGAACGATATCCATTCATGACAACTATTTTGGAGGGACAGGTTGATTTCAGAGACTGAGATATCTTGAACCCTTGACAGAAAAAGCCCTAAAACATTTCCAAGACTAGCTACCACTAGAGGTACAATGAAAGTAAAAGGGGTGCTCTGAAAAATTTGGTTTAATCATTGTTTTCAGAAACATAACCTCTTGGATGCTGCATTTTTGAACATCAACAATCGGCTGTCATAGTCACTATAGCAGCATAATCTCAGCTCCTTTTTCTGCATTTTAGGCAGTGAAGCGGTTCATGAAGCTGGAGTGTAAATGTCATGGCGTGAGTGGTTCATGCACGCTGCGGACATGTTGGATGGCCATGTCGGACTTCAGGAAGACTGGAGACTACCTGAGGAGGAAATACAACGGGGCCATTGAGGTGACGATGAATCAGGATGGGACTGGCTTTGCTGTAGCGAACAAAGCCTTCAGGAAGGCCACCAAGAATGACCTGGTCTACTTCGAGAACTCTCCTGATTACTGCCTACAAGACAAATCAGCAGGTAAGAAAGAGGAGAGAAGAAGTCGGCCTTGACTGAAAGGCAGAGATGTAGTTTCTCAGAGATGTTGATGGATTGCCTAACTGTGTTGTGTTTTAGGTGATGTTATGTGTGTTGTGTGTATATGTTCATGCATGACTAGTGTGTTTGCATGTGTAGATGTAGGTGTGTGTGTGTATAGGTGGTCAGATAACACAGCAGGCCTCCCGTGTGATGTCTGTGGAAGCTAATATCCTTGTACCCTGGGGGAATGGTTGTTGTGTGACCACCTGACCTCTATCAGTCTCTGTCAACACACACCCACAATCCCACACAAACACATATACACACATTTATGCTGAGAATGTGTTGAAAAGCTTTACACAATTCATCAAATCAGTTATGACTCCTCCTGATGGATGAACGCAGTCTGAGAAACTGTAACGATGCTCAGCATCACTCTGAAGCTCAGTACATTTCTCCCTCATCCTTGTTGTCTGCCTCTCTCTTCATCCATCCTCCCCCTCTTTCTCACCTTCCCCATGGAATCCACAGCCTAGGGACACAAGCAGCTAATTTAAAAAAAAAAATCACTTCTTTCTGTCTGTCACAGTCTCTCCCTCTCTGTCTGTCTGAACTAAGCGTAGCTGGAGGGCAGAGTGGGCCTCAGAGTGTGAGAGCCTGTCTGTCTGTCACGCTCCACTGTCCATTTAACACTCACACACACACACAAACCTGCACACACACATAGAGTGGCTTCAAAGGGAGCAGTGGCTTGGGAAAGGCAGTGTAACTATAGGCCACTCTACCAACACTGCATAGTTGTGTGTGTGGGTCTGTTGTTCTATGGGCAGCTTGTTGTGATAGGTAGCAGTTCAAACAGGGAGCTTCTCACACGAAACAGCCACACTAATCTCTGTGGGGATGACATTCACATAAGACAGACAATATGCCACTGCATTAGGTAATAGCCAGACCGCTCAACACTCCATAAACACTGCTAAACATTCAACAACTGTAGTGTCCATGCTAGGCTACTGCATATCATATAGAGAAACAAACAGAGAGCTAGAGTGATACTAAAACCTCTGGATCCTTTTCAGAAGCAAGAAGACACAAGTCATCAACAGAAGTCGTGGACCAACAAAAGTCTTTAACGATATAACCTGATTCACTCCACTGGCCCAAACCTACTTTGAAATAAACCAACTAGAACTGTTCTAGTCAGTGTTTCTATTTTTAGCTTTGCTAAGCAAACACATCTTATTACAACCCAAAGTCAGGTCAATCAGTATCTTTCAGATTGTTATTCAGTTTGGCATCAAACCATAAAATTTAAAGAACCTGACAGCAACAAGATTTTCAGGTGAAAAAGAATACGGATAAGACAATAAACTAGGGCTGCAACAACATATCGATAACTAAAAGTGTTGGTGACAAATTTGATTATTGAGCCATTAACATCACATGAAAACAGTTTATAAAAAACAACAGCAAGCTGTCTTACATTCAAAATCCTTATGTCCCCTACTGTATGCCTTGTATACCTTTCAATAATCAAGGAAAAGAGTGGATAGATTTATGTGCAAGCACAGGCTAAGAGGAGCATTTAATTGTGTGTCTTTTTGTGTGAACAACAAGTATTAATACAAGCTATCAGAAACTTGGCCAGGCAGTGAGTGACAAAAGTGTTGTTAGTGTCTGTTAGTTACCATAATATCGGTAACCTTTACAGACTATGTTTCCCTATATAAAGGGGTATAAAAAGCTGTGTGATTAGTCAAATCTGTCTTTCTTCTGTATTCAAATGTTTGCCAGAGGTAGAAGTAAAAGTATTAGGACACTGAAACAGTATCCCACTATCAGTGAAAGTCCTTCATACAAGTTGATTAGCAGGCTATAGTAATCAGTATGTAATCTATATGTACTGTATGTGAGTAAGGAGTGAGGCAAAAAAAAATCTTTAAAGATTGTATACATTTCTCTGTTACTCTGGCTTGTTAAAGCGATCTGATGTAGAAGAGCCCATCAAAACAATCTGGCTGCAGACTGTTTATCTCTAACGGCCACTCTCACAGACTGTTCATCTGAGACGCCATATCTCTCAGAATAGAAATACACGGTAAAACTTTTGCAATAAAACTGGATTAAACTTCCAATTAGGCTTAGGGTATGGGTTAAGGTAACTGCTAGGATACCATCCATTCATCCATTTTGTACACCACTTATCCTGTTCGGGGTTGTGGGGGCAAGGCAGGGTACACTCTGGACTAGTTGCCAGTCAATGACAGGGCTGACATACAGACAACCAGTTAATATACCAAAAGCTAAAAATGACTAAACGTTTAATAAAGCCAAGCAAGCAGTCAGCGGGAAAAAGGTTGTCTTCCATGAACACATTTAAACAAAAGCAGCTACATAAGCTACATATCTATGCAACTAAATAAGCTTTAGCAACATTTGCTAAAATTCAAGTTGCAAAATTGTCTACATAGCTATGTCAGCTTTCACTATATTTGCTAAAGCAAAAGGTGCTAACATTAATTTTACTACATTGGCTTATGTAATAATGCTAATTAAGTAGCTAGCCACGCTACAACACCACGCTTCAGGTAAAGCTAACAAATCTAAAGCAAGCCAATGTTCGTCTTCTAAAACGTGCCAACACACAATTGAATTGAATTGTTTATGAAATGTTGCTTGATCTGTAATGTTTGCAATGTGGTTATCCTATGAATGTAACTACCAGACTTTGTTTATGAATAAAGTTGAATAAAAAGAAAATATACTTAAAACTGGAAATATGTTGTACCAGCAAATTACTGCACTTCCTTTCTGAGCCATATGGTGTCTCAGATAATGGTCTGTGAGAGTGGCCGTCAGAGATGTACAGTCTGCTGCAAGACCTCTCTCGAGCCAATTAACATTAATTTTAAATTTAGTTTTTAAAATAATAATTTATAATTTGAAATTATTTTAACAACTCGTGAACATATTTGCTCTGTTTTTCTTTACAAAGGGATTGAAATAACAATCCAATTTATCAAAAAAGTGTTACAATGTGATAGCAAACAATGCTATACAATATGATGTGACACCAACCGATATGATACAATTTGATGTGATTAAATATAATGTGATGTTATATGGTACCACGACATAATATGACATGATATGATGGGACTTGATGTGGAAGTGCATGCAAATGCTTTAATGTCATACAATGTGACACAGTACTCTACTATGCAATATGAACAGTACAAAAGCACTGTAATGCTTTGTGGTAAGTACTACGTTGTCTAGGATTGCAATTATGTCACAACACAGGGGTTACTGATATAGTGCATTACAATCATATAACTGCACATAATGTACATAGATTGTATCCCAGTAATTAAAAGAAATCCTTAAAAAGGAAACAGACTTTAGTATTTATTCACTGCAATTTGGTACCAGTTTTTCTGATCACACATTACCCTATAACTTTTCACCACCGGCATTATTCTGTTGGGTTTTTTAAATTATCATTATTACCATTTTTTCCCATCTACCACCTTGAGGTATCATGAAGTAGCGGGGAAATCTATGCCATGTGTCTTTCAAGTCAAACTATCCACATCTGGCACATGCACTTCAGAAATTGTAGTTTCTGTAATCGAGTCAAGACTGGGCACAATGCTGCATCAACCCTATTCAGTAGTTAAATAAAGCAACATCTTTTGACTCTAATAAAATAATTAATTCTAGAAACCACACGTTTTGTTTGCACTTGGATTAATTTGTCAAAAAATGCTCAAACCGATGCAACTTAAATAGCGTCACTACACCTTTAATGTGTAATGTCAGAACAACAGAGTGAGAATGATGGGATGTATTCATACTCCAATCTATAAACATGATGTTTATTTCTCATTGCCATCCCTGGGCAAAGGAGTTGAAATCTGTTTTCAAAGCAAATAATAATAAACAAATAATAATATGTAATTCATTTTCAAACTTAGTTTTATGTGACATTTAGGACATTAAGGGTGCTATGTCTGTTAAGTACAGACAAAAATGGGATGTTGATATATGGTGTAAACCAAAGCTATAGCATATTGTCTTATGAAGAATAGTTATAAGTATAATCTTACTAGAAAACAAAGATCATTATTTGCACAGGTACGCTAAGGTACTTCACCCTTAGCCATAGAGACTGGCAGGTTTCATGCCATTCCAGAGGAGGACAGAGTGTGTTTGTTGGCTTACTTGGGGAAACTGAGAACGAGATTCATTTTCTGTTTTACAGTCAAATTTACAATGATTTAAAGGATTTTACTTTTTAGGAAAATGTCTTTGATTAATGCTGATTTTTTTGGTTGGATGATTATGAAAAAATTAGTTCTATTTCAGAAAAGGAACCTTTGCTATTGCAGATTTTATCTGAAAGAGAAAAGGCAGAGTCTATTGTTTACTACTGAGCTGGAAAAAAGATCATGCAACTTTGTAATTGTAACACTGCAATGGTATTTCTGGTGTCTTATAAACCCAAGAGGGTGGGGCACTTTTTGTGCATGACACACAAATAAAGTACAATCAACTAGCCAATTAATCAGTGTATACAGCTTATAAAACATGTCAGGCATTGGGCTAACTCGCTATTTGAATGGGCTAAAATCACAGAGGGTTGTTTTTGCTAGTGCTAGAGTGCCATGCTAACTCTTCTTAGAATAAGAGAAAATAATTTAATTTTAATAAGAAAAAAACGAACACTGAAACCCTTAATTAGTGATTCCTCTGAAAAAGAGAATCACAAGTATTGTTCTCAGTAGAATAATTAGTAAAGGAGAAAAATAAACTGCTTCAGATAGCATTTAACATTTCTTAGCTAACACTCTTGTACTCTTTTGCAGGCTCTCTGGGCACAGCTGGACGAGTTTGCAACAAGACATCACGTGGGACGGACGGCTGTGAGGTAATGTGCTGTGGGCGAGGCTACGACACAACCAGAATCAAGCAAATCACTAAGTGTGAGTGCAAGTTCAAATGGTGCTGCGCAGTGGAGTGTAAGGACTGTGAGGAAGCTGTGGACATACACACGTGCAAAGCACCAAAACGAGCTGAATGGTTGGACCAGACCTGAAGACATGACCCCCTCAGCTCTACCCCTTTCCTCCTTTACAGAACGTCCTGTGGAACACGGCATTCTGGGAAAAAGTTTGTCCAAAAGTTCTCTACGTATTTTCCCTCCCCTGCCCCACATCAGTTCATCATTGCATGGCTTTTTTTACCTGTCTCTGTGAAAGCACTACAACTCAGTACCCATGAATATGAAATAATTAGCCCCTTTTCATGAACGACCCTGTGACTGAACTGCTAGGACACTTTGGGGGTGAGTGGGCTTTAAGTAAAGATCCAATTCTGATGGCCTTTTTTCTAGCATACGGTACTGGGTCAGGAATAGTTTGCTGCTTTCATGATGCTATAAAGACACACTTTTACATAAACTGAGCCTTCAGACATATCCAGTATTATCACAACATCATGTATTCACATATTTTTTTCTTTTTTGGGGGGAAATACACGTTTATCTACCAAAAATGCTAACTTGGTTGGACTAGCTTGACAAGTGCACTTTGAGAAGTGGACATCTGAGCTTAAAGTTTGGCTCTGTGTGGCCAAAAAGAAGTCCATGAAAAGGACTGTGAGAGGACAAGGAGAGGACACCAGATGAATAAATGGACGGATGCATCATTGGAACTTTGAATGCAACTGTAAAAAGGAAAAAGAGGTCTTTTAAGTGATTTATTTAAATTGTAAAGTGTTGTTTCAATTTTAACTGCACTACATTGGCTGACACAAGGAGAGAGAAGAGCACTCCCATTTTTACTATCAACAATTTTCAGTGTGCAAGACAACAAGCTGCTGCTTAGAAGAAGAAAAAGAAATGCAAGAATGCCTCTATGGTTGTTCAGTCACTCATAACCACAACATTAGACAGATTTAATTTCTCTGCTCTCCAGCTTGCTTGTATAACATTGTGTATAATGCCTTATCTAAACAGATGTTCATATGAAATATATGGTGCATTAGTACGACACTGTGATCTCTGTGTTTTTGTTCGTATGAACAAAACGTTGAGGTGGAAGGCAGAAAATAGACCAGATAGTGCCGACAGAGCAGAACTAATCAGTGTGACCGAGCAGGGCAGTGGGTAAGTTTCCTCTACACTGCTGTCATAAGCTGCTGTATTATTCCCATCACACACACACTCTCATACACACACCATGGCTGCTTCCACCAGCATGAGCTGAGAGACACTGGGGCCGTAATAATACAATCTATGTCGGTAACAAAGGCTGATTCTATGTGAGTTGGGGTGGGGTGAGTTATATCAGTCCAGGGGAGGGAAGTGTTTGATTAAAGGCCCAAACTAAACCCCAACCCCTGCTGGCCTCATCCCACCCCTCGCTATGTGGAATTCCAGGTGGGTCCCAGGCTAATGACTAGATGGCTGTAATTACCTGGGGCTGTTGATAGCTGGTGATTGGACATGGTCGTGCCACAGAGGACCTAGTGTGGGCTCCTGCTGGGACCACATTTAATCAAAGGCTTCTTGGCCGGCTTATCAAAGGGAATACTTTCCAGCAATCTTCTCTGCTTCAGCCCCCTCTGCTCCCCAGACTCTCAGTCCAGTTCTAGTCTGTTATATTAGAGCCCAGAGACTCCTGATATTGTGAAAAAAATGTTCAAAAAGGTATCACACAGGCACAAAGATAAAAGTGCTTTTTTTTTTTGGAGAGGCAGACCCATACAGCATCAAATTGTTGCACTTTTACTCAGAAAAACTATAGGAGCTGACAAAAGCAAATGCATCGCCAAAAGATATCCAAAGAAAAAACATGCTACAGATACAAATAAAATATCAACAAATAAAACAAAGGAAACATGTAAAAATGTGCTGCAGAAAGCAACTGATTAACAGAAAACGGGATATAAGAATGTAAATTATGCAAACTCATGAACATACAAATCTGGAAAATATGCAAAAGACAAACAGCATATCCAGCTTTATAAACGAATACCTTCACTAGGAGCTTAATGTGCTTTACTGCTACTACTGCTGCTACTAATACACTTTTCTCTGGTTTTGAGTTTGACTTGTGTCATAATTTGCAGCCTGCATTTTCTAATGAAAATTATTTGGACCAATGTAGCCATTTACCTTACAAACCTGCACCCACCTTCAGTACTTCTATACTCTGTGGAGTGTGCTGGTCAAAACAAACTGGTGGCCTGAAGAAGGAAGCAGCCATGCGCAGGTCTAATGGCACTAACAAGCCAATGGAGATACCTCCTAGCAGGAAACTGACTCAAACTCAGGCACAACAGCTGAGATACAATCTGATTTCTTTCAAATGTTTCATACTCAAAATGTTTAATGGGCTAAAAATTAGATGATTTGAGATTCAGCAGTCTTATCTGCCCTCATAAGAGCACTCAATATTCTCAAAGTGGTCTTTGAATAGCCACATGAGGCCCATATTGTCAGATAAGATAAGCTTTATTGTCCCCCAGGGTAATATTATCATGCCATTCCAGTCATGCAGACTACTCTAGTGCCAGTTTCCTGTGGTGGAGTCTATCTATGTGTCCTGGATGCAAGGCTAAGAGTGTCCCTGTTGAGTATTACAGGGAAGAGTCTTTGCTGATGGCAGAAAAAGGAGTGGGGTATTTCTGAGTGTAGAAATGGCATCAAACAACAGAAAATCCTATTCTGATTTATCACAAATAATAAAATTGTAAGCAAACTGGTTGTACACATGAAGTATATCACTAAAATCTGGAAATTTAGTAGAGATATAGGCCCCGTCCACACGAAAACGAATTCAGGAGTACACGCAAAAGTTTTTTGTCATATCATCCACACGGAAATGGGTCTTTGGGAGGCCGTAATGCTATTTTTTGAAATCAGGTCCCGAATTGAACAAATCTGTAAACGCTCTCCGTTTTGTCTCCGTGCAGACAGCCCACCGCATCTTGAAACGATAATACTGATCATACAGAGCGTAGCCCACTTACGCCGCATGCACAAGTCGAACCAAAATAACAAATGCGGATTACAGGGTTGTGTTGGTGCTGCAGAAGCTACTGAGCTTATTATGGCTCTCACAGCAAAATCTGATGCTCCTTTACCACCATGGCAGACAGCATACACCAGATGTTCTTTAATCCACCACGGAGAACAACCAGAATGGCCAACAGGAGAAAGTTTGTAGCAGTTTTCTGTGATCTTCTTTTCTCTTTTGGTGCATTTCCATGGCAGCGTTACAGCGCTACATACAGACTAGGCATATATACTACAGCATTTTTTGTCGTTTTCAGTGGTTCCATACCCTTTCAAAGCAGATGGTTTCCCTGTTTTTCACTGGCGAATCCATCTTGTAAAGCTCCCATCTGATCCGTTTGGGCCCGGTTAGAAAGTGACATGACCAATCAGTGACAAGGGGCAGTACTTTCAGGTGCAGCAGAGTCGTGACGTAAACAAGCAGCAGCAAGAGGCCAGTGCAATTATGGTGGAAGAGATTAGCATGGATGCTACTAAAGCGCCAGTTTTATCAGAACTCCACGACATTTCTTCATTAAAAGAAGAACAAAGAACATCAGTGAGTTGTTTTCTTTTCAAAAACGACAAAAGTCGAGTACCTACATGTCTATAGTCGCCATGTTTTTATTCCTCAGTAGCTGCGCACACGCAGCTCGATAGCTGCTACGTCACGTGTTTTTTTGCTCTGATTGGCCCATAGAGATGTGACAGACAGAACGTTCATCCAATCACACTCCGAGTTTTTTTTTTCAAATCCTCAGCCTTTTCCCAAACGTTTCCTATTGAAGCTTTCCCAGATGGATGTGTGAAACAAATCCATCTTGTGAGTCAGGTTAGTGGTTTCATGCTTATGCGGACACTTCCTGAAACAATCCTGTTTGTATGGCAAACTTTTTCAAAACGATACGGAAATATATTGTTTTTGTCTCCTTGTGGACAAGGCCTATAGCTGCACAATGATTGACTTTTAATCACGATCACTATGTTGGCCTTCCTCCAATCAAAGAAACATGATTGAATGCAGTTATACAGCATATGTTATGTATGTTACACCCCAAGAAAACCCGACATGGCCCTTTATTGACAATATTCAGTGAAATGTAACATATTATGTTATGGTATGTATAAAGGGTGTAATAGTTCACAGAGCCCAGGGTTTGGTTCATACCTTGGTTTTGGGGTCACAGTTTGGCACATGTTCAGTTCATTGGGGGGTGGAATTCAGTTTCAATCCTGGGTTTCCCTCATTCATTACTTTAAAGTGACAGTAGTGCAGTCTAGGGTTTGTTCCAGCTAGTGTTATCTAGAACCACTTGCTTACTTTGTACAGCCTCTTGTGTTAAAAACGAAGCAAAAAGGGAAAACAGGGAAATGATGTGAGCTACACAAAAATAAATAACCTAATATCTCCTGATATTAAACTACTATAAATACAGCATAAAAATGAAAATTAAAATACATGCATTTAAGGGCAATACATCATATTTATGATTTATAAAGTGTGCCATAACACCCTCAAATAGGTTGAAGGACTGCTGACCAACTTTAGAATACAATGCCCTCAACCCTCTCTGCTTTTACATCCTGGGTTTTTAAAAAATAGTGCAGAGATGCTGAGGAGAGGGAGAGAAGGCTGACAAGTTTCATTTAACTTCACCATCCTGCTTCTTTGTGAATTTGTTGTGCCTGCTTCTTCCTCTTCTTTGTTAGTTGTTTAATGACAGTTGGCAAACGGTCATGACCATTACAACAAACCTACACTGGGGGTTAAATACTGCCATGTGTGATTGTCTTTTTTTCCAATAACCTCTTACTGCAGCACGTGGAATGCGGGGCTTTTTCCTCGATTCAATATATATGTATATATATATATATATATACATATATATATGTATATATATATATATATATATATACGTACATATATATATATATACATATATACATATATATATATATATATATATATATATATATATATATATTAGCAGTAAGCAGGAAGACAAATCAAGTAAATGTGCATGCATGCCTGCAGTGTGAATAGGTGAATTTGGTTGGTTTCGGGCATCTAATGAAATTAGATAATATGTAAGCTGTGAACATCCTGTCTAGATGTAATGTTCTTCATCAGCTTAAAACATGGGGTTCAGATGGCACATTTAATTTAAATGAATTTTTCTTGTTAAAAAGAAAAGGTTGACCAGTTAGTGAGACAATCTCTGTACAAACTAGTACACTGACACAAACATAGCTGCAGTATCTTTGGATTATTAGCCACAGGTGGCACACTTGTCTGCTATCATTTATTCAGCATCATCACATTTATTCTACACTGTGTCACTCCTGACTTTAAAACCTGACCTATCCACTCTCTCGCTCTTCTGTCTGGGTACTGACAGTTATGTAGATTTATCAACCTTGTGTCCAGCCTGTAATGCATGTCAGTCTGAGCTGTGGTTGCCAAATGACAACAACCCTCAGAATAGAGGATGAACTTTTCCTCTGACAGGACTGTGTGAGCTGTTTTTAACATCTTGCTCAAAACTTAAGCTTTGACTAAGAGATAGAGGTGCGTGAGAAAGAAGGAAGACAGCCAATCCAATGACTTGATGTGTGGTAAGAAAAAAAACTATTCTAGGGTTACTTAGAGAGCTGACAGGCATGTTTATCAGCAGATCTTAATATGAGCAGAAAGAACCTGAACCACGATTCATCATCATTACTTGCTCCACCTGCTGCCTCCCTCTTGCTTCTGCTAGGGCCTCTCTCTCTTTGGGAAAGTAGCTGTGGACCCCACTGACAGCATTTACCTTGGGGTGGTCTGGGTGTCAGCCATGCGATCTGTTTGGCACACATTTTCACATGTGCACACCTGCAGGCAAGGATAGGACCCCCCTCGTTCCCCCGAGATCACCTTTTACCCATCTGGTAAGATCACCAGAATGTTAGAGAGCCTTTCTAATCTGTCATTCACACATGCAAACATACAAGTGTGAGTGTTAGTGCATGGTGGGATGAGTTAACCCTCAGGGCCTTGGCCATTTTTTTTCTCTCGGAGACTGCAAAGGGAGTCTGGGGTGGGTCAGGGATCCTTAACTTCAGGTGTATCAGAGGAGAACTTTTGGTGTTATAAGCTACCACAGCTGATCTGCTGCCTGTTGACACCTCTTAAACATTAATGGCCTGCTCATGTAGCTAAGCTCTTCTCTGGCTGAACAGCAGAGAGCTGAGCTTGTTCTAAAGAACACCTGCTCCATTGGATTTAAATCTGGCAAGCAGTGTAGCTGCCGATGGTGTCATCTCATCCATTCATCTTTCATCCTTTCATTCTGTGTCTATCTGAAGGGTGTGGGTGTAAGCCATTAGGTATTAGGTGGGACAGCTTTGCTGGAAACAGGCTTGGGTCTGGAGCAGCAAGGGGTGTAGATTTATTAGGGAGCTCAGACTAATGTTTACATGACCTGCCAGGACCTGAGGGGGTGTAAAGAGAGAGAATAAGTATGACTATGATGTGCAGAGTCTGCATTAGGCGAAAATGGGGATTATGCCACAAACCATCTGAGACCAGGAACAAATGTCCAACGATGGCCACCTCCATTCAGTCCCCAGCCTTAACTAACTGGGCTGATTGCTCTGTCATGACCTTTACTAAAGCAACTTGAACTTTATTTATTTACAGTGCCTATAAAACAGCATTTATCCCCTTGGATGTTTTATTTTTCTGTTATTGCTTCAATGAATCAATAATGGTCATTATAACTTGTTTTTTTTTTTAAGGTAAAAAAATCCAGCCACTTGGCACTAGTAGTCTCACAGTTAGTGAAATGGGGATCACCTGAGTGCAGTGAATATGTCTTAAATGACTGTATTATAAAGACACCTGTGTCTGGAAGGTCCTGACCACCTGGCTGCCATTACACCATGATGACAAAAGAACACTCCAAGCAACTCAGGGAGAAGGTTATTGAAAAGTATAAGTCAGGTATTCATAAAAAAATACCAAGGCACTGAAAATCCCCTGGAGTTCAGTCAAATCCATCATCAGGAAATGAAAATAATATGGCACATGTGTAAACCTGCCTAGATTAGGCCTGCCTCATAAACTGAGTGACTGTGCAAGAAGGAGACTAGTTAAAGAGGCCACCAAATTATGACTACTCTGAAGGAGTTACAGGCTTCAGCAGTCAAGATGGGAGAGACAACAGCTGTTGCCTGGGTTGCTCACCAGTCAAATCTTTATGGGAGAATGGAAAAGGGAAAGCCATTGTTGAAGAAAACTCATATTAAATCTTGACTAGAAGTCACAAAAGAGCCATGAGAGCCTCCATGGCTTTGTGGGAGGAAGTTCTTTGATCTGATGAGACCAAAATAGTGACTGCATCTACAAGCGTGGAGAGGACATAAGAGGAAAGTGCAGTGGAACTGGGCGCTGATTTGCAATGGGTTGACAAAGTGGCTTTCCTACAGACTCGGGGAGCTCTCACCATATAAAACCATCACTTTCAATTTCAATAGGAGCTAGGATTTGAAGACCACTGTCCTAGAGACAGGTATGACTGATGAGTGACATACTGCTGAAAACATAAGCCAGGTAAAAGTCCAACATATTTACAGTAAAAAAAAGAAGAAGAAACTTTATGAGACATTGATTACTCATGTGAAAAGTAAATTAGAGTATTGGTATTAAAATGACAGAAAACGCCCATCCCCTCAGGAAACTGGTTGCATAATAAATTATTTGTTTCTCCAAGTTAATAATAGAACTGTACTAGTGCAAAGTATTCCTTCATTGCACCCATTCACCTTGAAACATTTCCAGTCACTACAACTGATGCACAACCATCTCACCTCTCACATGCTGGTAGACCTGGCTAGATTTTCTGATTCCAAAGCCTCATGGGCATCAACTTGTCATTTATCTGTGATAAAACTCACTCAGTACCAGGCTGGATGTCAAGCTTAGCATTGGATAGCAGACTATTTTGCTGGAGTAAAGGTGCTGAACCCTAAGCAACCATTTAGACAGTTGGTCGCACTGAATCCCTCACCGTACAAGTTGTGGGCTGCCTTGTGATGAGGTTTGTATATGCATGTGACAGTGTGAGTGTGTTTATCTGCCTCCCTGTGTGGGAATTTACAGACACACCTCGAGAGGCACAAACAACAGTGACCTGCAAAAATAGTCCAAATTCCACCAACATACCAGTGAATCTGGGGGTTTGGGCTGACAACACACACAGACAACGAGAGACAGAGGTGTGGGAAACAGGAGAGATACAGGGTCAGGGTCAAACTGTGTAGGCCTCACAGACATAGATACCAGTGAGTGATACCAGCTGACACAAACTGATGCTGACACTAACCGTGTGATACCATGGCTACCTGAGTGACGTTGATAGATAGCACTAAGCCATCCCAGCATGCACGCACAATCAAACCAAAACTCAGCTCATCCATCTGACTTTTAATCAGCACCAAACTTTCATTCCCCACCTCAAACCTCTGGAAAAAACACAGAGCAAAAATAACCAAAAGCTGCAGCATCTTTTATGGAATGTCTACCTGTTCTCAAACATTTTCACAACTGTGTGTTTATTGTTGCTTACACTGGAGCAGACATGTTTACACCATCACTGGAGACAACATCGCACTTCCAGTCTCCTAAACTCCTCACCTTTACAAACACAAACAACTAACCGTACATACAAATTTACTCATACAGCAACTCGCAGACGAACGCCACACAAACAAACACTTTTGATGTGGAATGCAGGAGCCTGTCTTGTTTCTGTTTTGAGGTGCAACTCCTACCAATTTCCATTTTTCTGCTCATTTTCTTGGCACATTCTCCATGTTCTTGTTATGATGGCCCAGATGTAGAAGTATGGAAAGCTATAACTATATTTATGTGCATTTATTTTGCACAGCCAGTCCTCAAATGCTTGCATCCCTACAGATCTACACCAACCTCCAACACCTTCCTCCTGCAGTGGGATGGCCGATGGAGAGGAAAGACACAGTACAGTAGCCTCAGTCCCTCATGAAACAGAGCTAAACAGAGCGATCCTTCAGTGTTACAGTGAGGAAAACTGTTCACAAAACATTTACATAGAGCTGCCACAGGAACAATATCATTTCAGTTTTACAATACAGTGCTTGTGTAATAAAAAAAAAACAATCATTGCCACAGGTGTATAAAATCAAGCACTGAGCCATGCAGTCTTCATTTGCAAACATTTGTGATACACACGTTGTGACTTCAAGCGTGGTACTGTAATGGATGCCACCTTTGCAATAAGACAGTCTGTGAAATTTCAGCCCTGCTGGATATTCTACTGTGAACTGCAAGTGATAGAAATTGGAAGTGTTTAGGAACAACAGCAACTCAGAAGACCAAGTAAAATCACAAAACAAGGTCAATGGCTGCCGAGGTGCATGGTGCCTGAAGTCACCAACGCTCTGCCAAGCAGCTGCATGCAAGCCTCGTATCACCAAGCCCTATGCCAAACTACTCATGGAGTGGTGCAAAGTGCACAGACACTGAACTGTTGAGCAGTGGAAACATGTTCAGGCTCTGAGCTAAGCCCCTTATCTCCAGTGAAGGGTAATCTTAATGCTCCAGCATACAGAGACATTTTGGACAATGCTTTGCTTCTGACTTTGTGGCAACAGTTTGAGGAGGGCATTTTTCTATTCTAACATAATTGTGCCCCAGTAAACAAAGCAATGATTATAAAGACATGATTTGATGAGAATGATGTGGAAGAACTTGACTGGACCGCAACGAGCCCTGACCTCGTCCCCATCAAGCATCTTTGGGATGAACTGAAATAGAGATCTCGATCCGAGCCTTTCTCATCCAACATTTCAATTCCCACAGAAACACCCAAAAACCTTGAGGACAGCCTTCCAAGAAGAGTGGAGACTATTATATTAGCACATGTATTTGAATACAATGTTATTACAGTCCCTGTTGGTGTAATGGCTAGGCAACCACATACTTTTGTCCATATAGTGTATCAAACATGTTTGATATTTAAAACTCCAGATTAGAATGTCCTTATGTTTGAGAAAGCACAGCGAAAGTGCCCCATTGGATGCCTTTATGGTCTATCAAATGTGGCCTCTCAATAGGCAATACATGATAAAGTGCCCTTCTGAGTGCTCACCAGGTCAACGTAAAGTGAAAAAGTGCCCTCTGGGTGCCTTTCCACAGGACAAAACAAGGTTCAGTGCCCTCTAGGGTGCTCCCCAGCTGGACAGAGCATTACAAGCTGCCCTCTTATGCAACTTTCTAGTGGAAAACTCATGGAAAACATGCCCTTTAGCGTGCCCTTCCAGGGGACAAGATGTGGTTAAGTGATCTTCTCTTCCCTGAACAAGCTCCTAAAATACTTTACATACTAAATGGTCATTGACAACTGCCTTATTAGAGTTGTCATATAGTAGATAAGGTCACTGATATCTCAAAACACATGGCAAAAAGAAGAATTCCCATAGAGATATAAACTTAATCTTCAGCGACATCCTCACTTAAGTACCTATTTGAAATAGTGACATAGTTCATAATTCCTTATTTGATTTATTACAGAAGTGTAATCACAAAATCAAAAAAACTCATGTTTCTAAGAATTCCACAGTAAATGTATGAAAGCGTTGGTGTGCTGGTGCCCCTCTGCATACTGCAAGTTCAATTTTTATCTAGTTTGCCCCTACCCTTCAAACATGTTATCTCAGTCCTGTTGGCAGACATTGTCCCATCACAAAATTATGTGACATGCAAAATAGTAGTAGCTAATCTGTTTCAGTTGTTCTAAGTTGATTTAGTAAGAGTATACAGAACTGCAGGTCTGAGAGGAGGTTTTAATTAAGCAAGGGAAATCATGTGTTGCATAAACTTTTATTTGTTTCACATTCAAACGTGGAAAAAATGTCAGCAGTGTGGGAGTCTTACACCATCTATATAAAGAATCATGCCATGTACTTTGTAAGACATGTTCTGCCAACATTTAAAGCAAAGGATAACCAACAACAATTTCATTATACAGCTAAAAAAAACACAGACATGAATGATTACAAAGAAAATAAGAAAAACCCTATCTCTATCAGAAATAGCCACTGGCAAGAGTGTTATTTTAAAAACCAGTGCAGGTACAGACCCTGTTGTCCAGAATTACTCAGGATTCTCTAAATTATGTGTCCTGATCCTCCACCTACTAAAATCACTGCTAAGAGTGTTTTGACTGGAAAACTGCTCCCCTCGTGCAGAGAGTGTGGGGGCTGGCAGCAGATCCTACTTCACTGTGCTAGGTATACATCCACCACATGTTCGGATATACAGACACATGTGCACTGTGCATGCAATCACCCATTTACTCCAGGTACATTCTAACACACAGAGGGTGGGGGAAGCATAAATCACTCTTACATGGTGCATGGTCTTATGGAGCCACTTGTGCAGAAGAAAACATGGGAATTAACTGACTTGCCCCCAAAGTATTTTTAGAAGTTATTTAAACGCGCTTCTTAAGCAGTAAAACATACATTTTATAAAAGGTGTACTAGAATGATTTGAAATATTATACACTTTTATTTTTGTATATATGATTCTCATGCTTATTAAATACTGACATTTTTCATAACTTAAAGCCATTTCAGGCATGTGCACATGCTTGTTCACATGCAAAACGTAGGCTGAATGTTTGTTTTCCAACATTTCAAAGTAACTTTGCTCACATCTCCATTATTGGCTTAGAGCTCTGTCTCTATCAAGTGTTTGAACCGGGACAGTTTAGGGGAGAGTAAACAGCAGTCTAATATGTTTAGCAAACACTAAAGTGTACACCAACAGCTGTTTACCGCACAGAGAGCCAAGCCACATACAACAACAACATCAACAGGAACATGTAATCTGATGGAGCTACATGCTGTAAAGGGAAAGTGATGTTGAAGAGGTCTGATGTCATGGACTCTTAACAAATTTGACAATAGGGCCACCCTGCATGTGAATAAATCAGCTGATGTGATACACACCCTTACCCTAGAATTTAAGGAACACTAAAGGGGACAGAACAAAAGCTGCTTAAAGAGCCTCCAACTTCAGGATGAATCAATAAACAGGAGTGTCCTTCACAACAATACACAAGGCTGGGTGAAACTACATTCAGTTATACATGCAGGAAGTCCTAGAGACACATCATGGATGAAAAACAGAACTGAAACAAGCTTTCAGTGAGGTCCTAGAACAAACACAAATACAAACATTAAAAATGCATCTTGGCTTTTTTTTACCTCTAAAAGATGAAGCCAGGAGCATCACCCAACAGGGACTGACACACTTTCTATGACGCAGTAGATGTGTTATCTTTGATTATCTTTTAACTGCTACACTGTCTACTTATTTGTATTTCTTGGCCAAATATAGTGTACATGTTCATCAAAATACTTTATGCATCCCCAGCTCTCCTTTTTTCACTGCCCCTCTTACAGTCATGATTTGGTGTTTTTTGCTTATAAACTGTCTTGATGGTCAGAATGCTGTAGTGATGATCATTATTGAGATAATAAACCAGTACAGTCATGGACGAAAGTATTGGCACCCCTGGAATATTTCAAGAAAATACATCATTTTTCCCAGAATTTGTGGCAATTACACAAGCTTTTGGTATACACGTGTTTATTTTCTTTTTGTGCACTGGAACAACACAAAAAAAGCAGAAGAAAAAAGCCACAATTGACATAATTTTACACAAAACTCAAATAATGGGCCGGACAAAATTGTTGGCACCCTCAACTTAATATTTGGTTGCACGCCCTTGGGAAAAAAATAACTGAAACCAATCGCTTCCTATAACCATCAACAAGCTTCTTACGCCTCTCAACAGGAATTTTGGACCACTCTTCTTTTGCAAACTGCTCCATGTCTCTCAGATTTGAAGGGTGCCTTCTTGCAACAGCAATTCTGAGATCTCTTCATAGATGTTCAGTGGGATTTAGATCCGGACTCATTGATGTCCACTTCAGAACTCTCCAGCACTTTGTCTCCAACCATTTCTTGGTGCTTTTTCAGGTATGTTTCAGGTCATTGTCCTGCTGGAACACACATGACCTCTGACGCAAACCTAGCTTTCTGACACTAGGCCCTACATTGTGGGCCAAAATCTTTTGATAGTCACCAGATTTCATGATTCCTTGCACACAGTCAAGGCACCCAGTGCCAGAGGCAGCAAAATAACCCCAAAACATCTTTGAACCTCCACCATGTTTGACAGTGGGTACTGTGTTCTTTTCTTTGTAGGCTTCATTATGTTTTCTGTAAACAGTAGAATGACGTGCTTTCCCAAAAAGCTCTACCTTAGTCTCATCTGTCCACAAAATGTTCTCCCAGAAGGGCTGAGGCTTACTCAGGTACATATTTGCAAACTCCAGTCTGTTTTGTTTTTAGGTCTCTTTGTCAGCACTGGGGTTCTCCTCGGTCTCCTGCCATAGCGCTCCATCTCATTCAGATGACGACGTATGGTCCGAGCTGACACTTTTGCACCCTGAGTCTGCAGGACAGCCTGAATTTGGGTGGAAGTTGACTGAGGATGTTTATCCACCATTCCAACTATTCTGCGTTGCCTTCTTTAGTCAATTTTCCTCTTCTGTCCACATCCAGGGAGATTAGCCACAGATACACGGTTGTGAACTTCTTGATTATATTACGCACAGTGGACAATGAAATTTCAAGATCTCTGGAGATGGTCTTGAAACCTTGAGATTGTTCATATTTTTCCACAATTTTGCTTCTTAAGTCCTCAGACACTTCTGGGCTCTTCTTTCTCTTCTCCATGCTTGGTGTGACACACACAGGCACACAACACAAAGGTTGAGTCAACTTTTATACATTCTAACTGGCTTCAGGTGTGATTTCTATATTGCCAGCACCTGTTACTGCCACAGGTGAGTTTAAATGAGCATCACATGCTTGAAATAAAATGACTTATTCACATTTTTAAAAGGGTGCCAATTATTTTGTTCAGCTGATTTTTGGGTTTAGTGTAAAATTATGCCAATTTTGTCTTTTTTCTTCTGTTTTTTGTGTTGTTCCAATGCACATAAAGGAAATAAACATGTGTATAGCAAAAACATTTGTAATTGCAACAAATTCATTTATTTTCTGGAAAAATTCCAGGGGTGCCAATACTTTCATCCATGACTGTATGCAAAGAGAAAATGTGCACTAGACAATCACTGAGTATGTGGTATTCTCTGAAAGATAGAAAACTCAACCAACATGATATAATAAAATAAATCAGTTCATTCTTTAGTCAGATCTGACATTGTTGCAGCTCAGAAGGAATTCTGTCCTGGCATTGGTGAAACATTGTGTTGAACAGACTAGTTCAACATGACCTTGGCCTTTGCACTAAATTGGGAAGGGGAGGGCATCAACATCACAACTCTAGTGAATGGTAAGACATTTCAATGGCCACTCTGCAAGGCTCTTGAAGCCCACCAGTTTACACCACTAAGACTAGGGAAGACAATGCATTGTTTCCCAAGCGACGACTCCCACGTTCACTCAATTTAGGGACATTTATTTCTGAAGTTACTGCACAATGGATATGTAGCTACAATAGGGACAATACTACACATTAATTTTTCTCTCATGTGTTTTTGTTGTCATCATAATGCCTAACATTTATATCTACAGGTGCACGCGAGTGATTCATCACTTTTCCTTGTCATCATTTCACATAAACACAATGCTTTGCTAGGTCAGTCTTTTCATAGCAAAGATATCTGCTGAGAATATGTAGTTGTCCACACACAAATTTAACTCATAAATCCTTGGAAAGGGTTAAATGAAAATCTCATGTATAAGCCTATGTATCAATCAAACCTGTCCCTGCTAATTTTTCAAATATTGTTACCATCATTAATAAAGTTACAGCAATTTTCTACAAAATGGGAGATAAGTTTATGGCGTTTATAGCCTATCAAGATGAGATTTCCATTTCCCATTTATGTGCTCGCATCCTGCAAACAGCTGTCTGCAACATGAATTGCAGGCAACATCATCAGACGGCCAGATTCAGGCTGTAGCTGTTCGGTTCAGACAGCTGTGACCGTTGTCAGCAATGTTCTAAAACAGTCTGGTCATGTCCTGAATACAATCAATTTAGTTCAGAAGCAATTCCTTTATGAAAACATGGGTTTGGTTTCATACCAGCAAATGTGAATCTATCTATGTTCCACCTCTCTCTCTGTCTTTGGCTGCATTTATGTCAACATCATCACCATCGCCACCAAGCATCCAGTTCCCACGCACATGATAAGATCATTACCTTGAGTATCATGCAGCACTCCACCAACTGTATGGAGGATATGGGGATGAGGAGGTCACAGTAAGAGGCCTCTCTGGTGTGGGGACTGTAGGATGAAAGTGGCACTGGATCCAGGAGAGAGTGACATGCTGGGAGGGATGGTAGGAGATAAGTCCACTTCTTCAAACTCAAGGGGACACTTCAGCACAGGCGCAGCTCTCTCTGACAGTGAGCGCTGTCTGTCTGCCTGCCAAGACACACAGAGAGGGAAAGTGAAAAATGCAACAAAGAGATGACTCCTTTTATACAGCTCCTAATATGACACCATTAAGGTCACACTAAAAGATACTAACTTCAATCAGTGCGCAGAGCTGCCTTTTGGTCTGGCTTGCATCAGATGTACAATTATGTGAAACTGGTTTCATATCACCATCCTATGAAGGTAAAGTCACTGTGTGTTGGCTGCAGGCAGACTGACAGAGACAGATTGGGTGCCTGAGAGGGACAGATAGCCTTACAGCCAACCTCCACTCACTCATTGAATAAGATAAAGAGGAACGTTCACACACACAAAGACACACGCAAACACCACTCCTCCACTGGCATCCAACCAGTCTAGTTGAGAAATAACTCGACCCTTAACACGGACAAATAGGTGTGGATAAGGCAAGAGCTGGATGTGCTGAAAATTTATAGATTCATCACAAATTTCAAACAAACAGATTAGAGGACGGCTGTTATGGCATTTGAAAGGACTTATAGGATTTGTCAATGTATACACTCTGAGGTGCTGTGTGATACCCTGGAAGGCAAGAAGGAACAGGGATGTGTGAGGGTGCTAAACCAATGCAAGGCCAGATTTCAACAAGCTCTTGTCGCTAGTCTGCTCTCTTCAATTCTTCGTCTCTTTGTTTATGTCAGTCACAATACAGCAAAGTTAAAGTTATAAGGAACATACCTAAAAACTAGGTATTATAAATTTGTGTGTGCTAATGTGTGTGTATGGGTGTAGAGGGGGTGGGAGGTGGCCCTGTTTCCGGGTGACCTCAGTGGCCTGGGCTGCCTGTCTATTAGAGCGGGGGCTATTAGACCATCAGAAAGTGGGAGCATCCCCTCTCGCCATTGTGATAAGATCAAGGCATTCCGACGGCTGGAGCGGTCATTAGCCTGCTCTCCAGCCCATTTTGTCCCTCCATTTAAACACACTGTTGCCATGGAAATGCAGCTGTGGCCATTTAAGTCAATTCTCTGCCACGCTGTCTCACTGGGTCATTGACACGCACGCAAACAAACACACAATGCATCGACAAGTCATGAAATAAATATTCAAACACATGTAAACTGCACTCGGGGGCACTCGCTCTAACTCTGTAACATTGAGGCTCTGCTCCCCAGTCTGAGTGTGATTCTGGCTCAAGTGGGGTCGTAGCCGCCAGAACAGCAGGATGATCCCTGAGTCACTTCCGGCGAAGCAGCATGACTTGTGACAGACTGAAGAGTAAGAAGATGTGGACAGCTGAGTCATCCTGCAATCTGGCTTCAAACACAAACACGAACAGGCAGACGGATCTGGGGCTGACAGAAACACACACACAAACAGTGATCAATGTAAACAAACACCTCTGGTTGTTCTGAAGATTTGGTGTTGAACAAAGCTGAACTCATATTCAAATTTTCTTCACTAGGATGCTTTAAAATGTCTTTAGACTCATATGTAGACACCCTTACATACAGTGCCAATAAAAAGTATTCACCCCCTTGGATGTTTTACCCTTTAATTGGTCTTATAAATTAGTCATGGTCAATATAATTTTTTATTTTTGACGAAAGAAAATCAGAATAATACCTCTCTGATGTCAAAGTGAAAACAGATTTCTACAAAGGGATGCCAATTAAACAAAAAACGTAATAGAAAATAAGTGACTGCATAAATATTCACCCTGTTTAAAGTGAGTGACCTAATTCAGCCAATTGGTGCTGGTAGTCTCACAGTAAGTGAAATGGGGATCACATGGGCGCAAAAAAGTGTCTCCAGTGAGTGAAGTATAAAACACCTGTGTCTGGAAGGTCCTGTCACTGGTTTATCAGTATTCCTGGCTACCATTACACCATGAAGACAAAAGAAGACTCCAAGCAACTCAGAGAAAAATGTTATTGAAAAGCATAAGTCAGGTAATGGTAATACAAAAGATCTAAGGCACTGAACATCCCTTGGAGTTTAATTAAATCCATCATCAAGACATGGAAGGAATATGGCAGATGTAAATGTGCCGAGATCAGGCCCTCACCACAAACACACCATCCCCACTGTGAAGAACGGTGGTGGCAGCATTGCTTCTGATCAGCCAGCCCTGGAAGGCTCATAAAGGTAGTGAGCAAAATGAATGTGGAAAAATATAGGAAAATCCTGGAGGACATATTTATTTAGTCTGCAGGAGATCTACAGCTTGGGAAAGGAAAGATTTATTTTTCAGCAAGACAATGACCCGAAAGCATACAGTGAAAGCTACACAAAAATGGTTTAAGGACAACAAGGTGAATGTTCTGGAGTGGCTGAGTCAAAGCCCAGACCTCAATCTAATATAAAATTTGTGGCTGGACTTGAAAAGGGCTGTTCACATTTGATCCCTGTGCAACCTTGGGCAGTTTTGCAAAGAAGAATTGAGTAGAATTGCAGTGTCCAGACATGCAAGCCTGATTGAGACCTATCCACACAGACTCAGCACTGTGATTACAGCCAAAGGTGCATCTACTAAATACTGACATGAATGGGGTGAACATTTATGTGGTCACTTATTTTACCTTAGATATTTTTAATTAATTGCCATTACTTTGTAGAAATCTGTTTTCACTTTTACGTTAAAGAGATTTTTTTCCAAAATTATATTGACCATGATTGTTTTATAAGATCAATACAAAGGTATTCAACTACACTTTTGCTCCTAACTACAGCCTTGTAGAGACTTGAACTTAGTGCAATAGCACTAAAGAATCTTTGAAAAACTTTGAATATGCACTTAATATGCACCAAAGTAACACCATTTCTTTAGTGTCGCCTGGACAAAATGCTCACCTAAAGAAAAAAAAAAGCACAATAATATGACAAAAGTCACTTCAGATACTACAGAAAACTCAACCAATGTTACTTAAACAATAAAGCATATTTTAAGAATGATATAAAATGTTTAAACCCGGCAACGAAGCTACCAAGCCATCCTAATGAATAACTTGCAGAACTTTGTTGATCAGAAGTATGGCAGTCTGCAAGTCTCTACTTTTAGACTGAGCAAAATATAGTCTTTATCGCCCTCTTGTGATCGATGTATGAAGACTACTCACATCATCCGATCATTTCAAGCCAAAAGTTTAAAGTAATTGGCCTTCCCATGTCTCTTATTTATGCCACCACGTTGACTTTGAAACTATATTTCAATTTGCCTATCAGCGGGGAAAATTAAAAGTAGTTATTATTTCTTAGAGTCATATTGTAACCATTGCTCTGACTGCTTTCAGGGACAAGGGTCCTTTAAACCCCTAGCATCTAAAATCACTTTAAATGCAAAACATTGCATCACTTGTGGTTGCCAAGGCAAACCCGAAGAAAATCTGTTTACATTCAGATTAATACGTCTCTTCAAATTTAAAAAATATATCTTCAAGCTGCTAGCTGCCTGTCTTTCGCCTTTAAGTAAGTATCTGTCTATTTGTGCTTAAAACATGACTGCTGTCACTCATTTTAATGTCACATTCAGTTTTATGTTACTCTGCTATGCTCACCGATATTCCAGGTTTGTGTTTAGTCATTTGGACGGATTTATGAGTTGTTATGCTAACGTTAGCAAGCACCTCAGAGCAGTATTTTGGTTTGATTGCTAACTAGTGGTAGTGTTGCAACAAGTCGCTAGCTAGCCGCAGGGCAGCCGTTAGCAATTGCTAACGGTCGATTTTATTTTATTTTTTCTCAGCTAGGTCTTCAGTGATAAATAAAATGATTTTATTGTTGGCGCCCAACATGTTTCTTAGTCTACAACAACGTATAAGGATTCTGATATTTTCAGTGATTCCACTGTTTTTACATCCAAACTAGAAATTGTGTAATGAAACAAAATGACGGATAATATGTCACTGCTTGGGCTCAGGGCTATTTGTAGATATCACAACTCAGGGAAACTTTGATGTCAGTCTGTGAGTTAATTATCCTTACTGATTCCTTCTATTATTGTTATTTAGTCTAGTACCATCAAGACAGAATGAGCTCTCTCCAGCAGCAGCAACAGCCCTTTGCGTTACCTTCACCGTGGTCCGTCCAGAGTCGACTATCAGAACAGACTGGTAACCAAAGAGGGCCACCAAAGATATGTGACTCTGAAGCACAGATGGCTTACCGGGCAAGGCAAAACATTGAAACCCGTCAAGATATGGCGAGAAGATTTCTGCAATACAAGTAAGAGAGTCTAAATTGTACCCTTTATCAATAAATAAGATTCAAAGTTGTCATTGTGGACATTCAAGGCCCAGTGTTCATGGCATTCTAAATCTAGGCAGCATAATCTCGATGACAATAGGTTGTTTGCAATCACGTGATCTTGAATATCTGTTGGGGGTCAGGAAGTGAGGGACAAAGTTAGTACTTTACAGCTCTATATGGACCTCTAAGCTGCAATCACCAGAAAATGTCTATATACACTGGATACAATCCTTATATTTCACAGAAAAATATTTTTAACGCAATTCACCAGATTCAAGTGGCATGGAGGTGATTAATATTGCCAAAGCTGGGTGGCAGAATTGTTTTCAGTAGTTTTGAATGTCTGCTAGGGAAAAAAACACTGTGGCAAAAAGCCTACGGTGTATGGAAAGCCTAAGCAGACATACATGCATACATTTTTATTTTAATCCATTTCCATGATAATTAATATGGTATGGTGGTTTCCCCATGAGATCTCAACTTATCTATATTATTATCTTGGCATGAAAAATCCAGGTTTCCCATGGTAATGTGTTAATTTCTCAAGATCCCAAGAAAACAACCAAAATTTACACTCTATTGTGAAATGGAGTAAAACAAAATGCATGCACATATGCCCTCCCAAGGCTTCTTTAATAATGTAGTTGATCAACATATGCTTTTTTTATACCTTTCTCTTTAGTCAATCATATTTTGTGTTTTATATAAGGCCCAAATGGCAATATTTTTCTTAAACAGATTTGAGTGGTTCAAAATTTTAGAAATTTGGGTTGTTGTTTTCGTTTAAAAGGGCTGACAAAGGCTTCTTGTAGAAATGTGTGAATTGCCAGTCCATATGCTGCCACTGCTAAAATTAGAAGATGTTTAAAGGATATTTTATGTGCTGATTGTTCTGTTTTTCCTGCAAGTCTTCTTTGGCTATGCACCTCAAGAGTTTCTGTTGTTTAGAGTCTACACTTTGCACTTTTTGTTTGATATAATTTCTAACAGCCTCTGTTTTATAACTTGTCACCCAACAACACAGGGCTCAAGGAATCTCCAATGAATATGAAGTCACTGTAACCTCAGAGCCTGAGTCAGAGGATGAGATAATCTCCCTCACTGTACAGAAGAAAAGGGTAAGACATAGAAAGAGATAAGAGAGATAAGCCTTTCCCCAACAAGATGCCTGTGTGATTCGTCAGTCCTTAAATAATGATACTTTAATTTTAAACATGTTTATCAGATGTAAATAGAGGCATATATTGTAGATCTATTCTATCTTTTGCCTCTCAACATCATCATGTTGTTGAGCTTTTCTTTGAGTGTGTGCATTGTTGTTTATTTTGGCGCTGGATATTATACAGTTGTTTTAATCTTATATTTTTCCTTTCCAACAGAAACTTGTGCCAATAACAGTGAAGAATTCTGGCCCCATCGCTGTCGATTTCAGTTTTTTTGCTTTATACTTTGTAAACAATATTTTCACTGTCAAAGACTGTAATGGAAATGATGTCCAGACCATCAAGCAGTACACTCTTGAATCAGGTATGAGGAACAATATTATCCACATACATTACAGTCTGTACAGTTTTCAGTGCTGTTTAAAAAGTGATACCAGGGACAAATAAGAATGGTCCCCATTTAGTCCATAATATATATAAATTAGCATGTATTCTAGTATTATAGAGAGAAAGTACATTAACAGCAGATGTGGTGGCTTTGCATGTTAATACTGGTTTGACTCAAACTAAAGCAGGTGCTCCTGGTCAGTGAATTAACAGACCAGTCACTGTCATTTCATTTTAGCAATAACAGAGGCGGTAGCCACAGGCGAGATTTAATTGTACTTCAAACCTGTAAACAATGACAGCAAGATAGATTAGCATGGATGTAGCAAAAGCACACATTTTATCAGAACTGGACAACATTTTCTTCTTAAAAGAAGAGCAGAGAACTTTTACTCCACATCCAACTGGCTTCAGCAGGAGTTTGATTCACCATCTGGCTCCACTTATAGTAAACAATGATAACGGTTGCCAATCATCCTGTGGATGTGAAAAATATCTTGTGCAGTCTATAAGTGAATCAGTTCATATGGCATATCAGGTTAGACTTGACTATTTAACAGAGGTGGAAAGGGAGTAATTACATTTATTTAAATCACTGATTGAGTATGCTTTTTGGGTACTTGTACTTTTATAATACTCTTGTACTTTCCCACCTCTGTTGACTACACAGCAGCACATAGCGAGAGAATGATCCCCACTGACATCCAACATTGTATTTCACTTTATTATTAAGGTGATACTTCACCTGAACAACCTGTTTGGAGATTTATATTCTCTTGTTGTCATTGTCAGCAAGGAACGGTCATATATTAACTGCTCAGTAGCTACAAGGGCTGTATGAACTGGGAAAATAATCTATCTGGATCTTTTTTTTTCAAATATTGTGGTTAAATACAATTATTTTTAGGTTCCTTAATGATTTTATATTGTTTTAGCATTAGGGGGGCAGGGTAATTCAGCAGAGATGTAAAACAATATAAGAAAATTCAGTGTGTATGATGGAGCTTGTGACAAAAACTTTGACCTGGTGCCAGACAAACAAATTTAAGCTGATTATGGTGAATTAAATTCTGCCATAAAGTCATTTTTATCTGGTTGAGACAACTTAGTTTAATATTTTTACAGTTTGAACTAGCACAGCACAAGCAACTAATACATCACAATGAATACAATATGTCAGAGAAAGGTATTTTGGTATTTTGAGTTGCAGTACTGCAGTTGAATGTATTTTAATGCCCTTTTTTTCCCATTCTGTCTCTAGGAGAGTCGTATGATATCAAGATCAAGTTTCATTCCAAACATGCAGGTTTCTTTGACATGTTACTGATTTTTAAGTTTGAAACACGTGAGCCATCATCAGATAAATTCCATATTATGCGCCTCATAGAAGTGAGTTATTTGACATCTTGCAGTAAAGAGCTGGAACCAACAACAGCTAAAAAGGCATCATGTGACCTACAGCCTGTGCAGTGGGCACCTCAAAGGTACTACAAGTCAGTCTTAAGTCACGAGTGGAAGCTACATGTATGTTGTGTGCTTCTGAGCATTATTTTAAAATTATATATTTTTGGTCTTTTATTACAAAATAAAATGTACACAACACAAAATGAAAGGCTGACTGCAGAAAGTGTTTATAAATGGCATCATATCAGTTAAAAAAAACTTGAAATGTCTTCCTTAATTTCCGTCTGCTCACTTCTACAGAAGTGTCACTCATCCTAAATTATGTCTCATGTCTCTACAGCGATGTGCTGAGGTTTCTTGTACTGACGCTGGATTTGAGGACTTACAAAATGCCCCCAAATATAGATGACTTCAGCAGTTCTGAGAGGTATGTATTGCTCAAAGCTGGGTCCTAAGCTGTTCTAATAAATTATCGAAGTCAAGTGTAGGTATTCTGAAATACTTGGAATATTGCCCTTCATCAACAACCACATGCATGTCAGTCAGCTTAATACATAACTGTGTGAGTCTTTTCAAGAAAATGAGTGTGCTTTGAAATGATGACTCATCTTTGAAATAGTCTCACTCCACCCTGAACAAAGAGCTGTTGATATAAAATAAAGAAAACTCCAAATCATCTAGTTCTCTAAATGACTCAGCAGAAATATTCATACAGCAGTTCAAAAAGTTTCACCAGATTGATTGTATTATATTACTTCACATACTCTCAAGTGATGTGTTTTCATACCGTTTGGATGTCCCAAGGACTCTGCAGACACCTCTGAACTGGAAGAACTACGCTGATAGGTTCCACTTGCTCCTGCATCTTGAGGAGTTTGAGCAGCAGAGTGAAGCAGACAAATTCTTCCAAGAGTCTGTGACCATTTCCAGTCCCAGCAGAGGCCTTTATGCTGTGCAGGTGATGAACCAAACATATGGGTGTTGGAAATTTCATCCATATAACTCCTCATGAAACAGAGACAAAAATCCTTTTGTTTTTTTCAGGTCCCCATTCTCTCCAAGAACACAGCATTTAGGCTACCGGGGTGCCTGGTGCACGTAACTCTTCTAGATCAGCAAGAAATTGGACATCAGATGAATTACAAAGGCTTGGTCTGTCATGTGGATGGAGACCAGGTGTACCTGAAACTCAGCGAAAAGTAAGGCGGGACAGTTCAAATTGAAGAAAGGATGAACTCTCTTGGGACATCTAATTCTGTAGTGCAATTTTCAGTGTCACTTAGATTTGTTAGAAACCCATCTTTGTATTGCTTCAGAATTTAACAAATAGGAATCCCCAAATCAACAGAGGCACTGTTAAGCTGTCAGAGCTGTGAACCTTAAATATAGACAACCCTGTATGATGAAATGCTAGGATAGCTTTTAAATAAAAATAGTCAGATTTTAAATTTCACAAAACACATCTCCATCATACATTTCAGATTGTTTTGGTGACACGGGTTGCACAGTGTATTATTTTATGTTATAAAATTAAAAGTGTATATATTCATTTTTCAGGTCTGGGAAATAAAAAGGCTTTCTGGTTTCAGAACTTTTTAAAAATTTAGCTCAGAGAATGAATTTGAGTACCGTAGTTTTAAGTCGCACATTGCTCCCTGTGTTTTTGTCAGCAGGCCTCAGCATTCCATAGATGGCATGACAGTTAGTGTGAAGTTTACCATCAACCGTACTCCCCTGCGTTGTGAGCATAGATCAGCAGCACTGGTGAAAAAATTCGGACTGAGGGAAGTGCTGTTTCCTACCGGCAATCTCTCTCCTCACCATTCACGTCTGCACAGGTCAGCACACCTCAAGTTCAGTGATCTTGTGAGACACATTCAAAACATTTAATGCAGACATGGTCATTCTCTTGTACTTCCCTACTGAAATGTGCAGTGTTACCTAAAGTGTTTATTCTCCCCACATCAGCTTTAGTATCACTCTTTTGAACCTCTGTGTCTCTGACATTAGACTGGAAGAGACAGGCAACAACCCGGAGCAGGACGCCGCAATTCAACACATTGTGGCTACTACTGCGATGCCAGCTCCCTACCTTATTTTTGGTCCTCCTGGTACAGGTAATACACGTTAAAGTGTTGGAGAATCCACTTGTGTGCTGTATTAAATCATTTTACATTAAGAATAATTTATTTTTATGCGTCTTGGCCAGGCAAAACAGTAACTTTGGTGAAAGCCATCCAGCAGATTGTGGTAACCAAGCCCTTATGCAACATCCTGGTTTGCGCTCCTTCTAACAGTGCAACTGATCATCTTTGTGAAAAGATAGTGGAAGCAGTGTCGGAAAAGTCGGAGGTGTATCGCTTCTATTCCCTTTGCTCTGGTACTAAAGTTATCTCTCAAAAAAGACAGGTCTGTTTTAAATAGCACACATTTTATAATATCAATTAAAAACAAAGGCTCTGGCACCACATTTTTTTGCATCAAAGAAATCTCATTTGGGGAAAAGATGTTTTACTGTGAATGTTTTATAATTTTGTTCACTTGCCAAACTTCATTGTTGTTGATGAAGATCTCTGTATGATGTGTCAGCATAATTTTATAAATTTCTACTTTCTGGTTTTCTACAGTTTGCCAGCAACTTAGATCACCACAAAAACCAAATAATCCTTCCCTCAAGAGCACAGCTGATGCAGTATAAAATCATGGTAACCACCCTTAACGCTGCAGGAAGGTACAGTAGCTTCTTCAATACATACCACTTATGCTGGTATATCTATTTCTAGAAAGTCGATGCTTTAGTATTTGCTAAATCACTGTAATAGTCGTGATGGTAAGAGAGTACAATTTTAGTGAAATATAGTTGAAATTTCATACAAATTTCACAAATTTTTACAAATCAAAATTTATAATCCACTTGTGGTAGATTAACAAAAATCCAAAAATTCTGATATTTACTTAATCTGTTTCATTCTAAAAGAGGGTTAGATTCCCTGTAATATATTTTCATAGCACTCCCCATCCTTCTTTCTTCTTCCAGGTTGGTGTCAGGAGGGATTCCTCCAGATCATTACTCATACATCTTTGTGGATGAGGCCGGCCAAGCAACAGAAACAGCCAGCATCATCCCTATAGCAGGTGGAAGAGCCTGAAGGTTAACAAATGTTTTTCATATGCATAAAGAAGGCTTGCACTAAAGTTTTCTGTGCTTTCTCCACAGGTTTATTCAAACTAAGGACATGCCAGGTAGTGCTGGCTGGAGACCCTAAGCAGTTAGGTCCTATCATTACATCCAGGCTGGCAAAGAAATATGGCTTGGGTGAGCTTAAATATGATATTTCATACATTTGGGCAAACACCAGAGAAGGAAAAAAATCTGTTGAAGTTTCTAAATGAAAACTTTTGCCTAACTTGACCATTTTTTGGTTATTTGAGTTTTATTGCTGCACTCATTTTGGCAGTGAGCATTTCTCAGCCTTTATACAGTGCCATGAAAAAGCATTTGTTCCTTTTCTGATTCCTGATTTTATTGCATATTTATCACACTTAAATGTTTCAGATAGTAAAATCAATTTTAATATCTCACAAAAACAATTCAAGTGAATTCAAAGTGCAGTTTCTCTATGATGATTTTATTTATTAAAGGAGAAAAAAATCCACCAAGCTTGGAAAACAGGGATCCTGAGCATTTTTTCATTGTTTGATTCATAACATTGAGCATGCCTGGATGTGCATGTGCAAGCACATGCATGGATAAAACAATGCAGGGCTGTTGATGTCTGTGTCAAACATGGGAAATTTTCTTTTCTAAGGGCATTCACTGAATGGCTGTGTCACGTCCTGATGATGGACAGTGATTGGCTGAAGACAGTTTGTCACAATGAAAGTAAATAAATAGAATGCATAACAATTTTGTTCTTTATTTAATTTAATTTCATTGTGACCTAAATCAATTCAAACATTTTAATAAAAACAAGCAAAAAGGGTTATGAATGGTAAGTGACCATGTTATGGGCCTTAGAAATAATCAGGAAGTTTTTCCATAAGGGCACAAAAGCTAAGTTGTAAGTCAAGTACTGTGTTTTAAAGATTCCATGACCGCAAAATGAAAAACTAGATTGAATTCTAAATCTTTGGAGGTACTTACTCAAGAAAAAAATTACTTGAATACAGCACAGCCGTAGCTACATTTTCAGTATTTACTCTGTGCAGGTTTGTCCCTTTTGGAGCGTCTGATGAAAGATTTTAAACTTTACAAGCAACATGACATACTTGGGTTCAACAGCCGCTTTGTCACCAAGTTGCTGAGGAACTACAGGTGACGTCTGAATATGTTACTGTATCTTCTCACAGTCTTATTTTAAAGTGCTGTTGGATTTCTGATGTTTTATCTTCATTTTAGATTTAATTTTTTTACTCTTGATGCTCTCTCAGGTCCCACCCTGCCATTCTGAAAATTCCCAATGAGCTGTTTTATAAAGGAGAACTTCAGCCTTATGCGCCGCAGGAGAAATATAGTCGATACTGCAAATGGGAACTCCTTCAAAAGGAAGTAAGATATAATTAGGATGGTCAATATAAATAAACTAAAAATAAAACAGGACATATACACAGTAAACATTCTGTGCAGTGAATAACAGTTTAAGTAAAGTGTTGATGTAAAGAGACATGGTACGCTTACTAGCAGCCAGTTATGTACACAGCAATGGTTTGACATTACCATGGGACAGTGCAAAATGTACCAATAAGAATGCAGGTGCTACAGGTGCAATGCAAGGAGCAAGATATATAGATGGTATATAGATATTGATAAACAGTAGAGTCTTTAGTATGAATATTAATATGTTTTATGGATATTGGCATAATAACCCAAAAAGATGTGTAAAAAGTAAAAAGTTTAAGTGCAATGATATACAACCCCAATTCCACAAAAGGCAGGTTGCTGTGTAAAATGTAAATAAAAACAGAATGCAATGATTTGAAAATCTCCTAAACCCATAAAGTATATATTCAGAATAGAAACATAAACAACAAATAGCATTTATGTCCCAAAACTGCAGCAAGTGGTCTCCTCACTTCCCAGACATTTACAGACTGTTGTCAAAAAGAGTCGATGCTACACAACATGGCCCTGTCCATACTTTGTGTGGCAGCCATCAACTTCAAAGGAGCTAACAATTAACATCTGATATGTTGTTTACTTTCTATTGTGAGTAAAATATGGGTTAATGAGATCTGCAAATCAATTCGTTTTGTCTTCATTTACATTTCACACAGCAACCAACTTTTTTGGAATTGGAGTTGTAATCAAATGTAACACAATAATTTAGATGCAACACAGTCCCATGCAGCTCTTGTTGTTTTTCCACCCCGTGCTTATTTCTTTTTCTGCGTCTTAGGATTTCCCTTTAATCTTCCATGGAGTCGCAGGCTCTAATGAACGTGATGAAGACTGCCCGTCTATTTATAACATGGCAGAGGTGGAGGTGCTGCTTGAATACTTGAAAACCATTATTGAACATCTTCACAGAAAGGGTGTAACTGAAATTGGACCCAATGAAATTGGAATCATTGCCCCATACAGAAAACAAGTGAGTGTGAAATAACGAAAGATTCCAGGAATGTAAATAGACTAGGATGTGGCAGTGCTAGTTACATATGCCATTTGTTCTTATAAATAAAGCACAGTCCAATAAGATACTGAATTTGATTCTTCTAGTTCATTCAGCACTTAAAAGGCATACTGAAGAGACACTTTAATGATATGTATTAGGGATATTAATTTCAAATTTTATTGCGGAGTTCTCAACTTTATGCCAATTTTATGTTCCTGCAAATGATCATCTTTGAAATCTAAAGGTAAAGGTAACTCTGCTGATTTAATATTTTTGTGTCAACAGGTGGAAAAAATCCAAAATGCTCTTCAGACTGACAAGGATCTCTGCAAGAAAAACTTGGAAAACATAATGGTAGGGAAATAAAGTGTGACAAGTGTCTATATTTTTTAGAGAGAAGTTCAACATGCATTAAAAAGACGTGCATTATTATTTGAACAGGTTGGTACAGTGGAGAGGTTTCAGGGTAAAGAGGCCCAGGTGATTCTGATGTCTGCAGTGCGCAGCATTCCTAAACTGACTGATCCCAAACAGAGATACTCTATAGGCTTTGTTGACAGCGGGAAGGTAAGGAACAGATCCTTTTAGAGGCTTAGAATAGGCTGTAAACACCTCTGTAAGAGTCAGCATGTTGACTTATGTCACACGAAGTCAAATTTCTCAAAGTTAGGCTAAGATACCCAGATAATATGGCGAGAGCGTAATTCTCTCTTGCATGTATCTGCCTCATTCAGACCAGACTAGTTACACTACAAATGCTCAAGTCTCCCTACTTTAGTATAAGAATTTCGGCTGTTTTTTGTGATCATTTGACTCAGCTCAGTAATGAGAGGCGGTTCTTTTGGCTCCCAAGAATTCTCCATTTGTCTTCACTAATCAGCCAAACTGTGGAAATATTATGATATGACCTTTGACGTCAGGCTTTTGCACAACTCTTAAATGGGACCTGGCTCCTAGCGGCACATACAACAGACTTAGTTGTGGACAACACACCTCTACCGTGTCTGGCTTTGACTCAGAAGTTGATCAACAAAAATGCTTAGCATAGTGTAAGAAGTGATTCTCATTTTAGTTGTGCCAAAAGTGGACATATGTGTAGGAAAAGTATGGCCAATAAATTATTTTTTCCCCCATTGTTTGTATCAAATTACTGTACTTGTAGACCAATTTTACTATGCATGTTAATGGAAAGAAAAACTTGATTTGCCTGGATTTCCACACCTGTATTGAAAGACGCTTGTGAATGCATGCAAACTAATGGAAACTGTCTCCTCAGAGATTCAATGTGGCCATGACCAGAGCACAGGCCTTACTGATTGTAGTCGGAGACCCAAGAATTTTAAAAATTGACCCATTATGGAACAAGTAAGACCCTGAATCCTCATTGGTCAGATTCTCCTTATTTGTGAAAAAAATAAGACACAGCTAACATCCTTTATTCCTTTTATCTTTATCCTGCTTTTAGATTGATCCACTACTGCTACATGGAAGGGGGTTATCGTGGCATTTCACTGTCTGATGAGGAAGAAAAAGGAGAGGAGGAAGATATACTGGCAGATGATCACACACCAAGCCTCTGGTAATAACACAGGCACAAACACTTCTTACTGCATGAGAAAATATATTTTTAAGATTAAAGGATGATCTTAACTTTTTAATCTTTAGTGAGGAATGATCCACAACGGAGGACTTTGATCAACAAAGCCAACACTCCCTCTGCCCTCATCTCTGGCACATGTATAATAAAACAAAGTATTCGAAACAAACAATTCGTTGAGAAGCTGTTAATGCTGTTTTTTTATATAAGTGTATTTTTATTTAATGAACATGTGGAAGGCATGCAAGTTAAATAAAAAAAGAAGTTTACCATCTTTTATACATCTTATTAGGAATAAATCCACAACCAGCATTAAGGAATAATACCTGGGCTAAGGATGCCTGTTTTTTGTTAGGGCTGATTCTAATTTGTCTCATGAATGCAGGCTTATTCATTCTAATGCAAGAAATAAATCTGCCCTGCATCCATAGCCTGGTTGATATTTTAATCATTGGTCATGCCATTTCCAGAAGTCCAAATTCACTGAAATTTAACTGCAATTTATTCAAAACATCAAATCTATGGAGAGTCTTGTATAGAGTGCAGCAATTTCAGATTCAGTGGAAATGCATTTCTTACTTTGTGGTTTGCCAGTGGGACACGCAATTAGAGGGTAGACTTTTTTGAATACAGTTTTGAGATGCTTCAGGTTACAGGTAAAGAATGTAAAATTTTACCACTGAAATACAGTAATTTTAAAAAGACAGATCCTATGCTATTAGTATATTTGCTAGTTGAATACTTACATTACCTCAAATATTTCTGACAGTTTTCAAAACCAAGGAAATTTTTGATTTTTATAGCTATGACAGAGCATGTCTGACCAAGGGGCTGCCATGACAGAGCTGCTATGATGGACAGGAAATGTTTCCAGACTGCTAAATAGAGAAATGTAAACTGCTGTTCTGTTGCTGCAACTCATTAATGTTTTGTGCTCCTTACTTATGATGGGAAATGATTATCAAAGAGTACAGTTTAGACCTGCCCTCTTAGTAAAGTGTCCTGAGATAATCTTAATTGTATAGCTGCGCATTCTGCACATTTGTTCTAATCTACACTCAGTACCCCATCATGACAAAGTGATAACAGAATTTTAGATTTTTTTGCAAATGATTGGAAATTAGAAAAAAAAAATAAAAAAATGAGAGGGTGGGAAAACTGTTGTCCTCCCGGCTTAATGTTGTAATTGATCCGAGGATACTCGCATGGCAAAACAGGAAGACCACATTTAACAACCTTATTATGAGAGTACAGAAAAGAAAACAGTGACTTATCATTTAGTTAATACACCAATGATTGTAATTTTAATTGAATAATGTTCTGGTTTCAAAACAGGAAGTAAGTATCTTCTCTTAATCTCTATTATTGTGATTGAGAGCCCCATGGCAGTAAAACTTACATAGTGTGCGTTTCAAATTTTCTGTAGCCCTTCAATTACCTGGAAATATTAGATGACCTTATAAATGTAGATGAGAAAGTAACTATTTCAGAGACCACAAAGATCATGTGATCTTTTTTTAAAAGATTCTGCGCCCAATAAAAAAGCAGAAGAGCTGTCTCAAATAGTCGTCCTCCTTGGAGCACCATCACACAAATCAATTCCTGGAGGCAATGTGTACAAAGGAACAAGCTAAAACCAGATTATGCCATTTTTTCAACAGTGATGTCCTAAACTTGTCCATTCATCATTAATCAGGCTGAGTAGTATGTGGTCTATTTAAAACAAAAGAGTTCTTCTTTGCCAAGTTTGTCACACCAGCACTTCTTTTCCAGAGTGGAAATCACAAAGGGTAGAAATTTCAGCCTTTTCTGGTATTGATGCTTCTTTTTGAGGAAGTAAAACTGTTAATCTTTAATTCATGTTACTTCCTACATCACACATCTGTTCCCTTTCCCAAGGTTAGGAGGCACGATGATAAGACAAAACACAACAGTCAGAAACCTTGAGAGTCTTCAGCCTTAACAAAGTTTACATCATGAGGGACCATTGAATAGCTCTCAGAGGAACAACGAATTCTCACATTCTTTGTGTGCCAGCCACCTGATGTAAGGCCTTATTTCCTTCTACGATCAAGGTCATCCTCCTCTCGTGGCGTGGTTTTGAGCATGCGCGGCGTGAGAGGTCGGATGAGCTAGAGTCCACCTGTAACGTGGTGAGCAATGGCGAAAATAAGTTATTATTTGTAAAGAATTATTTTACCAGAGCCAGAAAATTAAAAGCAAACGAAGTCATCTTGAACTAGCACGACGGGAGAAGGAAGAAACACGAACTCTTTAAGCCACACAGTCGATGTCCATGTTAACACGGTCTAAGGACGCCATGTCGATGGGAGCGAACGCCAGGTTTGATGATCTGGAAGGCAAACTTGATAAACTCCTAAATCTCCAAACAGCCACAAATACACTATTGTCATCGGTGGTTCAAAGAGTGGACGATTTGGATAAAAAGACTGAAAGGCTGATTGGAGAAATGCACGAACAGGGGGTGCAACAAGACGCTCATCAACGCCGTATAAAAGAGCTTGAAAATAAACTTCAGCTTGCAATGGATTACATCGATCAACTTGAAAATCGCCACCGCCAGAACAATCTGAGGCTTCTTAATGTGCCTGAATCCCTTGAAGGAAAAGTTGGGATGACCACCTTCCTGATTAAACTACTGGAGACGGAGTGGAAAGTTACATTGACAGAGGCGGACATAGAGAGCGCACACCGGCTGGGCCCACTCAGAGACAATGCGAGTTTCCCACGCAAGATCATCTTCAAGCTGCATCATCTTCAAAAGAAAATAATGATCCTCAAAGCAGTGAAGGCACGGGGACAAAGTACAGCAAAGAGCAAATATAGGATTATTCCGGACATGTCGACGCAGCTACGGAGGAAACGTGAGGCTTTTTGGCCACTGAGAGAACAATTACACAAACTGAATATAAAAACTAGTCTCCGGTATCCAGCGGTCCTGCAGGTACAAGTGGATGAGGAGAGGATGAACTTTACCACACCTGAGAAAGCTTTACTGGAGCTCCGCAAGAAACATCCAACTCTGTGTTGAGAGTGCAATGTTTAACAACGAAGAACACTGATCTGAGTATGGAAAAGTGTAGGCTCATTTATCAGGTAAATACGATATTTGACTGATTTTACTTTTTAAAATAATGAAAAGGAGTTAAGGAAAAAAAAACAAAAAAAAAACTTGTTAGAACAAGGAAGAATCTTCAGTAATTTTAAGCTCCTTTTAATTTAAGTTCCACAGTTAAATCTGATTTGAGCGTTGTTTGTACGGATTGAGCCTCACATCTTTGTTATTATAATAGTTATAATTTAAAAAGTTAGCCTATAGCTGATATTTGAGACTAAATAAAGTTTCTTTAATAGAATGATATCAAAAGTCTGAGGATGGAGGAATCCCAGAAATACGTCTCCCATGTAAACTGTCAACTAGTACTGGCTCTATTATGGCCATTGATTACACCACAGGGTGGAATAGGATAGCTCAATGAAGCATGTTTAAAGAAGAGAAATTCATTGGGTATGTGTTAGTTACTGTTTTTTTCGTTTTGTTTATGTCTCGTCCTGTTGCAATATGGCTGATGTCCTGGTTCTCTGCTGAGGCCTTCCCTGACCTTGAAACAGTTATGTGTTTTAAGACAAATTAAAAATTTAATAAAAAATGATAAAAAATAAAGATAAGGAAAATGCACTTAATCGATTTACCATTTGTACCTGGAATGTAAATGGACTAAAAGAAGGTGTTAAAAAACAAAAGGTTCTGGGTCATTTAAAAAAGTTATCATCAGATATAGTCTTTTTGCAAGAGCTTCATTTTAAAACTGGTGAAATACAATATCTTAAGAGACAATGGGTTGGAGAAGTGTTTGAGTCCACTTTTACATCCTGTAGTAGAGGAGTTGGGATACTAATTAATAAGAACATCCCCTTTAAGCTAAACTCACAATATGCAGACCCAGAAGGTAGATACTTAGTCATAAAATGTGTTATTTTTGGAACTACATATACACTTATCAATATTTATTACCCACCCTTATCTGATGGATCATTTTTGTGTAAAATACAGAAGATACTTGATATGTCTCCTACGGGAATCATTATATTAGGAGGTGATTTGAATAATATCTTTAGTATAAAAGACAGTTCATATAATAAAAGGAAAGTACTACCACCAGTACGTCTAATAGAATTTCTGGCCACAAATGAATTGCAGGATGTGTGGAGGGTAATACATCCCGAGAGTAAAAATTATACTTTTTATTCCCATGCTCAAAAATCATACAGCCGAATAGATTACATTTTTATATCTACTAGAGGATTAGGAAGTGTTAACTTAACTAAAATTCATGATATAGTCATTTCAGATCATGCTGCAGTGACATGTCAGATGGTACCATTAATAAATAGATATGCTCAGAAAATTTGGAAAATGAATCGAAAACATTTAACCGATATAGAATTTCAGAACTACATTAAAAATCATATTGAGACATTCATGAATACAAATATTGAAAACACTACAATTGAAGACAGACCTCAAATGGACATTATGTGGGATGCCTTTAAAGCCTATATTAGAGGAGTAATGATATCCTTCTCAGTGAAAAAGAAAAAAGAATTAGACAGAGAGATTGACCAAGTGGGAAAATCCATGGAATTTCTCCGGAATGTTCATAAAAAGACTAATTGCACCAATGATTTAGAGAAATTGCAAAAACTGCAGCTAGAATATGACAGTCTGTTACTTAAAAAAGTTCAGGATATTAAACAGAACACAAATAAACTGTCATATGTATCTGCTAATAAGACGGGGAAACAAATGAGCAATTTGGTAAAAAAAATAGTAAAAAGAAATACGGTAGTTCTAAAGGACAAACTTTTAAATAAAACAATAACAGATAATAAAATAATAAATGAAAGATTTGAGACATATTATAGGAACTTATACAAATCTGATAAGACACATATTGATTCTGAACCCTTTTTAAAATCAGTCAACTTGGAAGTTCTAAATAAGGAACAAAAAGAGGAGCTAAAAAAAGACATAACAGTATCAGAAGTTAAAAAAGCAATTGACAGTTTTTCCTTAAAGAAGGCACCAGGTAATGATGGATTACCAATTGAGTTTTACTCTGTTTTTTGGACTCAGATTAGCCCTTTATTTCTTGATGTTATTAATAATGCATGGAAGCATCATATCCTTCCAAAAACAATGTATCAAGCAATAATTAATGTGATACCAAAACCAGGACGTGAAGGCAGTCAGCCATCTGATTATCGCCCCATAAGCTTGATTAACTGTGACAATAAAATTATTACTAAAATTTTAAATAATCGAATAGCTAAAATACTTCCAGGTCTAATTCATTATAATCAAACTGGTTTTATACAAAATAGAAGCCTTAAAACTAACATTAGAACCTGTGTGTCATTAATCCAGTATGCTAAGAAGCAAAAACTAGATTTGATACTGATGGCGGTCGATGCTGAGAAAGCCTTTGACCGTTTAATGTATGGATTCCCAGAAGAAATAACAGCAATGATAAAGACAATATACAAATCCCCTATTGCCCAAGTTTATGTTAATGAGACTCTTTCAAAGATATTTGGTCTACAACGAGGCACAAGGCAAGGTTGCCCTTTATCCCCTTCATTATTTGCTTTGGCAATTGAACCCTTAGCCCAGAAAATTAGACAGACACAAGAAATTACAGGTGTAAAGGTAAGTAAAGAAGAATGTAAACTGAGTCAATTTGCAGATGACTTAATGTTATATTTAACTAATATAAAGACATCTCTCCCAAAAGTAAAAGAACTTATTGAGGACTACTCTAAAATATCAGGCTATAAGATGAATATTGAAAAAACAGAACTAATGCAAATTAACAAAGAACAATGTAGTATCTCAAAAGATTTTGAGCATTTTCAATGGAAAAAAAAAATAAAGTATTTAGGATGCATTATAAGTTCTGATAAAACAATGCTATATGAAGACAATTTCAAGCCTTTGATCAATGAATTAAAATGTTCTCTTGATAGGTGGATAGATTTGCCTATTAACTTGATTGGAAGAATAAATTTGATTAAAATGATATGGTTACCCAAATTCCTTTTCATTTTTCAAACATTACCTCTTATTCCTCCAAAACAGTTTTTCACGCGAATCAATACTTTATTTTCCTCCTTTGTCTGGTCAAATAAAGTAAATCGATTAAGCAGGAATCTTCTCCAAAACAAGAGAACAGAAGGAGGCCTTCAATTCCCAAATTTAGAATTGTATTACTATGCCTCACAGACATTTTACATTGATCGAATAATTAATGATGCCAATGAAGACCCTTGGATAGGCATAGAAAATGACCAACTAAAACCTTACAATTTATTTACTTCTCTATTTATAAAACATAAAATAAAAGTGCCCAACTTTGTTATAAATAGCACCTTAAAATCATGGCAGAAAATTAAAAATATACTAGCAGTGGAATTTAGTATACCTAAGAAAACAAAGATCTGGAACAATCCATCGATAAAACTCCAAAATAGGGAACTGAACTGGGACAGTTGGAGGAAAAAAGGCATTCAGTATCTCTCAGATATATTTGAAAATAACAATGTTCTTTCATTTGTAGAGCTCCAGACCAAATTTTCCCTGGAAAACAAGGAGTTTTTTAAATATCTACAGTTTAAGAACTGGATTGCAGAAAACTTTGAGTTAAAATATGATCTAGTCCCAGGACCCTTTGAGGAGTTTTTGGTTAAAGGCAGTAAAAAGAAACAACTAATTGGAACTGTATACAACATGCTGCTGAAGGAACAATCTAAACTGTACTCAATGGAAAAGTTGTATGACAAATGGAATGAAGACCTTCAATTTAAGGATGCCAGCACAAAGTGGAAGAAATGTGTATATCTCACCAATAGCATTACTGGAAATGAAAACCTACGTTTAATACAATACAAACTTATGACAAGAATATACTACACAAGAGATAAAATTCATAGTTATTATCCAAACTCCTCTGATCAGTGTGTGAAGTGTGGATCTCCTGACTCCCTTATCCACTCATTCTGGTCATGTGTTAAAGTGATGAAAGTGTGGAATGAGATTCAAGACTGGATATCTGGTGTATGTAAAAAACAAATTCACTTCTCAGCTGCACTCTGCATCTTCCAGAATGCTGAGGCAATCCACTATCCATTGGGGTGGCAGATTGTGTTTTCTGCCTTAGTTTATAAGAAGTTAGTTTTAAAACATTGGAAAAAAACAGAGGCTCCTTCTCTATATGCTTGGAAAGGATTGATGCGATATTACCTGACAATAGAAAAGACACTGGCTGAAGATAACAATAAGGTGAAACAATTTAATGATGTATGGAAACAGATTCATGAAGCATTATGAAATACGAATTATTGAAACACTCAATTTTACTGTTGTGGGGTAAAGGGGGGGATCAGCAGAGAACACAGGACGGGGACCAATGTTAAGTGTTTGTGTGTATGAGGATATGTACAGGTGTATAGAGTGATTCTTGGGGGGGGGGGTACGAGACTGTATGAGTGGTATATGAAATGTTGTAAGTGTCTACTGTGTTGTTGTTTTTTTTTTTTTTCTTTTCTTTTGTCTTGATGTATAAATGTATAAATGTTTTATGTTACGACACCACAATGGAAGAATGTAGATTGTGTTATATTGTTATGTTATGTTATGGTATGTTATGTTATTGTACTGTTAAAAAAAAAAAAAAAAAAAGGCTATGTACCCTGTGGTGGCAAGCATGAAAATTAATAAAAAGTAGTTGTATAAAAAAAAAAGGTCATCCTCCTCTCCCCACTCAAAGTTTTCTGACCAGATAAAGAGCTGCTTTTTTTGAAGAACAGGAAATACTCTCCGTTAACACGTAACCTCACATCTGAGCACAAATTCATTTTCTGTTCTGTGGCTGTATCTTGTCAACACCTTGATCCTCTCATGAGCTTGGATTACAGACAATCTAACAAAGAAAGGAGCTGGATATTTGTTTTTGGAGTTAAAGATGACAGTTTAAAGTATGCGCTCAGTTTTTGTTTCTGCAGACTAGAAACAAGACTTGTAGTTATGGGTCCAAATCTACATTTAGGCAGTTGAATTCAATTATAAGCAAAATAAGCCTAATATCATTGTAGGAGGTGTGGGATTTAGAAGATTGCCCATGCATTTCTCTTCAGTAAACAGTCCTTTATGTCAGTCTGAATCCACATTCTAGCTCCTCTGTTCTTAAACTGGAAAATCACTGTTTAAAAAGTGACTAGTATGTGGTATATGTTGCTTATAGCACTGGTTTTTCAAGACCCTTTTAAGTCTTTGTTGGATTTGAGGTCAGAGTTCAAAATTCAATAACAAGAATTCTATAAATACCTGAAAATTTGCCACAGAATTACCACCATAGAAAAGGATGCATGACTCTCCAATGGACAGAGATTTAGGAGATTTTGGAGAGCTTTACATCACTGAAAGGAAAAATCTCACTGGTCAACAATGATCAGCTAGATCATCATAGTTGCTCTTCGAGGTTATGGCAAAAAGATCTTCAGTAATGATCAGTGGGACATTGTATGTCAGAATGTCTTCAGTACATTGTCTTTTAACAAGATAAAGGGGCAGAATTATAAATCAATGCACAGGATGTATATGTGAATGTTCATTTAAGTTAAATAAGCTGTAATTTATCTCCTAAATGCCATCATTGTAAAAAAAAACATATTGGTTCCACCAATACACATGTTTTTTTAGGGAATTTAGTCATTTAAAGCAGTTCTGGGAGGCAGTGCATGATGTGACTGTCAAAGTTACAGAGCTTCCTCTGCTTTTTACACCAGTGCTTTACATTTTTGGTACAGGACAGGAGAAGACTCTAGGTCACATACTAATTCTTTAAAGAGGATTGCTATCATTTCATATATGGCAAGAAATACATCCTTCCCAACTGGAGCCAGGAAAGACCTCCAACATTTAAACAAACACACAGATTCTCTTTCAAACAGTATGTTAAATGTGCAAAGGTTGTATAGGGCTGGAGTTCATCAGCACCAATTTGAAGGTGAAGAATCACTCAGAGCAAAGACGAGGTTCTAAGTCTAAGAGTTTTATTTACAAGCTGTCAAGTGGTGTTTCTGTATTTAACAAAAGGGAAAAGATATAAACATAACTGATTAATTGATTGCCTTCAACAACAAAATAATGTTCAATAATGTTTAAGTCATCAGAATCTTCACAGATTTGAAGTTTGCAGTTAACACAGTTTTAACCAAATTAAACAATGAAAATTGGCAACAATATATTTCATAAATTAAATGGTATTAAACTACACTCTCTTTTGACGCACTTGACAGCAATCAATTTTGGCTGCAATCACAGCACTCAGTCTGTGTGGACAAGTCTTAATCAGGCTTGCTCATCTGGACACTACAATTTTACTTGATTCTTCTTTGCAAAATGGCTCAAGCTCTCTGTCAGGTTGCATGCAGATACCGTTACAATCACTCGAGACACATTCACTGAACTCAAGTGATCGCAATTTCACTAATTGTGTGACTGCTAGCACTGGTTGGCTGAATTGGGGGGGGGAATTGTATTGAATTTGTATGCAATCAGTTATTTAACTTGACGTATTTTTGTTTAAGTGACGTAACTGTAGAAATCTGATCTCACTGTGACATTAAAGAAGTTTTTTGTAATTTCTGCATCAAAAAGCCAAATTATATTGACAATGACTGATTTATAAAATCAATAATAGTGTAAAACACCCAAGGGGGATACTTTTCATAGGCACTGTTTTTATAGTAGTACTTCCATTTTAGCTTATTTTTATTATGTCTTTTATTTGTCAAAAATTTGAAAATCATTAAAGAAACAATGGCAGGAAACAGTTTTTATAGAAGTGTAACATCCATTTTGGTCTGTTTTAGAAAGAGAATTTAAATGTCTTCATGTAATGTTATTGGGTAGTTTCATGCTTAATTTGAAAATAATAATAATAATTTTAAAAAACAGACAAAGGTCATGATGTCAATGTAAATTTTCTTTGTCACTTGTGTGGCGTGACTAATTGAATAAACCATTTAAAGGGCAAAGCACACCTTAAGTCTTTGGTAATGAGGTCACATTGTTTTCATGAAGGTGGTAGTTTTACTTCTCCTGAAGGAGGTATGATGTGCTGCATCTCAAAAGGATGTCTTGTCTTCATTTCATAAATTACACTGTTGTTGGCCTGTATCCTGTAAACTCCTGTCATTCACAATCTACCCCAAACTGCACAAAAAGTTGTTTTATATGGATTAATAACTGCTTGTGTTTTCATAAAGAATTTAGAATATTTCAAAAATACATACTCTTAGTTTCAAACTTAGTATAATTGAACGTTTGTCTGAACTTTTATAGCCATGTTTGTCCTTACCCATTATCAATAGCCTTTCTGATGTTGCATCTGAGTGCATGCATTCCACACAGACTGAAATGACTAAAATGACTGAAATGACTAAGGTCAGTCAAGTAAAAGAAGGTGTGTTGTTTTTGTGTCGTGACACTGATGACTCATCCACATCAAATCTAATAATAGATTTATTTTTCTCTTACTTACTGACTGTTTCGTTTCACCTCTTTAGTTAAAAGGGTATATCTCGTTAGGTTTCGTTTCTCTGGGCTGTGCAGCCATATAGGTGCGCTCGCTTTTAACACCCGGAGAGGGTTGTGAGTCCTATACTGCCGTATCATTAACCCAACATGGCCCAGAGACGTGTTTTACAACCTCACCACTTGCTTTCATGTAAATTACGGCATACGAAAATATCTGGACGGCGAGGAAACGTTTGCACTTTTTCCCTATATTGGGCTTGAAAAGGTTAAAGACGCTGTCACACCGCCCACACGGACTGTCCAATAGCTGAAACGAACCAACCTCCTCGGGGTTTCCTCTGAAACGCAAACTCCTGTGCTGATGACCCTGTGGGCAGGCTATAAATGCGCGTTTTACCCGGACGTCTCCATGTTTGACTCAATCTTTTCTTTACCATGGTGAATAACAAGTGGAATACAACTTCTGCCTGCCAGACTGGACTCGATTTCTTCGAGTTTTTGAAGGAATCTAACCGGACATCCATCACAGACAGGCTTGAATTGAGAGAAATTTATAACAATGAGTTCAGAAGCAGGTAAGTTCAGAAGCAGGTACTTCTTTACTTTGAAAAAAATATCTGCAAATTCCTCACATTTCAATTACATTGTTGTTCATTTTAGGAGAAAAGAGACCAAAGACCCAAATTTTGGAACAGTGCTCCATGCCCTGAAAGTGTCTCACAAAATAACAAGACGAAAAGACAAGATCCGCTTCAACTCCACGGTACGCTCATCTTAAACAATACAATTCAATGATGAAACATATAAAAGTTTAGAGCTCCTGAAATGTGCCGAGTTATTTTGCAGTATGGCTTTTTAAATTTGTAAAGCTCAGATGCAACCTCAGATGCATCCTCAGAAAGAAAACAGACATTAATTATTCTGCAGACATTGAAATTGTGAAGGAAGTAGCTACCTTTATAAAAGAACCTCAGGGGAAGTGGACTTTATATTCCAGTTAGACATTTTATTTAGTAGTGTCTTTTATAATTTTAATCTTATGGTGGAAATCCACAGATAAGGTTTGAGGTATGTTGAACATCTGCTGACCGTAAGGTGTGGTCATAAACCTGTTGCATCTGTAAACACATGCAGCACTAATGTTACTTTGCTCCACAGGTATCTGCCAAATTAAGTAGACTACTTTAACAGCAAACAACATTAAAAACATTCAGATAGAGTTGTTTAAGATACATCGCAAAATCCCTTCAGATATACTGTATTAGGCTGTTAAAACTACTGTAAGGAATTTTTAGGTGCTTAAATGGAAAGAAAAAAATAATGATGCTTCTAATTGTCTTTAAAAAGGAAATAAAATAAAAAAATGTCCTGATATGTATAAATCTGTTAAATACTGGTGTTGAGGTGTGTGATTGTTGCTTATTTAGTCATGGATATTTAACCTAGTGGACATATTTATACCTGTTCAGTCATGTTTAAACATTTTCATATATTGAATGTTTAAACAGAATACACCAATACGCCTATTGAAAATCACATGATTTGCTATAGTCTTTTAAGACTTACAAAACAGTTGTGTTTAAAGACAGGCTCGAGTCACTTACTTGGAAATGAAACTCAAAGTCAGGCAAAAGCAGCGTTTTTATGTCTTTAGAAAAGGCTCGTTGTTGTTGTGTTTCTACGGATGTAAAAAAAAAAAGCAAGAAAATTTAGTAAAATGCATTTTGTTGCCAAATTAGATTAGATCCACTGAACACACTGAAACTGTTGATACTGGTGATGATGATTTAATGGATGTTTTGGTTATCTTTGTTTTATGATTATTTATGTGGTCGGAAAGGGTGTACAGCCACTTTGTTGTACTAGCATTGGTTATGTGATAATAACGTAAAAGTCAAAATATGAATTAAAAATGACTACACAATACATAAGTACAGCAGCATTAAGTATGAGTATGTTGAGTAGAATATTTAGGATGATTAGGATATTGATGTGGCAGCTGTTGATTTGATATTAATGCTACCAAATATACTCTTGTTTTAAACAAATATAATCCCTGCACTTCTTAAGTATAAAAATGACTCCTCTTTGCAAAACAAAATGGTTGTTTAGAAAGCTGCAGGTTTTTGTGTGCTCATAATGAAACAGGAAATGAAGGTTGCCATCTGTTAACTATAATTTAGTTTGACATTGCTATTCAGCTATCTAATTTACAACGTTAGCCTTCATTACCTACTCCCTTTGGGAGTGAAAATGAGGTTGGAACATACAATATTTTTGGAATGATACCAGTTTGATAGCTTAAAGATAATTATCGTATCAGAAGATATGGAAAATTCTGCTGATAATTACAGCTGATATATCAGAATAGATATCAGCAGAATGTATGATACGGAGAAGTAGTAAGTATGTGGAGTTTTAAGTGGAACTAACAGGCTTATCTCAGCTGAAGTTTTTCAGTATTTTTTATTCTCATGTCTTATAAAGGAACTACAGCTGGTTTAATTTTTTGCACTTGGGAAGAATGTCTTTTTTGTGTTATTTTAAGCACTCTCAGGATTGTCTTGGGGGACCTCCCTGCTATTAAGCCTATTGCTTAATCAGGAGAATAAATTTTAAATTGAACATTGAAGATCTATGAAAAAAAGGTTAGATTTTATTTAAGTTCTCCACAGAGCTCACTGTCTGTCAGCAGGTTTTTACAGTGCTGTTTGTAGCTCTCAAAAAGACAAGCTTGATACAACTCTTACCGTTAAAGATATTTCTTATTTATAATATTCACATAATCCAAAGGATTTCTTTGTTTTTCATTAGTGAATGTCTATATTAAAAAAGAAAACATTTATAATTTATTGTAGAATCAAATATGTTTTATCTTGATTTTTTTGTTTCTAAAACAGTCACAATATAATGCAGGAGATACTTGGTGTTCTTTACAATTAACAAAAAACATGTATATGTTGGTATCAGCTAAAAGTATCAAAATTTGGCAAAAAAAAAAAAAAAAATCAAATATTATGTGTCCCGGTAAACAAGTCAGTTTTTTGAGGAAACAGCCAGAATGTTTACAGCAAGTGAGGAGTATCTTCTAGTAAAATATTGATTACCTCGTTAAAGAAAAAGCACTGTAAAACACAGCGTATCTATATGTGGGAGAAAGGGAGAGATGTGAGTGAGGTACTAAACCATTGAAAGGACTTGAAAGTGTTAGTCATAAACACATGAGAAGCATGTGGACAAAGGGCTCTGGGGAAGTGCCTTGTGTGATCTTGTCTGGAGGAGGAGGAAAAAAGTAGGTGGGTTGATATTTTTTAAAGCTTTATATGTTTGTGTTTACTCCAATGAGTTTTTAAATCAGGATCTCACCTCTGAACGCTTTTTATAGATATGTTCATAGACAGAACATTAACAGTGACATAAAGGCTGTCAACTCTGACATCAAACGTATACCAGATGAAATATTTCCAAAACCAGTGTTAAGTACTGGTGAGCTGTACATTTTGTATTTTAAATTTCTCAATGTTTTTGTGTATACAATACGTGTTTTACTGTATTACATGTCGTGTTGTGTGCTTTTATGTTACTGAACTCTCTATATTTTATTACATTGTATATGTAAGGAGCCAAAAATGGAAAAGAGTTGAAACTATGAACTCTCTGTGTTTTACATCAGTTGATTTGTATTGGAATTGTATTAATTTGCATAGTCCCTGTCAGTTAAAATAAATTTAACAGTCTGTAAACGTGCTTATGGTTTACCTTTGAAAGTGACTGAAGATGTTTGCATGTCTGCTCCTGCACTCAACCCATCGTCCATGACATTTAGCTTCTTCATATCATAATTTATGATTGTGAGACAAACAAGAAGTTTTCCTCTTCACAGGTCAAAGCATTTTACGTGGATCAGTGGCATTCACCCATTGACCGTAGACCAGAGCCCATCCAGAGCCCAGCCAGTCCACAGTATGTGCAGGATGTCATCTCTGGAGATGAAGCGGAGATGGGTGTTCGAGCTCGCAGGAAACTGGCTCGTCTCCTGATGGACCGACTGAAAACAAACAGGTAAGGGACAAAATCAGCAGAGATACATCCATGCACTCTCATTTTGCCTTCAGGCATTTTTTAGGCATGTCTATTTTAATTACTTCTGGATGGTGATTGCTGTGAAACAGTTTGTCTCTACTGCTTAGACGCAACAAGCAACCAAACAAATATATTCGAAGTCAAAATTTAACTGTGGTGTTTGTTATTTATGCCTGTCTCCTTTGCACTCCTCAGTGCAGTGGTTCTCAACTGGTGGGTTGGGACCCAAATGTGGGTTAATGGTAATCCTCAAACCCCAAGCCCTCTTAGTTAGAGTGTGTAATACGCATTTCCTATCACACCCACAGGGGTCAATTCATCTCTGACAAAAATGGTATCTGCATCAGCTCTGACCATGGGTTTGACAACGGGACCCTCAGCTTGCAAGTGGATGAAACATATGAGGTATTAAGCCACTGAAATCTGCATTTGTCATGATATGAAGGGATCAGATACAACTTTTATTTGCTCCTGCCTTGATACAAATGCGATGGTGCAGTATTTCATGAATCAGTTTCTTTCTTTGTAATCTAAACAGTATGTGGTTAATCTGAATGTGGAAAACACTGGGACAGACACTGTGTACTTCACCTACTACACCCCACTGCACTGGCTCAAGTACTTCACTCTGAGAGACGAGAGAAAGGTGACCAAAACAAATCCTCTATGCCTTAAACCAGGTAATGCAAAAATAACCCATGTATGTATGATTCTTTTTCTCTCTGTTAGAGAATTTATAAACCACCAAGAGTACAATGAAAAAACATGATCATCTGTGATTACCTCTCCTCAGGCCAGAGCTATGACATTCAGGTTAGCTTCCACTGCAGTTTGGTTGGTTTCTATCCAGCCACGCTCGCCTTTGAATTCAAACCAGACCTGCTGCCCACCTCTGCTACGTTCCACATTGTGCGCTACATCCAGGCTCAGTGCATAACTTCATTAGGACTGGAGCTGGCTCCAGTGGCCCCCTACAAACCTTGCTCTCTCCCTGCCTGGACTCCTCCAGTGGATTATATGGTTGTGGATGGACTGCAACCTGAAGGGTATTGTAACTCGGCACACTATCAGATAAACATAAGTAAAAATGCAAATTCCTTTTGTGGTTATGAGAGAAAAGGTTCACTTAACAAAGCACAGCTAAAGGGTTAAATTGTCCCAAAACTGTGCTGCAGGACAACTAGTGCCATAAGCTACAAATAGCGCCTAATGCTCCAGTGCTGTTTGCACATATTTAAATGAGTCATTGTGCATTCATTACATTTAAATGGCTCCTGTTTTGCAAGTAAGCCTTACTGCAGAAACTTTCAATGTACTCAGAGTGAAATTTTTACTGTCTCCCGAGATTTGGTGGTAATTGTTATTAAGTGTATTTATGAAGAATGCTCAAACTTTACAGCGGTCATGACAACAGTTCAACCCATTTGAACCTAAGAATAAGTAATCTCACTGTACAGTCTAAGCATGACTTTGGTTTAGTGATTTGGATGCCCCAGGCAAAAACCAGGCCCATTCACATCTAGCTAAAAGCAATTTGTTACAAATCAAGAAAATATTTTGATGCAACTTTTTCTTCTGGTAAAAAGGCCAGAGAACTATAGGACATGTCAGATCTGAAATCTAAAAAGAAAATACCCAAAAGTACTTGCCCATGACCTCCTGGAGGAGGATTATAACTATCATCTAAATATATTAACATGCTTCTCAGCCAAGTGTAACTTACTGGTACAGTATCCATTCTTCTGTCACAAATAATATGTTTTTATTTCTTATCTGCCATTTTACCATAAAGTAATCCACTAAATCACTATTTCTATGTATCTATAGGGATCTACCGAACTATAATTTGCTTGACATTTGAGGAAAGTTTGGGGCTTTTTGAGAGGCTTGAGTCTTTCTGAAGGAGCCAGGAGTCCTCCTCAGGGACTTTTGGGATAAACAGAACCCTGTTTGTGCTATTTTATTCACTCTTTGCCTCTTATTTGCATTCAAAATGCACATCTTAATCAGTAAAACTAATTCTAGCCGTAAGCCACCTCATTTTACACCTGTAAATTCTATATCTTTGGGCCCCTCGAAACACGGTCCAGGCAACTGACTATGTTTGCTTAATGAAAAAACCACATATGTCCACATGCATGGAGACTGCATAGGGCTGTTATGCGGGAGGAAGATGGGAGATTTTAAATTTGACTTGCTACTTTCCTTGGTTTGCTAACAAGGATATTTGTAGACGTTTGACTCAACAATAAGCTGGTATAAAGTGTACCCTCTCAGTCCAGCTCACCATCTACATACAGTACATGAGCTGCATCAGCATGAGAGCACAGCTCCGTACAGTAGAGTAAAGCTGTTGAACACTTATCTCCACAATCTGATGCAAAACAAGTGAAAACTGCATGGAGCTACAAAATGTAATGACTGTATTTGCTTTTGAACATCATCCACAGTGTACTTTGTGAATTGGACCAGAGCACATATTGAGGCCAAATGATGCTCATTTCATGGTGCTGATTGATGGAATCCATTCTTTGTGAATTTTCCCATCTCTGAGACGTTTCCAACTTTTAACATTTGCTCTCTACTGTCCAGGATGTCAGTGATGCAGCTTCAAAATGTGGTTGAGCTGAAACAGTATCGAATCCCTTCATTTATGAACCAGCTCATCAAGTCTCTGAAGAGTACCATCTTTTCTGATAAAAGGTAATTTAGTTAATCCATTTCCTTTATGAAGACTGTAGTAAAAGGAAATATCTGGTGTAATGACTGAAGAAAATCTAACTTACTGATGTGCTTTCCATGTGTAATTTTACTACATTTACTATAAGTAATGTACAACCTATAAAAGAGTTGGGCCAGATGGGTTACGTTTTTCTCCAACATGATGGTTAAATTTGCTAATTTACAAATCTTGATATTGAAAATAATCTGTTCATTGCTAAATGTACAAAACTACTCTTTGTTCTAATAATAAAAGCTAAAACAATTCTAATTTAATTTTATAGAAACTTCCATCTATGATGGTTTTTATGGTTTATGTGCTGCAGCACTTGGGTAAATAATGATTTCACTTACTAGAACATTTAGTTTGTTTGTTTAAACATAAAACATTGTGGAATCAATCACAAGACTAATTACCACCTAACTAGAAATTAAATTTTTCCTTATCCTCATCCAAAGGGGGTTTGTTGCTATAAAAGTCAGCTGTAGACCAGATAAAGGATGTGGTTGATAAATAAAGGGCTTCATTAACGCGGAAAGATTTCTTCTGAACGTCATCCTGGCAGGAGTTATAGTACAATGCAAAGGGAAACAACTTAGATACCAGTCTTTAATTTCTAGGAGAAAGATGTCAAAAGGGTTTCTTCTTCTATGGTGTGTTTAGAAAAGACTTACTTGAGAGTCCCTTGAGCTGGGAGAACTACTGTGAGAAGTTTCAGCTGCAGTTGTATCTGGAGGAGCAACAGATGGAGGTGGACATCAAGAGATACAACATCCCCAACAATGACAGACAAGAGGCCACCATGACCAGAGATCCTAACAACAAGAAACTTCTTGTTCTTGAGGTTAATATATTGTCACTTACTCACTTACAGAATCAGCAATTCCTAAAATTATTCATCCCTTCTCTTACTTGGTGATTTTAAAAGATAAGTTACACTGGCTATCTTCACAAGGGAAGTATACAAGTGTATATCATCAGAGTTCTAATGTATCCTGGAAAACCAGGATGAACCAGTCATAGAAGACATGGAAAATGACAGAAAAAGAAAGATGTCCTGGAAAATATTGTGCGGTCCTGGAAAAACATTCACCTGGGTTAAAGCCTGGGTTTTAGCCACAGACTGCACCGGTTTTGAATCAGACCTCCAAGGAAAGTTGACGAATTGACATGATGTGTTCCTGTCATATCAGCTAAATTGTCACTGAAAAAGTCCTGGAAAATGATCTTTAAAAAAGAGTGGAATCCCTGATAATTCATACTTACCGACAAAGAGAAAGAGTATGTTACATAAAAAGTTAAAAGACAAAAAAGTTAGTTTTTTTATTCATTAAATGAGCTTTCATATTTACCTGACAGGTACCTGGTGTCTCTGAGAACCGTCCGTCTGTGCTACGAGGAGATGCCCTGCTGGCTTATCCTGTAGGAGAAACAAAGGTGAAGTACCGCGGCTACGTTCACAGTGTGCAGCTGGACAGCGTCAAACTCGGCTTTGGCTCAGAGTAAGATCAAAGCGTTGCTATTCAGCTCAGAAAGATCTGTCCTTTACTCATACTAAAGTTCACACAGGGTTTTCTTTTTGCAGATTGCTGAGTCGTTTTGTAGATGGCATGAAGTTCAACATTGAGTTCACTCTCAACCGCCTTACTATGCGTGTTCAGCATAGAGCAGCAGAGCTGGCAGCTAAATACAAACTGAGAGAGGTGTTGTTCCCATCTGATGATAGACTCTCCTCTCTGCAGCCTGAACTTCCAAGACTCAGGTTAGTAAAAGAAATGATTTGGGGCGCAGGTGGCTGAATGGTTTAAAGCGCGCCCCATGTACTAGTATGCGGTCAGCCCAGGTTTGAGTCTGGCATGTCTGTCCCAGTTTCTTGAAAAAGAAGTCTTTTAAAACTACACTCCAAGCAGTATATCTACAAAAAATCTGTTTTCTTTAAATATATTCTTGACACGATAAGGAAGACAAGCTGGTACAAAGTGGCTCTGCTAGCTTGCTTCACTCTGTGAGCACATGATGAAATAGTGAAGTGGGGTACAAATGAATGAGAGTCACTGTACGCAGTTCCACATAGGAGGAGAAAATAATTTTTCCAAATGGAACTCAGTTAAGCAATGAAGTGAGTGAAGAGCTGTGCAGACTGTAGCTGTCTAACAGTCTGATGCTCTCCTAACACAAAATCATTCACAGCCAGCTGTTTCATGTCCAAAAGGCTGAAGACATAATGGTAAATTAACGATCACATTAATGACGCTTTTTAAAGGGGCCTGTAATGGTCTAATAAAACGATAAACCTTGTTATACTTGAAGCTTTGTCCAAAAACAGATACTTGTGTCACTAGACGAGAGTATTTAATTTACTGTTCATAAACAGTCTTGCCTGTGACTAAGCTCTTACATCATATTTCTGGTCTGATAGGCTGCACGACTCAAAGCTGGAGAGAAACCCAGAGCAGTACAAGGCTGTACAACACATTGTAGCTGGCTCATCCAAACCTGCTCCTTACCTGGTGTTTGGTCCACCTGGAACAGGTAAAAAACATACTTAATTGGTCTCTCCAGTCAAGCTGTGCTGTGAAAGCTGTTTCAGTTTGATCTGTAATCCTACCAACCACTCACACAGCCAGAAAGTCTTTCCTCTTTATTCTGATGGTTTACTTCCTGTTCAGGAAAAACTGTGACGATGGTGGAGGCCATCAAGCAGATAGAAAAGAGGCAGGCGTCCTGCCACATCCTGGTCTGTGCTCCCTCTAACAGTGCTGCTGATCTGCTCTGCAAGAAGATTCTGGATCATGTGGACAGGAACAAAGTGTACCGCATGTACGCAAGTAGCAGGGACCCAAAATGTGTCCCACAGGAAATAAAGGTCAGTGCAGGTGCCTGAAGTTTGTTTTCAAAATAAAAAGTGTTGATGCAGAAAACAATCTTACACCCCCCTAGTGGACTTTACCCAGCACTACAGTGATTACAGAAGTCAGGACCCATTAGTTGCTTTCAGGCTGCAGTGCTGTTGCTTTAGGTGTGAAATAGTTGTGTGTCTAGCCTCACTAAGTTTGTGTGCATGCATGTGGTTCTACTTTTACAGGACTGTTCTAACCTGGTTGGGGAGTGTTATGTTTTTCCTGCTAAAGAGAAGCTGATGGAGTATAAGATCATGGTCACCACTCTGTTAACCGCTGGAAGGTAGAGAAAGACTGACAGTTTGCTTACCTGCATGAAAAAGAGTTGCAATTCACTGCTGTGTTTATTGATGCTGACTAACAGTTACTTTTTTAAATGAACTCCTGGGGAAATAACTTTGTTTGTACTGTGATCTCTGCAGGTTGGTCTCTGGAAACATCCCTGCAGGTCATTTCACTCACGTGTTTGTGGACGAGGCAGGACATGCTGTTGAGACTGAATGCATAGTCCCACTGGCAGGTAAAGAGAGCCCTTTTTGGTAACAGCACAAAGCTTGTCAGATGTGTTAGCTAATCTTTTTGTTATCAATCCAACAAAGGGCTACTCGATGCAGAGTCTGGTCAGGTTGTTCTTGCTGGAGATCCTAAGCAGCTTGGGCCAATTCTCAGATCCCCTTTCGCACAGAAATACGGCATGGGTGAGAACGAACACGTATCCTGATAGTAACTCTTAATTTAAAAACAAATTTTGGCTTTACTGTTATGTTTATTTCTGTCCTTTTCTTGCAGGAGTGTCCCTCCTGGAGCGTTTGATGAAGAACTTCTCTGTGTATCAGAGGGAGGAAGGCATTTACAACAACCACTTTGTCACCAAACTGCTGCACAACTACAGGTGTGGTGGCAGAGATGGTCAAAGATCATACCTAAACTTTGATTTTTCAGACTTTTTGATCTGTTTTCATCCCTGCCTTTGTGCTGTTTTAGGTCCCATCCTGCTATTCTGGAAATCCCCAACGAGCTCTTCTATGACAGAGAGCTGGTGGCTAGTGCTGATGAAATGTTACGCATCTCTTACTGCAGATGGCCACATCTTCCAAAGAGGGTAATAATTGTCCTTTTAATGTATAAACATGGCAGTCGACTTGTCAGCTCAGATACAGTTTTACCTTAAAAAAAAAAACACACTGACCTTTTAATTTCTATAATAAACAGACAATAAAACACCTAAAATGTTCAGTTTAATCCAATCATTCTATACAAAATTGGATAAAAATATTAATTTCTACTAATCTTTTATGAGCCATGAGTCAATCTCATAACAATGAACACACGCCACAGTTCAAAACAACTGGGCCTAATGTGCAAGTGCCCTGAGCCTCTCCACACTTTATCCTTAAAACCCAAGTGTTTAGAATTGCCTATTTATTGTAACATTGGGGCTCACTCACCAATATCTTCCTTAGATTTTTCTTAAATTAGTTCCTAAGAAATGTACGTAGGATTCATAACATGTTCTTAAACTGCTGAAGTGTTTGCGCCTAACCTTGCAAAGCAGATGAATTTGTGCACTGTAATGACAACAACAGTCTAACCCCCAATTAACCACTTTTTCCCATCAGTTCAGGAGCATGGTCATTTTTTCTGTGCATCTAGTTGAATAATTTCTGAAAAGGTTTCTGGAAGCCTGAAACGTTTTCTATGTAGTTCCAGTTTAAAATACATGTCAAAAATGTCACAGGACTTCCCGTTGATCTTCCATGGTGTGACGGGACGTGATGAACGTGAGGCCAGCAGCCCATCATTCTTCAATGTACCAGAGGTGGAGGTGCTGATGAGCTACGTGAGGAAACTGCTGGAGACAGAGGGCAAAAGTCAGGGTAAACTTGCACCCAGAGACATTGGCATCATCGCCCCCTACAGGAAACAAGTAAGAATTAACTCTGGTATCACAGTGCAGCCATGGATCCTAGAGTTATTCATATCAACATTGATGCTACGTTTGTTTTGTGTGGCTGTCACACAGGTGCAGAAAATCCGAAAGGCCCTGGAAAAAGTTGGGAAAGATTTTAAATTCAAGGACATGAATGCACTGAAGGTAGCTAGGTATTGAATTCTTTAATATGAATCAAACAGCAGTAGCACTCTCACACTGTGACTCTACCTGTGTCAGGTTGGATCTGTGGAGGAGTTCCAGGGTCAGGAGAGGAAAGTGATCATGGTGTCGACAGTTCGCAGCAGCCCTGATTACGTAGAAATAGATAAAGAGTTCAACCTTGGCTTCGTCAAGAACGAGAAGGTATACAACACCACACATGCTTACATGCTGTCTTACACTAAAATGGCACTCTGACATGCTGCTTTCTTGTCCAGAGATTCAACGTGGCTGTGACTCGAGCTAAAGCCCTGCTGATTGTGGTTGGAAACCCCAGAGTGCTGACCACAGATCCTACCTGGGCCCGGTATATGCCTCACGCCTACCTCTGATCTCTGTCATTTTTACACAAACATTTAAAACGCATCCAAAATTCTACAGGACAGTATCTAAACTGTGTCTTTATTTCCTCCCCCTGCACTCGTCTGCAGGTTTATCCAGTACTGCCAAGACGAAGGAGGCTACACTGGTTTTGTCCATGTAGAGGATGAGGAGGATGTGATTAGAAGGCTTGCTGCCCTGTACATCGAGATTGAGACTACAGGTGAGACATATCTTTGGTTAAATTCCTGTTCACCTTAAAAGAAATTTTTATTTGATGTTAAACTAGCCATTTTGTTTTCTGGGAATTGTTTCTTTCCAGTTGAGACTGCTGAGAGTGTCGTCCAGCAGCAACTGGACCCCGAGTGGAGGAGTGACCTGTAAGGGAGAGAAGAAGCCACACTTCCATCCTGAGCACTTTAAAGAATTAATTTAGCCTTTTTGTCTGGTATTTTTCTGTCTTAGAGGCTTGAAACAAAAGATTCAAACAAGGTTTCTGATATCATTAAAGGGCTTAATGCTACTTTTAAAGATTGTCATGAAATATAAAAAGACAGCAAAAAATATTTATGCAATCAAAGGTCATATTTTTAAAATCAGCAATATGAGCTTGACCAAAGATGTTAAGAGACAGGGAGGTTATCTGTAATTCTTTTTGGCTACTTCAGTAATTTGCACATTGAAATTGTTCTGGCTTACATCCAGTTAAAGACACAGTAAAATTGGAAAAGCAGATCTTTTTGTTGAAACATATTTCACCACTGAAAAATTCAGATCTCAGGTTCATTATGTAACAGTGACGCTGCGATGTCACTCTCACCAATATCCAAGCTGTAGTTTTATAATCACGTGTTTTTTTGTTGTTGACTGTATTACAAGTTTTCCCATCATGTATAAATTGTCCAATTTATTTTAAAAATCACCAAAATCAAATCTTTTGTATTACTTAAGCCCATAAAATTTAGAGGGCACACCGGCAGGCCGGCAGATATTTTTACAACTATTTAATTGTTTACAATATGTAAATATAGCATCTTAAACACCACCAGAAAGCACTGATTCTCAGGAGTCTGACCATGTAAACCTTCTGGACAGAACCTACACAGCAGCCACAACTGATGCATTTCTCAGACATTAAACAGTTATAAGAGTGACACAGCTCACCATTAGAAGCTCTCCTGATCACAGTAGTGCAGTCCTGCTGCATCGGAGTCAACACAATCAAATCCAGTCAGCCCAAAAAACAGGATTACTTTCATAAAGATCCATAGACCATATAATTGTTTAATTTCAGATTTACCATTTTTCTCAATAGCCCACTGTATTTGCTGTAAAAAAATGCCTTTTCCCATGCAATTATTAGCTCTGCAATATGGGGCAATGTCTGCCAAACCTTGATCATTTTTGGAGTCTACAGTTTGAAACATCAGGACTTTTCCAAATAAAAACAGGTGTAAAATACAAATTTTCTGTTCTATTGTCATTAATTTTGAGCTTGTACTAGCTAAGGCTTCATACTTTAGTCTAGTTGAGTCTTCCAGCTAATACCATCTAGCTAGTCATCTACAGGCCTGTTTCACAACACAAATTGTGAATTACAAACATGTTTTTTGTTGCATTACTCAGTACCAGTAGCAGCTACAGTGAATCTGACAGTTTGGGAATGAACTTCAGAGTGTTTAATTTCAAAAGAAAACTTCTTTGAGCTTGTACCCCAAATGGTTCAAATACAGCATTCAATTTAATTTGGGTATACCTGTGGAGGAATTGGCTAATTTCACTCAGAATTCCAGCTTAAGAATTGTTATTACCTTATTTTGAATTTTTGGGTTTTTTATTTTTTTTTTAATGTCAGCTTTTGGAAAATATATAGTAAATGTCAGAAATGTTATGGTGACATCTGCACACAATGAAGGCTTTCTTTTTCATTCTTAGTGGAAATCAATGTAAGGTGAGTGCAGCTTGAAAGGCTGCAATCAATGCAAATCTGAGACATTATAGTGTACTTAGGAAATAGCAGTGATCACGTGATCAGTTAATTATAAATGTTTTTTTTTTTTTTTAACTAGAAAAATTTTTGTGCCATGTAAGAATATCAATGTAAATGCATTTTTGCAAGACATCTGCAAGGTGGGTTATGTTTGTAGGAAAACTCACTGTCAGCTTTTGATTACATCGTATTTCAAAAATACTTTATTAACACGTGTCTCATTCAGACATTTAACACCCCACTCCTGTTTGCAAAGAGCCATAACAGTCACTATTTTATATGAAACAACCATGTTTTAACAGACAGAGAGGCACTGTTCAGGAGTTAGCCAGAGTTAGCAACATTCATATCTACATGTATTTGAATGTGCCAGATAAAAAAGATCACTGCAGGTGTAGCTAATGATGGTAAGATCAATGCAGGGATCATTCAGTATTCTCTGATGATGTGTGTTCAGAGCTCTTTTATGACACACCCTGTCTTATTTGATGGATTTAAACACAGAGGGAGGCAGTGACTGCATCAGAAAACTGGCTGGAAGAAGACAAACTTATTTGAGAACGCTAAACCAGGAATAAAATTGTTTTGGTCACCCAAAAAAGCTGGATCTAGGCTTTTCATCCCCCTTCTGTTGTCATTTTGTTGTTTAGATTCCCTTAGAATAAAAACATTTGAGACATTGGTGTGTCTAAAACATTTTAAAGCTGTTTCTTCAGTTAAGAGCCCAAATATGCTGCAGGTAAATCCATCTGTGTACGTGTTGGGCAATCACTCCAAACAGGTTTCAAAAATTGTCTCTTTTATGCCAAATTAAGTTTTATTATTTACTGTTAAAGCCCTAGTTTTAGAAAGGAAGATGAGATCACTGCCTGGTGAGAGAACCGAGGAGATTGGTTTATTGCCACTGATGAATGAACAAGATTTTCAAGTTGGATTTTGGGCCTTTTGTTTGCCTGAAAATTAACATGGCTGTACACAATGTGCACCAAGATTACAGTGAAGCTAAATTACTGTATCCTAGATCTGAGCCAGCAGTGCAGAGTTTAGACAGGAGGCTTGTTTGAGGGGAGGCAATGGTGACGTTAGAGGAAAGTCAGTCAGAGTCAGTGTGAGCTGGACAATAGACCAGTGTCTCCAGTGCCACTTAAAGCTGTCACCATGGGAGCAAGATGGCCCAAGGTGCAGTCCAAACCCCTCCATAAAAGTAGTTTCTTCTGCATAGGTTTATGTAGTGTATGTAAAGTTAACTCAAATAAATTTAGCCCTTTATATCAGAAAATAATATCTGAGAGAAAGAGCTCTGCTGGCTCAGCACTGGGTAAAATCTGACTTAAAAGGGTAAAAGTAAATGTTAAAAGTAGTACAAAAATGGATCCTGGCTGTAGGACATTAAGGTGTGGGGGTTAAAAAGAAACTTCCCAACCAATAAAGCATATCTAAAAAATAAAACTTCAAACTTAAGGCTATGAGTAAGACAGTGAGCAGGAATGTGCATTAAAAAACCTCTCTCTGTAAACAATCATAACAAAGAGGCAGATGCATGATATATTTGTAAAGTATATGCACATATAAATACAAACATACATTCATATAGGAGGAAGGGACAGGTCCTTCACACATACAGGCTGGTGTGCTGGTACAGGGGAAAACAGTAATCTAACAGAAACTAAACAGTGTGAATAGCAGAAGAAATAGGTTTTTAAAAAGAAGGTTTGATTTTAAACAGGTGTGTCAGTTTCTCATTTTCTCCTGTGGCGTATCTGCATCTGTGAAGTTAAGTAAAGTCCTCGGAAGCCATTGATTTTTAGGTTTCTCTAAGTTTGCTCTGTGTGTTTAAGGGTGGTCCACCCTCAGGTGCTGATTGGCTCACAAACTCCGCCCCCCTCACAGTAGCTGGCAGCCATTTCTCTTCTTGCGTTTGCGAACTTGCAGAGCTGCTCTAGTGGCCATCTCAAACACCTCTCGTACGCCGTCCTTGGTCTTGGCTGAGCACTCCAGGTAGCCAAAGGCACTGATGCGGTGGGCCATGTCTCTGCCCTCATCAGATTTTACCGGCTCCTAGTGTAAACAGGACAGTACAAGGGTTAAAAAGCCTTAATTGTAGTGTTGTGAAGAAAAGGGCAAACATTTTCACCAGAGTAGCTCTTCATCAAGGACAACAAAAACACAAATGTGTGTGGCTTCCCCCATTTAATACTCAAAAAGAACATGTTCCCATGTATAGATTACAAAGAAAGTGATTACTCTAGGCAACTGGTTGCCAGGAACATGCACCTGTTTCATCTTGGCTAGCTCCCTGCGTGTGTGTTCATCATTTCTCAGGTCCTTCTTGTTACCCACGAGAATGATCGGGACGTTGGGACAAAAATGTTTCACCTCTGGCGTCCATTTCTCGGGAATGTTCTCTGCAAGATAAAAAAAAAAGAAATCTCAGTAAATACAAGATTTTTCTCCCTACATGGACAGTAGGGAGAGGCCGTCTTGGTTCCCTTGTGACTGTACAGACATAAACAGTGAGGGGTTGCTGACCCCTCCCTGCTAGCCAAAATCTGTGCTGTGCAGAGGGCGATGCCATGCTGGGACAGGGAAGGAAAACCATCTGCGGCACTGCCCAGGTCAATACTCCGTGGGATGAATTCGCAAGGACTAGGTCTCAGTAAATAAAACTTTTTCCTCAAAGACAGGGCTCGGCTGAAATGCATGTGACATTTTAAGTGTTTGCCTTTAGAAAACACAGACACATTCTGGAGCCTCACACTGCAAAAGGAGAAATGGTTTGAGTCAGGTACTGGTTCCATTACTATTGAGTGTTTGCACATCTAATTCAAAAACTGAAATACTCAGAAAAAGAAGCAGGAATTTAAGACAACAAAAAATATCCTGAATAATCAAACTAAAAAATGAATTAGCTATTAAAAACAACATCTTTGTTTACTTTTTCAAGTTTTTGTAGCTGAGTAATGGCCACATAAGATATAACTGTTTTTACTGATTTCAACCAAGAAAGGGAAAGCAGAAAAGAGGTGTTACAATTTGATTCATACATACAAAAATGTCAAAATTGGATTCATAAGGAATACAGTGAATAAGTAATGAGTTTTTAGCAAGTGGATCAGGAACTGCATTAAGACTGCTTGAAGGCAGCAATAAAGGACTAACAAAATATACATTCAGCGCACCTTGTGTGGGGAAAATGCAGACACAAAGATATTTCCTCATCCATCTGTACAAAAAAGATATCTTAACAATATCTTATTTGAAGGAAATAGTTCTGAATACTGATGGGAATCTCTCTACCAGATATCGTTATCTTGTTTTCTGTATCAGTGTTTCATACAGGGTCTAATTTATGGTCATTTTCTATGGGCTGAGTCTACACGTCAGTCTGTCCATAGTAACAATTAGGGCTGTCGATTACTCTCAGGATTTCTGTAGTTAATTGCACCCCTTTATCATATTTAAAAATTCAACTATTTTGCAGTGTAAACATCTTTGTGCCATTTTGGTTTTATTACTGTCTTAGATAGAAGATAACTGACATAATACAAACCTGTTTTTATAGGTTGAAGATTATGATACAAACTTAACCACAGAAAAATGAATTTGTTATGGATTTAAAAGGATATGAGAGTAAAAAAAATGCAACCATCAAATCAGCCATCATGCTGCAAAATTGCTGCCATCAAACTCAAAATGAGCACACATTTTTCCTGAAATGGTAAAATGTCTTAGTTTTAACATCTTATATGTTGTTTATGTTTTATTGTGAATTCTATGAGATTTGCAAACCAATACCTTTTGTTTCTTTGTACATTTTACACAGCGCCCCAACTTTCTTGCATTTGGGGTTGTAATCTACTATTATATAATATATAGGACTGTCAAAGTAAATTTTTTAATTGCAATCAATGTCAGAATTTTCGTAGTTAATCGCACCCTTTGTTTCTCATTCTAAAATTCCACATTTGTGCATTTAAAACCATTTTATGTCATTTTTTGCCATCTTCAACTAAGGGTCACTGACTCACAGTTTAGACACAGACCAGCTTTATAGGTAGATTGAAGACTACCATAAACTTAACTGCGGAAAGGAAACTTATTTGGGGTTACAAAGGAAACAAATGTATAAGGTAAGGTTCAGATGACTCTTGACTTGTCCACTGACTTGTGTGTGAGGTTTTTTTTTTTGTTTGTTTTTGTTTGTTTTTTTTAAAGTATAGAGTCATTTAGGAGCAGTGGTGGACTTATTGTATATCACTGCAGGGAGACACTGTTGTGGCTTAATGAACGTTTCTGAAAGGCACAATAAAAGCAAGCGATTAATAGCAATTTCAATAATTAGTGCACTAATCGTGGACGTTGATTAACTGCGATTATCTCAATTAATCCTAACAGCCATAGTAACAATAGACCAATTCACAGTGCCGTTTAAAGTTATGGTTATTACAGCCCTGTGATGATTTGCCCTCACTTTGGATGTCATGAGCTGTAATAGGGACACAAGGGAGGGTCTCTATCTGTGCACTCTTTGGACATAACAGAAGGAAAGCTGAGGTGAAGACGGGATCACCTGACAGATGGGAAGACATAATATTCCACCGTCACAGTATCCGAATGAATGTCTCAAGGCATGAAATGCACTGAGAAAGCACCTTTTGCCTTAACTGAAAAACAACTCTTTCAAAACTGCAGAAAATAAGCCGGTGCCTTGAGTTGAGCAAGATTATGAAAAAAGTTCTAAGTTTGTGTGTTTAGTTTGCTGAAACTGCACCTATAGTTATAGGTTTGATTTCTCTCCTACTAAGGTATTCAGCTGCTTCTGAAAACCCTGCATTCACATGAAAGCCCCTCAATATAATGACAACAGACTTTTTTTGTAACTAACTTGTTAGAAATAGCAACTTCATCTTTGATTTAACTTAGATTTAGCTAAGGTACTGGTGAGTGACCTCCTTTCAAGTCACAACTCGCCTCTTTGACTCATCATAGACTCAAAACTAGAGTCATGAGTTAAACACACCTTTAAACAGTTGTTTAAGCTCTTACACAACAAATCACAGCAACACTGGGCTCAAGGCAAACTGGATAGATGTAATTTGGCTCACAGCCCCAGACAGGCCAACAGAAACGCTGTGCCAAGTAGGGATGAACGATTTGTGAAAGTAATCTAATTGCGATTTTTTCCCCCCAATATTGCAATTGGGATTTAATATGGAATTATTTTTAGGTTCCTTGTTTTATATATATTTTTCAACAAATGCAAGCAATAATTTTCTATATTATAACCTTCACGATATTATATAGAATATACTAGGGCAAAACAATTTAAAACAAATAGCTAATTGGGATTTTTTTGGCACATATTGTAAATTTGATATCAATTGCTATATTGAAGACAGGGTTGCAAAAAAATGTTTTGCAGTAGAAATAATGACAGTGCTCATACTGGTTTACTGCCACCCCCGCTAACTAATACAAAGGTTATAAAAGAGCTTATAACCCAAATTTCATGAGTGGAAGTCTAAAATTTTCTTTTTCAGTCAGCTTCAGCGCTGATAAATAGGTAATGGAGGTGTTTGACCTTACCTAAACTGTCTGGGCTATCTATGGAGAAACACATGAGGATGACGTCTGTGTCAGGGTACGAGAGAGGCCTCAGCCTGTCGTAGTCTTCTTGGCCTGCTGTATCCCACAATGCTAACTCAACCTGAAAGAGAAGGAGAAATCACAATGAAGAAATGTACTTTTAAAAAAGGGTTGGCAGTTTAATGGGGGTGGGGGGTGGGGTACATTAGACAGAACAAATATGAGGAATAAAGATGCAAAATGAAAAAAAGAAAAAAAAAAAAGATTTAGACAATGCTTCCCACAATAAAAAGCCTCAAAAGCAACTCCTTCAAGGGCGTCTTGGCTACTGTAGGTTTCTTTTCAGCTCTTAATCAAACTGGTGGAAATCCCACAGTGCCTGACCTGTTCCAGATAAAGCATATGCTTAAATTTAAGCTAAAGTACTCAGCGAGAGACGGTGTATACACAACAATGCAACCCAAATGCAAATAATAAATTGCCTTTTACAATGAAGCCTTGTAGCTTTGAGTATGAAAGCTTCTAAATGTGGCCTCTTTGCTCTAGCCTCACCCAAATTACAGTCACAGCTGGAAAACTGCACCTCACATGGACTAGAATTGGTCAAAACTGTTTTAATTGCCCCCCAGAGAGCAAGTACAGCAGTCAAGCAGCCCATCTGAACATTCCTGCCTTCTAAACTAAAAATGACTTACTTTGGCAAGACTGGCAAACTGTGCTGCTGTAATGGCTTATACAGCAGCACAGGCAGAGAATTAAACAAAGTATATAGAAAGCAGGCAGAGCTTTACCACATATAGAATCTAGGAAAGGTCAGCAACACAAATCAATGACATCTGAAGATTTTCCCACTAGGTGTCTCTCAGGAGTTGGCTGAAATCCTCAGTCCAGCCTTCTTCTCCCTTCTTTTTTAAACATCAGCCAAGTAATACAAAGTTAAGAGGAGAGCGGCTGAGTTTCAGCAGTGACAGTGACTTGGGAAGTATACTTCACCACCACATATCAGGGTTTATAATGTGTAGACCACATTACAGATGCTGAAAGTACAGTTAACTTTGTATTACACCGCACAGGAAACAGGAACAGGAAATGAGACATTAGTCATGATGTATGAGGAGTTATGAGGCGTGGGTGGATAGGCGGGGGGCAGGGGGTTCAACTGGGCAGGAAGGTGGCACTGATCCATTTCCTGTTGTTGGCTGGAGGTCTGCAGCTTTATAACAATGAAAGCCACAAAGATTTGGTCACAATCGGCTCTTATCCCCGTCAGCACATGATTCTCAACCAGCAGGGCCAACAGGGTCATATTTTTAAGACTGAGACATCGGTTTTACTGTCAAACAAACCTGTCTGATCTGAGAACCTTTGTTATTAGTGGTTGAAGATGCATTAACATTCACTGGAAAATAATTTTAAATGAAAAAAAAAGACAAAATTCATAATCTGACTTTTAAGGTCTGTGTGCAGAATAAGAGCCAAGAGACAACTGTATTATGTTGTTGTTCAATATGCCTAATCTGAAACTTCATTTACTATTTTTATGACCTTAAGTTAAGATAAGGTCAACTTTATTTTCCCCGAAGGATAATTCGTTTTACAGCAGACGGTGCCAGTTTCTGTCCGGTTTTAATTCCAGACCTTGGTTTCAGTGTTTTCTCATTGTGATGAGTTTATTTATCCCAATGCACCAAAAGTCAGGTCAAAGTCAATGTTCATCTCTGAAAGACACCCTCACAGACTGTTCATCTGAGACACAGTGATTCTCAGAATAGAAATGCAAGCTACAACTTTAGAAATAAAATCAGATTAAACTTCTGTTTAGGGTTAGGGTAAGGGTTAGGATACCAAAAGTTCTAAGTTAAAAACCTGACCTGGAAAACCTGATTAAGAAACATTTAATAAAGTCGAGTAGGCAGTCTGCTTGCAGAAAAAAAAAAAGCTAATCCCCCATGAAAACACTCTAACGCAGCAAACATAGCTTATGTAGCTCTGTTGGCTGGGTAGGCTATACAGCTTACAGAGCTACTTAACCCATCTTGCTACAGCTAAGCTCACAAAGCAGCTACAAATCTACGTTATCGTTTGCTTATCGTACGTTTGCTAAAGCTCACGTTTCTAAAGCTAACTTGGCTATAGAAAAAGGAGAAATGTAGCTAATGTAGCTGATGTAGCTAAAGCTAAGATCACAAAGCTGCTATGTAAACTGCGTAGCTATGTTCGTTGTCTACATAGTGATATTAGTTTAAGCTACATATGCTAAGGCTCATGTTGCTAAATCTAAATTGACAATAGTGTCTTATGTAGCAATGTTAATCATGTAGCTAGCATAGCTAATAAAGCTAAAGCAGGCTACTGTTTGTGTAACAACTTCTAAAATGGGTCTCTGCAAAATTTAATCCTAAATTAGAATTCTGACCTTCTTTATTTTTAATTGAAGTCCAAAATGTTTGGGTGTTTTCTTCATGAATGTAACTGCCAGGTTTTGTTTAAGTATAATGTTGAATTTAAAAAAAAAAAATCTAAAACGGGAAATACATTGTACTGGCAAATTATGCCACTTCCTTTCTGAGATATAAAGTGTCTCAGATGAAAAGTCTGTTATTAGCCATCAGAGATGTAGTATATAGACTACAGCCAGACCCTCTCCAGTGCGAAGACTTACAAGCATAAATGGTACCAATTCAAAGAAATGGGTGATACATGGAAAGTAGTTATATGCATAACTGGAAAAAATATAATTCACAAATGTGCACTGAACAGGGGGCGCCTACCCAAACAGTTCAATATCATATTGAGAACTGTTGCATCTCTAACTATAAATAACATGAACCCTGACAAATTCACATTCTATTTCAAAATTGCCGGCACAAGTGATTCTGTCAGAGCATTTTTGTAAAGTACTTGATAAACTAGCTTCTTCAGGGCATTAACTATTTGAAAACAATGTATTTGCAGAAGCCAAGAAGAAAACAAACTTCAGTTTTATATACCATATTTATCAGTGTGTGTTATTCTAAAATTCTGCAAAGCGAAAAATATGAAAGTGAATTAAAAAGCAACTAGTAACTAGTAGAAGGGTCACAGATGTAGTTTAAAGTACAATAAAATAGACAAGCTCAAGTATTTTCTTTTGACTTAAATTTTACTTCAGTCATTTTTACATGACAAAATCTAAGTGACTTCCTTCTACTGATGCTAATCATTCATATTAAGCCAACCATAACAAATAAAAGTACCTGTTTGCAGTCAACTTCAATGTCTGCGATGTAGTTTTCAAACACGGTGGGGACGTAGACCTCTGGGAACTGGTCTTTACTGAAGACAATGAGCAGACAAGTCTTCCCACATGCACCATCTCCAACTATCACCAACTTCTTCCTGATGGCAGCCATCTACAGAATAAAAAGAAACAGAAAACACCTTGTTCAATCTCATGCATTTCAGTCCTTTTGTATAACCCCCCCCAAACACTGAGTAAACTGTACAGAATAGGTCTCGTCAGATATACAGGAGAAACAATGAAACCAGAAATAGTCTGAGTGGGATTGAGAGGAAAAATGGAGAGATGGAAGTGTGTTTAAGAGCCACACCCTCTTCCCTTTCCTCTGTGTGAGGTGAAAAACAGAGGGGTTTAGCACTGGTCTGGAAAGACAGTGGAGTGAGAGAACAGGAGGAGATAAAGTTAAAAACAGTCTTTAGTGTGTCATTTCTACATCCCTGTGGCTATGAGAGTTACAGCTCCTTCAGGTTTCTGTTGTCACCCTTGGTTTCTCCCTCATTTTGTTGTGCTGTTTATTTAAGAGGTGTGTATGTTACTGACTGAATCATCTCAGAAAAAGATGTGGCCATGCACACAAACACACTGAAATCAATAACCATCTCCCACAAGCTGACAATAATGGATAGAAGGCTGTAGGTGATGAGACAGCGTAGTGGCTGCCCGCCAGCACAGTTATAAGCATACTTAGAACGAAACAAGAACTACACTTCTGCTTTTAACCAGAATGCTAGAGAAGCACATAAGACAGTGAATAAAGCAGCTCTCATCAATACTTTTATATAAAAAATGTATCAAAGGATTATTCGTACAGCTGTGAAACATTTTAGCAACTTTCAGCTCATATTTTTAGTTTTAGGATTTGTGACTTTGCTTTCAGCCACAGCAGGCCAGCTGTTATCACCGAAACCTCACCACACACTTGTTTACTGCACTCTAAAGAGCAGCTAACTGGTTGACACAGTGAAGCTTTCAAAAGTCGGAGAGTATGATAGTTATCCTTGTGACAAAAACAGATCTTAAGAGATACTTAATTCTGCCAGGTTGATATAAACAAGGCACTAGATAAATGATAATCTCCCATAACTGTCACATGCGTAACAAGTAAGTGCTTGCCAACAAGTTTACTGCTTCAACTTAAAAGGTGATGTTGTGTGTGTTCATAGCTTGTTATACAGGATTACAAAGTGGTCTAAGCATTTTCAAAAGCACTTTTTTTATTGTCATGAAAAAAGTCATAAACGAATGAGACCACAACAGAGATAACGACTAATAAATTCACAGGAACTCTAATTTTGAGATGGCAATTGGAATTTTTTTTGTTTATTATTATATTTTTAGAAGAAATGCTGATTATTTTTGGTCACTTCTAATTTATTTTCAATATATACTTTTTTAAAAATCTCTGTCTACTTTATGTTCACAACTCAAAGAGATTTTAGACCAGATTAGTCAATAAAAATGAATTACAGTGGGGCGGGGTTACATGGTGAATTCAGCACCCATGTAAGGAGTCTGTTGTCCCCAAAACATGTAGCCAAAGCTCTAATCCAGCCTGTAGCTCCTTTCCTGCTGGTCATTCCCCCCCTCTCTCTAACTCCAAAGTTGAGGAAATAAAATGTATCGCCGATCTGCTAAAGCTAAAAGATCAGGGGAATTGCATTCTACTTGGATCTACATTCTAATTTTGGGTTGTGTTTAAATTAGCTGATTTTGTCATTCTTACTGGTCTATAAACAAAGCTAATGTGACTGTCATAATATCACATATGAATAGGCTATCTGTATAAAGCTACAGCTGTATGAACTCTCTTGTATTCTACATTTCAAGATAAATATTACTGTATAAAACTGTGCCTAATAGCCACTAAAATAGAATGTTAAATGCATAAAAAATTGGGAGAACACCTCCAGAACCCCCCTTACCCTGTGGTGCCAGCTATAAAATGTCAAATATTTAAATGTTTCATGCATCGACCAACATGTTGCTGATCGAAAATATTGTTCACTTTTAAACTCGGTATTTGTGCATCTAAAAAATGTATGTGGGAATATGTTTATTTCTCGGTCAATGACATACAATAAGCCTAAAAAATATGAGGAAAAAATAATTGTGATATAACTGAGATTGTGATTCAGCCATAAAAAAAGAAATAAATTTTTTAAGTACTTTTTAAATTACTTCTAGTCAAATCTTAAAATTATTTAGACTGACAAAGAAAAACTGCAACATATAAATGTAAAAAGCCCCCATAACGATGACTACTAATACTATAATTTAAAATGATAAAAATACTGACATGCCTTTATGACAACTTTTAGTGCAGTACTTTGCCAACAAGGATGAAGTTAATTCAATTGATACTGATACCCTTAATGGTACTCCAAGACTGAATGCCTCTTTAAGCAGCAGCCAGAGTTGACAGGGCTTTTTAAACCAGTTGAGGGTACAACATCAATTAACTGAATGTGATTACCACCTGTGGCATATATGGAAGAGCTACAGATTCAGTCTTGTATTTAGTTCATATGCACAGTGGAGAAGTATGGGTTTTGACTGTTTGACAGCATAGCACTAATATTTAGTCTCTTCTTCTTATTAAAAAAAAAAAAATTTCTCGTTAGTTTTTTTAAAATCAATGATCATCATGGAAAATAGTTGTTATTGAACTTATTTTCCTTCATATTAAGTCCTGGATTAATTGTCTTCAGTCAGGAGGGTTGATGCAAAACATTCATAGTTACAGAAGCAAAGTTATTTATTTCAGACAGCATAGTGGCTCCTCGGTTCAAAGTGAAAAAAGTCTTCTACTGTGAAAGAAAAACCCTGGCGGATACTTACCCCAGCTTTATAGAAAAAAGTCCCCAACCTTAAACAAAGGGAGGATTTCGGATGTTTCTGTTAAAATGAGGCGTAATGTTACATCCTTCATTTAATTTATTTGCCATGTATTGGCCTCAGCCTTTTCTTCCTTCACCAACTGTTACAACAGCTACCATTTTCACTAGAATAAAAAGACAATTGTTCAGATTGCTTTTCTCTCCCACACATTAAATCAGGCCAGTGTTGTCAGTTTGTCTCTGGAGAGAGCCACCTGTTCTCTGTGATAGCAGGCTGCTGCTACTCCATACATCATACTGTCACTGCCAGAGGGAAGACAAGCAAACACACAAACACACACAGACGATGCCATGCACACCCAGAAAGCTTGACAAAATGGGTCTAGTTGTGCGATCTTGTGCTGTGAAAGAATAATGCAGCTTATTGATGACACAGCCTTCACAGCATGCAGTCTGTGGTAGTGGCAGCACATGGCACTTAGTGGGAATAATGGTCCCTTGCCTTTGCATTAATGTTTGCACACACTGTGCCAACACAAAGACAAGAAGAAAGACTCAGAATAAAAAAATCACCAAATAAAAGCCTAAAAGGCATGTTCTGTAATGTGGTGTAGTAACGACTCAGTTCCAAAGTCAGTTAACTCTGTAAAATGAATCCATTAAGTATTCATTTGAACGATAGATATTGTTTGTATGAATATTCTAACAATATCATCTACATTTTAATAAACTTAGTACAGCAGACCCCCATGCACATGGGCTACTGTCCTTAAAGCACTGGTTGCAGGTTTGAATCCCTATTCTTGCAATGTCTGCTCCATGCCTCTCTCCACCAACACTTCCTGTCTGTCTTCAGCTGTCCTCTCAAGTAAAGGTACACAAAGGGGGGAAAACGCCAAAGATTTTGCAACTGCAGAAAGCTTAAAGAGACAAAACAACAACAGCAAATACTTTTCAAATTACATCTGTAAGATTTACATGTTTTGTGGTTTTCTCCATTTCCATTCTTAATCCCCATTTTTCATCCTCACAAGCTTCCTGGTAAGACATGCTCACTCCTGAGGAAGAACATGTAAAACTGTGGTGACAACTGGATTTGAACCATTTTGCATTTTCTTTATTCCCTCTCCCTCTTTATCCCCTCAGGTGACTTCAATTAATTTTATTAGCACAGGGAGGAACCCCACACAAATGGTGCCTCCCTTATAGACCGCTCTGACAAACTAACAAACGTATGATGCCTTAATGACACTAAACAGTAACACACAGTCCACTATATTTTTCATAAAAGCTATAGGTCCTTCGTTCCCAACCTGGGGTCCAGGCCCCTCTTGGGGGGTTGCCAGAGATTTCAGGGGGTGCGAGAGTCTGTCTGCTCTGAGGTTGCTAAAACTATGGTCACTCAAACTACCAAATAATTGATAAAACACATGAATTGTTCATACGAAAGCCTTTTGGTCATCACACTTGTGTTTTTGGCCATTTTGTTTTGCTTAAATGGCTTAGTGATGAAAATCATTAATTTGATGTGTATTTTAACAGCAATATGTCACTATTTTAAAAATTTTTGTCAGGATCCTGGGGGGGGCAGCTCTTCTTAGATATGTGAAGGGGGGGGGCTCAGTGAAAAAAAGGTTGGGAACCAAGGCTATATATGAACTGAGCTTTTGTGGAAATTCTTTACTGACTGCTGAAACTTAAAAGCTCTTGTAAAACATGCAGTAAACTGTGTGACTTTTCCTTTTCTCACTCACAGGAGGACAGGGATCACTTCCATAAAAAAACACATACTGTACACCACCAGAGGCCAACCTCCTTTTAGGGGGACGTCTCAACTTGTGACAACACAGACAGGGATAACAGACACTCAGACAACAGACATGGTAAAAGTTCTAATTTTCAGCTGACTATTAAAGGAGGCAGCTGTGATAAAAATGAGAAGTCTTGTAGAGAGGACACCCACACATCACTAGGGCTGGCTGTTTGATTTTCAGGGGGGAAAATGAAATCAAAATAACACTAACTGGGGCCATTTCATCTGTGTCCAAATTAACCCCACTGAAGTAAATTAAATATGCTGAAGAATCACATCCCTCAGTGCCTACAGCTATTCATTGCTTTGCCATTTTCTTTAGTGTGTTATATTCAATAATCAATAATTAAGCGTGCCCTGGATTTTACGTTCTGGTAAGTAGGTCTCACTCAGAGGAAGAGTAAAGTATTCTAAAAGAATAAAAATGTCTAAATGTGCCTATAAATAATAGAAATAGGGATAAGGATCTAGCTGGTATTCAAGCAGCACTGAACTGCAAGACAAGCGAGTCACAAGATAAAACTATGAATAAATCCCTACATAATAAAGAACACGAACTCAAAATTGTAGTGAAGCCTTTGCGCACCTGCACTCACCCACAAACTGACCTAAAAGAGACAGGTAGTAGGTCTGTAGGGCTGCAGCAATTGATTCTTTCTGTAATCGAGTACTCTACAAATTCTTCTGCTGATTAAGTACTCTAATAAGAAATATAGCATTTTTTTAATCAGTCACTTTTGCTTTTTTCCAAGAGAAATAGTACTAGACAAACGATATAAGAAGCTGGGCCTTTTAAATGAACTACTGATGATGAACTTTGACCTATTTAGTCTCTGTCTCAGTCACTGTCTGTGGCAATAGCGTGTTTCTATCTAATTGGTGTCAATCCATTATCAAATTATTCGGGATGCCGAAACTTTTTGAAAAATACGCCAGAATCAAGACGTCAGTGCGCTGAGTTTTAAATAATTTATAATTAAATGTACAACGTGCGCACGCAGGCGAGAGAGGGAGAGGGAGAGAGGGAAAGCACCAAAACAGGACTTTAATCGTGAAGTCTGGCTGTGTTCTGTAAAACTGTCGGGTCAAACAGAAAACTTTTTGAAATTCCCTGAAGTCTGCAGACACAAACTGAGCGCTGTCTCACAAATAGCCGTCCGTGCGAAACACAGCGCGCCATACAACACACGGCACGATGTCCAAGCTCACAGAATGGGCGTATATGGATACATGACTGATTTTAGCGAAGCCTCGGGGCAGATAATTTGCCTTGAGGAATTTTTGAATCGAATCACTCAAATAATTCGAGGAATCGTTTCAGCCCTATATGTCTGTGCAGGAAACTGTGAGCTCGCACGTGGCTGTGAATGAATGATCCTGTCTTGCGTAATATTTGTCCCTCTGTGGGGTAGCAGAGGACAAAGTTCTCATTCCTTGCACATGCTGCACACTCACTAATTTCTCCCTCATTTCTCCTGGCAGGCTTTGGCTCACATCTGCAGTAGTGACACATTAGCCAGTCTTGTTCATTGGAAATGGCTGGAAGATGAAAGCCTCCTAGTTCAATTCAGGAGGAGGGGCAATGAGATACCAACTTCATCTTGCTGAAGTATGAACTCTGGGTATGGTGGCTGTATTAGGTTAATCAGGTGTATTGTCAAACACTGTCAGCACATAAGCAGCATCCCCAGTGACCATTATGAGACATCGACTGCTGCCTCAGTAAGTGGGAAAAATCAAAATTACTAATCCGGCTTTAGCCTATACTCCAAAATTATAGCTGAAGTCGGAAGTGAGGAGTCATAATGTTTGGATCATATAATCAGATTTACATGATATTAGATTGACCTCAATAATTCAGACTTCAGAAGATAAAAGTTCAAAAAAGCAGTTTTTGAAAGACCTGATGAATTATCTGTACCTTTTACAATGAAAAAGTGCCAGCTGATTAAAACAGCCCAATGTGCTCTGTCACAAACAAGACCTGCAGTGTCATGGGTGAAAACTGCTGTATAGCATATATAGATATAGACATAATCAAATATGCTTTGAATTAAAAATTAGAGGTCTTTATCTGACATGTGCAATATCTTGCAATATCTTATATTGCATTTAGCTTCACCTTCTTTACATCTGGCAAAGAAAGTGCACAGATTTCTGATAATTCTGAAGAAGGAACTTTCATTATATCAATCAGCATACAACAAAACTGTAATCTCCCCATGGTGCAAAACAAAGGGATTGTAGGATTATTGTAATAATGTACTGTATAGACTGAATCATTCATGATTTGTTTATTGATTGATTTAATGGGTGTGACCATTGCAGGTAAGAGGTGGCGCTCAATAAAACAGTGGTTTGAATCCTCCAACCCCTTGATTTAAGCAGATTCGTCATTATTACAGAATGTTTTGAATTTGTGAGCTATACTTAAAAATGTTTGAATAAATTAGAGCTAGAAATATTCTAATGAATTCACAGATAACCAAGTCGTAGTTGAGACTAAGGATGTTCCCAGGCATCCATTTCCCTATTGGCTTAATGTGCATTAAAACTACATAGCCGACTAGTCTTATGTGAAGAAAATTCTCAGAAAAGTCATATTGATCCGTGATTGTGTCAGCAACAGCAGGTATATGATGTAAAGCTAGTATGCAGAGGTGAATGTGGCTAAATTAACAGCTAGCTTTGCCAGCCTTCCTTCCTCTTTGCAGATTAATATGCTTAACGTCCTTCTAATCACCTCATTTGAGTAGTTTTATGTGAGGACAACCCTCAACAGGCTACATACAACTTCATTTCCATTGAAAGGTTCAAGTACTGCAGCACCCTGCTCATACAATGACACACTGACCGCTAGTATGGCCATTATTTGCAGCTGATATAGTTCTAGTCAGTTTTTTATAGCCAAAGTATTGGTTGTAAATATTGGCAGAAATTTACATCTGCCAATAAGAAAAATTCATTTTTAAAGATTATTTTTGGGCTTTGTGTCTTTATTTGATAGGATAGCTGAAGAGAGACAGGAATTAGGGGGAGAGAGAGTGGAGGAAGACATGCACCAAACATGTGCAGTGATAATTCACTTATTAAGCTATTCTACCAACTGATATCATACCAATAATAACTGCACCCCTACAATTTACTGGTACTGATCAGTCAGGAAAATGGGAACCAACTCAAACAACTACAAACACTTCACTCTTGACAAAAAGTTATATCATAAACAACACTAGATTTGAAAACTGAAAATACATGAATAACCACGCTCATCTTCTGGCTTATTTTTAGGGCAGGGCATTGAAAGTTATTTAGAAAAACATGTGAACCTTTTTCAACTTTTGCTACTGTGTAATGTTACATCATCAGGTGGGGAGCTGCTGTGTGACAAACTAAATACATGAAGCACACATTCCTGGAGGATTATCTTGTATTATGAACAGCATACTTCTTATTAACTCGTGATCATTGTGGCTAAGGATAAAGCTGTTGCTACAGTGATTACTTTGCATAGTTATAAAACCCTGAGAATTATGACCCATTAGGTGGGTTTTTAAATCAACAAGGGGCCTCAAGTTCATCTGAACTTCTACTGATTAAAACAGATTTTTAGTGTGAAGGCAAAGCTCCTTCAAAAAACTTGGTCAACAATGTGTGTCATGTCAGCTGATGAGGACCTTTCAACATCCCTGAAATTTAGAGGTTAGCTAAAACTTGGGTGCCTTCAGGGAACCTGGTAGATGTGAGTGGCCAAGTCAAGTCTGGACTTGAACTGATGAAAATGTAGAGAAAGACCTGGAGGTATCGCTTCACCATCTCATTCAGTTCTTATTCAGCCCTGCAAAGAAAAAAAAAAGCAGCTGCTGTACTCAAAACTGCAGTCACTACAAGAAGTTGTTGTGTACTGAGAGAAAAGGTCTTCACATGCAGGAGGTTTCCGTTTCTTTAAAGTGACTCAAGAAGTGTTTTTCCATCTTCTGCCAGAAGCAGAGGACAGTTCACAAGCATCTCTGAACTTGGCTAAAGATGCTGCTAGAAGTTACTTGCTAAAAGTAAACTTACTGACTTAAAGTAAACACAACATTACCAGGAGACAAACCAACAGGCTCTCAGAAGATCAGCAGACCTGAATCTGAACACGAACTTATCAATATGTCATAACATGAATTTGTATATTATAGCAGGCCTGCAGCCTCCCACTTGCAGTTGATGTACTGATAAAATTTCTCATCTGTAAAGACAAATATCAGCTAGCAGTTCAAGCAGTCCAAGTATTGACACACTGATTGTTCGAAGCAGACAAATGCATTCCGCATGATGATTAATAACGGGTCACTGGATGCTAACACACAAGCCTGTTCGACTGTGTAAAAAATGTGGGAGGACGTAAGCTATGAGGAATGTCTCACCCACTTTCAACACCCCTCACCCTTGTCTTCCAAACACACAGCATCTCTTCCCCTCACCAATGTCCCTCTCACTACAGAAACCTTGACAGAATCATTTAGGAAGCTCACTCTTCCACAAAGGTACAGTAAATATGAGTTAGTGTGACAGTTCTTGAGTACACACACTCAAATTATTGTCTGTAAATGCCCTGTAGCTTCTGTTGTTGTTTAGACAAGCATAATTCTGCTCTTATTCACACACCATGGATTTAGCTGTTTGAATGAGCATTTCTTGCAGTCATAATTCAGAGACGGCAAAAGTGACAAACAGGGCAGCAGCCAACACAGTCCTGCCTAAATAGGTGAACTAAAACAGCAATGTATGCTGCTTACTCACAGGCGGCATTTTCTTAAAACTGGTTTGCTTTTTAGTAGGGGTGTGACGAGGCACTTATCTCACAAGATGAGACAAGACAAGATTTGGGTTCATGAGAAAGAGACCAACATTTTCATTATTTTTAATGTTGGTAACAAACAAACATGAGCTGTGTCTTTTGAACAACAGAAAGTCACAAATGTAAAACAATGGAGGTCTATTTATAAATGTTTAAACGAATCCTCTTGTATTGAACATCACTGCTTACATATTCAGCGCTTAACAAATTTACTACACCACCTGTTATAAAAATGAAAAAAAAACCATAAATATTTTAGAAATCTTTCAAAAACTTGTTTAAAACTAAAAATGGTATTAGCATTTTAACAGCTCCTCAAATCAAATTTCCTTGCATTTCAATGGTGCAATTGAGGTTACAACACTATACACTTATTGCTACTATTACAATAATAGAGGCATTTCACAAAAACCTGAATTCTCTTTTAATTTTGAAAGTACTTTAAAAACTGTTTTGCAACAGACTGTTCAGCTGCATCACAAAAATGATTTCTCATCCTCTTTTATGGACATCCATACTTCAAACACTTCTGTCAATAACATGTTCACTGTAATTTACAGAAATAAAACATTTTAAATATTTTTGCTGTCTTTTTTAAAGAGCTTTTAAAGATTTGGATGCCACACACACAAATGAGCCTGACAATTAATGTCTGTTTCTCTCTGTTCTGACTGCGAGACAAAACACAGCATATTTATTCTGAACTACAACCTCAGTTTATGGCACTCAAACAGAGTTTGGTTTGCTACGTTTATCGCTGCATTATACAGCAGCCCGTTCCACTACATAAGTTTTTAATTAATGTTATGTGCAGCCAACAGCTGATAGATGAGTTACTAGCTCACATGGTGAGATAAGAATGAGATGCATTGTTGTAGCAATTGAATCAAAGTTACAAAGTAACAAACTGCGACACAACAAGCTGTCTCTGTGCAAGTCTGCACACATACAAAAACTAAATAAACACTGCTTTCTCTTCACAGAGACTATGCACAGGTATTTGGCACCTGCATTTAATTATTCACACCTTTATGATTCACTTATGCATTTGCAGGTCATGTGCAGCCCATAGTAGCATTCTGTCATGAGTAGGGATGGGGATAGTTAATTTTTATTGATGTCGATACCCTTATCGATACTCCTTATTGATCCGAGTCCTTATCGATCACACTATCAATACTTTCCTATACTTTGGTGGAAAAAGAAAATGGAGACAAAAATTTACACTCAAGTAGTCTTAGCCGAGCAGTGCTTGAGTTAAAAAAGCTATGATTCAGTCTGTCACATCTATTTTAGATCCCTCAAATACAATACTGCCCTACGTCTCTGTGGCATATTGACCTTTCAAATCAGTTTTCACCTCAACAAGAAATCTTGCGACATTTCAATCTCACACGATCTAGAAGCACAAGATCTTATCACACCCTTGCTTTTTAAGTTTAGGGTCATTAGGGGTAGCAATCCCACCTCATCTGTCTACACAAATGTTTGTGTGTTAGCCATTTTGTGTGATGACATTTTTACACTCAAAAGACAGAAGTGTATCCGTGCATGTTTGGCAGCCTCCATGACTGAAAAATGAACCCAATGAAGAAATGCAAAAACCTGTAGTTCCTTGAGTGTCCACTAGAGGCAAGCTGCAGAAACAGTGGGAGGTACGTACACACCCATGTTGGAACTAGGGTTGTTCGGATACGTCAGATACTGCTTAAAATGCAGGTGTTGGTAGTGGCGAGTACACAAGTTTATGCACTGATCCAATACCATTTGGTTTAGCTTTATATTTTGCTTTGTTTAGCCATGCTAAATGTTAGCGCTATAAACCGGAAATCAATTCTTCTACACTGCCAGAAAGCACGTCATGCACGGGCTACCGTTTTCAGAGCAGCGTAGAAGAACCAGAGGACACACTGCAGCAGAAAAGATTAGGGGCTGCGTGACAGTTTTTCTCTGAATGTCAGTGTTAAAACGCCTTCCAGACTGGTGCCCTCATTAACAACAAAAAGTGACACAGTTTGGCAAAAGTTAAATAATGTTTGAAGCATACATCGCTGCTTCTTACTTGTTTTTCCTCCTGAAGCTAGCTGTTGTGTCGTCCCATTGATGCTATTGATGCCTTTGAATCCCTTGCGGCAGCATTTTCAGCAAGCCTGGAATTTGTGTGACATTTGGGGACTTTAATGATTAAATCCACACCAGTAAACCAAATATTGAATGTGTTTTTATCCACTTTAATCGAATTCTGATCATTTATTACCACTAGCCCGAATGCTAACTCGAATATTAACTGGCATATTCATTTGGGTCTGTCAGCCAGTTGCAGGCTGTTCTGTGATCATGTCATGGTGCCTGAGTAAAGCATAAAAGCGAGAGAGAGAGCCTGTGATGCAGCCCCCTGTATTATTAATTTAATATTAAACAGTAAAACTCAATAATCAGCAGATAAACAACTTTAGTGTCACAGAGATGCTGTATACTATGATTTGATTTGCTGAGCCATGTTCTGAGTCAAATATAGGTCTAAAAGAATTTACTAGTCTGCACAGTCAGTCCAGAAAGTTCACACCGGTATCGGATCAGTACTCGGCATCGGCCGATACCAAACACCTTGGTAACGTATCATATCGGGAAGGAAAAAATTGTATCGAAACATCCCTAATTGAAACACTGACTTTTACAGCAGAAATAAGCGTATTTACAACCTTGTTCAAAATATGATTTAGGTTAAAATAGTTCATGCCTGCACTTGCACACCAGAGAGGATTTTTTTTTATAACTAGCTAATCTATTTCAGTTCAAATAAGCACGCATATAGATAACTGAGAGCCGGCATGGTGCTGCTGTTTGTCCAAAGGTTTAAGATCTGCCTCAGTTCAACTTTCTTGTCTCAATACTAGGTTAATCTGAATTAGTTCAGGACAGTGTTTTCAATATGGCATCTGTTGCAGATTGGACTCTGAAATAGAAGAAGGGCTTTCGTGTTTACTGTGCAATAGACCCATTAGAAAAATTTTTATTAATTTTGATTTTATTTAACCAGGAAAACCTCATTGAGATCAAAAATCTCATATATAAGAGTGTCCTGGACAAGAAGGGCAGCAGCACAATAAACAGAGTTACAGACATAAAATATAACAGTTAAAAACACAGGTCAAACAAATTGCAAATCACAGAGCACAAAGTCATTGGTCAAAACATCTACGACTTGAAGCATCATCCTCCAATGCCTTCGATTTACTGGCTTTGCTCTCCATCTCCTCTTTCAGACTTTTGTTTTCCTGCATGCAGTTGCCGTGTGTGTTCGCTACACTCACGCCATCACATCTTTCATAACAGGCGCATGTGTGCTGTGTGTTGGCTGCATCTCCCTGCTGTCACAGCCCTGTCTTGTTTAATAAGTTTTACCTCAACTAACCTCCCCACAAGGGACTTAATTCAATATATAGCTGAAAAATTCTGAATAAAATAATCCAGTACAAAAAAGGTAAGTTTCTCAACAGAAATGCTAAACTAGGTTTTTACTTTGAAAAGCACAAACCAGAAGAGAATCACTTTGTCTATCTTGCCTATGATATATTCTACGTATGTGGAGACAGAGAGCATCACCAATAGTTGAAGCTGAGAGAACAACTTCATCAGATGGTTGCATTTCTGCAGAATTATCAAGACAGACATTGCAAACATATTTTGTTTTGGCTGAGAGACCCATGCAGCTTGCAAAAAAATACAGGAAGCCTTCTATTCTCTAGATTTTCCATGCATGAGATGCTGCCATCATGCAGGCAGTCTAAAAGCCTTGGCCTGTTAACATGCAAGCTGAAATAAAAATCAAGTTGTGTCACTGCCAAGACGTACATCTCATGCACCCAGTATGAGAAGGCTTTTTTTGTTTTCACGTTTTTTTTTTTTTTTTTTTTGTTATTATTTTTGTTTTAATAAATGTTAATGTAGCTCGACTGATTCACAATGAGGAACTAATCTAGTGAACATTTCTAATATGAATAAATAAAATTAGTCGGCCAAATTGAATCCTAATCCAAAAATCTAAATAGCAGGTAGAAGAACTGCATCTTTCAGTCAGATGTTTTCACTTTCATTCTTCACAACATTACAACCTTTCTCCCGAGCCTGGATAGGAGATATTATTGTGGAAAAGTTGAACCTGAGGTAAAGTTCCAAGGTTGACTCAAACTTGAGAGCAGAAGCTGCTGCTCAAGATCCAGGCCAGGGAAGCAAGTAAAGTCAGAGATCCTCGCTGGAGCCCAAAATAGGACAGAGCCATTGAGACTCCCCCAGCCCAATTTATCACAGAGCTCACCACTCAGCTTAGAGCAGAGGCGAAAGAGAGAAATATCACACTGAAATATCCTTTCATCTGCCCCTGAGCTTCTGCTTTGGATACAAACAGACAGAAAAGTTGGACAGTGCGAAGGAGGCAAGGAAGGAGAGGTATGATTGTCAAAAGTAGAACATGAGCTTCCTATGGCAAAAGCAACAGACAGAGAGAAACTTACAACAAATCAAAGTGAAACAAGTAAGGCTTTGATAAACAAGGGTATGATGCTCAAATTTTGCTGAAATAGTCATGGAGTAGATTGGGAACGAAGCTATTTAGGACACTGCTTGAGACTGACTGATTCTTCACTCCGGCTGCTGGGTGTATTTACAGGCACAAAATGCAGGGTTTTACTGTACTCTACTCATCATTTTCACTCTCTCTTCTACACATCCTCCTCCTCCTCCAGACTCTGACTCTGTCCTGCTCTCATCCTTTTCTTTTTCCCTCTCGCTCTCTCTCTTCCTGTGTTGCAGTGTGATGTCACCACCAGAGAGCTAATGTTCCGTATCCTTGGGGTGCTGCATTCCTCCTTTCCGACTCACACACAGCACAAATGAAAGCCAGAGCTGACGCACACACCTCCAAAACACCTTGGCAGTTTCTCTTATCCCTCTGGTCAATCTTCTCATTATACATTCTTTTCAAATCTCCGTCATTATTGTTGCACTTTTAATGTTCCCTGAAATAAACATTAAAGGCTGAAATAAACACAATTCAAAGATATCTGGTTGGTTTTATTTTGGCAAAAAAGGCAGAAACACCAGTTTTTATTGGTAGGCTAAGCTAAATTCACAGCTTGTAACTACAAGCTGAAGTGAAAATTTGGTAAAATGTTAATTATATGTATCAGGCACATTCAAGCTTGATAAATCCAGGATTATGTTAACCAGTAACTGCATCTGAAATATAAACATGCTATAAAGGCATCCCAAAGGCTTAGCAGTTAACATGATTAAGAGGAAATGTTTAGCTTTCCAAATTGTCCTCTTTTGGGAGTTCCTCCATCTGCAGGCATCAAGATCCAAACAGGAAACTCCCCCAGAGATCAACTCCTTTTCCCCACAGGGTTTTTTTCTCTGGTTGTCTGTGCCTGATTCTCCACATAGTCTACAGACACATTTTTCCATGAGGACATGTTTGTCGGTCACAGTCTGATAGAGAAAAACACAGTGACTGGCTGCTCTTTCCTGCATGATAGAGGTTTAAGTAGTTTCAGTATGGCTATGGCTTCCTTGGAAATCACCGCTGACAAAATTATCCAGACTAATCTGAGACAGGATATAGCATTGTTGTGACCACATATGCAATACCCACGGTATACAAGTGTAAGCTAGAGGGTTGGAAAAGCAGCTTCACCTTCCAGTTGTTTGCTTTGTAGCAAAACTGTAAGAATATTTCCCATGTTCTCAATCTCTGAAGCTTAGGCTGGTGAAAAGTAAAACACTAACAGAGACAGAAAGCACAGCTGAGGGAACAGACCACCAGAGTGAAATGGCCTCTGGCAATTCTGGCATATATGGATGGAGCTTTGAATTCTAATCGTTCTACATCAATGCTTTATACTGACATACTGAGCTATTCAGTGGTCCTCTGAGATGACCTTAATATGACAAGAAGAAGAAAAGAATGAGGGGCCACATGCTAGACATGGAGAAAACAACATCATGCCAACATGGCAAGTTCTTTGATAAGAGAAATCTGAATATACATGTGCCAAAATCTAGATTAAATATGCATGTGACCCACTGAAGTAACAGCTGTAACTTTACATGTTTGGCCAGACTTATTTTTTTTGAACCACTTGACCAAAATACTAAAAGACGCTCATTAAAAATATTACAAATATCCTCAAATTATTTAGATGTTGCCTTTTCCCTAAAAGTCAATGCTATGTTTATCTAAAATCTTCTCATTTAACAACCCTAAAAAACAACCACAGTAAGCCATAAAGCTGAAATGCTATTGAATTACACTGGTAAACTTTGGCATGGTTTGGAGCTCAAGTTATTAACTCAATTAAGTGTTGGAGTATCCTCTGAAAATCAATTTTCAAGTCATTTTTCAAGTGTAAAACTTTAAAACTGGGTTCTTAATTATGCAATGGGTTTTTGCTGGGTTCATCTCTTTTCAAACTAAAATCTACTTGTGTTTTGGGTAGTTGGACAAAAAGATGGCATATGTAGTGCAAAAGTGACAAGCATACTCATTACTGCTGTCCTATTATGCTTCTACTTGATTTTCCTGCAATAATGCTTCATTATTTTGAAATTATATTCAGTTTGGGCTCTCTTGCTTATACACTACATGCTCACACAACTTTTAATTAGTCCTTTTTTAAATCTAGATGTTAAGGTTGGTAATTTCTATTATTAAATTTGCCTGTGCGTGAGATTTTTTCTTTCTTGCATACTAATATCTCTGACTCAAACACCATCATCATCACAATCATGTTCTGTATTTTTGTAATCAAATTATTACTATCAACATTTTAATAAACCTTAACATAGAGCTGGGCAATTAATCGAAAACTAATCAAAACCGACATTAAGAGCCTCTAACTGACGTAAACCGGCTATGTCAATTATTTCAATTTTTTACCTTTTTCTTGGAAAAATTTGACTTTTTATAAAAAACATTTTCATTTCAGCTGATGTGTGTTTTGATTTCAAATGTTTCAATAAATAACAATAAATTGTTAACCTGTGCATGTTCCTTTCAGTAGTTTGTTTTAAAAGTACACAAATATTTACAGAAGAAACCAAGTCAGAAATTGGGGGTGGAATAATCCTTAATTAATCATAATCGAAGTAAAAAGTTCAATTAATCGTGATTTGGATTTTTTCCATAATCACCCAGCCCTACCTTAACGAGTAACTAATTCACCAAAAAGTTTTGGCTGAGGCGTATCTGCCCTGGTATTTAAAATAATACCTTATGAACATTATGAACTACACTTTGAGGGGGAACAGATAAAATTCACCCATTCATCCCTTCATACTGTCCCCATAAGATACAGCATCACAGTCTGAGCTGCCTTTGTGGGGCCGAATGATTTCCGCAGACGGAATTGCGGACGGAATCTTGGAATTCGCCAATAAAAACTGAATCTATCGCAGAAATTGAATGAATTTGACTGAAATGCTGTGGTTTTTTAGAAAGAGGAATGTTTATCTGGGGAATATGTTCTGGGGGATCACTGAAGCGTGGCACAACTTGTGCCTCACTCCAACGGCCTCATTTTTCAAACACTCATCCCGTCCCCTCCTGAACAGCACAAAGCATGTCAAAGCAGCTGCACAAAACACTGGCAAGCATCACGTAGCTCAACACGGGGCAGTACAGTGTGACATAATGTTGCACCTTCAAGAAAACTCACCCGTGCCATGAGTTATTTTACCTCACCACACCAGAGTCACAGAGAGAGAGGTGTGTCTGTGCGCAAGGCACACAGCTGAAGTCACACCTTGAAGACCTGCTCACCCCTCGGAGGCTTCAAACTCGAGTCAGACTCAAGCTTTTATAAAGTACCACAGTCTACATGATTTTACATGTTTGCATTAACGTAGCGGTCTGTTATTAGGCAGACAGACAGACAGCAATGTATGGAGGGAGATGAGAACCGTTACAGTCAGGAGTAGAAGAAAGCAGCATCCAACTGCATGGACTGTTACAGACTGAGAGAGTAAAGAAAATTTAGGCAACAGGTTTACTTTGATGTTACTTTGTTATTAAGTTACTCTCACTCTGTGTTTGAGAGAACAGAAGGATTTCTTCATTTGCATTATAAACATCAGTTAGGATGTGATTATACATGTGAATGTGTCTTAAAATGTTGGAAACATCAGACTGTAACACTGGCTATAATTATTTTACATCAGGGTTATCCAAACAACAGCTCCTGGGCAAACTGTGGTTCTTTATCAATAAATTTAGGGTTAGGCTATTTCTATTTAATTAGTGAACATTTTATTCATTTACATAAACAGGACACTCTTTTTATGGTAAAATTAGTGGAAAGGTTAGAAAACGGAATTCAAAAAAAAAAAAAGAAAAGAAAAGAAAAAAAAAACAGAATTTGGAAAAAATAAAACGGAATTTGGAAAAGAAAATGTATTTCACAGGGCCCTACCTTTGTGGGTTTGATTATAAGCTATAATGTCATGTCCATCCAAGATGGACACATGGGCTACCTGAGTGTGATACAATAATTTAAGCTCCTGTAGAAGTCACAGGTTCATATGTTATCAACCTTGTTTTAAGGAAAAATTGTTTTTTTTATGGTCTTTGTGGGAAATGTACAACACCCACAATATTTAAGAGTCAAATCAGCATGACTTTATAAAGTCTGCTGTCACCCATAAACTTCTGCTTCCAGCTGATTCTTCTTAACACTGAGGATCTAAATAGAGAAATGGTCGACGGCAGGTGTCACCATCTACATTTGTACAAGGGTCAGCTTTTTTCTTGACAGATTCCATGGTGGTCAAACTTTCAAATAAGACACTGGACGTTGAAAATAGAGATAAAAAGAACGTGCATGTCGTGACGTGCGAGAAACATGGCAAAAGCAATGATGGACTTCTGTGTGCCGTCTCCCGTGCACACTCGAAGGTGCGTGAAGGTGTGTCCAACATTGGAGATGTGGGTGTCACCGTGTTGTTACAGAGCTGTTTACAGTGAAATGCCCATTAAACTTGGTTGCTTTGTTAGTTTGTGCTGTTTAAAGGAGAATCAGGAGTACTACTTTAGCTGTTTTATTTCTGTTCATCTTGAGTCTCGGAAATTTATAATCATAATTAAGCTCTAACTATAGCTATATAACTATGAACTATAGCTAGATTTTTTGCATTTAACAATCTGTGTTGTTGTTGTTATTTAAAGCCCTCTGTCAAGAGTATCTCAGGGAGCCATCTTGCAAACTGGCTGAGTAATAAGGAGAATCAGTCTAAATGTATAAGCTATTTCTTTTTTTGCACTGTGGAGCTCAGTGCAAGCAGGTTATTTTGCTGCTGCTTATTGCCCTTAAAAATGCAGATGACTTTGGCTGTACTGTTAAAAATACATGTAGCATGTAATACACAGGTAACCCAAAGACATTACTGTAATTTTGTCATTAGTGTATGGCTGTATCGGAAAAAAAATAAAATAAAATAAAATAAAAAATCAATATATCCTTCAGTTCTGATAAAAATCAAATGTTTTGTCAAGTTTTTACAAAAATAGACTACCAATATTTAAAAAAAAATTGTAGTCCATGATAGAACTGGTATTTTTAACAGTGGAAAAAATGTAATTAAATATCGGTATCGGCCAAAATTTGTTTCGAAATATCAGCATATCGGATATCAGCAAAAATCCAGTATCGTGCATCCCTACCATAAATACCACAACGTTTTTTTCACTGAACATTTTCTGAATTTAATAATCTTCAGATAGGATGCTATGGGGGCCATGGTATGGTCCTAAGGCAGCGTGTTGATGATTACTGTCTTCGACCTGGAGTGTCACATCCACATGTCTGATTGGTGGAGCATGCTTTCTCCTGAAGATTTCATCTACTGGCTGTGACAACAGAGTGCAATTACTGCTACATGATGAAATGACAAAAGCTGACGCCACATGTCACATGCCTCCTCATCTGCTAACAGAAACATCCAGCTGAAATAGTCAGAAAAGGGCAGCCACTGCATGTTTCAAACATATAAATCATAATTTAAATACTTTTTGCTCAAATGCTGAGATCTGGATCCTATATGATAAAGAATAGGCCTGTGACTAGATACCCATATACATAGGTTTTCAGCTGAAAAGTGGTCTTGAGGTTTCATTGCTCTTTAAGCAGCCCAACAGAATCAGTCAATCTTTATATAGCACCAATTCATACCTGAAGTCATAAGACACTTCACAAAGAAGGCAGGTATGCTCCTCCGTTAATGTATTATTATAGAGATCTACTAGTGGGAAGTCTTTATGATGACAGCAGACGTTATATATCCTGATTTTCAAATAAAGATAATGTCCTCTGTAGTTTTGCATAAGATGTTGCTCTGCTGCACTGGCACTGATTAGTGTTGTGTGTATCATTTCCACTTCTGACCACTACCTGCAAACAGCTTGGTCAGCAGTCAGCTGTTCAAATACAATGACGTCATATTATCCTGTAGTAACCACACAAACATGTAACCTGCTTTTTCGCCTATATAGAGGCTAGGAAGATAAAAGTGTGAAAACATTTTTAGAGCCTATTCCTGTGCCTGTCTTACGTGTGCGTTCTCGATAGTGTGCAGACACACAAACGGTAGTAGTCCACCTGATGCACGACAGAGAGGTCCGCAGGTTTCTCTGTGGCTCCCAGTGCATTCTTGTTTCAGGAACAAGCCAAGACACAGGGAACGAGTCTGCGTGAGATATGAGGGGTTGTGCTACAGTAGCTGAGCAGCACAACAAGGGTGTGGTGACTCGGAGAGAGGAATTTCCTCGGGACAGGCCAGTGTTTTAACAAATATTCCAGGACAGGCGAGAAGGAAATGACTTTTCGGAGTCTAAATTAAAAAGTAGCACTCCCTGGAAAGCATTAAATTATTTAACTATAAATTGCTGTCGAGTTATGCTTCCCAACACGAAAAACAGCAGAACCCATCCACTCATGTTAACTGTCGACAGAGGTTTATAAAGAGAAAGAGGCCATAAAGTTTTGTCTTACAGCGAGGACGTATCGGAACAGACCGCCCCCAAAGCTGAACTCCATCTAATTAAATTACGTAATTAAGTATAATATGGGTAGAGGGTTGGGTTAGTTATGATCCATATCTTCGACGGGAAATTGTTGAACAGAGGACAAACAGGAATGTCTAGTTTTTCCGATGATACCTTGCCTCATTCCTACCGCCCAAACGTCGAAACACTGAAGGAATACCACAGAAAAACTTCCCAACAAGTAACAGGTTTCAGTTCACCGAGCTGTTTCTGCGGCTGCTGGTTTCCCAGCTCCCGTCTCAGCTCCTTGGACTACTTTCCCCACAAACTTCAGACTCTCCCTTTCCTCACAAAACGAGCTCTTCGGGTTCTTTAGGGTTTGAGAAATTAACAAGAAGGACATTTTGTCCTCTTACCTTTCCCACAGAATGCTTTCAGATACCAAAGTCCTCCGTTTCCCCCTCTCGTCGTCTCCAGTTCCTTCAAGCAGCTGTAATCAGAGTGAGAGCTGGAGGAAGCGGCCAAACTGGTCTTCACAAGACCCTCCCATTATGATGCATTCAAGGCCTGCATGGAAACTTTTAACATTCGTATAACCTGCAATTAAGTACGATTTGAATTCGTCAGAAGTTCTTTTTTGAATACACACGTTGGTCTAATATGGAAAAGTCCACAAAAAAATTACCAAAAGTACAATTTAATTCGAACAAACAAATTTTTAATTACATTAAGGCAGGTCTAAGGGAGAAATAAGTCTCTTGGGAACACAGATAAAAGGATGGTTTGGTGTTGTTTTGTTGACCTGGAGTAATACCTGGACCTGCTTTATGGTTTCTGCTATTTATTTGTAAATTGAGAGAAAAAAAAAACTTAATAAAATTATCTCTTTGTATGAGGCTAGATAAGTCTATAACATAATAATAATAACCAAAAATAATACTAATAATGATAATGGTACCAATTACACACACATATTATATATATGTATATATACCACTGCTCCAAAATGTTTAATTTTGTTGGAAATTTAAAGTCCCCTGAAGCTTTTAAAAGTTCTCTTATTTTATTTTCAATCCAAAATGACACAAAAAGAGTTTACAATGCAAAGTAGTATAAATTTAGATTGATATAAAAAGGTTCCAATAATTGCAATTAACAGCAGAAATTCAGAAATGATATAGAATTCATTGTCTTTTTTTTTTTTTTTAGTCCAATCTAACCTCATATTCCTGAACCCTGGTTTGAGCACGGATCACTTGAACCTCAAACTTAAAAATAACCAGTATTAATCTTTCAACCCTCTAGTTTCCTTTTTTCCTGTTTTCCCCCATTAAGCTTATCATTCTGCATATTCCTACCTACAAAAAGACAAACATTATCACAGGCAAAATTATTTGGTCCCTTCTCTTTTTGATATTCTAAAGAACTGCTCAGCTTTACAAAGATATACTTTCTCCAGTCAAGGCAGGTCGAGCATTAAAGCCGACATTACTGTCATTTTTCTGCACACACCGGGTCACGTATAAACCACATTCCTCACTACTTTAAAATAATCCAGAGTACAATTTAACGCAGCACGGTGGTCTTTACTGTTTGAGATTTCAGCGGCCGCAGCCTATTGGCTGAAATGGCTTAACCGTTAAAACGTTACCGCCCCTTAACGGTTAGACATTTAAACATTTAATCTAAAATTATTTTTATTCTTAATCTAATTATTATTATCATTATTATTATTATTATTATTATTATTATTATTATTATTATTTTGACATAGGAAATTGACTTTCTCCCTGCACGCAGGAAATCACTCAGCAGGGATTTGAGCGTCTATGGTTTGAACATGGCATTCTCTCAGTGAGGTCTTAAGTTCATTCACCCTGAAGTGAAGAACACTGTAAAAACAAAACAGCTGCAGTTAAAGAGCATTCATAACCTACAGAAGTCGTAATCATCTATTATAAGCCCCCTGGATACTTAGATCATAACCCAGGTCTTTTATCAAGAAGTTTCCTTGTACCCAAATGCAACCCCTGTTGGTGAAATTTGATTGCACTGATTTTGTTTCTCATTGGAGATAAAGAACAAAACAAAGAGTTAGTTGTTAAGAGGATAGAGCCACACATTTACCGCACACTACATTTATTCTGCTCCTCTGGCTCATTGGCAATAATTTGGACAGTTCAGTGCAGTTTCCATGGTAATACCCACATAGTGTTGTTTCAGAGAAAGCAGTGCACAGTGGCACCTCCCAGTCCCATAGAATACTGATGCTATTTCTGTTCCATGTCAGGGGTGGGGAGGGGAAGCTTCTGGCTGATGTGTGATGATTAGAGATAGACAAATGTTTGAACTGAGGCTATGGTCTATTTCTCCACTGTTTATTTAAGGAGGGACAAGAATGCACTATGCAAATGATGACACACACCAAAGCTTTAGAGTCATCTAACTGCAAATTAAGTCATTAAGGACCTTAAAAATAAATTTTACTAACAATAACATGAAAATGAAACACAAAACCTCAGAACTCATTAAGGATAAGCAGACTAAACAATAGGAAATGAGCCAAACTATAACACAACCAAACACTGTGGTGAAAAGAAACATATAAACAAAACCTGTTTCAAAAATTGTTTCAGATTTGATCGAGCTCACATGTTGATCTCCAAAATTTAAAAAGTTTAGTGTCCAAATGAGGATTTCCACGAGGGACACAGACAAGTCTTGAGAAATGTGCATTATGTTCACTTAAACTGCAATCACAACAAAATCAGGTTAAAACTTGTACAACATACTTTTATACATAGATACTGTACATAGAAAAACACATATCATTCTAATAAATTCCACATATTCATGCAGGGTTATTTTGATTGATACAATCATTATACATTCACAATAAAAGTAAATAAAGTGCATGAATTGATTAACAATGTGAAGATTATCTCAAAGACTGCGGAGATTTTTATCTGGAGCATGCATTTAGATTTTCAACACTACGTTAAGCAGTGTAAAACCCGATTCCTTATATTCAAATGTGGAATTTTATTTACAAATAAGGAGATTGGAACACGGAAAAACAGACTTTTTTGTAGATAAATATAAAGATAAATATAACCAGTTTAATTTAAAGTAAGCTGGGGCGAATGTTACAAATACTTTATATTCCCATTAACACTCAGTATTATGAGCACTTTATTAACTTAGAAGCGCTTCTGTGTCTGTCATCATGAGGAAAGCAGATATAAAACAATTATCACATATTTAATGCATGTTAACACAAACAAAGCTACATGCCTGAACTATGCAAACAGAAATAAAGTTAAAAAAGTAAATCAGGTGATTTTTGGTAATAGATTTAATAGCCTTTATCTATATTTAGAATAGATCAGTGTCATGTCCTGATGGTAATGTAACTATAATGTCATGAGGTCAAATCTAACAGCACTGTCTTAATTAAAACCAGCATACCCTCATGTCCTTTTTTGCACCTTTGTACGTATTTTTGCAATGTTAATACTGTATTTTATTTTTCTACTATATTTTTCTGCAATGATCTATTTAATATTTTTTATCAGCCTCTTATTTTTTCTTCTTCTTCTATATTATCTGTTTGTGCCAAAGCCAACTCAAATTCACTGTATGTGAAAATGTACTTGTCAATAAAAATTGATTTTAATTGTCAGTGATGCCAGATGTTTGCCTTAACAGCCTTCAATAACATCCAGACATGGACCATGAAAAATCAAAGACGTCCCCCTCTGGCTGCTTTTGTCACCAGAAATATAGTTACGTGTTTCTTTCTTTTTTTTTTTTTTTTTAATTAAAGGCACAGAGACATTTTTGGAAGTATCTACACATCATAAGACAGTATACAGAAGCATCAAAGTGTTACAAAATGTGTCCACTGTTAAATAACAATAAAGTTTTTTTTTTTTTTTTTTAAATTAAAGGTTCTCTTTAACAATGGGGGATATATAGGGGAAGCCAGAGGCAAATGTATCAAAAATAATATAATTAAAAGATAAAATCACCCCTGTAAGACTTAATGCTATTGGTTAAAACAGACTGCAGCACAGAGTACATCCATGTCTTTATGGGAATGCCAAATGGTCTTCCTATTATGGAAAAGATTGTAGAGTTGATCATGTCAACATCCCAACTTTAGGATAAAACTACTGTGAACTGTGAATATTAATAACTGGCTTGATAAAATCTGCTCATTTATTTCTATGATGTTAGAAAGAAACAAAAACCTATGCACTGACAATTTGAAAAGAAGAAATTTTGGCCTTAATTGAAGGTAAAAAGATCCTTGGAAAACTGAACTCGAAAAATGGAGTCATGGGACACTTCTAACCAAAATACACTGCAAGAAAACAACTGATTTTGTCAGTATGGTCTGTGTCTGTAATTATGTTTTTCATGTATTGATGAGGCCATATTCATTATTGTATCAAGTGTTGTTATACTATAATGTCTGCTATGTTTCCTGCTTGTTTTGTCTTTCTATATCCCTATAAACGATGATACCTGAGGACGGAGGCCATTCTTGGGAATGTGACATCTAAGAATGCTTTGATAAACTCTCTCCAAATTTTACACGAATGTCCACTCTGACACAAGGATAAGATTTTAAGGGTAAAAGGTCAAAGTCATCAGGCCTCATGCTCACCCCTTGTTTATCTGACGTCTATAAATAACACTGCCACAAAAACCACCCGAGTCCTTCTTCTTGACCAACCACTGAGCTTTCACTGTCTGGCAGTTGTATACCTGGCAGAGGCTTATAGGTGGTAGTTCTAGTTTGGTAGAGAAAAAAATGCCAGAACACAAGGTAAAGCCAGAAGATGATTGAACTGTAAATGGATTCAGATCTATGCTAGGGCCTGGGGCAATGTGGTGTGCATTGCAGCCTTATCAACTGAAAATGAATGGAAAAGCTGTACAGCAGACTCCAGTGTCATCATGTGACTGATACAGAGTGCACTACTGTGATTTATTCTTACACATATATAATGTTTACTCGTATAATGACAGAAAAATGGACTTTGCTGTCTTGAAATACTATAAGTTACAAGACATATGCTTTCATAGATTATGCTGATTATGCTGTTAAAACCATTTAAAGATAAAAAAGCAAAACTTTTAAAGTTAGAGCGAATAATGCACACTTTAATAGTTCATAAAATGATGAAAAACTGACATGAAGCTCTTTATTTCAGAGGAATTAGTTTTTAGTTTCTACACATGAAACTGTTACCTCCTGTTAAGAGATCCTCTGAATTCCCAAGAAAATATAAGAGCTAAATGTTTATATTTCTGCTTTTAAACAGCATAAGTTCAAGAGGAAAAGTTGTGCATCCTCAAACTGTATACAATGACTGACTGACCTTCCATTGATTTGCAAAAGCTTATGTAATGTAGTAGCTACTGGGATAAAACCCTCATCTCTCCTTTACAGGATCTAACTTCATAACATCTTTGAGAAACACAAACATGGAAATTCTCATCTTTTCCCTTAACCGGTTTTAATAGATCAGTGAACAGAGAGACGAAAAGAACAGGCCGCTCCTGTCCCTGAGGAAACTTACTCATGAGAGTCAAAGGTGGACTACATGTCCTCGCTTCACCTTCAGTTTACTGTGACTGCTGAAGGATGAGGATACAGCGACATCTAGTGGTGTGAGAGACAGACTACAACCTGCATACATTTTAACTGTTTCTACTTTTTGAACAATTAGTAAGGACTGCAACTGACAAGGAACAGATCAAAATCTAAAGACTCTTAGATCCAATGTGCAAAGAGACACTGACCCTACTTTCTTAAGAAGTTTTCCTGTTTATTTATGCCTCCATAAGAGTCTGAAAGTTCTGGGTATAAGAATTGTAGAGATAGATGTAGATGTAATTTTAGATATCAAAATTTGAATTGAATGCTACAATTTGAGCTCATATTAACAAAAGACTTGTAAAGGGGAAAATTTTTACAACATATTTTGTGTTAGAAAGCCACCATAGTAGAAAACTCAGACTTAAACATGGGAGTGTTATTTGCATTCAGCAATAAAGGTTGTAGAAACAAAAGGTTGTTGGGCTTATTTATTACATAAATTTGGTATTGTCTTAGTTTTTCTCAATACTGTTCTTAATGCTCTGTTCTTTGACTTTATGGAGAACCTTGGGCTACTTTATGTAGAGTTGGTGCTCCATGGACAAACTCAGAACAAAGCACAATTAAATTAACAAAAACTCTTTGGTGCTCGATCAAAAAAGACAAACAAGAACCAAAACAGTCACCACAAACTGGGCTTTTTATGTGTCTTAACCTGAGCAAAGCATACAGAACATCAACATGTTTGAGCAAAGTTTTAATGGTTTTTATTATGGTTTACAGAAAACATTTCATAAAGCTGAGTAAACAGTCTGCTTACAGGTAAAAAGTCTGTCCTCAAAACACTGTTACAAGTTGGACATAGCTATGGCTAAAGCTAATAAAGCTGTGTTAGCAGCATAGATACTAAGCAAACATAGGTAACAATCTAAAGCTAACAGAGCTAAGCTATGTAGATAACGTTGCCACATAGCTTAGATTAAGGCTAACAAAGCTAAGTTAGCTATGTAAACTACGTAGCTAAAAAAGCCAGAGCGACACACCATTTACATAACTACTTCTTAAACAGGAGAATGCATCATTTAACCAGGGATTTAACATCTAACCATTTTCTCTGTTTTATTTATGCAAGGTTGCTCAGGCTGCAATGTATGTAATGGGATTATTTCATGAATGTTATTGGTAGACTTTGTATAGAATAAAGTTGAATAAGAAAAAACTTCTAAATCTTACCTGCAAATTACATCCCTCCCATTTTAACAGAGGCAGTGTCTCACAGTAGTGGTCTGCAAGAGGGGGTGTCTGAGATATGCAGTCTGCAGCCAGACCCCTCTTAGTTTGCTTGTTTAGTTTTTTTTTTTTTGTGAAAATGTTTTTACTTGTTTGTGTTTGTTTTAGTATTGGTTTCTTTTTTTTTTCAGCTATATGGGATACAAGTCAGGGGCGAAACCCCAAAGGGCCAGAAAAAGTAAACCTCATTCAATTTTTAAAATGCACTGACAACAGGCTTGTCTTTACTTTTTAATTCATACAATTTTAATATTTGAATACAATTCCAGAGTTGAAATAACCATTGTGTGAAGGCTTGACTCATCAAATCAGGCCATTTCACAATCCCCATAATTGGGTGGTCAAACACATTAACTTCAGTGCTAAAGTGGGATCAATTACTGGAGCAAGGCTTTCAAAACTGTAAATACATACTACTCTAAGTGTTACTATTTGAACTCTCTTAGACACCCACGGCAAAGACAGCTGTCTGAAAATCAGTACACTGCCCTTTACTGCAGACTAGAGGTGGGAAGTGACAAACTCAGTTGACAACTTCACTCACGATGCAGAGGTTTCCAACACCTAAAACAACAATGACACAGTGATAACTGTATAACAGGCAAAACACTCTGCCCAGGGTCATGATGGGAAGACTCAACTCCCATTTGAATTGAGAGTGGGAAGAGTTTGAATCAGTTGACTCTCTACAGAGTTAGACTGAAACTGATGATTAACACTGTCAACACCATAAGCCATCTAACTCAGAATGGAGTTAAAAAGACACTTTTGGGGTTAAAATTATTTAAGACAAGCTGAGACTTCAGCTCTCTAGTTTCTGCTGTATAGTGAGTATGCTTTTGTCAAAGACTCAAATGAAGGATGTTTTGTCTATTACCTAGTTTTTCTTAGGCACTCAATATAGTTTCAGTTCTTTTTGTTAAGCCCTGTTTTTATTTTAGTTTCATTTAACTACATTGGTTTTCAGTTAGTTTTAGTTTTATTGTTAGTTTAACTGACAAGCAATATACAAATACTAATCACAATAACCTTGAGGGTTATAGACAAGGAGCAGATTTTTTTTTTTTGGTAAACATCAATGAGGTGCTATTTTACAAGAAAACGTATTCACAAAAGAAAGTGAATAAAAAAAAAACATATGCCTTAATATAGCTGTATTTATAATATGCTGTCTGTTGTCTATTTTTTTATATGCAATAAAACATTTTTTGTGCTGACTGTTCAGTTGTTCTGGAAATTAACTTGACATACCAAATGCATGTAATAAGATTGGTTTCAAAACATTTAATATGTTTGCAAATTCTCAACAAAACTAAAAATGACTCCACACACTAGTTAATAACAAATATGTAATTATTTTTCTGATAATTGCTGATAATTTATGATTTAAAGATGTTTATTTCAAATTGTGAATTTGATGGAGATGACTGAAACAAAAACACTAATTTCCCCACATATTCCAACAGAAGCACTACTTGTTATATAACACAAAGGCTGATAAATTATCATTTAACCAATCTGTTAGAAGGTAAAATGATAAGAAAAATATTTTCACCCTTATATTGTGCCACCCTTGGTAGAAGTGACCACTAGAGGGCCCTAAAATCACACAAATATAACAAGTACAATTAACCCCAGCCCTCTGTATGCTTGGTTTTATAAATGATATAACTCTTATCCTTAATAAAGGTATTTAAAGATACTAATCTCACCTCCTCTGACTTCCAATGAACTTTCTCTCTCTGCTCATTTATCTCCTGTAAAAGTAAGTTCAGGATTTTTAAACTAGGCCAAAACCAACTAAAAAGAATCATATTTCTACGCAAGATGACATTTATAACCGGTGACCTCGTCTGCCTCCTCCCACTCACGCTCCGAGCTGATTTTTCCTTCAAAATAGTGCTATTAGTAGCAGAGAATGTGGGCTCATGGTTTCCTCCTCTCCAAAGTGTCTTTTATGTCGGCTCCCTCTGGTGTCTTTTTCTTCAGTAAGCTGGAGTCAGTCAGTAAAAGACACTGCTGGGAACACAGAGAGAGGGAGAGAAAATTCCCCATGCTGCCTCTCACAGAAAATAGTCCCAAATCGCTGCCGATGGCCGGCATGGATTATCATGAATCATGTGTAGGTGTTGTCAAAGAAAGGAGGAGGTCAGAGGAGAGAAGTGAGGAGAGTGCAGGTGGGAAAGAAAGGGTGAGGGAGGGGTGAGATGGATGAATCAGTGCAGTGTAGTCCAACTGGCAGGGTATACAAACAGACTGAATTGCTTTCAGTGGCCGTGCTTTGCACAGTGATGCCTCTATGAGGTTATAGACACACATCTGTATGGATGGGATGTTGTCGGACTTTCAGCCAAACTAAAACTGCATGAATGTGAATCCTGGATGTTGTTTCAGAGGGCCAGGTAGACCATGTTCACAAGGAGCTAAAAACAATTGCTGCCTTCATGTGGGGCTTTGAAGGGATAAGCAAGCTGTGTGAACCACACAAAAAATTCGAGAGACAGTAAAAGTTTAATCCCATTTCACTTGGGCCAAATATCCAGCTGTGCTGCTCAAATATGTAAAGCTAAAGGCTTCCATGCTTCTGTTTCTGTCAGACCCTCTAATCCAGCTTATGCACACGGAGCCACAGTGTTGAAGGGTGCCGCATGCAGGGATGGGTTAAGGGCACCCTATCTGTTAATGCTTTTCAACTCTAAAGGAAGAACAACCTCTAAACCCTAAAAACTACACTATCTGCCTCCTTTTAGCAGTGGGATAGTACAGTATGAACCTGAAAAATGCATTTGCAGTAAACTTTTTTTGTTCTGCCCTTTCTGTGTGATCCCATCCTGATAAGAACTAAAGCTGTTTACCAGTTTTAGAGAGGGAAAGACAGGGAGAGAATAGGAAAAAAAAGCTGTAAGAGGGAGAGGCAGAAAAACTGAGGGTGAGAGGATTAAAAAAGAAAGATGGAAGGAGCAACAGATATTCCCGTCCCTGAACCGGTAGCGCAGAACAACTTAATCCCGGATTTTTATGGCTGTTGTTTTTCCTGAAAAGCTTTGGGATTATGAGTGGCTGTTGTATTATAACGCCTGTATCTCATTGTGTTCAGAAGATTACAAACACAACCCCTGTGGCCCTGCTGCTGCTCAGATGAGCAGAGCTGAGAGGTCAAGGCACCAGGAAAGAGTGTTTCCCTTTTCTTTATTCCTCTCCTCCTTACGCAGACACTTTTTCTACTGCTCTTACTTGAACACAGAAACTGTAAAAAAAAAAAAAAAAACCTTTTAGAAATAGAGTTGGTATTAAGACTGGCCTTGTGAGTCTGTGCCATCATCTTCACAACTTGACCACTGAATATTTTAAAAAGCCATGGAAACAAGTCTGCCTCTCTGGTTGCACTGGGAGAGCTTGCCAGCTGGTGTGTATATCATCAGTCTTGTTTGTCAGGACTGGGTCTCATCACACATGGATATTTGATCAATTTGAGTTTCATCCCTCAGGGTCTGACTCTTATTCTTTTCCTCGACCAAAATGCATTTTGTGTCTAAACGGCACATACAGCATTTTGTTGCCGGTTCGGCTAAGTTACTGCCATCATTACAAAAGGAAATCAAGATTTACAATGGTAAAATAGTCTTGTGGGAAGATCTCATGAGCTCAAGGCTTTGACTTGTGTGCAAACAAGGGCTCAGTCAGGAACTCTCTTGTCATACATTTTACTATTTTATTGCAAAATGGATGTATAATTTTACTTGGTGGAGAAGGCTCTGCTCAAAAGATGCATGCTTTGACTTTCCAGGGAGTGCATGGCTGGAAACCCCAATATGGATAGATACATTTATGACAATGAAAACAATTAAATTAGTTCAAACGCAATGAATCCATAGTAGCATGAATCTGAATATGACAAGCTTTATGCTATAAAGGAGAAGGCTGGGGTGGAGGAGGTCAAGCTTTGCCAGCAGCAGCGTGGTGCATCAGCATTAATGCAAGCAGGGATGAATGAGAAATATGTGATGTTTGAATACACCGCTGTGTTGAGAGAAAGAGCTGTGATTGGCTGTGGGAGCTGGGAGGCGGGCTGGAAAGCAATGTTAATTTTGGTGCCTATTTTAGTCTTAGTCTTTCAAAGAAATGCATTTCAGTTTTAGTCACATTTTAGTCATTTCTATCTGTTTTAGTTTTAGTCTAGTTTTAGGCAACGAAAACTCAAAACATTTTAGTCTAGTTTTAGTCCAGAAAAAGTCCTCACATTTTAGTCTTTGCTTTTAGTCCAAGCATTTATTTTCTTGCCTAAATCTGGTGCCAAATCATCGTAGTGTATTCTATCACCCTGCCAAACCTGGGGTCTCTTTCTACAGCTGAGAGACAAAATAGCTACAGCTGCATTGTTTATTTGACAGATTTACCCACAGTGGAGAAATATCATGGATTTTGAATGTCTGACAAAAACTGTATTACATTTTAGTCTAGTTTTTGTCATTACAGTTAGTTTTAGTTTAGTTTATGTCATGGAAATAAAGGCTGTCACGAATAGTTTTGGTCATAGTATTAGTCGACAAAATTAATGCTGCTGGGAAGCGATAATAAATCACAGATGGGCGTATGACGACTGTGTCAGGCATGAATTAATGTTAGGCTTCATTTAAGCCTATTAACACCATCCATCCATTTTCTATTCCATTTATCCCGTTCGAGGATGGAGGGGGGGGCTGAAGCCTATCCCAGCTGTCATTGGGCGAGAGGCTGGGTACACCCTTGACTAGTCGCCAGTCAATCGCAGGGCACCTATTAACACCTGTAACTTAAATATCAGCACATTTAGACCCTAAAAAATATAACAAGGTGACATTTTGTCTCTTGTCAGCTATTGCTGTGGCTGGAGGCAATGTGATTTCTGATTTTCATTGATTATTTGGGCCATTTCGTGAATGAAATATCCATGGTATGCTAAAGAGAGTCTTCTCCAAGTGTTACATAAAAGTTCACTGTGAATCAAGGATGAACTCACCACATGTTGGAGTTCATACAAATGCCAATCCCTAAAAAAATGTGAAAATGTGTGAAAAAATATAGAATTTTGCAAATCATAATACAGAGGTGCATTACAAAACAGAATATCATGAAAGTTTGTTTTTTTTTACAGTAATTTAACTGAAGAAGTGAGGATGAATGTTGTTGATTATGACTTACAGCTCAAAAAAATATCTAAAATTATCTATCTCAAAATTTTAGAATATCACAAACATTAGTCAAAAAATAGATTTATAACACAAAAATGTCTACCCTCTGGAAAATTCTGCTCATTTATGCATCCAGCAATGGGCTGGAGCTCCTTTTGCACAAATTACTGCATCATTCCAGCATGGCAATGGGTCAGTGGCACTGCTAGGGTGTTATGAAGTGCCGGTTGCTTTCATTTCAGCTTTCAGCTCATCTGTGTTGTTGAGTCTGGTGTCTCTTATATTCCTCTTGACAATTCCCCTGAAATTCTTCATGGGGTTTGGTTTAGGCAAGTTGGTTGGCCAATCAAACAGTAATATCATGGTCAGCAAACCAGTTTCTGCTAGTTTTGGCTTCACTGTGGCCAGGTGCCAAGACCTGCTGGAACAGGAAATCAGTATTTCCATAAAGCCTCTCAACAGATGGAAGCATGAAGTGCTCTAAAATCTCCAGACATATGTCTGACAGTGACTCTGGACTTGACAAAACACAGTGGAAAAACACCAGAAGATGATATTGCACCTTACACCATCACCAACTGTGGAAACTGAAAACACTGGACTTTAAGCACCTTGGATACTGTGCCTCTCTGATCTTCCTCCAGACTCTGAGATCTTGATTTCCAAACTAATTCAAAATTGACTTTCATCCGAAAACAGGACGTTATACCACTGAGCAACGGTCCACTTCTTTTTCTCCTTAGCCCAGGAGAGACGCTGATGACATCTGTGGTTCAGAAGTGGCTTGACACTAGGAACACAACACTTACAGCCCATTTCCTGGACCCACCTATTTGGTGGCTCTTGATCCACTGACTCCAGCCTCAGTCCACTCCTTGTGAAACTCCCCTAAATTCTTTGTTTGACATTCCTCTGAAGTCTGAGCTCATCATTTTTGCTTGTTACCACAACCTCTCTGACTCAAGGGTAAAGTTGTTAGATTTTGGAGGTCACCGGTCAATGGTCAAGGTCATTGAGCCTTATATTCATCCCTTGCTTTTGAACACAATATCTCCAGATAGTTTTGATGGATTTTCTTAAAACTTAATGAAAAAAACATCCACTTTTAACCATTTTAACCTAGTATGAAATTATTAGATCTTGGAGGTTAAGGTCTAAGGCCTCATGTTCATCCCCTTAATTATAAGATTTCTACAAATCACTCCAACACAGCCCCCCCAGTTCTTTCTTCCTCACCCACCCACCACCACTGTGGGCTGGCGACTATGTGGCGGTTGTAGACCTCGCTGAGGCATATTACTGCCGGGTGATAGTGAGTATTTTCTCTTCATTTCCTCATTGTTGTGTTCATGCCCTGCACTCCTGAGCTTGTCCAAACATTATTGCTGCATGAGAGAATGAAAGCTGAACCTGACATCAGTCTGACTTGACCCTGAAAGCCCCCCAGTACAAGGGCTTTGTAATGTCTTATTGAAGCAATCTGTGAAAGTAGGAAGCAATAATCTGACATTGTTGTCACAGCGTAGGAGAAATCAGCAAAGGTCTGCTGGACGTGGGTAGGCTAAATGTCTTCAAGTCTCAGAGGTGTGAGCCTTGCACCGTACAGCCTACATCTGGATGAGGATTTAGAGGCTGCTGCCGCTATGTAAGTAGTAATAAAACAGGATCAGCTTTGTTGGACATATATGTTAGGAAAAATGCCACAAATAGGTATCATGGCAAATTTTCGCCTGACGAAAGTGCCTTTCAGCTCTTTTAGCCCTTTCAGACACACTGTTATGTCTTAATAATCTGCAGCTGTTTGCAAAGAAATACCCTGCAAACTCACTCTACACTACCTGACCAGAATCACACAGTAAGCATCTACAGAGTCAGAGGTCAAACAGAGCTATAAAGAGAGTAAATATTGGACTTGGATTTTTCAGAGGGCGAAAACAAGACTCAATATGAATGCTAATACTACTATGTCTTTGCTGGATGCATAAACAGTAGGTATAGCGGGCCATTACAGCTTCACAGAGAGAGGAGGAAAGGTAGAAGAGAGGAAGGAATGAGTTATTTTATTTATGAAACAGCAACTGTGGTCATTCTTTCACCTAGTTTCTATCAGCTGCTTCAGTTGTCAGTTAATATTTTTAAGTGCAGTTAGAAAATACTGATAATTGTCTTTAGCCTAACTAAAAATAGGATTTTAAAATGTATGTAGACATGTAAGTCTTACTAAAATTTTACTCAATATGATTTCTTGAGGTCGGACTGACAAACCTGGATAACACGGTTTCAAAACGGGTTAACAGAGGCACAAAATAATAATATAAAATAATATAAAAATAAAAATAATAAATTGCACAAAATGAAGTTACTCATAAAGTTACTCACTACTTGAGTAGTCTTGTAATAAGGTACTTTTTTACTCTTACTCAAGTACTTATTTTATGAGTATTTTTACTTCTACTTGAGTAATTATTGTTAAGTAATAGTACTTTTACTACAGTATTATAACTGTGTGCTCTACCCACCGCTGGCTAGCCCCAATGCTACTGATCCAACGCACATGCATTGATATCATCAAGAAATCACAACTGGGGAGGGCCCATTCCCATTCCTTGGCTGGGACTTAGGGACCCAGCCAATACTGTGGACAGCCCTGTGCAGGAGAAACATTGACAATGTCTATGAGCGGAGCTCAACATTGAGGACCAGCTAATCTTTGGTTACATATTCTACACAGATATGTGGAATCTATGAATATCGTTGACAAATCCCCAAACTATACAAACAAATTCCTTGAAAACGTTTGAAAATTTCAAAGCCCCCCCTTTGATGAACCTGGCTCTCATGAGGACATACCCGGGAAAGGAAGACCAAGATTTACCTCTGCTACAGAGGAGTTCATAAGAGTTACCTGCCTCCAAAACTGTAAATCAACAGTCTCTCAGATCAGCCCACATAAATGCATCACAGAGTTCAAGTAAACACATCACAACATCAACTGTTCAGAGGAGACAGCGCGAATCAGGCGTTCATGGTCAAATTGCTGCAAAAAAACCATTACTGAGGAGGAACAAGAAGAAGAAGAGAATTGCTTGGGCAAAAAACGGAAACAACAAACAAACAAGGAATGGACATTAAACCAGTGGAAATCTGTACTTTGGTCTGATGAGTCCAAATTTGAGATTTTTGGTTCGTATGTCTTTGTGAGGCACAGAAAAGGTGAGCGGATGGTTTGTACATGTGTTGTTCCCACTGTGAAGCATGGGGGAGGAGCTGTGATGGTGTGGGGTTGCTTTACTGGCGACCCTGTTGGTGATTCACTCAAAACTCAAAGCACACTTAACCAGCATGGTTACCAAAGCATTCTGCAGCGACATGCTAGGGCTGAACGATTAGGAAAATAATCTAATTGCGATTTTCTTTCCCAATATTGTGATTGCAATTTGAAACGCAATTATTCCTTAAGTTACTCATGTATTTTCCAGCAACAAACTTTTAGATTAAACAAGGGCTGACCTATTTTGAAAAAATACCTTACTGTGATGATTATGGCTCGTATTGCAAACTGAATATGAATTGTTGTATTGAAGGGAGTGGTCATTTTTATGTCATTCTCATAAAATTCTCATAAGAAAATAGCAAAAAAGGAAGAAAATAGGATTTTTTTTGTAGACTATTTCAAAACAATGGCACTTGAATGATTGCATGGTTATGTAATGCATAATATCTCTGCTGCAAAAAAAAAGTTTTAGAGTGGTATTTCGAAACAAATTTCTGGATAAAGAAATATTGCACCTTTTGTGATGTAAAAATTGCAGCAGGCAATATTGTGATTTAATCTTATTTGCGATTAATTGCCCAACCCTACGACACGTCATCGCATCTGGTTTCCACTTAGTGGGATCATCATTTGTTTTTTAACAGGACAATGACCCCAAACATGCATCCAAACTATGTAAGGGCTATTTGATCAAGAAAGAGAATGATAGGGTGCTGTATCAGATGAATTGGCCTCCACAAACTCAACTGAGATGGTTTGGGATCAGTTGGGCCACAAACTGAAGGCGCTGAACAAGTGCTCAGCATCTCTGGGAACTCCTTCAAGACTGTTGGACAACCATTCCAGATGACTACCTCATGAGCCTGATTGATAGAGTGGCAGAAGTGTGCCAAGCAGTCATCAGAGCAAAAGGCTAACTTTCATTTTACTTTTCAGGATCTAACATAAAACATATCCTGGTTTATTTAAAATTTTTGTTCACAACAAATTTCCATAGGCTACATGTTCTTTTATTGTTTTGATGTCTTCAAAATTAATCTACATTGTAGAAAATAATAAAAATAAAGAAAAACTTTTGAATAATGAGGTGTGTCCAAACTTTTGACATACTGTATAAGGTATGTTATACTCATGTCTTTATCTCATCTTACTACTATAATTGGAGAGCTGTCTCCATGTATGTCTGTGTCGACTTGCAAACCTCCCCTGCTCAACTTGCCATTCACAACTCTCAGAGGAATTCTTGGGTAAACTGGTTCGAAACTGCAACCATGAAAAAATCATAAATATGTCTATATTTTGTATAAAACTCCAAAATTGCTGTATTTCTGCTTCAGTTTGTGCCCCCCTCACGTCCCCATCCACCAATACGGCTAACCTTGGGGTCATATTGAGACAAAAGCACTAATTCTAGTGACCAAAACAGAAAGATCTTTTGAAAAGAAGTAAAAGGAATTTCAGTCACTGAAGGTAACTGAGGCATTTTTTTGCTGTAAATACTAAGACAGTCTGTGCAAGAATAGGTTTTAGGCAACCCATTCACTTCTCGGTTTTATAGCTTCTTTTTGGAGAATATGTTTCCTGTAGAAACAATAAGTATCTATTCTGTATATTTTCCTATTAATAAGCTGCTGTAGTCCTCTAATGTTCCAAGTCATTAGATTAACCATTATCAGATGGAGCTTTAGATTTACCAACGACTCACAGAACTAAAACACACAAAGACAACCATGAAACTTTTACATTCACTTAAACATGCTCCTACCCCTCCACCTCAAACCCATGCTTTGAGAGAAAAACCTCATTATTTGGTGGTTGAGACTGATGCACAACACCAAAGACTTCCATCAGTTCCCTCTAGATTACTGCAAGGAACTGAGTTATAACTTTGGTTCTAACGAAAAAAAAATGAATATTTGTTAGGGGAGCCTAACAAATATACTTTTTTAAACTCATGATTTTGAAATTTACCTCACATTTTGACCTTTTCAACTTCTTACTCTGACCTTTGATCCCAGATTTTGTTCTTTAAAACTCATGATTTTTAATTTTATCTGACCTTTGATCTCAAGACTTCAAATTGTATCTAATATTTTGACCTTTTTAACTCAAGACTTCAAATTGTATCTAATATTTTGACCTTTTTAACTCAAGACTTCAAATTGTATCTAATATTTTGACCTTTTTAACTTAAAGCTGATCTCATATTTGACTATTACAACTCATGAGTTTGAATTTTTATCTCAGATTTTCAGCCTTTAAACTTATCATTTTGACTTTTTAAATCTCAAAATTGTTTATCATCATCATTGGTGAAAATGAGGTTGACAATTCATGGTTAAATGCTGACCCTGTAAGGCTCTCAGGTTAGACCTAAGATCAGAATCTGGCCCCTGTTGTGACTGAATTTGAAACCTCTGGCCTAAAGCTTGACTTTGCCATGCACCTTTATGTGCTGAGTCACTTTAGCTTGGGTTGTGGTTTGCCACTGTGCACACAAAGACAATGAGGAGATCTGGAGGTATCTTTCACAAATAAAATATATTTAATAACTGGATTAGACTTACATTGGTATAATTCGGTTCACTTCATGTACTGTAGCGTTTAAAGTGACAAAATTAGACGGAAAGGAAACGTGTGTAAGGTGTATCTGGGATATCTGTAATGTTGTTTTAATGGAGCTAACTGTAGTGTAGATACACTAACGAGACTCTCAAGCAAGGCTCATCAGGCTTTCATGCTGCAATGCGAGGCCATCAATTAGCAATGAGGGCCCAAAACCGGTCTTTCAAGCTCATCCAGCTTTGAAGGAATTAGTCCGTTTGAACACTCACATGTGAGTGAGAGAAAAGGAAGAAGCAGACAAGAGTAGAGAGAGAGAGCAGAGTTGGTGGGTTGCTCCCTGCTGCGATGTGAGATAAAATGTTCTTTGCTGAGGGCAGATCTGTCTTTCAAGTCAACTTACAGCCTGTGATAAGTCGTCTTCTGTAACTTCTTTAACAATGTAGCTTGCATTTTCCAACGAGGCACTTTTCAAGTTAAAACTGCCTTCTTCAGCACCTTTATAAATGAAGGAAACAATTTGTAGACACAGGGAAGTTTAAATGCATGTTTATACCTCTTCTGTCAAAGCTGTGTCCACTTTCTGTACATAAATGCATTTTATGTCACTGAAATTCCCACAAGGATGTGATTAGTTATACATAGAGTCCCACAAAACATGACTGACAGTCAGAAGGAGACGCACCAGAGGAAACGCATGAGCGCAAAGGCAAGGGTTAGCAACAACACAGGAGCTGCCATCCAAACGGATAACACAACACGCAACAAGCAACAACCATGGTGACAGCTACACCTTCCAGCTGCTGTCTTTCATATGCTAATGCTCGTATTACTGCCTGCCAACGCAGCACAGAAGACAATGAGTGTGTTTGTGTGTTTGTTTGTGTCTATTTGAAATGAAGCATCGCACTCAGCACTCTGTGCCACATGGTATCCGTAACAAGAGTCATCTGGCAACACATGTGCGCACATAATTCTGTGTAAAAGCTTTCATCTTCACTTTGATGTTTTAACATGAAATATAAATGTTGAACAGCATTGTTCAGGGCAGGTGTTGTGATGCCAGTTTGAATTTTCTGAGACAGTTGGTGGCCGAGGGAAATTATAATCCATATATTTTCCTCTACTGGGAAAGGTTCCCATGAAAAGCCTGTGTGACACAGTGTAGCTTATTCTATTGTTTAAATGTTCCTTCATTGCAATTAACATGGGCACTGATTTATTTTGAGTCTATCCCACATGCACCATTCTGCTGCTGTGAATACGTAAACACTTAATCCATTCCTCTACAAAACCCCCATACATCAATGTTTGAGGGAGGTTTCCTTAACAAATTACATAATATTTGGTGTTTATTTCTTTACAGTGGACCATTGTTTTTTTTTTTTGTTTGTTTGTTTGTTTGTTTTTTTGTTTTTTTTTCCAAAAATTGTTCGGCCTGATCGCAAATAGTCCCAATATTGAATCTCTTTAACCTCTGCTTTTGGTCTCTACCAGCTCCTTTAAAATATCAACTTTAAAATGAATAAAATGTTTTATTTGTTCTAATCAATATCTGAACCTGACTGATGTTTGGTGCTGGACCAGAGTGCTTGCTGGGTATTTGGAGCTTTTCAATGAAAATGGCTCAATAGGATATAGGGAAAGCTGTACTAAGGGTGTGGCTAGCTAAACCAGTCGGCCACCAGTCAGAGCTGATTCTTGTTATAAAACTTTTAAAGCTTAAAGAAGAGTGTCAGGTGGTGCAATGTAACACTTTACTGTAATATTACATTTGTCTGTAATGTGATGATGCGACAAGCTACAGTTGCTGACTTAACTCATCACGTAACAGCTGATCAAACAGTTATATCTTGTCGGTACACAAACAGCTTAAAGCAAAATCTGAGTTAACACTAAAAAGTCATAACTGGCTTCATGGTGCCCATCATCTTTTAGTCTGAAGGCTTTGTCGAGCAAACTTGTTCAAAGAAAGCCCGGGTATGTTTAGCTAGCTTCATTGTATACTCCAAGGATCCACAAAAGAGACTAATAGGCTTAAAGCAGCAAACATTGTGAGGGTAAAATGTTTCCAGTAAAATTTTTAATCATGATTTTATTTTGTTACATTTAAAACTTTTTTACACATAATCTAAAGTGCTGTTTGAGCTCTTGATCATGTCTTTACTGTTGCCTTTCATGTTTAATAGTCTAAAAGAGAGCCCTTGTGTGTGCCCTCTGTATAAGAATAAGGATTTGTGCTGGTTTGGGTAAGGTTCAACTTTATTTATTTAAGTGGATATAAACTGACAGCATACAGTGCAGTGAAAAAGTATTTGCCCCCTTTCTGATTCCTGATTTTTGCAGATTTGTCCCACTTAAATATTTCAGATCATCAAACCAGTTTTTATATTTCACAGAGACAACCCAAGTAAATACAAAACACAGTGTCTGAATGATTATTTAATTTCTTAAGGGGCGAAAAAAAATCCAAACCCATCCGGCCCTGTGTGAAAAAGTAATTTCCCCCTGAACCTAAGAACTGGTTGTGCCACCCTTGGCAGCAATAACTAAAATCAAGCATTTGCAGTAACTGGTGATGAGTCTTTTGCATCGCTGTAGAGGAATTTTGGCTCACTCTTGTTCACAGAATTGATTAACTCAGCCATATTGGAGGGTTGTGAGCATGAACTGCTTGTTTAAGGTCACACCAAAGCATCCCAATGGGATTTAAGTCCAGACTTTGACTTGGCTGCTCCAAACCCTTAATTTGTTTTTTTTTTTTTAGCCATTCAGAGGTGGACTTGCTGGTATATTTCTGGTCTTTGTCCTGCTGCATAACCCAAGAGTGCTTGAGCTTGAGGGCACACACTGATGGCCGGATGTCCACCTTTAGGATTTTCTGGTAGACCGCAGAATTCATTGTTCCATCAATCACAGCAAGTGGTCCAGGTCTTGAAGCAGCAAAGCAGCCCCAGACCATCACACTGACACCACCATGTTTGACTGTTGGCATGATGTTCTTTTTATCAAATGCTGTGTTATTTTTACGTCAGATGTAACAGGCCGCACACCTTCCAAAAAGTTCAACCTTTGTCTCGTCAGTCCACAGAATATTTCTCCAAAGGTCTTGGGGATCATCAAGATGTTTGTTGGCAAATGTGAGATGAGCCTTTGTGTTCTTTTTTGCCAGCAGTGGTTTAGGCCTTGGAACTCTCCCATGGATGCCATTTCTGCCCAGTGTCCTTCTTATGGTTGAGTCATGAACTCTGACCGTAACTGAGGCCAGTGAAGCCTGCAGTCCTTTGGATGTGGTTCTGGGTTCTTTTGTGACCTCCTGGATGAGTTGTCGCTGCAGTCTTGGAGTCATTTTGGTTGGCTGACCACTCCAGGGAAGGTTCACCACTGTTCCCAGTTTTCTCCATTTGTGGACAATGGCTCTGACCGTGGTTCGCTAGAGTCACAAAACCTTGGAAATGGCTGTGCAACAACTTTTATGAAATAAAGATTTCTTAATCTTAAAAGGCAATCCAAAGATTACAATCATTAGAATGTACATAGAAAAAAAATGCTGCAGTTATTCACCACAAAGTCAGTGGAGAAACCCAAATTAAATAATTACATTCATATTCAACATTGTTGTCAAATATTAAAGGTTCTCTGAGATACTTTTAGATTATGTGAATTTTTACATCTCCTCAGGAAAAGTGGAATTTGGCGATTTTGTTCTGTACATGTGGAAGTAGCTATCTTTAAACAGTCATATTCAGCCATCAACAAGTGTCTTTAATGTGAAAAATGTCACCAAAGTCTGTTTCAGTACCATGCAGTTGATTGCTTCATCTGACACCTACTCCAGGGATTTAAAATATCTAAGAATAATAAACCTCAAATTTCAGTTTGTTTTTATACGCAGCTATGAAGTGTCATAACATGTCACAACTTTTTGATGAGATTTGTGGAAAAAATAAGTCTTTATTTGCAGTGGCTTTCTTTAAGTCTTAAAATACACAATTTTCTCAATTAGATTTTGCATTAGAAGCTACCACAGAGTAACTGTCTTCACTAGTAGCTGTGATTATTATGAATATATGCAGAACCATGTGGAGACTCCTTGTAGTTTTATGGATTATCTCAAGGTCTTTCAGTCTGTCTGGATTTCTTTATTTTAGCTGATTTACCATTCCCATCAGTGATTGAAGGAAATGTGAAACTAATTAATGTGATTAGACTATTTCCAGCTGCTCTAATACACACTTGTGTGACTGCGCTTACGTATGTACTAACATTTATACACAACATGCCTCTCTGAGGCTGTCATGTGGTCTGCAAAGCCTCTCTCTCTAAGGGAATTGACTATCTATTCTCTGACAGAGATGCACAAATGTCTCTGATTGGCACATGCTCAGTCCCTCACTGTCATTGGGAGGCCACCAACTGGAGAGTGTGAGGGGGTAAGGATGTATGTGTGCAAATGTCACAGATCCCAGAGGAATTAGGTTGATTTTTGAGGCCTTACAAGCAGCTCTGAGATCTTGCATGCATGTGTGTCTCTGTTTGTTATCTTGCAGTCCACATGCTGAGTGTAACTGTGCTGCCAGAGAACGAACGAAGCAGAAGACAAATCCCATCGCTAGGTTACCCATGATTCACCGGGGTTGCTTTAGAAAGCAGTAGTAGAAACAAAGGAAGAGGGGGAGAATAGAGTGGGTTATTTAGAAGATGTTGTAAGGAGGAAAAAAAAGACAAAGGGTTAGAAAAGTTGCCTAAAGAAAAAGAGTGAAGGGAAAGAGTTTGTAAAGGAAAGAAGCGAGCTGTAATCTGAACTGTTTGTCAGTGTTACAGATTAGCTCACTGGGTGAAATGATATATGAGTGGCACTGGGCCTCCTCTCATGCACACGCACACAATCAAACCCCGACTATGGATCAATTACCCTGTCATCCATGTGTGCAACCATACATCATCACCTTGATTACATCACACACAAACTTTGGCACTTGTAGGACGACTTCAATATACACAAACACTGCTTGAACTTCAGCTGCACTTTCTTTTACTGATGTTAGTGTGTCTCATGTTTTACTACCAAGTTTCTGACATCTGTGGCCTTAAAACCTATTACTGTCTCTCTGTTTCTCCTGCAGCCAGGGGATGCACACACGCACAGATGCACATGTACAGTCACACACAGTTGCACCCCAGAGCCACTGAGACTGCCTCCTCAAATGAACTGCACCAGTCAGAGTGAGTGAGGCTGGACAAAGTCATTTGTTGTGAGTAAACTTCTTTGGGCAGCTCAGGTCATTTCAGGCAGTGGGAGACACTGAGACCACACACACATAAAGGCACACATGCAGGTCAGCTTGGTGGTGGTGTCGTGTCGATCAGTCCTCCACTCCTGTTGGTGTGGTCCGCTGGGAAATGCCCGTAGCTCAGCTAAAGTGGGTTCAATTTAATTTGAACTTCAGTGAAAGAGAGAGAGAGAGAGAGTGAGAGAGAGAAGGGGGTGGGGTGATCCAATATTGTTTTGTCCTTCTTGAAATGACACTAACATTTCAGACTTTGTTCAGCATCCAGCCCCCCGAGAGCCCTTGCTGATGCATCTGAAGTGTGCAGAAACACAAGTCCACACAATAAAAGGGTGATGATATTACAGAGTTAAACATTTAATAATTGATTTTATCTCTGAAAGTGTAATTTTTTCTATTCTGAGTTAAACAGTCTTCAGTGTTGGAGTTGTTTGATGGTAATCTACAAGTGTTGGTTCAACTCTGAGTCAATTAGTCTAAGCTCCGCCCTCTGTCATTACAAATCTGGGGGATATGTTGGCTGTGTTTTCATGTGTTTAGAAGTGTTCTGATGCTGCCTGTTACATCCCTGCTGGGATTCCTTTGCTCATGTTTCTGTTGGATTGTTGTTTTTGATGTGAGACACATTTGCACCATGAGTGAAGGTATCCACTAAGTTAGTAAGTTCCCACCTGTGAAAACAGATCGGCCTAGAGCAAAGGTGGTATGCATTCTTCATCAGAGTGTAGTTGCAGCTTTGAGGTTGTCTCTGTTAGTAATGGGAATTCAAACTCTTTCCAGTGATCTGGATCATGTGGCTTGGTTGAGCAAGAAGAGCCAGCTCTGGCGGGTCAGATGAAATCTGCTCACTGACTGGGCTGTATGACACACCTGATATAAAACATTAGTGACACCATCAAGCACAAGTCCTTAATGTATGGATTGCCTGTGCCTTGGGTAGCGTGGAGATAAGGTCATCCCTATTAATCAATCATATAACACACAGACACACAACCAATAGAGTGCATTCCAAAAGTATTCAGATCCCCTTCACCTTGCAGCCTGATACACTTAGTGTATCAGGCTGCAAGGTGCAATCATGACAAAGTAGTTTCTCCCAGTTTTTGCTGAGTCTACCTGTGATTCCACCTGATTTGGAAGGGGACACACTCTATAAAAAGCCATAGCTGACAATGCACATTGGAGCAAAAACCAAGCCATGGGGTCAAAGGAACTGCCCGCATGGCTCAGAGACAGGATTAGGGAAGCCTGCAAAAAAATCTGTAGCACTGAAGGTTCCCAAGAGCACGGTAGCCTCCATAATCCTCAAATGGAATGAGTTTTGCATGACCAGGACTCTACCGAGTGCTGGTTGCCCAGCCAAACTGAGCAGTCAGGGCCTTGATTGATAGGGTAGCCTCTCCTCAGAAAGGCTTTTTTTTTTTTTTTGAAGAGTGCAAGTTTTATTTTTTATACATTTACAAAAATGTCTAAAATTTTGTTTTCACTTTGTCATGATGGGGTTCTGAGTGTGGATTAATGAAAAAAAATGGGATTTTTTTTACTGTAGTATCTTGAAAAAAGTGACTGGGGTCTGAATGTTTTACAAATATACTATTTAAAAATATAAATATTAGTAGTAATAATGATACAAAAAATCTCTCAGACAGGATCTTATCATTCACATTAAAAATCCGCTCTTTGAAGCACCTTATTCACAAACCCATCCCTGCTTCATTCTTGCTAAAGAACATCCCGCCTTGCACAGGTGTTAAATGTGAGGTGGCAAACTCAAAGGATTCCCATAAATGATTAATACAGTAAATATTTAAAAATAACACCCAAAGTGACAGGAAGCAACACAGTGTTGTGAAAAAAAGTAAACTCCAATGTGTAAAAAACAAAACAAAACTGCGAGTGTTAAAATGTTATTTTTCTGTAGTATTAATGCCAGAAACACTTATGTTACACAGTGAAATGCTGGATGGTGCAAATGTTTACCACTACACACTAGTGGGGAGAAAAATGGAACATTTACCAGTCTTGGCTTGTGAGATGGTGCAGCACTGTCGTAGTGTTTAATTTGAAACACTGTCAAAAGTGTAGTTTCAAACTTTATGTATTGTGGAGTAATATAGACACTGTTCAATTGTTGAATCTATATGAGTTCAGTTAAACGGTCAGTTTTACTGTGCATGCCCCCCTCTGTTTGTCTAGCAACCAATACAGAGATGAGTCAACAAGTAGGCTATCAAATATCCAACACCCCATGTGTCCCCCTTCACATTACTGTACAGCGTCATTTGAGTTTATTGCATGCACCCCCAGAGTCAGGTGTTTCCTACTTACGCCGCTAGGGTGCGCTGCTCCACTTCCCAGCAGACCGCCAGGCAGCGCTTTCCATCTTCCAGGCAGGCAGACACAAGCGCAACAACAGTCTGCGTGACTCCCCGACCGCATCGCACCTCTGTCCCGCCACGCAGGGCTACTTTCTCTTCGCCCCCTGTAAAAGAGGATAAAAAGGGGGATCCTTTGCGCTGAACTAAATGCTGCATGGGCAGGTTTAAGTTGGATGTTTCTTTTGTGTTTTTATGGCTTAATAACTAAGTTTCCTGCCTCATCCGCTGCTCACAGGAGGAGGAAAGGAGCGGAACTTTCAGGGGACCCTTTTTTTTCTTGCTCCGGAGTAACCACAGGGGTTAACGCGCAGGCTTTAACCTAGGAGGTCACGCCTGCCACCGGCTCCGGATCTTCCCAAAGCTCGGCTGTGGAGGCGGATGGTATGGTATAACTTTTCCGCTGCAGAGAGAGAACCTGAGAGGAGCCGTTTTATGGTGTCGTGGAGAGGGGATGCGAGCCTCTCCTCCGTGTCGGATAGCGGAGCGGCTATGAGGAGAGAGGTTCACCTGCTGGGCTAACAGAACAAGAGCACACTGCACCAACAGGTAGGCTACGGATCTCTGTGTTAGGCTTTCACCTGTCCAGAGCAGCCTGGAGCACCCGGCTGTTTTAATGCGCTTTGTGTTAACTCTTAAAAGTGTGCGTAATGAAAAGTGGATTAATGGCACAGCTCTGACGCATCAACACGTCTGTTTGACAGTCCAGTGATTGTGTCATGTTTTTAATTTACGCACAGAACGGGTGACAATTCATCTTTAGAGAATAGGCAGTAATTTAGTTTCATGACTGTTACGCGCAAAGATTGCGTTTGGTAATGTCCCATCATGCTGTCTGCTCTGGTTTGGCTTCAGTTTCATTATCACCTTTGGGATTTTACAGCAAGACAAATGATTGCGGTTGTTTCAGGTGTTGCACAGCCTTTATCGGCCTGTCTCTCTCTCTTTCCCTCTAACACCCACGCACGTACATAGAGGGGCACGCAGGTCTTAGCAGTGCGTAAATGGGCATATGGCGCCGGGTAAGATGCGCTATATATCGCTGAGTTTGTATCAAATCTTAGTACATAGTGGGTGTATCTCTTGTTGTTTTATTGCATGAGTCTGCCATGTCCACAGGTGCAACATGATGAGTAAATGGTCACGCTGTTTTACGGAGATAAAACATCTTTTTGCGCATGTTACTTTCCATAGGCTCAACAATAATTGCATTCAGCTCTTAAAAATATGAAAATGTGTCTGGAGCATGTAGGGAAACCTCCTTGAAATCTGTCTTCTGCAGATCACCAAGGATCATCTGATAGAAAGCAGATGTTTATTCATAAGATGACCTTTTATTGGTGACAACACTGTGCATCAGTGTGGCATCAGAGTGGAGGCCTAAGCAGTTGAAGGTGTCACAGAGGTTGCATTTAGCACTTAAAATGTTAACACAGTTAGAAGTAACGAGGTGGCATCTGGGTCCCCAGCAATATTTAACTGCTGTTTTGAAGCTTTTTTTTCAAATCTTTGTGTGCATACAAGCTGGATTGATGTAAACAAAGATGGGTAACCCATATTTTTAAGTGCTTCTTCATTTCTCTCTCTGCATCTGAGAAGAAAACATAAGAGAGAAGGCAGAGAAGTGGAAGAAGGAAGATGGCAGGAAGAGCGCTGAGTGAGATATGATTGACAGGAGAGGAAGGTGCAGGAAGCACCTAGCAGAGAGGGAGATGGGATTGTTTCAGGGTTTATGGAGAGACAGAGGAAAACATAGACAGAAACAAGTGCACAGTGTCTGATTAGTTCTTGGAGTTTGTTGGGAAAAGCGGTCTTAATATGGCCATGGGCGTTTGCATAAAAACTCATAAAATGTTCACCATTATTCAGTATGCACTCTGCTCACATACGGGGAATGAAATTACTGTTGAGGTTCATTCCCTTTTAAGCATTAAATGCAAGATTATTACAATTTGTACTGTAGTGTCAGGTACGGATCACATTTATAAATCACTTTTGTATCATCTAAAACAAAGTGAAAAAAATACTGAAAGAACTGCACAGTAGAGGGCAAAGCTGTTGATTTTTGGCAATTTCCATCTTAATGTTTAGATTATAAAAACATTTCTGGGTGTAAAAGGGATATGTTCTAGTAAGAGTATAATAGGTTAAGTCTAAGCTAAAGGCTTCATTTTTTAAAATTCTTTCTGTTATGAATCATGCTATAAAATAGATAAAGCAGTAATGACAATGCATTAATAAGATTGGATTAAACATTGTGATGTTTGAAAATAAGTACTAACTGATATCAGCTGTATTAACAAATTTGCTCCACAACCAAATAATGTGGCATGCACTGATGTGATGGGAGTCTGTTGTGCTGCATCGATTTGCGACAAGCTAGCACACCTGATGGCTGATTCATTGAGGTTTTTATCAGGTTGAGAACCTGTTGTACCTGTTAGACAAACGATGATATGTTTCATGATCAAATGTGAAGGAAACTGTTGCCAGTTTGGTAGTGCTACAATTGCTTAAAGAGATATCAGCGACCTGCAGTTTGTAAGACGTGTTCTAGTTACATTTCAAGAGGAGGGGCCACAAAATTATAATATATCATGTTAACAGTCTCAAGAAGTCATTAGAAGTACTGCAAGAGCAAGTAATGAACAAAACTAAGTATTAGAAATTGGCATCAGTGAAACTGGCTCTATTGTTTCTTTAAAATTGGTATCCATTTGTGGCCTGATTTTCACAGTCGCTGCATCTTTATTAGTGATGTAGAAGTAAATCCTGGACAAGTAGCATTATTGCTAGCTAAAAGTTCATTTGAAGCTGGAAAGTGTGTCAAGCTATTATTTTGTTCTAATGTTAAAATTACTTATTCCTGTAATTTTAGGCCCTTTTCACCACTGTCTCCACACATTTTTATGTCATGTTGGACCAACATTTACACCCATTAGCCATTTTTTTTGCCACTTTTAAGCTATTTCTGTTACTTTTTAACTCCATTTCAAAACTTTATTCACCCTTTATGCCACTTTTCACCCATTTTGACACTTTTTGTCCCGATTAAACACCTTAAACCCAACTTTGCCACTTTTTAACCATTTTTTCACCATGTTGTGCCCATTTGTACCCTTTCTTGCCTTTCTTAATTAACTTTTGCCACTTTTATCCACTTTCGATTATTTAAGCCTATTTTACCCACTATAAAAGCATTTTTTCCTACTCTGTTACCACTGCTACATCTTTTTTCTATAAACTTTATTGTCTCTTTTTGCAATTACGAAATCATTTTCCCCTTAAAGTTATTTCAGGGCCTCTGACATATTAATGTTTGTCCACATCCTGGCCAATATGAAACCTGACATTGCTTTCCAAATGGTATCAAATGTTTACCTTGTAAACATTACCAGAAAAAAGGATGTTCTGTTTAAAGAAATGAGGTTTACATTTTCTAAAAGGCTATATTGTACTTCAGCACAAATAAATACAACAATTTTCTTTGATGAGAGTGGTTATCATTCAGGTTATTCAGTTTTCCCCTTTCTCCCCCTTTAACAGTTAGATTAAAACTCCCAAAACACTGCACTGCATTATCCCAGATCACCAACCTTCCAACCTAAATCCTCACAGAGGTTGACATAAATCAGATTATCTGAAAAAGTCTAATCACTAATTTCAGAGAAGAAATGTGTCAGGGATGCAACACAGTCCCACCGCTGGAATTGGTACTTTTTATTACAGGTCAAGAAAGATACTTAACCCCAGTGCAAAAGACACCGCCTGTGTTTAATATGAATGTGTTTTTGCTTTATTTGCCTTTGCCTTTATTACACAGTGATTATTAGAGAGAGGACAGGAAATTAAGCAGAGTGATGATGATGTAATAAAGGTCATGGTTAGCATCTTAATCCCTCTGCCACATGGATGCCTCAGTGTGTGTGGAAAATTAATGGCAGCAATCTAGTTTCATACCCTGCCTTACAATGAGGAGTCCGCTCAAATTACACTTTTGCAATTTGCTCCGAGTTTCTTGTCATTCCCTACCTAATTTTAAAGTCACTGTGACACACATACACACACACACACACACACACACAGATACATGCAGTGCAACCTGGCTACTTATTGAATAATTGAGTACACTGCAGAACAACGCCTTTTTTATTAAAGCTCTTGTGAGGAACCTGAATTTTGAGTTGATTTTGGTGCCCTCTTGTGGACAAAATGGTACGGCTTATCTCTTTGATAATTGATTTTGTCCTGTACACACTTAAAAAGTTACAAAACCCTCAGACCACTTTTTAAACTGGAAATTAATGTACATGGGTCTTACATAGTACTGTCCATCAGTTGGGGTTTAGATCTCCACATTTTTGCATAAAATATTTGAATTCTAGATTTTGTTACAAACATGCATAGTGGCTTGACAGGTTGAAACTTCAACTGACTATTTTTGAAAAATTTCTTTTAGCTGATCTGATGCTAACTCACGTATGTAGTTCCATCTGTTTCAACCAAAGAGCTCAACAATTACTGCCCACTTTTTATATGACTGTTAACTTTACTTGTAGCAACCCATGGCTGAATTTTTTTGACTCCATCAATCAGATGTTGCTCTTATAATCTAGGACTGGCATGTAGTGCTGTTGCTTGAGATCACAAGTAAATCATGTTTTTCTTTGAACTGAGTGGATAAAATATGAACTTATGTCTTCTACATGATTATTTACGTTCATTATCGCATTTAAACTGAAAACCGTTGAACTATTTTTGTCACTCACCCTGATGCAGCACTTTTTTAGGCATTACCAATAACGTTTTAAGGAATCAGGGACTGCAAGGTTTGCAGGAGTTGCATCGGGCAGATCTCTCCAGTCTTTAGCTCTAAATGGAGGCCGAAGAAGTGGTGAGTGTGGACCTTCATGTAAGCTGTGATCCACCAACTGTTGAGGAGAGTCAACAGGTGGTGAACGAGATGAAGGCCTGGAAGCCCCGGGTGTATGTGTGATCCAGGCTGAGATGCTCAAGGCAAGTGGTAACACCCCAGTGATGTCCAGATCACTGATCTCGACTTTGCTTATGATGCTGTGATCCTTGCGGAGACTGTGAATGTCCTTGTGGGGATTGGATTGAGTGAGGAGGCTGAAGCAATGCATGCCTCCTGGGTCAAAACATAGATCCAGACATTTGGGGATGCCTTGGATGCTGCCATCGAATCCGTGTCTGTGAATGGTAAGAGCGGAAAAGTTATGGAGTAGTTCACCCACCTTAGCAGCATAATCCATTGATAAATGCTAAATGCGAGGCTGAGATCAACCGCAGACTTCGACTTGGACATGGGGCAATGGGTTCGCTGAGCAAGACACTGTGGCATTACCGGCATCTGAGCATGTGGACGAAAATCAGAATCTTTCAGTCCTTGGTTCTCCCTGTCTTACTATACTCTTCTGATGCCAGGAAGTTGACTGATGGATGGATGCATTTTTGGTTATTGATGCCAGGACCAGGTGTCTTATGCTGACGTGCTCAGACAAGCTGGGATGGGAAGTGTCAGCTACTTGATATGAGATCCGCAGCTGCGCTTTTATGGGGACTTGGTGAGCTTTCCCGGCCTGATCCACCTCACCGTATACTGGGTGCTCAGGATACAGTGGGCTGGTCCAGATGTCGAGGGCGACCCCACACGTCTTGGAGGGGGCAGGTGGGAGAGATGGGATATGGGCCTGGAGGATGGTCATCAGGAGGCCAGAGGAGTGCAGGACCAAGGGACTTGCAGTTCAGTGAAGTGCAAAACCAGCATAAGCTCCCATACCTGACCCTGACCTGAGTGACATTATAAAAATGAGTAGTTTTGCTGCCAGTGGTCTCATTTACTTTCCTGTGTCACATTGAAACATCTGTTTATTTGTATTCTGTTTCATAGATAGTCAAAAGTTTTAATTGGATGATTTTAATCTGTTTCCTCTTGAAACATTAGCAAAATCAAACACACATTTATAAGGTTTCACACGTTCCTCTTCCAAAACTTTGAAATGTCTCTATACATGTACCTTTAACAAGCTTTTCCTGCATTTCTCTCACTCACTCCCTTTATCCTTCTCTTCTACCCATAAGCCCTCTGGGCTCTGGGAATAATGTCAAAGCTCCTGTCCACAGAGACGGAGAGAGAGACAGGAAAAGAAAGACAGAGCGAGAGAGTAAGACAAAGAGAGTAGCCAGGAAGAAATGAAAAATACAGTATGTGTCCTATTAAAGGTGATCTTTTTTTCATTTGTCGCCTTTCTCTCGCTGTGCATGATGAGCAGAGAGAAGGTGGGAATGAAAAAAGAAAGAACAAGAATGAGAAACTGTAACGAGACAGACAGAGAGAGAGAGAGAGAGGGACAGAGAGTGGAGGGAGGGAAAGCTACAGGGGATAAATAGAAATAAATAAAAAGCATGTGTCCTATAAAAGGTGTTGTGTATTTCATTGGCCATCTCCAGTAGCTGTGTGTGGTGAGCTGAGGCCCAGGGGGGATGAGTAGCCACTCTAAATGTGTGTAACCCACATAAAGAAATTGTTTCTGGGAGATCGGGCCCCGTAAATTCATTCCTAGCCGCCAGCCCTGTTCTTATCCCACCTCCCAAAGGTGAGCTACAACACCCAACACATATATTTTTTAGATTCTTTCTCTTTTTCCACACAAACACTTGGCATGCGCACACAACACCTACCCCACCCCCTGGAACAGACACACATCCTTTAACACAACCTCAATTTCTCTGTATAGGACTTTATTCTCTCACTTACTTTTTATTTTGACACACTTTTTCTGCAGAAGGTACACAACCACACAGGCATACACTCAGTGCTTTGCTTCCCAAATGGCTTGTGTGGGACAGTAACGGTGACAGCTACAACAACATCAGTCCCCGCTGTGGAACAGAACAGCGTCACACAGAAACAGCAGCAGATGCTGCGCTCACAGCTCTAGGATTACCTTAGCCTGAACAAACTCCATTACTGCCTCTATTACCCAGGTATACACAGGCTGGGAAAAAAGCACTTTGCAGAACCACTGTTTACCCAGCACCTCGGTGCCCTGCGTACTGTTTCCCTTTACTATGGAGCAAGGATGGGGTGAGGGCCAGAGGGAGAGGAGTGAGCAGGAGAGAAGAAGGGGAAAAGAAGAAGAAGCGGATCCATCAGTGACTGCATTTGTCACAGCCAGGGCAGTGTGTAGAGATGAAACATGTAGTGTGTCATATTGTGATAACCAGCATTCTCAAAACCCATTGGCTATCGTCTAATGACAAAACAGCCTGTGTGAATATTGTTTACAGGCTACAATCTTTACAGTCAGACTAGGAAAGTGAGAATGTTGTGGTCTAAGAGTGAACATTGCAAATATCAGTTTGAAGATAGGCTGTTAACTAAAGCTAATTCAAGGTTACCTGACCACAGATGGGATTTCAGGTGCATTACAGTTGATTGCATTCCCCTACTTTTGTTTTACATGTGAAATGCTTTTTGTGTCCTGCTGAAACACGTGGGATGATTCTACCTGGATACAAATAGAGGTCACAGAACTAACTTCACCAAAATCAAGCCAGATTCTGTATTTTAATGCAGCATTGTTATAAAGAGAGAAAAGAACAGCAGGTAAAAGACAAGCACTAATGACTGGATTCAATTATCAGTTATGCAAAGACTTTAGATACTAAAGGATTATTTGGAATCAAGACAGGATCCTTATTCAGGTGCATACATAAGGGATACATTTTTTATTTTTTCCTGGTGGCTATAGAGCTACATTTAACATTTAAGTAGATCAAAATGGTGTACAGTGCAGATTTAAGGTCCCTTATGAAGACAAAGCTTCTCTAATATAAGGATTTGGAGTTGTCTAAACATCCCTACACCCTGACCTATCGCTAAGTCATGCCCCCTCAGCTCACTCAGATAGACAGTCAACACAAAGCCAGAGTTAACGTTAATGGGTAACCTTTGGTTACACTAAACACTGATGTGAGATTGTCAAAGAACAAAAGTATTAAATTTAAAAGATGACATATTCGATACATTATTTTGGTGTCACCTCTACCCCTTGATCATTTCTCTAAGAAGTTATAATTAGATAAATGTAATATAAAAAACAAAAAAATCCACATTTCTAGTTCCTTTCCATGGGGTTCCATGTGCCAGATGTCTGGGTGTATATGTGGCTTCAAGAACTGTGACTGGTTTGTGGTGTTGGAGGGCGCTGCTTAGTGATAGGTGAATTGAACATCTGTATGTTCTGGATCATTAGGTAGATTTAAAAAGTAGTTTCAAACAGATGGTTTGTCATTGATAGCCACCAGCTTTGTATCAGTGGTACAGTTGGTTTTCTCCATCACATGGTTGGGGGTTCGATCCCCAGTTCTTGCAGCCACGGGTCAATATGACATTGGGTAAGACACTTAACCCCTAATTGCTCTGCCTGCAGAGTGGCGTGTGAAGACTGCTTCAACTGCTTCATTTGTGGTGTGTTTTGGGTATGACGGAACACAGACAGTTCTCAATTAAAACTTTTGCCATCAGTGTGTGAATGGGTGTCACCTGTGGTGTAAAAGCGCTTCAGGTGGTCAGACAACTGTAACATGCTCTACAAGCTTGAGGCCATTCAACCAGTTTTGAATATCCAGAAATCTGATTTATGATAGATGTTATTTTGGACTATAATAATGTTATTACAGCAACTATGAAAAAATAAATTGCAAACAAAACCACATAACACTATGGTAACAGCTTCTTAAATATAATAATTTCTTTATGTGGTTACAAATGTTGTATTGTGGGTTGAGGATTATTTGTTGGTGAAAGCAAGACTAAATGATGAAATCAGGCATCTAAAAATGTTAAGAGAAGCTGCATGTAATGAAGTCATCAAAAAATCAACTAACAATAAAAAATAATTAAAGCTGCAAGCAGCGATAACGGGCAATCCGTCGCATGTCGCGATGTGTCGCGACCGCGGATGTGTTGCAACCGTTGGGTGCCAGCCACAAGGTGCGCTGCTCCCATGGGATATGTGGGTTTTGCAACATTCACACTTTCACAGAAACAGAGGAGGATCCCCCTCATTAATTTCCAGAGTTTGCCATTACTTTGGCAGTAAAACCAAATGAGCAGGAGGTATGAGCCCTAAAAAATTGTAATACTTTCCAAAGAAATGGACAAATCACTGGATTGTCAGCTTCACAGCTCCTCTTTTTGCTCTGCTTGGCTCAGTTGCTCTCTCTCTCTCTTTCTCTTTTGCATTCATGCAGCCTCACTCCCTGTCTCTCTTGTTCACGCTCACTCCACAGGAGAAAAATTACTCAGTGGCTAAAAGCATTAACTGATTGTCTTCAGATCGTTGCAGTCATCAGTGTGGAAGTTAGAGGAGAAAATGCAGAGATACAGATGTGTACAGTTTTGTTTCAATATTTTATTCAGTGCTTTGATATCTCCCCCCTGTTATTTTATCTTATATTCATGGAGAAATCGACAGATGGAAACAGTACTTTACTGCAAACCAGGCACCCTCAGTATTTTATTTTCATGTCTGCGATACAAAACACCTCTCAAAGAAAGCCGAGACTCCTCAGATTCCAGCAGTTTCCTTTTTGTCACTCTAGGATCAAAACTCACAGAGTAAACAGCAGACAAACAGGCCAAGCAAAAATCCCATTTGCCAAGGAGAACAATAAATTTCATCCTAACTTTGCAATTTTTTTTATTGTTGTTTGTTTTTTTTTGTTTTTTTTAGGTAGTCCCAGTCAAATAAATCCACTTTTAAGTGATACTCAAATGTCTTCCCATCATTTTGAGCCTATCCAAGTCTATGTGCCTCCATTGTCACAGCATCAGGCACAGGTACAAAAATGTGGTCTTTGCTGCCATCTAGTGGTTCACTGAGTGTTTTGACCTGTATTTGAACCAGCCTGTAGCTGTCCAGAGAGGGGTTGGATTGACATGATGAACTGATTAAAACACGGGATGCAGAAGTGTCTCTGTATACATGGAACTCTTGATCACAGTCTAAAAGCTTCATGAGTACAAATACTTTATTATAGACCTAATTGGTTTACATCCAGGCTATTCCTCTCTCTAAATCATTATATATTTTTGCCATTCTTTTAGTTACCCCCACCTTGTTTATTTTTCATGACTTTAAATGTTTTGCCATGGTGACAGATGTGTAAAATAAACAGATATAGATACATAAAATACAGAGATACAGATTTTTACATGTTTGTGTCATTATTTTCTTCAGTGCTTTTATATCTCATCTAATTTTGTCGATTTACCTTGTATTCATGGATAAATAGACAGATATGAACTTTGTAATGTGTTGGTTGCTGTTTGGACCCTGTCCTTAATTGTGTTGCAATACTGTGTATCATCACAAGATGGCAGCATTGCCTTCATTTTGGTTCCATTAAAAGAGGACAAATTTTTGACATTCCAACATGGCATTTTTTTGCATCCTGAAATGACTCATCTGCCCACACATGCTTGAAATCTGAGGTTAAACCTTCATGGGGGGGGGGGGGGGGCTGAATTTTGGAAATGTTGTAGGGGGTGCCATTGAGCCAATAGGCCACACCCACCTACAAAATGAATATCAACCATCTCAGAATGCCAATGAGATTTTTTTTTTTGGTCAAGTTTCATTGCTCTACATGTCTTCTAACCATTTTAAATATCTACTTCCAGTTTCATGGCAAACAAAAAAAAATCACCATTGCCACGCCTTTTATATAGCATTTGACCATTGTATATGTGTAAGGCCAACTCCTTGGGAACTGCCTGAGTGAATTTCAGAACTATTTGACCCACCATGTAGGTACCACAATGTCAAATTCAGGAGTAATGACTTTCTGTTGCCAGAGGGTGGTGCTGTACAGTTTTTCGAAATTTCAAGTATAGATGTGTTCTGGCCTGGACTGTCAAGCTTGTAATTTGTTTCAGTTAAGACAATGTATACTAGAGTTATGACTGTTTAAACATTTTTTGCAAGATAAAATGGTAACTTTTGACTTTGTCGCCCCGCCGAGTCCACATCCTCTTTTTTTTTTTTTTTTTTTTTTTTGCACAAATCAAAATCCACTTCTTCTGTCCTTCATGACACAAATTTGAAGTGGATATCTCGGTTGGTCTTCAAACTGTAGCTTGCACCATAAACCTTAACATTTCCTGTTACCACTAGGTGGCGTTTTGATTTGTAAAGAATTTGACCATGTGAATGGGTGCAGGCCATGACCAGCAATATACCTGAGCAATATGAGTCCAATTGGACAATGGACAGCTGAGTTATAAACCACCTCCTGTTTACCAAAGAAATATGTAAATTTGAGGGCTCGCCATGGCCACACCTTTCGACTAATGAGAATACCCTGAATAACTTTACACCTGCCATGTCTCATCTAGCTCTGTGCCAAAGTACATGTCGATCATATGAAATCCCTCAAAGGAGTTTGTTCAGATATGACCCCTGGAAAAGGCTAAAAACAGCTCCCTTTTTTTTGCATATTTATTCAAAATGGCAGATATCCTGTTGGAAATAGAGTGTAGGCCTAAGAAGCTTTTTTCTAGATCTCCCCAAGCCGCACCGGCACACAAAATTTCTTGAATCTATGACAAAGTCAAAGGAGGGGGCTTTAACTTTGAAAACTGTTAGGGGGCGCTATTTTTGCATTTCTGAAAGATTGCACAGGAAACCCCTAAAATATCAAAATTTACATGAGAGCAGATGTACCTGCAAAGTTTCCCGCTAATTCAGAAATGTTAAGGGCCTCTCTATGCAATGACGGCAAATGATAATAAAAATAATCCTAGCGAATACAATCAGGTCCTCACACCACTTGGTACTCGGGCCCTAATGAGCAGCTGTAGCTTTAAATAAATCATCAATAATAAAGAAGAAACACCAAGCTTTACCAATTACAGCCTTGTTGTCAATATTAAAGAAATGTTTCTACAGTTGTCTGATTATGAGTATTTTCATCAGTGCTTACGTTTATCATGCTAAAAGATTGATCAATGTTCTGATAATTGGTGATAAATATTAGATAATGGTAATCATTTGTAGCAAAGAGACAGAGCTGACAGCAGAGTAAAGTGATGTTCTCTTTCTCTGACTAATGAGGCTCTGTGATAGGAGAGAGGCTCTGTGTGAATGTTTGTGTATACAAGACTGTCAAGGCTACACTGCAGCGCCAGCAACACAACACTGAAAGCACGTGGTAGCAATGTAAGTGGAAGGTCAATAAAGGAGAGAAAGGAGGAGTGCGTGAGTGATAATGTGATTGTGTTTGTGAAAATGCATCTGTAGTGCACTTGTGTGTGTTTATGTGTGAAGTGAGTGATGAACTGCCTCATATTTCAGTGGATCTCCATCCATCAGCCTCGTCAGTGACTCTGAGGTCCTGTCATTACATTTTTCCCTTCATTTAAACTGTTAATGACCAGTTCTGCTGTGCTTTTTCACTGTCCGTCTCCTAAAGAGCAAACTTTCAGTTTGTTTTTTAAGCATTATTTAGCCTTCATGGACAGGACAGCTGAAGAAAACAGGGAATATGGGGAGGAGAGAGAGGGATAGACATGCATCAAAGGCCTCAAGGCTGGGAGTTGTACCTGCGAAAGCTCCTTTTATTGATTTTTTTTCACGTCCAGTACCCTCAAATTTTCATTTTTTAAAGACTGACTGACACTGCAAACTTCTTTTTCACACATTGGCAAATTTGCTCACTACCTCTTAGGTACAATAGACACTTTCTTTTATTTAAGATTTATTTTTGGGCCTTTTCATGCCTTTATTTGATAGAGGAAGGACAGTGGATAGACTTGGAAACAGGGAAGAGAGTGGGGAGAGACATGCGGTAAAGGGCCTCAGGCCGGATTTGAACCCGGGCCACCCGCGCACATGGGTAGCACCTTAAACCACTCGACCATCTGTGCTCCTCAATAGACACTTTCTAACAAAATTTCAGTAATCCAGCATTTTGCTTAAATCCACAGTTTGCCAGAGGGCCCTCATCAAAACAATAACAAAGGTGTGGAAATGCACTGATAAGTCCTACCCCCTATGCAGCTTTCTTTAATTGAGGACTCTGTTAAATAAAACATGCACTTTATTATTTTTACATACCTGCAAACCACTGGACAAATTTCCCATAAGGGAGAAAAACAGTGAAAAAGTGAACTCCCTGGTTCAGGGATTACATGCGAAGCAAACCTGGAAGGCTGTTTTTAACAACCTTTGAAAAAAAAACTCTCCTCAATTTAAAACAAGAATTAAACAGCAGGATCAGGCAGATCTGAGCAGCTTGTTTCCACTTCACTTGGAAATATCTAGTGGGGCAACATCATGACAGGGGTTAAGGACATGTTTGTGGACACTTGGCCACAGAAAGTGCAACCAATGGCAGAAAATAATTGTGGTCCATCACAAATAGGCAGTAAGAACATGAATGTTAGAGCAGCAGAAAAGCAGCTTCCTGTAGCCTTTCCTTTAACATGTGGCATAGTCACAGCAATGCTAAATATACTGAATGTTTTCATGGTGGGTGCCTTGACAAGTTGAGAATTTTCTGGCTTAGAAAAGGGTTGGAAATATTTGAGGTAATGTACGTCCTGACTTAAGATATATGAACTGTAGAGGCTATCAGCATTAATACATTAATCGTATCACTGAGAAAAACACATCTGGGCAAACGTAAATGCAACTTTTTTAATCACTGATATCAACTGTAAAAATACAAGTTTCTCTATTTACATAAATACACCCCATTTTGAAGTCAATTTATTTTGACACTGACATTGTGATTTTTTTCCCTCTAACAAGAATAATTTATGTTATGTAGGCCATCCTCATCCCCCTGTGGTGCATTGTGGGTAATTCCACATGGCAATGAAGAACTTTTCAAACAAATATTCAGTATCTATCCAGGAAGAGCTGAACTGTTGACTGAGGACAGGGCAGTGATGGTTGATAAGATAGGTGGATTTCAAATTGATATGTAGGTAGAATTTTCCCCATGATGCCCTTGGGCAGAGTGTTTAAAAGTGTTCAGATGAGTTTAGATGTTGCCTGTTGTACAGAGATCCCTGCTGGGTTTCCGATGTCCATGGTGTTGACAGATTATTTTTGTTGTTAATCTGATGCTCTCAGTTAGCAGCAATGGAGTTTAAATGCTAAAGGCTCAATTACCTCATTTTACTTCATCATTTTAGTATAAAATACTCTTAATTCATGTGTAACATTTAACAACTTCTCAGAAAAGCATGCACATTCTTTTCAGTGTATAAAATAAAAGAAGAGCTCAGTCAGCCCCACAAAGTCCCTTAATAAAGACACGACACTGAGAGCTGAAAAACTTTATAATACTGAGTTGCTTTAAAATCTGCCTCCCTGTGTCTCTGTCTGGATCTGAGAGGAATCCCTCTGCTGCCTTAAAGTTTTTTTTTTTTTTTTTTTTTTTTTTTGAGGGTTTCCTCTCTCTGAATCAGGGCTCTAAAGATAGAGTGTCGCGTGTGCTGGATAAAGGCCCCTGAGGCAGATTGTGAGTTGTGACTTTGGGCTATATAAATAAAGAATGACTCGACCTGGCTTCACTGTCTCCTCAGGATCAGAGATATTTGTACACACTACTCATACTCCCTCCCAGAGTTATGCTGGCTAGATGTGAATGTGTTCTTTTTGACTCATTCCTCTTTCAAACACTTGTGCTTTTCTTCCTTAATGAGTCTCAGAATAATTGAAATCTACTGCTAAACTTGAAGGAAACGCTGTGTCTTTTTTTGGTTTACAGCAGAGAAAAGAATGTGCCTTAAAGCAGCTGCTTGATTGACATCAGAAGTTTGCAACCTGCAGGCTCATTCTGGTACTAATGGCATTATTATTCCCATCAGATTGCATTAGATGCTGCTGTAATCTTTTGGTTATTTGTGGAGGTTTACAACAACTATAGATGCAGCTAACCTTCTGTGCCACCTTCCAGCCTATTAAGAAAGCAGTTTGATTTGTTGAACTTGGTTTGGCTATAGCTTCTGCTAATGAGTCTGTGGTGACAGGACTGTCCACTAGTGTGTGGGCTGAGATGTGGTTTCACTTTCAGCCAGGGTTATAAATGCGCCAACTTACACTGCAGCCTTGGCGGGCTTACTCATTATGGGTGATAGCAGAGAGGAGCTGTTTCACCCGTAGTCAGACCTACAACTTACATACAGCCCTGCAGCTCCACAGGTTTTGTCATCATCAACAACAAGACAGCGATGACGGTGGTCATTAGGGTGGCATAATTAGGCCTGACCTTGTGTTTAAGCGTCTGCTCTACTGAGGCATGTTTATGTGAGTCTCACCTTGGTCATTCTGTTGGTGATAGTGGGAAAAAAAACATGGTTAGCAACATGTGGGCTATTGAGATGCTCATATCCGCTGTTGAGCTGAGCTTCTGTTGACAGAGTATAATGGCAGGCGCTGGTCTTTTCTTCTCTTTAATAACTTCTTCTGTGCTACAAAGTGTTGCTCTGCCTGCCTGTGTTTGTCTGTGTGTGCTCTTTTATCTTGCAGTCTTTGATTATGTTGTGCAAGTGTACCAGCTTTATGGCTGCCTCATTAGGTTGTCAGGCAAGCCCTGAGCACATGCAATTATATCTAATTATGCAATTATGAATTCAGTATGAAGATTATATACAGTGGATGGGTATGTTTAAGCTCCAACACAAACACAGCTGTAATTAGTGCAGTTTTGCAGGTGGTTTGTATATGAACGCCACTTATTTAGCAAGGCTATTTTGTTTTTCTCTTTTCAACCTACAGAAGAGAAGCTTTAGAGGAAAAAATAAACACTGAACTTGAGAAAAATAAAAGTCTTAATTCAGCATTCATCACCAACACCAGAAAATAAATGTTCTCCCAAGCTGTTCTTCTCTTGCAGACTGAAAACAATAGTCATCCAAGATTTTCCTATATTCTGCCCCATTCATTCTACCCTCTACCTTTGCAAGCCTTCCAGGGCCAGCTGCAAGAAGCATCCCCACAGCATAATGCTGCCATCGCTGTGCTTCACAGTGGTGATGGTGTGTTTGTGGTGTCCACTAAACACAGCATCCTGTCTGATGGACAAAAATCACTGTTTTGGTCTCCTCAGACCAAAGAACTTTCTTCCACTTGACCATGGAGTCTCCCACATGCCTTTTGCTGAACTCAAGTCAAGATTTAATATCTTCAACAGTGGCTTTCTCTTTGCTACTCTCCCATAAAGCTCTGACTGGTGAAGAAAGCTGGCAAAAGTTGTATGCAGAGCCTCTCCCATCTCAGCTGCTAAAGCTTGTAACTTCTTCGGAGTAGTCACAGGTGTCTTGGTGGCCTCGCTTACTAGTCTTCTTTTGCGGTCACTCAGTTTGTGAAGACGGCCTGATCTAAATATACACATGTGCCATATTCCATATTCCTCCCATTTCTGTTGGATGGATTTAACTCCACTCCAGGAGATGTTCAGTGCCTTGATTTTTTTGTATCCATCCCCCAACTTCTACTTTTCAGTAACATTTTCTCTGAGTTGCTTCAAGTGTTCTTTTGTCTTCATGGTGTAATGGTAGATAGGAATACTGATAAACTAGTGACTGGACCTTCCAGACACAGGTGTCTTTATACTACAGTCAATTGAGACAGGAGGTCCCCGTGGGGACTTGACCAATGTCCTTTGGACATTTGGACTTTGAGCGTCCAACAAAAAATGAATTACATTAAAGTCTCGTTGAAGACAAAATAACATTTATTTTGTCTATGGATTGTGCTGTATTAGTGTGTCAGAACAATCCGTCATTGGTTTGAAAATTAATGAATTAATCAAACAGAGCACAGTGCATGCAGGCTAAAGATTTTACTTTTAAATATCTTGAAACTAAAAATGGCATGCCTCAGGTTTCAGTATTGAGACCATTGTTATTTACACTTTATATTAACAGTATTGGTCTAAATCTACTCAGCACAAATTTTCATTTAAATACGGATGATATTGTCATTTATTGCTCCACTCTAATGCACTCACTCTTTAAAAGAAGCCTTTCTCCTGCTGTAGGACACTTTATGTCTTGGGGAGCTGGTCTCACTGTGGGCTAAAGACACTGGAAGGAGATGCATCAAGTTTTTCTGTGTTTTGACTAATAACTTTCTGCTCTTTGACCCAGGATCGGCTGATCTGTGTTTGTAATAGTTGCATGTCTGTCACTCTTTTCATTGTACTGCTGCCTGTTTTGGCCAGGACACTCTTGTAAATGAGATTCTTGGTCCCAATGTGGTTTTTCTGGTTAAATAAATGTAAATACATAAATGAATGAATAACCCTGCATCAAATGCATAGATACAGACTTACTGTTCCAATTAAAGTGTAGGTGAGCATATTGGTAAGTAGTTTATTTCTGAAACCAATTAGCAAAACTGCCGCAGAGAGAGGGTGAGACAAGGAGGATTCAGGATACTTTGTTGATATTTAGGGGACACTCAATCTCCCACACTTTGAAAAACCCTGATCTAGAGGATGCTGCTATAGCATTGAACAGAGGGCATCACAAAGATTACATAAGCTCGTCCATAACTTCTGACTGGAAAACTTTGCTTAAAGCCCTGTCATAATATTAGAAAAATGCTGACAATGTGCCACATTTAAGCCCTGCATTTTACTGAAAAATATAAGTCGTACTCTTAAGTCAATGAGAAGTTTGTCACTTTGGCTTCAAATGACAAAGTCTGTCCAACTGGAGGAAACTGGTCCTCTAAATTCATAGACTTCAACCCTCCAACACAGCCTGAACATTTCTGTTTTTCAACAAGACACGCTTCACACCAGCACTTCAATAGATGAGATTTTAAAAAACAGAGTGAAAGAAGGGAATGAGCTACGGTAGGTGGTGTGCTTCAGTGTGTCATGTCTCTCTACAGATCCTATTGAGGGAGGCAGGCGAGGCTGCAAGGCTCACAGTGTGTGTGCGAGACATGGCTGACAGTAATACAAGCAGCATGCTGCACCCCCTCGCAGGGATCACATCCTTAAGACGGTTTCTCTTACTAATCCGCTCCTAATATGACTAATATTGTGACACTGCCATTAGCCACAGCACAGTGAGGGCACACACAGGGAGAAGGCTGGGGCCATGAACAAGCGAGTACCAATGGCAGTTTGGTAGCTTTTAGCATCTGCAGTGTTTTCACAGAAATAAATAGCTGTTTTGGTGCTTGTGTATGAATGGCATTTATCCAGCTATCACATTTGCTGTTAGTCATCTTAAGCATCCAAAGATGATTTGTATATTTCAGGAGAAAAATATAAAGATGCTCCTGATATTCTTCTGAACTGACACTGTTTATCACTGCAGGAATGTGTTGCTTAGCCCCCAAGGCCGATGAGACAAAGATGTGTCAATGCCTCCAGAAAATACGACTTAATCAACAAATGTTGTGAGGTAAAAGCAACCCAGATGGAGGCGATCTCAAATGCAGCAAATATAGACATCAATGTCACAGACAGAAATAAGCACTTTGCTTATCATACAGCAACTCAAGGTTAATTTTACAATTGAAGAAGTAATACTTTTGTCTGATTAAAGTGCAAACAAATGAGTCCCTGCTCTGTCTTGTTGGTAGATAACACAACATTCCTTCAGTCAGAGTCAGGATGAGACTCAGGCTGTGTGGGAGAGACACTGACAAGCTCTGAATGCAGAACAAGAATTCTAATTTTAAAGCAATGAATTACCAAAAGACTGCTTTCAATTTGATTGAATCCAACTTTATTAGCATTCCGCCTGCCTTTATGTGATGAGGCTGAGCTGAGCCGGCCCTGTGTCCTCTCCCCCGAGGTGCAGCTGTGGCAGAGAGGCACACAAAGAGGAGCTTCATTTATGATGCACATGGCTTTAGGAGGTTTTGGTCACAATGAATCACATTGTCAATTATTTTTGTCAATATGTCCTCTGCGTGTGTTTTCTTTTTATCTCGTGTATTCATTAGCTTTCGCCTATTCAGAATGTCTGCACTATTATGTCAAAATAAGAGAGCAGCAAAGGTAAATTTATGCAGTGCTAGTATGGCTCAATAGAAGGCAACAGTGGTTCAACACTAAGGCAACAACTGGAATAACTTCTATGATATGCAACTTTTAGAGTTGATGCCTTGTAGACGTTGCACTTTCAAATCAGTCTCTGCACCAAAACAAAGTGCACCATTTCCTCTCCCTCTGTGCCCTACAAGTGTAGACAATCATTGGATTGTCACAAGTGATTGTAGTAAACCAGGAAGGTTTGCCACGTTTTAACAGTTTTTCTCTTTCCATGTGTGGAATTCCTCCATAAAACTACTGGTACCTTATGGAGGGCAGTTTTTTTTTTTAAATTAGACTCCTTAATTTAAAAAAAAGCATGTAATGAGTGAGATGGGTGGAGCACTTTTCATCCATCACTTCATAGCTTGTATCACTGGAGCTGCACCATCATTCCTCCAACACTGTTATCAGACAATAATGTCTATTCTGTGCATCAACAATATGACTATCAGCTTAGCTGTTCTAGGATAGCTGTTAGACTCAAGTCCCACCAGTTAGCTCCAAATGCATGTTCACACCTCTGCCCTCTCAAACAACACAGCTGTCACCTTCTTCAAACAACAAACCATGCAAAAGTTTTGTAAGACCTGCATGCAAAGTGCAAGAGTTTGCATAAATGATAAAGGAATATGATGCGTTCAGAAAAGGCCCTACACAAAAACCTTCGTCATCTTAAACCCAAATATTATTAACATTCAGCTACAAACAGGACAAACAATCAGATCATTCCACTTACTGACTGGGCCATTCGATCATAACTTGATATTGATACTGATATTGATAGCAAGAAAACAAAGAAAGAAAGAACAAAGGTTCATTTACCACATGAAAGCGAAAATGTGATGACGTTACTCCTTAGACAGTTCTCAATGAATTTCAAAGGAAGTTTGAACAGCTAACCTGGACTGAGATCTTTTCCTCAGATGATCTGGAGTCTGCTTCCAAATATTTTATGTCCAAGATCATTAAAGTTAAAGGTGAATTTAGTAAAAACATTACGAATTCTTGGAAGAAACAGAACTTGCCTTGGTTAACTGAACAACTGTGGAAACAGCACTTAAATCAGGATTAGCAAATGACAGAGGGTTTCTCCAGTGTCCTAGTAATAAACAATAAATAAACAAAGGAAGGTGAAAGATACACATTTATTGATATTAGATATGGAGCAAACAGGAGTAGATAGCAAAACTGGAAAATATTAAAGAGTGCCGAAGAAGGACAAACACAAATGATCTGAAGGACTTGAATTAGAAGTTTAAGGATTTCAACTAAGAGCAAAGGAAAAATACATATGTTCTGTGTTGAATAATTATTTTATAGATTAAGTCCAAGATTTAGCACAAATGGATGTTTTACTCTTTCATTGGTTTTATAAATCAATCATCGTCAAAATGAATTACCTTTTTGACAATTCACAGACTCAACTCAACAGAGGTCCAGTCAGTTGGTGCTAGTAGTCTCATAATTAGTGAAACGGGGACCTCCTGTCTCAATTGACTGTAGTATAAAGACACCTGTGTCTGGAAGGTCCAGTCACTAGTTCATCAGTATTCCTGGCTACCATTACATCATGAAGACAGAAGAACAGCCCAGGCAACTCAGAGAAAATGTTATTGAAAACATAAGTCAGGGGATGGATACAAAAAAAAATCCAAGACACTGAACATCTCCGGAGTTCAGTCAAATCCTTCATCAAGAAATGGGAGGAATATGGCACATGTGTACATCTTTCCGATCAGGCCGTCCTCACAAACCCTGTGACTGAACAAGAAGGAGACTAGTGAGAGAGGCTACCAAGACACCTACGACTAATCTGAAGGAGTTACAAGCTTTAGTGGTTAAGATGGGAGAGACTCTGCAAACAACGACTGTTGACTGGACCTCAGACCCATTTAGTTTGACTTGAATATTAAAGACCTGCCCCCAAGGTCTACATTCAGATGTATGCAGATGACACTATTATTTACACCCATGCTAAAAAAAGAAGGCAAGCTGCTTCCAAGCTCCTGCAGTATTAAAGAGTATCAGATCAGTACACTTATGAACATGGGCTAGACTGCAGGCATGTTTTTTTCCCCATCAAGAGAAATAATACCCATCAACCTGACATGACAGTTAAAGGAGAAGAAATTCATTTTTGCACATTTTAGGTTGATTCTAATTTTAACTTCAAGAACCAGGAAAAAAGATATCTGCAGAATAGCCTGATATATTTTGAACCTATTAGGCAACAGTACACTTTTGGCACTGCTGGACTCTTTATGTACTCAATCACTTTTCTTGCTTGTCCTATTGTGTCACGAGCTGGTCCTAGGCAGGACAAACAAACAATCTGTGAAAATTCTTGTTAAAAATCCAAGGAGCCACTACAAGTCTAACATCATTCAGAAGAATAATTTAGCAACTTCAACAGTTTTCTTTGTTTGGACATAAGTCTAATGTAGAAATTAGTTTATGATCAGGCAACATCACCACTTTAACAATGTGTGTCCCATAATGAAAGACAGACTAAGGCATCAGCAAGAGGAGACTGATCAGCTACATTTAAGAAAACTGCTTACAACAAGCATTTTCAGTCAGAGCTGATGAAACTTTTGTATTCACCTTAGAGAGATTATAATAGGATCTGAAATATGCTGTTTTATGTGATGTTCTGTTAGTGAAGTTTGTATTGAGTGTAGTCATGTACAAAATGTTTTTGATTGTTTATATTGTCTGTTTTAGATTTTCCTACTTAGGGACCACGGACGTAAAGCAGCGTTACAAGCTAATTCTGACTCAATAATTGTGTTTTAACAAAACTAAATAAAACTTCGCATTTATGATTACATTGAATATTAATTCTAAAGACAATGTGTTCTGCTTATGAAACATCCAGTGCCACTATAAGATTGAAACATTAGGTTTAAGTAAAAGGCTGCAACAGTTATTGGACAGGTGAAAAATAGTGTTCACATCGACAGCCTCAGATGTACTTGTCAAGCACCAACTTATTATATTGTACATTCTCCCACTGTCAGCTGATCTGCCTGACCTTATGTATCCTCTAACAGCATGGTTGCATGGTTGCAAGATCTTTGTCTTTGAAGAGGGGATTTCTAAGAAACCCTTTTGATGTAAATTTCCCTTATTTGACTTTGAATATTTATAAATATAAATCAGTAGATAAGCTAGAAAGCATCAATGGAAGGCATCAAAATGTGCTGATTTTTTCACTATCTTTTCTACCGTGACTTTACAGTATAAACTTTAATCTTTTCAGACTTTCATTAATCTTTCCTGAATTTTCTTCAGTGGAAAGGTTAATGAAGAAGGTAATAGTTTCCTTAAAAGGTGAGACATCCGAAAAGATCTCACTATTGATCTTGTGCGCTACAGAAATTAGTCTCAGGCTGAACTCTGAAAATTCAGCTGAATATTGCAGCCTTTATAACCCTGACTACACTAATGAGGTCCCTGAAGGCTCTAGAAGCTCTTTTTGAAAACTGCTGTCCTGTGTCACCCAGACTGCACCTTATACAGCAGGGAGCTGTCCGTGGTGCTGCCAGTGCAGCAGGATTTAAAAAGGGGAGCTGTCCGTGGTGCTAGCCACACATGCTGAAGACAGCGCTGCCCTTTTGTTGGCCGTCTGAAGCAGAGGAGTGTGTTTGTGTATTACGGACTTCACAGTATGATGAGGTGGGGGTCTTAAGGATCTCCTTGACACAGCCTTGTCCTTCATACCTTAAGAGTTGTTTGGAAAAGAGGGGATACAGTAATGCCATGAGGCATGGTGGGGAGAAAATCCATCTGACGAGGAGGTGTTTGCTCAAGGGGAGAAAGAGGAGGGGGGGGGCTACTGAACAAACAGAATCAGAAGCTTTGAAAGTTAGCACATCACAGGAATGATATGATAAAAATTTGTGAGAAAAAGCATTAAATACATTCCTTTTAATTACCTGTGGTTTGCTTTGGTTTTGAAGCACTTTTTTAAGTGCATCCTTGTGCCATTTTCATTCAATTTCAACTTTAAAGCATCCTGTTTAAATATTAAACAACGCCTGTTCAACTCTCTCTCTATTTGCTTGCTGGTGCAAGTAAGTGCATATGTGCATACATCCGCATGCATGTGTGAACCTGCAAAGCATGAATAGATGATAACCCTGGCTGGACTGAGCTGTGCTAATGCACTTGTAGTCCATCCTTTTTTCCTGTCTGTCCATGTCCATCTCTTGCAACTGTGATGGACTTGAAAAACTGTGAAGACTGAAATGGGAGTTGGGGATAGAGTTGATATGAGGATTCTGTGTGGGTAGTGTATGCGTGCAGGGTAAGCCAAGGGGTAAGCTTTTAGAGGTCTGAGCAGAAGGGTGTGAGTGAGAAGGAGAGGACAGATTTGAGCAGTTATCTCTCCCTGCAGACCTCCTGTCCCGCCTGCCCACACATCCACAAACGCACACACATTTATACACAAACAAACATGCGCACAGATACACTACACCCCTCTGTAATCATGTTTAGCATGGCTCTCTCCAGTCCAGTTTGAATGGACTTTGACTCTCTGTATGCCTGTGCTGCCTGGGTATGTTTTTGTTGTGCAGCTGCAGCAGAATCTCTTCACTGTATCTCCTATTGCTCACCAGAAACAAGTCCTGAGCTGCAGACAGGTTGTGAGGTTGATGCTATTTTTACAGCCAATGTAATGAGGGGTGTGCATATAAAAAATGAAAAGCTCTTCTCTCTCTCCCTCCTGGATACTTTAATTAGACTTCTTTGCTGTCTCACCTGTCTCTTTGTTCGCCCAAATGATTGCATATCAGGTAAACGGATAAATGGATAGATAAATTGTGTGAGAATACAATTTGCTCTTGTTTTGTTTCACACAAAGGCAAATTTGCAAAGGAAAATGCTCTTCCAGGGAGTCAGCTACTGTGTATGCATGGTTGGATGTGTATGTGAGTGGGACCGTTGCAGTCGGAGGGGAAATCAATGCAGAGAATATAGTGGCAATTACTACAGCAGCCTGCAAGTGAACCTAGTGGAACAAACTAACTAATACATGAATAAATAAGCACAGTGAAATGGAGATGTGTATGCACGGGCGTGAGTGTGGCAGCAGACTGGTCTGTAGATCTTGGACGCTTCTTTGCAGTGCCAGCCAATTAACGAAGTGTGTAAACCGAGCTCATTAAAGAAACAGCACTGGCCACACACTAACAAACACACACACAAAGTCTGAGTATCAAGCGTGACTCTTATTTCAAGCTTACCATGCAGAGGAAGTGCCAAACTTTCTTTTCCTTTCATAACAAAGGTCTACTGTAGTGCGTGTTATTATCTGCCTGTTTGCTTCCATGTGTGCGTCTCTTTTTGTGTGAGTCTGTTGGACAAGCTTGATTAAAGTTTGTTGCTTTGAAGCGGCTGCCAAGAGCTGCCTCACTTACTCTTCGTGTTCAGAAAAACTAAAGCTCTTCAAGGTCCCCACCTACTATCCATCCTCTCTCTCCCTCTTTCTCTCTATCAGCCTCTTGGCTTCTTTCTTTGTTTCATCTGTCTCAGTCTGCTTTCTCCATTTCTCCGGCTCTGCCCTTCTGTTTTTCGAGTGGCGGATGAGTGCAGCACAAATATAAGCCCTTCATTTGCAGAGCTGTGTTGTAATGTTGAGTCATATTTTGTTGGTATAGTGAGCAAGTGTCTGCTGTGTATGTGCGCAGCTCTTAAATTTCTCTCTGCTCAATGAGACTGTGAAAAACAAGCAGCCAGGAGACTTAGGTGTGAATTTCTCTCTCTTGATCTGCTTAATAACCATGATTCATGGAAGTGTATGGACTATTATTAGTCACCCAAATAAGGAAACTGAGTAGAGTGGGCAAACACAAGTGTGAGCAGATCCAAATGTGCAGTTTTTTTAATTCATTCTTGATTTGAATGTAAAGCCTAAATGTAAAGAGGACTGGCCTTAATTTCAAAGAAGACTTTTTCTCACAGCCCTAGAATTAGACTACATGTAAAGATATTTAACGACTATCATAGTTCTATTTAGAACAAAGCTTTTTTCCTAATATAAAGTTGGAACCAAAGTTCACAGACACTGAATTAAAAAACACATAACCTTTTTTCTCTTTCCGACATTAAATCAGACTACACATTTCCTGTTTTAGTTCAGTTAGGATTTCCAAAATTATTTCTATTTGCCAAATGCCAGAATAATGAGAGAGATCTTTTTTTTATTAATTTATTCAGTCAGAAGTGTACATACATTTCTTTAGTATTTGGTAGCATTGCCTTTAAACTTTATGACTTGGGTTAAATGTTTTGGGTATCCTTCCTCAAGCTTCTCACAAGAGTTTGCTGGAATTTTGGCCCCTTCCGCCAAAAAGAACTGGTGTAACTGAGACAGGTTTGTAGGCCGCCTTGCTTGCACACGCCTCTTCAGTTCTGCCCACAAATTTTCTATAAGACTAAGATCAGGGCCACTTCAAACACTGACTGTGTTGTCCTTCAGCCACTTTGTAACTACTCAGGTGGAATTCTCAGGTTCATTTTCCATATGAAGACAGATTTGCACCCAAGCTTTAACTTCTAACTATTGCTTGAATATTACTACATAATATTCTTTCCTCATGATGCCATCTATTTTGTGAAGTTCACCAGTCCCTCCTGCAGCAAAACATCCCCACAACATGATGCTGCCACCCCCGTACTGCACAGTTGGAACGGTGTTCTCAGGCTTGCAAGCTTCCCCTTTTTCCTCCAAAGTTAATGATGTCATTATGGCCAAACAGTTCAATTCTTTCTTCATCAGACCACAGGATATATCTTCACTAATTAAGGTCTTAGTATCTGTGTGCATTTGCCAAATGTAATCTGGCTTTTATATGTTGGTTTCGAGAAATGGCTTCTTCCCCACTGAGTGGCCTTTCAGCCCATGTTGATACAGGACTCATTTCACTGTGGCTAATGACCGTCTCTTAACCAGCTTCAGCCAGCATCTTCACAAGGTACTTTAGCTTTTGTTCTCGGGTTGATACGCACATTTTGCACAGTTCCATTTTTTAAAAATTGATGTCATATTCTTATGGCATCATATCCTTTAACGTTAGAAATATTCTGTTTTTTATTTTTTAAAGCACTTTGTATTGCTTCGTGTTTGAATGATGCTCTATAAATAAACCTCTCTTGCCTTTACTCATTAAACATGTCTCCAAGGTATTGTTAGGTTGATGAGGCATAATTAAGCCTATGCTGACTTAAGTCTCACATACATGTAAATCCCATGTCCACTCCTTTAAAAGGAAGACATAGTTAAAGGACCTCAAGCCCTTTTCACATGCACACAGAACTAATTAGCATTTTCCCAACATTGTCTGATTCTGGATTAAAACGATGAATCAGTTCACCCTGACTTTACAGTGAGAGCACTTTGAGTTGCGAGGGCAAACTCTGATGATACACTGATGATACCCAGCTACGGGATGCATATTGCAAAGGAAATTGCTGAAAATATCAGGAACTGAGTGTCCTGTAACTGTCTAAAATATGCATGTTTTTTCACTCATGTTACCAACATTATGCCTGGTCTAAGGTAACCTATGTAAGTAGCTCTACTTAAAGACATACTTACTGTGACCCAGGACACAATCTTTTTTCCTACAATGTGACTGGTCAGTTCTGGGTCTCAGCCTAATTAAACAGTTAAGCTTTTCTTCTTCTCCTATGTGCACTTTGCATTGGCACTGTTACCTTGGAACTGTCATGAAATTTTAACACACTAGCAGGTTTAAATTACATGGTGGTTCTGGTCCTTTCACGTTTTACTGTAGGACTAGTTTATGTAGAGGACTGAAAGGATATTTCAGTTACACACTGATGTGTCTCTGTGCACTTCTTTGCTTTATTTCTGTGTACAAAAGCTGGTAACATGCTGAGTTAAAGATTTGGAGGAAAGGAAATTGAAGCTGCTGTGTCCACATTTTGTCACAGACTCTTGTTAGTTATGTAATCCTGAGCAGACAGTTTTACCTTTTGATATAAAGTATGATCCTTTTATTATTCTTCAAAGCTGGAAAAAAGCATATCCTTTTTCTTTTTATCTGCCTATATGGAGCTTAACCATAAATGTTTGACCTCATTCTACTCTTGAGAGACATAAAAACACTTTTGCAGCACACATTTTCAACAAGGAAGTGGCCAGCCAAGCCAAAATGCTAAGTCCTCCACATGCAACAGATGGGAGATTTAACTGCAAGCTGCATGCGTTATTGCTGAAGGGAAATCTTTGAATTGTGCCATTTTGAAAAGCCTTACTACAAACTGGTAATCAAAGACCCACAAGCAAATCCTCCCCTGAGGCAAGCGTTCGTGTATTCACATACTCTTATGCAGCAGTGTAGCCTGCGGGTCGCCCATCGCTCTGACTGTATCCGGCACACAGCAGGACTGATGAGGGAATACAGTCAGTGAGGTTTTTCAGCTGTTTCCTTCAAGAGGTGGAGGTTCAAAAATGAAAAATGCATTTCCAGCTGCAAATATGCCCACAGAACCATCTGTGGATTTCAAGTGGAGTTCCTGTTGAACCCTCTTCAACATGGCAGTACGAGTAGCCAGATTGGAGGGCTTCAGGGCTTGGTGCGGTGCCATTAGAGCCAGGTGGTGGGAATCTGTTTGAGATTAAACTGCTTGGTGACCAGCTATCCAGCTCACCCTGGCTGGATCAGGCATGGCACCCCTGGCTGACTGACCTGTGTAGCAGGTGTCAGGGGTATAGGTGGCAGGTCAAAGCCAGGGATCAACTCCCTTCTCCTCATGTAAGCGGGAGGCCATTTGGTTTAACAGAACAGTGAATATCCTTTCCTTAATGCAACATCACAACAACTTAACCAGACTAAATTATTAGTGCAATCCTATTTCTAGACAGAGAGATTGTGGACAGTTTGGAATAATCCTGGATTAGATTCAATAATGGGATTTTAACTCGGTGTGCCATCATTTTTGCTTTATCTATTTCTACAGTTTTCATGTGTGGCAACAAGACGATGGTTGAAAGGAAGATCGGAAACAAGCTTATAAGCTTTCAAGTGTAGGTTAGATGAGAAAATTAAAACTACTCTCATATTTCTGTGGACAAAGCAGAAGGTTAGAAACCTGACATGCCAGATATACTGTTTCATAAATGCACTGCATGGATTTATTTCTTGGAAGGTCATTGGACAAATGTTTTTGTGACTAGATGAAATGAGGTAATAGGCATGCTTAGCTCTGGTTGTAACCTGAGCTTGACGGGCTGGTGCTGCCATAGTTTATGAAATGTGAAGCTTGTTGGTAGATATAAGTCATGCCGAGGCCATTCTGGAAAAGTGCGGAAGCACCTTTTCTGTCATGAAAAGCTTTCAGTGCTGTTTTTTTCTCTTTATTCTTTATAAGAAATGTGGCCCAGGTCTAATAAAACTGCCGCTACACTATAGCTTTATCTTAGTTAAACACTACACCGGTGGCAGCTATTGCTATAATACATCAAAACCTCACCTGTAGCTACTGCCTTGTTCTCCTCAAATGGTGCTAATTTGATTAGGTTCATTTTCAGACCTGGCACAATCTTTTCAGACCAAAGCTGTGCAAGCTGGAATTGCCTGATTACAGACATGGAATCTGGACAATCTATCTGCTTTACAAGGTTAAAGGGTTAGCTTAACTGACTTTAAAATGGTAAGCAAAGCATTATCCAGGCTAAAATGAAGTTAAAAGCTGTAATTGACTCGGTTTCTTGTCTCCGTGCAGTGGCTACAGAGTCTCAGCTGTTTTTTACAACTGCATAGCAACAGCTAGGATCAAGGATTACACTGAGCTGCTGAGATTTACCTTCATATTTAATGGACTGGCATGGTAGTGATTTTCAAATTCTTCTGGTTACCAGTCTCATTATTACACCTCACTGCAAGACAGAAAGAAAAAAGCTGATATTTCCTGCTCTTTCACACATCTGTCACATTTGATCCATTTTTATGCTGTTTAAATATTTCTTAAGCTCAATTTATTATAAATATTTACAGTTTCAGTGCCATCTTAGTGTAGTTATATGGTTGTATTGCTCTTAAGTGTATTGGCAATAAGCTTTGAATTGTATTCATATCTGTATTCTTTTTTCTTTTAAGATAGTGTTCTATCTTAAAATCTTCTGTACTACAGAACCTTAACAGACATTCCTCCATACATTCATGACTCAGTTTTCCTGTGATAATGGGTAATGCCCCATTGTTTTTCAAGATCTGACTTTTCTAGTATCCCCAGAGTTACAAAAGAACAAAACTAAACAGAAATAGTTACCTCATTAGTATCATTTTCATTGTGACTGGTAAATTGTTTTTTTTTCTAGATTGCTAAAAATTTTTTCCCATTATCAGGAGAAAACGTGCTTGTTATCTGAAAACACCAGAACAAAGTTGAGATATCAAGAAAACAGTGAAAGATAACTTGTAAATTGTGTTTTTATCTCAAGATCTCAAGATAAATAAGCCAACGTTTTTGAGAAATATGGAAAAACTTTACATGAATGGAACTTATGAAATGAGGTACAACGTACGTATAATTTAATAATAAATTGCACCAGTACACCAGTAGCTTATATCATATTTCTTATAGGGCTGTCAAAATTAAAGCGTTAATGCAAATTAATCCATCATCATGATTAATCTTATTGAAAGTTTTAATGCAATTAACCCATCTACAGTGCAGATTGAGAAATCCCTGAAACGTCTCTGGCAACGCATTTCGGGCAGTTTGTCCAAGTAGGGTTACTGTTGAGCATACCGCCGCACATGCGTACATGGGCCGTTGATCCGGTAGTGACCAACAGACTCAATATGGAAGATGTTAAACAGCACGTTGGCCCTCTCGATGGGAAATTTGGGTACAAAAAAACCCCAAGACAGAACAGCCGACCGACATAAAGTATTATGCACATTCTGCAGGAAGGAGTTTTCTTTTCGCCGAAGCACTTCCAGCTTAAAATACCACATTAATGCGAAGCATACGTTCATTGGGGATTCTGCTAGCACTTTGGCTAATGCGTCACCAAACTTGCAAAATTAAAAACGATTAACATAGATTAAAAATGAATGTTATTTAATCATGATTATCGAAATTAATCCACAGCAACCCTGTGATTAATCTGATTAAAAATTTTAATCGTTTGACAGCACTAATTTTTTATTTATTATATGCCATTTGACAACAGTAATCCCCCAATTTATTGTTTCATTATGACTTCAGGGATATACCAAACTATAATTTGCCAGATATGAAGACATTTAGGGGCTTCTAAAAGGAGCTTGGAACTTGCTCCTTACCAGGCATGTTTTAGAAAACCAAAATCACTTTTGATGCCTTTTTTATTCACTCTTGGCCCTTTATTAGTAATTTTAAATATATAACTCATGATTTGATGTAAAACATATCACTTAATCTTCAGGCTCTTGTAAGCACAAGACCCTGGGCAATAGCCTACCTCTGCCCAATGATAAAACCAGCTACTGTATATGGTTATGTCTGTACCCCATGTACAGAAGCTGCTCTTCTCTAAGCGGATGAACTGTGCTTCCTTTCCCACTCACCCTCCCCAGAGTCTTACTCTGCCCACTGTCCTATCTCTACAGTAAAGGCCTAACAAGCCCCAAGATTGCTCCAGTCTTTGAAAGTTTCACAGATACAAAAAGATTTTTTGGAACCAAATCAAGAATCTTAAGACAAATGGTCAAAAATTTTGCATTGCAACAATTTTTTTTTTTTTTACAAATTGACTAAAATTGCACAAATCTATATTGATTTATTTATACATTTTGAGATTATCACTACCAAGTAGCTTCAATCCAGTGGGCAACTTTTTTAAAGTGTACTGTAGCTTCAACTAACATGTGCTTCTTCAGAATTGCACCCTGGTGCCTGTTTAAAGATGATCTACAGTTGGAACAGTTGCACAGTTTAGTTACATCTCCAACATTGGATGTATCCCATGCAAATGTGCACAAAATGTAAACTGAATGAAAGTATTATTACTTCAGTGTACACGCTGATATTCAGACAGTGTCACACCATTTCAAGTTTTTGCTAATATCATCTCATGGGCACAAAGCTCTGCTGAGAGAAACAGGAATCTAAATGAGCAGTCTTTAAAAGACAGAGCACAGGAGCAACTTTTCTTTTTTCCCTTAATAGGCTTCTTTTCAAGGACTCTCCATTTGTGCCAGTGCTCTGTCTGTCTCTCTTCTCTTTCTCTCTGTCTTTGGCTCTTGTGTGAAGTATGAAATCCATGCGAGCCACTGGGGAGCTGTAGACCTTTACCTGCTCTGGTCTGGCTATGTTAAAGGTCAGATATGAGACGATCCCATACATGGTCTCAGATGTCGACTCCCCCTGCCCCCTACTGTCTAGATTAAGAGGGAAGAAGATGATGGCTGCCAGGAAATCACTTGTCCTTTAGCCTGTCAGTTACAGTCTGTATCTCTTTGTGTGTGTGTGTGTGTGTGTGTGTGTGTGTGACAGAGAGGGAGAAAGAACAGGTGTATGCAGGTGTGTTTATATCATCACTACCCCACTGATCCTCTTCTCCCTGCTGTGTGTTTCTACACACCTCTGATTGCCTGATGTGTTTATAGAGTGTGTTTGTGTTGTGTGGGTGTGTAGGACCAGGTGTATATCTGAGTCACTCTCTCACAGTGTGAGATCTCGGTGTTGACAGGGCTGATGCTGTTTATTTTGGCAATATGCTGTCAGGGGCGGTGGGACACTGGCTGTTAGTGTTTGTTTGTTTGTCGGTGTTTCTGAATCGCTGTCATACCAAGACGGCAGCGGTCTGTAATCAGGCGTAATCAGGTAATGTGAATCTGTGCACGTGCGCTGTGTCTATTAATGCTACTGTGAAAAAACACAACAAATTAAGGACAAATCAACGTCCGCTCCCACCAACACAAACACCTTCTCTGTAAATGGTTCCCAAACTTTTATTTTGTGCTCTGAACAACAGTCTGCTCGTGTAATTCTCATATCTCTGCAATCACTTAATTGTTTATCCACTGGTTTTTCTGATGAAGTCTTATCTGTGAGATAGCGCCCTACAGCTAACTGCAGCTGCTACATTGTAAAAGCAGTGAGGGGGAATGCAGCGCTATCATTTATTCCCACTACAGGGGATTCCCTTAGCTGTCTGCTATCTAATGTGGGTCCTTTGGCTCAAACACATTACACAAAACACATATGGTGCTGTGAAAAAAATCAAAACTCCCTTTAACCCTTTTCACACCTTTTTGGGAAGGTTTCCCTTACAGTGAGGTAACTGTGCTCTTTATGTCAGAATCACGACAATAATCTGCGGTGTAAATCTTTAGGCTTTGTGTACCTTCAGTGTGTATGCTCCATTTATCATCAGCCTTACAGAATGTCTAAAACTAGCACAGTCATACCAGAGAGGAAAATAAACCTCTGTTATTTCATACATTAACATCAGCCTCATGTGGCCTACAACCTGAAGGGAAATATAGCTTGAACTGCTTTACTGTTTTCATACTGCATGTAGCAAAAATTCTGCACAACACTGAAGATTGAAAATAACTGTTGAGAGGGTCAGGTTTTCAAATGCTTAATGCTGTATTTTGTTTCACACCTTGTTCCACTTTGGTATGTGTACCAAGACACGTCAACTACAAAACTGGCGTAACAATTTGGTGTTGCATTTGATGCAAGTACATCAAAAAAAAAAAAAAAAAGCTTAGCAAACAGGCTGCCTGCTAGCTAACAGGCAATCTCTGTTGCTTGAGTTGTCTTTGTTGATTTAAGTGAGTTTGTATAATTTTAGAAAATGTGTTCTTCTAGCTTTAACCCACTGTGAATCTCATATCTCCCCCTCTCGAATACTACTACTGTGAGACATCTCTATCAGAATGTAAATACATGCTGAAACAAAATAAAATCAGATTAAACCTCTGGTTAGACTTTGGGTAAGGGTTAAGGTTAGAGTTAGGATACCAAAAGTTAAAAGTCAAAAACCTAACCTGCAAAACCTAATTACAAAACATTTAATAATACTGTGTAAACAGTCTGCCTACAGGAAAAAAAATGGACCTTCATGAAAACACTCTAATGCAGCTAACTTAGCTAAGGCTAAAGCCAATAAAGCTAAATTAGTGGAGCTAGAGCTTAAGCTAATAAAGCTATGTTAACTTGGTCAAGTTATGCTTAATTGGCCAAAGCTGACTCAGCCTAGCTAATGTTAGCTACCTTTGCTTTAGCTATGTTTGCTTTAGCTGTTTTACCTTTAGCTAAGTATACTAAAGCTGGTGTAACTATGTGGCTAATGTTAAATAATAAGCCTTGTAGGCACATTAGCTTAAGCTATAGCTAAATTAAATCCGTAATTACATTGCCTTTGTAGCTAACAAAGCTACATGAGCTTTAACTACATTTGCTGATTCTATTGTTGCTAAAGATAAAGCTAACATAGCTACATTGCCTTCCCTAGTAATGTTAACTACATAGCAAGTGTACCTACATTAGCTTTAGCAAAAGCTAAAGTGAGCTACCTATTACTATTTCTAAAACATGTCTATGAATAATCTAATCCAAGATAAGACTCTGGCTTGGCAAACTTTGTGCGTAAAGTTGAATGGAAATGCATTGTTGACAAAGAGGGGTGGGGTTAGATGACACCTTTAAGAAGACAAACATACTGTTTTTACTGTACTATACTGTATTTGTGTATCCAAATGTTAACATGAATGATATGCTATCTTGCTATTAATACTTATGACAGTGACTCATCAGTTGCTTTTTCTCACAATCATTTCTCCTTTTGCAGTCCGTCAGGTCAGTTAATGATCACGCTGATAACATGTAGTCTGACCATGGCTGTAGTGGTAAAGTGCCAGCTTCTTAAGAGCTCCTCTGCAGCAAACATAGCTTAGCATCCATGAAGGAACTGTGGCTGGCTTCTCCTAACAGGTGCCGTGCTGATGTGAACTGTTAGTAGTACACTTTTCATAAGTACATGAAAAAGACCCATATAGAAGTAAATGATGGTAGATCAGACAATCACATGTAAGTCTGACTTTATGAAATGTTGAATAATGTCAAAAATATTGAAATGAAGTCAGCCAAGCATCGAGGTAAGTGTTTTGTTTCAGTACCATTAATTTAGTAGCGTATTGTATTTAAGGTAGCTTTAATCTATACGAGGAAATTCGCACCATAAGTTTGTTGAATGATTCAAATGACTCATTTGTACCAAAGTAATGAAAACTGCAAAAAATTTCACTCCACTTTAAGGAATTTTAAACACAGGAAAAATGATTCCCATCTAGGACTGATACAGGAATCCAGGTGCCCGTACCACATGTCAGACATTCACTGAACTAAATATCAGGTGTTATCATCCGTGTTGGCTCTAAATATGGCTTTGTTTTGTGAAAACTGACATCACTGATGTTGATCCTTTCTCTCTTTCCACCTCTCTTTCTCTCTAATCTCTATTTCAGTAACACACATCTGCATGCACCAGATAATTTTCAAAGGTTTTTTCAACCTGGCTCGAACAACGCCCCCGAGTAAAAACAGCTTATATGATTGACTAAAAATGAACTGTTTGAAGTCTGCCTCAGAATGTCGGCGCTCTTTGACTCTGAGGCTCACAGCTGCGAGTCTTTGATGCAACACAACTGTGACCTGCAACAAAAGCAGAGGAAATAACTAGTTGCTTCAAATACCGCTCATATCACACAATACAACTTTAAACTGGTGTTACGTTACATGTATCTCAGTCTTATGAGGCAGAAAAGTCAACGCTGTACATATTCTGAAAATGAATCCATGGGAATTTGATTAAGAGGAAATAAATATTTGAATTAAGGAGGGGTTGGGTATGCAAGGCCTGAATGCATCATGAACACACTTTTAATAGCTTGGGATGCTGTAGAATTACAGATTTAATTGTTCCTCCAATTTGCAGATTCATAGAGACATCAGAAGCACCTACAAGAGATGTCACACTAGTTGGTGCTAATATATTCTCTGGTTAAAGACAACCTCAGATTATAAAGAGAGAAATAGAGCAAGATTTTATCTAATTACTGTTTAATAAGTAGTTTTATCACCAGAGTTTGTCAGAAATGTGGGTGTAAGTCTTCCAGTATGAGTGACACATGTCAAACGTCTACACCCTGGAGACGAGAAAATGTCAGGAGAATACAGAAGGAGGAAGAGGAGGAGAGGAGTGAAGATAGAGTGAGAGAGAGGAAAAAAACATATAGGGTGAGAAATCCCAGGTGAGGAAGCAGGCTGTTCATTAGCAGCATGAGAATGTGTATCTGAGCACCGCTGTGCTTGTAAACCAAGCAGCAGGATGCTAACTGGGACACATTTCCCAGACGGATTTTTTGTACATCATTTTTCTTCTTATCTGAGTGTTTTTCTCATCACTTTTTTACCCCTCTGTGAACCGCTCTGTATGATGCATTCCTCAGCAGATCAGCATGCAGATCTACCTGCATCGCTTTCAAACTGAATACACAGCTTACACGCTTTGAGTTACTGCACTGAATCACTGGCTTGTCAATTAGACCGTTTCCGGAGTGTCAGAAAATAAAGAGGCTAAGTCAAGTATAACCTGGCAGCCATTTTCCTTTTTCCCCCCTCTCCCCCAACCCACCAATCCTCAAAATGTCGACCTCTTTACTTCTCCCACTGAATATTACATGTTTTCTCCTCCACACTACTTCATATTGGCTGGAGAATTTTTTCCTCCCTTTGTTTCCAATTTTTCTAAGCCAGCGATTGTTTCATCTGTCCCCAGGCTGAATGCCTCGGCTGGTTCAGAGCAGGAAAAAAGCTCTTATGTATTCATAAGACAAACATACTCACCTCACATTGCTCCAAATTGCATTCATGTTCTACGCTGCGTGTGCTTCAGCAATGGGTTATAAGTTGAAGATTGAATTATAGGCTAAAGGAATGGAATCATGAGCAGAGAAACACAGGGATGATTGTGTGTCTGTGAGTGTGCGTCTGTGCATCCCTGATACAGCGAGGGGAGGGATGTGTTCCATTTCAGGAGACCAGCTTCCTGTGATCACAAGTCTGATAAGAATTGCGGGAAACCACACTCACAACAAGCCACCCTGGAATACAAACTAGACCCACACAAACACTCTCTCTTGTCTTTCTCTCCATGCATACATACTCAGACTCACTCATGGGCCTGTATACAAACACACATGTCAAGACTGTGCATCCTTGTTTATTCTTTCTCTGCATGTAGTTCTGAATTTGATGAGGTGTTCTGCCTTGGTCATGCTAATGTGTTCCTGTTTTCATGTAATATATCCATGTAAACAAAGGTTTGCATGTTTTTGTTTGTATATGTGTTTGTGTCTTGCAGGTACATGGGTGGAAGAGACTATTAAGTATGAATAATTTACTCACCTTATAGTGAGTTACATTGCAGGAGAATGTTTTCTAAGATATCAGATTGTAGAAAATCAAATCACTGCATCAGCTTATTTCTGCTTCTGATGCACATTTTAGGAATGAGAGGATTTAAAGTGGCTTTAATGAATGTTTTTATAAGACCAAGTTACCAACTACAGTGAAAAAACACTGAAAAAATTTAGAGGTTAAACGATTTTTGACATGATGGATTATTAAGGCCAATATTTGGCATTTGGCTGTCATTCCCACTGGCTTTACTGTCACTCTCCACAGTCTCCACAGATGTCCTTTAAACAAGACAATCTGACTGGCTAGATGTGACATAAGTACTAGCCAATCAACACTTTTGCCTGGTCGCCACTGACACAGTAAACGGATGGCATTACATCCTGTTTTTCCAAGACAGTCTGGCTGCAGACCGTTCATCTCAGCCACTCTCTCAGATTGTCATCTGAGACGCAGCATCAGTGTTATTTTGACAGCTATTTTTAAAATTTTACTCTCAGTCTTAGTCTTTAGATTAAATGCCTTTAAGTTTTAGTCACATTTTAGTAATTTCTACCCTTTATAGTTTTAGTCTAGTTTTAATCGACAAAAACTCAAAAACATTTCAGTACAGTTTTAGTCTATAAGAAGATCTTACATTTTAGTCTTTACTTTTAGTCCAAGCCTTTATTCTCTTGCCTGAATCTGGTACCAAATCATGGTAGTATGTTCTATGCATCTTGCCAAACCTGGGCTCCCTGATTTCTACAGCCGAGAGGCAGGAGAGATACAGATGCATTGTTTTTTTTTTGTTTTTTTTTGACAGATTTACCCACAGTAGAGATATATCATGGATTTTACATTTTAGTCTCCTTTTAGTCATCTTGACAAAAGCTATACTTACCTTGGGCTAATTTTGGTCATCAATGATCTGTTTTTGGCTTGTCGCAGTCTAGTCTTTCTTATGGGAAAACGGCTGTAGATTAACTTTTTTAGGCATAGTCTTGGTAGACCAAAATAACACTGCGCAGCATATTTCAGAACGGAAATACAGGCCAGAAATTTTGAAATAAATTCCAATTAATTTCTAGTTAAGGTAATGGTTGGGAAACTAAAAGTTAAAAGTTCAAAACCTGACCTGCAAAAGCTGATGACAAAATGTTTAATAAAACCGAGTAACCAGTCTGCTGATAGGAAATAAAAAAACTGTCCAACATGAAAACATTCTAACCCAGCAAGTGTATCTTACAAAGCTTCATTAGCTATGTAGCTAACAGAGCTATGTAGCTAACAGAGCTATGTAGCAAATGGAGCTAAAGCTAAGCTCACAAAAAGCTAGCTTTAGCTATATTAGCTTTAGATTACTGAGCTACATAGCTAATGTAGCTAAAGCTAAGCTCACAAAGCAATTATGTTTGCTGTGTCGGTATGTTATCGACATAGCTATGTAGGAACATTATCTACATAGCTACGTTAACTTAAGCTACATCTGCTAAATCTCACATTGGTAACGCTAACTTTGTTACATTGGCCTATATGTCACATTAATAATGTAGCTAGCTTAGCTTTAGCTTAAGCTAATAAAGCTAAAGCAAACCACTGTTTGTGTAACCACTTCTAAAACAGGTCTATACATAATTTAATCCCAGATTAGACCTTCTGACCTTTTTCTGCACCTGAGGACATGAAAGAGGAATGACACAACCCCTGTAGTGTTCTGGAAGTTCTGCATATTACCAGGCACATGGAAAATTTCCACACCTTCAGGGTGGAGTAAAGGGTGGATGTGGCGAGTCCCTGGTAATGCTGTGGATGTCTCAAAGGCTGGAAAAATGTCAGTGGTCTCTGCATGTATCACCAGGGGTAAAAGGCCAGGAAAAAAGAGATGCCATTGAGCTTGACCTTGGCTGCTGAGCAGCATAACTATGTGTCAACATGTGTCGAGCTTCACCATGTTAATGTGCAGGAATGCCTTTCTAGTAGAGACAGATGAATTGTGCAGTAACTGAAGAAATAAATCCCTTCCAAATGAGCAACTGTAAGAGCTGATGCTTTGGAAATAGTACATCCTCTCCTCCAGGCTTTCAGAATGTTTCGAACGGCCCAATGCAAGCAGTTTTGGCTGCAAATCTTTGGTCTGAACTAGGCTTGACACTTCACCGACTGTGACTGAAATACTTAGAGATGCTTGTGTGTGTGTGTGCATGGGTGTGTGGGTTATAGCTCACAGGTTTTGATCATATCTAGAGTAAGAGTTGGCGTGTTGATGGCCAGGAGGCTAAGCTTTACTTAAGCTTGACCTTAAACTGTCAGCTTTCTTTGCGTTGTTTTAGTTTCTCAAACATGACAGCAACATGACAAGCTAGACCAGCTAGATGGATATATTTCAGCGGCCAAAATATTCATTTAGGCCACCCCAACTCCACCTTTATACTGCTTCTTTATTAGTCAGAAATACGGTTGAATTCTCCTTTTCATACTGCATTTAGATAAAGACACTGTGTTATCTGACAATATTTAAGTTCCTATCCATATTCCTGTCAACTTTGGAGACACAAACACAGTCATAGCCATGTCCTGTATTACACTAATCTAGAAACCCAGCCTCTGGTGTCATTCTTCTTTGTAGTGCAGTACAAAAAGTAGAGGTAGTACCAGTTACAAGCAGGTTGAGTACAGAAAAGTCAAGACTGAGTTTCAGCATTAGGTGCTGTTTTTAAATGAAAATGAACACCAACCAGCTTGCCCAGAACGCAACAGCAGATGGACACAGTTGCTGGTGAGCATGATGAGGATTTTTTGTTGCTTGAATGACAAATATTCCCCTTAAGAGACTAAAAACACAGCTAAAAGACAAAAGACATTTGTGCATAAGGTGGTCACAAACTCCTATGAATAATAACACTTCTCTCTATTATTTAGATAACAAAGTGTTTGCTAACATGATTGCCTTATATTGTAAAAACATGCTCACCTGGCAAAGCAGCTGGTGCAGAATTCATAAGGCTTGATACCAGTGGATTTAATCCTTATAATAGTCTGATTAGATATTGCTTAAAAGTTAAGTGAACCGGTTTTGAGAGTTTTCTGCTAGGCTGTAATCTTCCTCATCTCCATGAGTGAGATAGAAACAAAAAGAGACATAATTTTACCCAGCAGAAAAGGCAAACACTGTCAGTCCGTCTGTCTGCCTCTGATTGTTGCCAGCCCAGCTGCTGATCTGCCTGCCCCAGTGGCTGCAGCTCTACATTATCATGTCTGATGAAGGGCTGTACGCGTAAGTCAATAGCTCTTCCTGAAATGTTGGCAATAACTTGTGATGGGAGTTACTTAGTGTGTGTGTGTAATAATGTGTGCCAAAACGTCACATCTGGTGGAGTAGAGAGGGTCCTGCTGAGGGGAATTTGCACTGACAGAATGTAATGTGGCAGAATGTTTGGGTGCCTGTTTCTATATGAGATATATATATATATATATATATATATATACACAAATATTCTGAATTCACATTTTTGCCACTGTGGACGGTGATAAATGATGCCTAGGGAACAGTTTTGCATGCCTTTGTGTAGATTTGCATGTGTTTGTGTGTAACCGAAGCCCATCTGTTGTTGTGCATGCTGATATGGCAACTGTATCTGTTGGGAACTGACTCGCACATTAAGAGGAACACATACACCTACATTTACGCATACAGTTCGCTAACAGTTCATTTGACACTGTAATTACAGCAAGTGATCATAGATCTATTCATCAGCCAGCTTTCAGTCCTCTGGCCCCAAACGATACCATTAGACAAAGGAATAGAGGGATGCAGGAGAAGAAGAGGGATGTGGAGATGAAAAAGGACACGAGGTTATGAGAAAATGAACATGGAGTGATATAGAGATTGGCAACAGTCATGTTTATGGGTCTGGAGGAGTGTTTGTCTTAGATTGACTCATTCATGAGTCTCTCTATGAGCCTGTATCTTTTGTGCACGCATGTTTGTACGTGTTGTGTCTGGGCAGTTCACCTTCCGCTGCTGTATCTAGTGCTGACCTTACCTGCTGCTTCACTGTTGCATCATTAGAATGAGTTATACACCATTACTGCTCTGCTGCTATCGGTGGCTGCAGGTTGCAAATACAACACATTCACATGTGTGCACACACAAAATGAAAGTACACACAGGCACACACCAAATCATGGTAACCTGTTTTAAAAACAGCATGCATAAGTAATGTGCAGCTGGCTGTGAGGTGAAATAGAAAAGCAGAGGGATGTGGAGAAGAGGGGAGAGGACAAGGAAAGATGGTGAAGTTTGCAATGCAGCAGACATCTTGCTTTTTCTTACTTGTAAGTGTAGCAAACATCCTTCAAAGTCGTCTTTTAGTTAACCTGAATAGATGCCATGCACAAAAACACACTCACTAACAAGCATCTAACACCCTGAATTTGCAAAATGATTGCTTAATTATGAGCAACAGAGCTGCTGTTATTTTTTCCTTTCAGTGAATTAAAATGCTTGAAAATGCCAGCTGGATATTTTAATACAGTGTTTAGTGTTTACAATCATACAGAGCTGCTTTAGCCATGTTTTTCCTGCCCCAGAAGCACTTTTTTGTTTTGATATAGCTCCACTCTTCTCTGCTGCAATCAAATTTAACTCCTGTTGTCATACCGATACACCGAGGATTATGTTACTATAGAAACTGTGACTTCGTGCGTAAAGTGATGTTGTGCAAATAAATATTGACAACCAATTCTTTGCAGTATTCCCAGCTTATTATTTGTCTGACAGCTCACAGTCGTTTATCTGCGCAGCTCCAGCAGCACACTCGCACAGAACAATGCACTTCTGATAAAGGCTTGTCCTTTTTCAGGAAGATCCAAATGCACACTTTGTTTCAGTCCACACAGTGAACTCATTCTTTGGTAGCCTTAGTCACCGTCTACACTGGAATCAGCAGTTTATTACATTCTAAGATTACTGCAAAAAACCTTCAGCTCATAATATTTCCATATGAAGCTGCCATTTCCCTTAAAGACACTTCTTCAGTGCTGCTTATTTTTGAGACTGTTTGCAAGCAAACCATTTTTTTTGGGTGATGGTGTGCATGTGGCTTCCTGTGTGTGTCAGCCACAGCCTGTTACACATGGGCCCACTGGGACCACCCAAGCAGATGCTTCATTTACAAAATTATGCATTTAGGGCAGAGAAATAGGTCTGAAGCAGGGAGTTTATATGAGTTACAGAATGAGACTAGGGAGGACTGAAGCCATCAGTGAGATGCCCTGTTGTCATCTCGACACATGGCTGTTTATAAACTGGGGCTGTCAGCATTAATGCATTAATCTCAGTGTGGTTAAGGTCCATAACTGGTGCACTGATTTTTAAAATCCCATTACTTGCATGCTTTATCATCCTTTTAAGCAGCTTTATTTTCCTTTCACTTTGGTAACACCACTGCAGTGTCTCCCTGTAGCTACTGTAAAGTAAAATAAATACATCACTGCGCCTTTATGTCTCATTTCAATTAAAAAAAGAATGGACACATCTGCTGCCATTCTCTATCAATAAAGGCATAAATGCCCCCAAAAATATCCCAGTGAACAAGTCAAAATTCATATGTGCCTTGTGATATAAACCATTTCCCTTCTTTGTTCCCTTCTTTCCTTTTCAATCCATTGCAAGTTCCTTTTTTAAGGTTTAAATTCATTTCATAAACTTGGAGTTTAAGCTGTTTAAGACAATACAAACATCCCCCTTAGTTCAAGACAGTACAAAAATACAAAATGAAAAAATAAAACTGTTTTAAATGCAGAGGAGTGTCAGAAATTTTAAGATTAATCATGATTTTAAAAATTCATTGTTTGACATCCCTATAAATCCACTCTACGCCTGCGTTTAAACCAGAAAATGAGACAAAATAGCCATAGTGAAAATGCACTGTGCTCTTTTTACTATCTCTTAGGCTCCTTTCTCCCTCTTTAAGTATTCATTAAAGCTTCTAGGAGCAGCTTGGACACTAGTCATTAACTTCTGCTTCTCATATACTTATCATGGATCACCATTTTCCTTTCTCTCCCTCTGCTCTCACTTCCTTTTACACAGCAAAAACAACAGAGAAAAAGATTATTGGCACCTTTCTTTCTTGCTCTATCACTTTCTCGATTCCTCAGTCGCATTTTTTTCCTCATGAGCTTTAACAGCAGCCATGGAAGTTCTCCACCAACACACATGAATGAATCAAATTTTGGTTTGGCTTCCCAAAAGACAGCTGCTTCTCTTTCTTGTAACTCAACATGGCCAATTAAAAAAACGGAGGAAAGTTTGCTGTGTTAAGTGTCCACTGTGCTTTTAAGAGAGAGTGTGTGCTTTCCTCGGGGGCAGGTGTTAGTTACAGAGTGTCTGGAGTGTCGTCCTGTAGGGACAGTCTCTTAAAGTATGTGTGTGTGCGTGTTTAGTCTGTAAAGGCCGGTTCAGCTCATAATCTCCAGTAAGTAACACCAGAGGTTTCCTCTAAGCAGGCTGTGTGTTTGTGAGGTTTAAACCTTATTTAACATCCTTTAAAGAGTTCACTTAATGGAATATAAACAAAGATTAGAATATCTTATCTTGCTGACTGCACTGCAACATTACACCCTATCTCTGTACTATCCAAAAAACGTGATCAAAAACTACTCAGCAACCTCTGAAGTTGAGAATGAAGCCAATATGGAAGTTTAAAAAAAATGCAGTTCTCAAGTGTCCATGAGGCTGGCTTTAAAAGCCCTGAAAGTTCCACACCAGTGTTCAAAGGCCCTTTGTACAGCAGAAACAAACATGTTGAGTGGCTGATGGCTGACAGGAGGGCATGTTGCACCTGCTAGAAGGCCAACCTGCTCATCTCTTTGCTTGTTGCTAATGTTTAGTCCAGGTGGAATTCTAATATGATGACCGCCATCATTGGGCTTCATCATTTCTCTGTAGGTAAGAGTGGGTGACTTCACTGAGACAACATCTATGTTTTAGCCTAAAAGGTCTATGATAAAAATCTGCTAAAGTATATCTGTTATTCCACACTTTTGTTTATGGAAAATAAAATGAATAAATAGATAAATGGCTAAATAATTGACAGACCTAACTTGTTTGTTAACTTGTTTGGCAATTACTTGAACATTGACAACTTACAAAAAAAACTTAATAAAAAAATATTGAACATAATTCATGTGTCATGTGTACATGTGGAAGTTCATTATCATCAATCATGTTTTAAAATTATGTTTATGTCTTTGTGAGGAATGGTAAGAATGTGTCGCCGATGTCCTGGTGCAGTGGACAGTTGGTTATCTCATGCTGAGTGCTGTGGGTGAGAAAGTCTTTCCTCTTTAGGGAGCCAGGTGTGTCCATGGCATCCTCTCTGGAAGCCAAAGCCATGATCACTGAGTCAGTACACTGTCAATCATTTCCTCAGCTGTGGTATTCTGCAGATGTGTAGTCTCTAACGGGGGACAAATAGCATCAGCTCTGATTTTAGTTTGATTCCTGCCTTGTGTTAGGTTGACCAGCTTTATTCAAGTTACCTGTGGTGTTGATGTCAAGGCAGGGGTAGGATGGATGCTGCTAAAGCGTCTGTTTTATCAGAACTTGACAATATTTCTACAAAAGTCAAGTACTTACATGTCTATAGTCACCATGTTACGTGTTATTCCTCAGTAGCTTCACATGCGCAGCTCGATAGCAGCTATGTCACGTGTTTGTTGCTCTTATTGGCTCGTAGAGATGTGATAGACAGAATGTTCATCCAATCATACTCTGAGTTTTCTTCAAATCCTCTGCCTTTTCTCAAACGTTTCCTATTGAAGCTTTCCCAAATGAATGTGTGAAACACATCCATCTGGCGTGTCAGGTTAATTTTAAACTATTTCTATAAAGAATATGTAGTGGTGTTGCCTCTGTTTTGGAAAATCATAATTTTAGTGCATGATTCACTGCCAAGGCCCTGATGTGGAGAAACTGTGCAGAATATCCAGGTGCTGTTGTTGCTCCTTAATTCAGCAGAAGAGCACCAGATCATCTGTGTACAGGAGATACTCGACTTTAGTGACAACAGGGGGATGCCAGCTGCTACAGACTCTTCGAATGTTTTGCCAGTTAATGACATAAATGTTAAAGAGGGTTGGACTTAAACTGCATCTGTGTCACTGAGCATTGGCTGAAGTCTTTGTTGGTTTTTTTTTTACCAATCTTTACAGCACATTGAATTTATGGTGTGTTTTTATCCCCTATTTCCACTTCCCTACTATTTGTACTGCAGACCCTCATGGCAAATGGAGTTAAAGATATAACTTTAGCATTGCTTCCGCTTTACTAGAGCTTGACCAAGTTTCTGTATGAAATAAAGAATTTAAAAAACCCTAAAAGCTTTTCATGTCGGGAATTATGTTTTTGCTCTTCTGCCAACCTGATTTGGCATAAGTGTGTGAAAGTTAAGGGGGAAAGGGTTGTTTGTGGTGTGAATGCTTGTATACAAGGCCTGCTAGTGGAGTGATTAACTTAGACTTAGCCACAGCCACACTGCCAAAACAGGAGAATTATTCTCTTTTAAATTTGGATATTTGTTTGTTGTCAAGGACGCTCAGAGTGAAATTGTGGGTCTGTTGTACAATTTTGTGGTGTGGAGTTAAATAGCCAATTAGAATTTGAGGTCTGTGAATTGTATTGTTTGAAATAGCATGTAATAACTGAAACAGACCCTTTTAGTCTCTACAGACGTTGTTCCTGTATTTCTCTTGGAGTAGTTGGCAAATTGAGTGTGTTCTGGAAATCTGTAAGTGTTGACTCTAAAACAGGGGTTCTCAACTGAGCGTCAGGACCCAAAATTGTGACCCAAAATTCTTACATTTTGCAATCATAACTTAGTGTTTTTAATGAAAAATTGTGCAGTTTGGATTAGAGATAGAACAAAAGATGTAATGAAACAAAGAGACTAAGACATATCCCTCAAAATAAAAGCACATAATAGATTATATTGCTTCATAGTTTTCCTCCAGGCACATATCAGTGACCCAGTGAAAATGGCTTTGTGGCCCACGTTTGGGTCCCAACCCAAAAGATAAGAACCACTGCTTGACTGTGTAGTTTATCTATATGCTTTTATTTTTTTTTGTTTCTATTGGGCAAAAGAGATGGGAGAGGTTGGTTAATCACTTAAATGAAAAATACAACTTCTTGCAGGGGAAAAAGATTTTGAGGCATACAGAAACCACCCTGGGCTGTTACTGAAACATACTAGTTTTGTCCTGTTTCTTTGATTTGTTACATTGTGAACTATATGAGGTCCAAAAAGTTGTTAAAAACTCTCCATTTCCAGTGATAAAATCCTCTTCTGTTTTGTTTATCCCATCTTAGACCATTATGCAACATGGTGTTGAGCACTCTTCTTCTGCAGTGTTTTTCCATTATGACAAGTGCTGCCTACTGCTCGACCTGTCAACTCCTAATACTCACATAACAGTGGTGGATGCAAACATGCATGAATTAGCTTTCTCTTTTGCCAGATTTCTAAAACGCTGGTTTAATTTTGCCAAAGCTTTGAATGGAAACCCCACCACTTTACCTCTGCACAACTGTTTGCTTTAAATAAATATTCAACTTTTTGTATTTTTTGTTATTGCACTTAGTTTTGTTTTTATTTGCTTGCTTGCTTTTGCAATAGAAATCATATTTTCCAAGCCAGTGAAGCTATATGAACTGAAAAGAGAGAGAGGGAGAAAGAGAGAGAGAAAATTGAGGGAATCAAGAGAACTGACCAAAAACAACCAAAGCAAAGTGGAATGCTATTTGCCCCTTAATAGAGAATATTCAAATGCAGAATACATGAGCACTTTGACTGATCCTCAACTAAGGAAGTGTTTAACCATGTACAGACTCAGTTAGCACAACCTCACCATCAAGAGAGGACACCACAGACAATGCTGGATTTCTAAGAAGACAGACTGTGCACCCGCTGCAGCCAACATGAGGTGGAAACAGAGCTGCACTTTCTAATCCCCTGTCCTTCATACAAGGACATCCAAGACAAGTTCTTTCCACTTTTCACCAGCAAACAAAAGAATTCCCCTCTATGAACAGTGAACAGAACTCTGCTTGGTAGGATGCAAGAGTGTGCAAGTGTTACAGTGCATTAAAGGATCTGTTGTGGCCAAAAAAGAACCTCAAACACCACACTACCAACATGAAAATGATTTCCTATTTTTTTTTTTTTCATAAGAGAGATTTTTTTTTTTTTTTTGCCAGTATCTTGAAGTTAAACTCTATGTTTGGATACATGTATCATTATCAATACTTATTCACTGTTATTATTACTATAAACAGCAAACTGCATTGGCAATGCTAACTGGTGTTTTGCAAGCAAGAAAAGCTTGTTGAATTAAACTGAATTGAATTGAGAGAGACAGAGGGAGAGAGAGAGAGATGGTATTGCTGCATAATTTCCCCTGTCTGTTATCTAAAGGAAGAAATCAGACGCCCTTCTATTAAACTTTCCTTATAAAAATAAAACCCTTTGTCGTTTGGTAGTTTTTCCAAGTGGCTTCTTACTGTCCAATACTCTCTGCAGAGACTCTTGCCAAACTGCCTCAGTTCCTAATGATACTTGTTCAGAAATGTTGTTGTTTTTGGAGTAAAACTGTTTCAATTTGAAGCAGTAGCAGAACAACAGCTACATTTGTCAACAGAGTCTTATAGCAGTGGATGGATTTCCACTTTGCTCATCTAGCACTTAAATAATCCCAGCCAAGAGGCTACAAAAGTCAAAAATGCCTGGACTGAAATTGAATTAAAGAAGCCATTTCTTCCCCCTGGATTATTTTTTTTCCCTGCACTCCCCCATGCCTGACGCTATCCTCTCTCAGGGAGAGCACAGTAGAGGCCATTTGCATTTTGCTTTAATATATTTCCTATATTCCAAAGCTTCCAGAGATCCCTGCTTTGCATTTGTTTATTTAGTTCAAAGTGTTTTTTGTATTATTGCCCAGGAACCTAGCTGAAAATTGAAGTGTAGTCAAAATGTGATAGATAAATATGAAAGTGTTGTGCTGTGTATTCTATGGAGAGAGCGACTTTGATGTTATTTTTGCTGTGTTAAGCCAGCTTATGGTGTAGCCCTGCGCCTTTAGGTGAGGACCGTTTTCTCTTTTATTTTCTGATGCTGTCGGACTTGTGGGCGACAGAAAAGGCTCAGACGACATAACTGCGTTTACCACCTGGATGTGCACTGTCAGCACACAGACTCTGCTGCAGCCATGTGTTGTTTTTGTCCGTGCATGTGCGCGCGTCTTTATTTGTGTCTGACCTGGGGATGTTTTAAGGAGGGGGAGGGACTGTGTCGTGTGTGGACGATGGATTTGTAGTGACATCTGGATCGTACCTCGCGGTCCAACGAGTTCTCCAGGTTAGCACGGCGAGCGGAGGGCAGGGACAGACCAAAAGAAGGTAGGGAGAGAGAGAGAGAGAGAGAGAGATAAGACATGTAGGAGCAATGGCAGGCAAAAGCTGATGTGAAAGATGTGAATGTCAGGTCTGTGATGTTCAGGCTGTAGAATCGGTTAACAAGTCAACGAGTGATAAGAGGCCCAGGAAAGGAGGAGGGGAGAGCAAACAGCCTCCCACTCCTCATTTTCTCTCCTTTTTCTTTCAATCTTTCCTCCCATTTCCCTTACACACATGCAGCACTCAGTTTCCACAATGCTTGTTAAATTGGAGGCTTAATTTGGAGCCATGGGCTTTCTCCACAGGTCACATGGAGTGTATTTATCCACAAAGGCCAAACTTTGGATTTCATTAATGAAACACACTCATGTTTAAATACACACACGTGCTCCTGGCAGGATCAGGGAGGCCTAATCAAGCTGAAATCTCCCGAGGTTGCAATTAAGGTTTGGAGAGGCTCAGTCCAAACTCTGGCTACAAAACAAACCATTAAGACTCAAGAATACACAGATTGCCTCTGACAAATCAAGTTATTATTGTGCTCAATCCATTCATATTTGTCTGCTTCTGTGAGCTTACTTAGCCACTAAGGACGTTACATTCAGTGTACCACTGCAAGATTTACACACAGATCACACACACTTGCAACTCTCATGGATTATTTTCCTTCCTCTTGCTGGTTCAAGTTTAATACTAGTAACATATGCACTGTATGAGTTTTCTGGTGCCAAGGGTACTGGGAAATCCTCCAGCCCACACTGTGGTTTTCACCAACCAATGGTTCTTAATACTGTTAAAAATAAACTATTCAAATGTCATCTAAAAAGCATGTAAAAAAAAAAAAACCTGGAACCAAATTGGATGCTGCAAAAACATGCACATTTTTTTCCTGTAATTGGCTGAATTGTTATTAAAAATGTTCAAATTGTTGTTACCAAATGTTTCCTGTATAAAGCTGGATCCAGCATCATAATTGGCATGTGATGATCAGGACACAAATTACACAAAAAAGGATATAAATTCATCCACCAACATAATAATGCTATTTTCAGCAGGTTGTTGATGTGGATTACTCATGTCAAGTGTTGTTGGCCAATTTGAGTCACTGAGTGAGTAGACGTGTGAATCTCTCAGCAAATCTGTTCATTGATGCGCAATAAGGTTTTTATTCAGTGGAAAAGCAATGACTAAAAAGGGTCAAATAGAAGCTGATAAACCAGAGGCTTAATTTTAAAATGTGACTCATAAAGGCCTATTTATCAAACAGGAAATAAGGAACAAAAGCCTGCTTACAATAACAGCCTGCTCTAAACAAAGGCCTCCTATCCTATGTAGTTACTGTAAACAAAGGCTGCCATTAATATTGTTAGGACATACTGAACCCCATATGCATATTCTTATTTTTTTTTCATCTTGTTTGTAGTATCGATAGTTTTAAATTCCCTTTATAACCTGACAGTATGCGTGTTTTGATCATGTTTGCATTCAAGACTTGATTTTTCACAATCTTTGTCACTGTTTTTAGAAGGAGGGAGATAACTTTAACACACCAGCCAATTTTATATGCTTGAATGCCACTCAAGATTTTCTTGAACTGCAAAGATAACTCACCTCAGCTTGTTTTGCAAATACACTATAAGGACAAAATAATTTGGCCACATCTGTTAATTTTTGAATTTGGGTGTTTTAATCAGGTTTATGAAATGAATCACCTAGCAATGCAGTCAACATTGCAAACATTTGTGATACAAAATGGGTCATTCTGTAGATTTCATTGACTTCAAGCGTGGTACTGTGATGGATGCCACCTTTGCAGTAAGACAGTTAGGGAAATTTCATCCCTGCTGGATACTCAATAGTCAGCTGTAAGCGATATTATTAGAAAATGGAAGCCTTTAGGAACAACAGCAGAAAAAAAAAAAAAAATCACAGAGCAGGGCCAACGACTGCTAAGGCGCATGGTGTTTAAAAGTCACCAACACTCCACTGATTCCATACCTAAAGAGTTCTGAACTTCCACTGGCATTAATGTTATCAGAAAACTGTGTAGCAACTTCATAGAAAGGTTTTCTATGGCCGAGCAGCTGCATGCAAGCCTCACATCACCCAAGTCAAGTGCCAAGCGTCAGATGGAGTGGTGGGAAGCACACTGACACTGGACTGTGGAGCAGTGGAAACATATTCTGTGGGGTGACAAATGACACTTCTCTGTTTGGCAGTCAGAAAGGTGAGTCTAGGTTTGGTGGATGCCAGGAGAACGTTACCTGCCTGACTGCATTGTGCCAACTGTGTAAGCTCAGTGTTCAAGAGCCCTGACCTCAACCCCATCAAGAACCTTTGGGATGAACTGAAATGGAGATTGAGAGCCAGCCCCTTTTGCCCAGCATTAGTGCCTGATCTCATAAATGTTCTGCAGAATAATTGGTCACAAATTCTCACAGAAACACTCCAAAATCTTGTGGAAAGTCTTCTGAGAAGAGTGGAGGCTGTTATAGCGGTCAGTCCAAATACTTTTGTCCATATGGTGTAGCATGGATTTTTAATGTCTGAAAGCTCATCATTAAGATTATATACTTTCTTCCATAGATCATATAAGGCAATGGAGGAAGTTGTTGTGTTGGCTTGCAGTCATATGAGAAATGGTCCTAGTTGCATAGTTTGTGCCCATAAAAACACAATGCAGTCTGAACAAAATCATTACTTAAAACAGGCTGTGAACATGTTGATTTCTCCTGTAAAAATTGACATTTTTGCATGGGGTGTATGTGACTTCTGGTGCTTTTGGAGCCAGCTCCTAGTGGACACTCAAGGAATTGTAAGGATTTTGCACTTTCACAGTGGCTTCAGTTATCAACACTGGAAAAATACCTGCGAAAAATTCTAACATCCACCCAACATAAATGGGATATACATAAATATACCAGCAGATCTGCATTGCTGAAGTGTTCCTAAAATAATCCCCCATAAATTGAAAGTGTTTTCCTTTGGTTCGAGTTGCAGAGTTTTCCCAAGTACATCTATTAACAAGTAAAAGCTACAAAGTCAAGGCTAAACAGTTTTACATACTTTGAAAAGAAATGCTTTATGCCACTCTAAATATTCACCAAGTATTTTAAAGAACTACCGACCAATGTTTCAGCCAAATTATTCACAGAGTGATCCAAACTGGCTCCCTTCATAGACTTTCTAAGAACCTTTGTGTCCTTCCCTCTCACACATCCTTGTATTGCTTGCTTTTGTTCTCCCTTTGCTTCTCTGCTCTCGTCTCCTTACCTTTCATCCCTCTTTTCTATGATCTCGATGTCCTCTCCTTTCTTCTCTGCTGCCTGTTGACAAAATCACACAACATCTTCAGTTTTCTTTTGATACTGTGACTCTGAATAGTGCAGCAAGCTACTATGAGAACACAGATGACCTTAGCAGTGGTACCACTACTCAGGAGGCTGGGAATAGTACTCTTTGAATATGGTTTCTAAGATTAAACCCAACAAAATACTGAGACTAGTTTCTACAGTTAAGAGTAAACATATAGTTAAGGAGACAGAGAGGCAACTTATTGAATGGGGGGTTCGGGCAAATGTGGGGTAACAATATCTGGGGACTTGCAGGAATTCACACTGGACTTCAAAGCTTTTAATGTGTATTTTCATTTGGCTGGTGTTGGTGAGAATTTAAAAAGAAATAACCATGTAAAGTATTATTTTCAATTGATTGTTTCTTATAAATAGTGGTGCCCCAAAGAGACAGAATTACAACAAAGTGAGCTGTACAAACATATTCAAGCACTATGTTTTCTGTTGTATTTATACAAAAGGTCTTACTAACACAAAGGAATTTATTTGAATTATAACAATCAAGAAATTGACAATACTAATGATTGCAATAGTGGATTATAAGAGACGTACTAATGCTAAGCAATCACTGCCTAGCACAGTGATGGCTGAAGCATTTTTACTCTCACCACACTGGTGTTCTTACTGCTTTGCTTTCATTGTGTAATTGATCGGGGAAAAATCCCTGCAGTGTGTGCTGAAGAGCAAATACAAACATACATTATGCCGAACAAATCATTCAACATTGCTTACAATAAGCAGATGGATTTTACAGTGGTTTGTCTTTAGACGCATTGTTAAAATCATACATCTACTTACAGAAAAACTGTCTGTTTGCTTTCAGACATCAAACATTTATCATTTGGAGTCAGCTTTGTAGTGGTTTCAGTTCAGACAAGCTGTTTGTTTCTCAACAAAGTTAAATCGACAGCTTTCTATCCGCCCATAGATACCCACTCAACTTGAAAAGGACAGATTTTTTTAAACTGAAACAAACAGAATGGATGTAAACATTGATTCTTTGGTGGCACATCTTTTTTATCATGTTTTCATCTTACCATCTGAGACTGCTAATCAGCACTGACCTTGATTAATTTTTCTTTCATTTCCTTTTGTTATTGTTGGACCCAATAAACAACAAATAGGTCCAAACAGTGCCTATAGGAGGGCATTGATGGAGAGGTGTCAAAGGAGGCTGCGATTAGTTCCCCGAGCAATTGACAGCCACAAGTTCTGACATACATACTTAATTCATACTGGGGCTTGAACTAAGGACCTTAAAGTTCCCAACCCACTCTCTCTCATTGAGCCACTGCCACCAACTATTGCTCAGTTCAAAATACCCATGAGGAAAGCAGCTATAAGTACATGATCTAAATAGCAAGGATACATGTTTTCAGGATACATTGTGGTGGAGTGCTGTTCTTTTTGATTTCTTCAAAAGGCCCATGGGAAAAAAAAAAAAAAGAAAAAAACAGAGATATTGTGTTTAAGCTGTGAATTCACTGTAGCAATCTTTTTTAATGATTGCAGGATGCCATTTTGCAAGCAACTGGTGGCCTCTCCTTCCTGTTCAGTAATTCAGGTATTTGAATCACACCTGTTGCTACAGGTGTATACAAATCAATCACCTAGCCATGCAGTCTAAAAGTTTGTGATACAAAATTGGTCGTTCTGCTCATTGACTTAAAGTGTGGTACAGTGATGGATATCAGCTTTGCAATAAGACGGTTCATGAAATTTCATTTCTGCTGGATATTCAATAAACAGCTGTAAGTGATATGACTAGAAAGTAGAAGTGTTTAGGAACAACAGCAACTCAGCCACGAAGGGGAAGACTGCATAAAATCACAAAGCAGGGTCAACAATTGTTAAAGACCCTGCAATGTGAAATCCAAAATGTGTGTCTTAACACACTATATATGTTGGATATGGTTGCTGTAAACATGTGAAAACACTGAGATCTACATGTGACTGAATCTGGGTTTAATTTGGCTGATGTCACCATCCCATAGTGGGGAATGACTCTGCACCTCTCACAGAGCAATTCATCTAAGTACAGTCTGTTGTTAGCTGCCTTTACTGAAAGTTAAATCAGTTAAATGCTGTCTTTTTGTTCGTTGTGAGGTAGATTTGCCCTATGGATCATTTAAATTCAGAGATTTGAGCCAGAAATCTGACTTTGTCTCTTCTTTGACACAGAGCCAGGCAGCTGCAATCTGATTACAAAGGTCAAGGGACAGGCAAATGGCATGAGTGCTTTTCTCCATTCAGATTGTAGCGCTTTTAAATTTGAGAGGATTGTATTTCTCCTTAATGGGTGTGGTTTCAACTCATTCAACAGACACGCCCACACCATCCAAGAACAGCTTTTATTGCCTGACTTTTCATGATTTTGAAGCTTGATTTTACAAACCAAGCGATGTTTTATTTGAGTGAAATTTGATCTGGAGGTTCATAACACAACAAACCTAAATACAAATTTATTTTCACTTTACAGGGTCTTTAAGGTGCATGGTGAGTAAAAAGGTTTTCAATGGACGAGCAGCTGCATGCAAGCCTCACACCATCAAGTTGAATGCCAAGCATCTTTGATTGATTGATATTCCCAGAGAAACACTCTGAAATCTTGTGGAAAGCCTTCTGAGAAGAGTCAAGGCTGTTAGAGCTGCAAAAAGAGCGCCAACTATATTATAGTACATGTATTTGAAAACAGTGCTATTCATTCTTTCCCCATAGAATGAATGTCATAATGGCACGCACATTCTTGGCTTCTTAAAAAGTTAAATTCAGGTTAATTGCCGCTGTTGATGGTGAGATGACGAGCATTTAAGTCTTCAAGTGGCAGATATCTCAGGGAATGGAAACTCCTTGAATATTAATGCCTTTCCACTACATTTTTCTCCTCCACCGTAGGGATCCCTGTCTTCCTGAGAGATATCTGTCCGGCTTTAGCTGCAATGCACACAAAGACACACACACACACACACACACACCCTCTCCGTGCATGCTCACAAATACAGACTGGAAATATATAGAGGGGAAGCTGATCAGCCGGATGAAGCGGGGAGGACATTCCAATGGGACTAATTAAAGGGATGGAACAGACTGCAGAACCCATCGGAGACCACCACTCTTTCTTCAACTCCATCTCCCGCTATTTCTTTCCCTTTTGCTGCTCCTGTGTTTAATTAATGAAAGCTACATCATACAAGGTTAGAGGACACAATGCTACTTTCCTTTCTGTATATATACCAATGAGTATGATCGAGAAGAGACATCCCTGGCATACCTACAATGGCATTTTCCATTATAAACGAGCTGTAAAAGCAAGGAAACATATGTGGCGTAAACACAAAGAGTCAGCAGTCAATCTGAAAAAATCCTTCTTAATCTTAGCACTCTTTTTAAAGGAAAATAGTGTTTGTGAGTTTGCACATGTGACTGAGAGGTGAGCTGTTTAGAAGCTATTGATCAGAACCTTGTGTTCCTGAGCAATCAGACACTCAAACACTCACAGCTTCCTGCCCCTCCTCCTTCCTCTCATTCTCTCTCTCTTTATTTTTCCTTGCTCCTTTCTTAATCCATTTCTATATCACACACCCACTCGTTCTGCAGCAGACAGACCAAACAACAACGCAAAATGAAGTGGCGCTGCATCATCGCAAACACTGCTGTGAGTCTAAATGAGCCAGGGAGGCGTCTCTGCTTTGCTAATTATTCGCTATGATCGGGGCAAAGGTGTGGACGGGAGGACAGGATGAGGAGGGAGAGGATATAGGAAGATGCAGGAGAAGAGAGATGAATGACAAAAGGCGACAGTAACTTGGATATATGTATTTCTCTATGTGTGTGTGCATGTGTGTGTGTTTGATGCCCTCTAACCAGAAAAAGCCTTGGCTCAGCCTGTCTGGCTTTGCGGCTTCTCCCAGCTCTAGAAATGCCTGGCTGCATGGCCAGATGACTCACACAGCCAGCTAAGAAGTCAAGCCAGGGCTTAACACACATGCTCTTCCTCATGGCAAAGCTCACACACACCCACACACGGGCATGCACACACATACACACTCACACGCAGCTATATGCCCAAATGCATGTTCACAAATAAACACAACAGCACACTCTCAGTCAGACTCGATCAGGTGCGTGTATAATCTCATCTGCACTGAGCTAATCTGCACAGACTCTCAAACAAACCTGGAAAGTTTGGTTTGTTTTACTTACATCATCACATCCCTCCTCAAAAGTATTTCACAGCTTTTTTTCCTCCAAAGTCACTGCTGGAAAAGTACATCTGACTGCATGAAAACCGCTCATATCCACACACTGAGGAGTGTTACCCAGAGACCGCGTTATTTGAAAACAGTCTCAATATATTTCTCTATGAATAAACAACATGAAAAAGAATGATTCTTGATTAAAATCAATGTAGATCCCATTAATCTGGTTGAAGATGTTGAGTAGATTTACACGTGCAATTTGAAAAACAAGTGAATTAAGTTGGCTTAAATTTTAAATCCAACGTTATTTGCTCCAGAATCATCAAAATGTATCTTTCCTTAAACACAGCCTGGCTTTATATGCTCTAGGATAAACTGCTCAGGCTCTGTCAGGTTTCACAGGGATCAGGTGTAAACAGCATTTTTCAAGCCTTTCAGGGCCTGCTGCTGAGAAGCATCCTCACAACATGATGCTGCCACCACCATGCTTTACAGTGGGGATAGTGTGTTTGTGAAGGTGGCCAAAAAGCACCATTTTAGTCTCATCAGAAAAGGTAGTCATGTAACATGTTTAGTCATATTTTTTGTTAACTAAATTAACACTGGTTTAATGCTAGCTAAAAAGTTAACCAGACAGGTTTGGCAAACATGCTACACGTGCTGCTTATGCAAAAATAACAACACAATATGACCAAAAATATCACCCCCATTTTAACCCATAACTTTTGAATAACCGGTTAATATAAACTGAAAGACTTTAATCCCTCGAAGGGAAATTTAGTTTTCATACTTAGTTCTTGCATATGCTTCACACACAGACAGGATCCCATGGACATGCACTGATGGAGGGATGTCATAGTGGGGGCTGCATTCAGGAGCACTGCCTGAGCGGTCAGGGATTTGGTGCCTTGCACAAGTGCATCTCAGCAGTACACAGGAAGTAAACTCTCCAGACTTAGTCTGGCTGGAACTAGAATTGGTGACCCTCTGGTTCTCAGCTTTAGTTGTAACAGACATAACAGTTGCTATTCCAAGCTAACAGAGACGGTAGGTGCCATAAACCAAACTGGAAGCCAAATTATTGGTCAAAATTTTAAATTAAAAAACCAAGCAGAAGCCTCTGGTGTTGAAAAATACAGTTTTTCAACTGCCCAACTGAAGCCGGCTCCAAAAGAGAGAAAAGAAAGAAAAGAGGAAAAAAAGCCCTGTGGGAGTCCCATTAACACCAATCCTAAAATCCCCAATTTGAAGCAGAAATAAACACGTTTAAAGCCTTTTTGTTTGAGTCTGGATAACTAATTTCTTTATTCATACGCACTAAGCAGCAGACATGAATTCAATCTTTCATTTTAAACACATGAAGTGTAAGAGTTACGCATAATAAGGGGGTGACACTGATCTGACTGACAGGAGAGAGCGGCTCTGGCAGGAGAGTTGTAGCTGTTTGCCAGGAGGCTCAAGGCCTGCTTCTACTCCACCTCTTTGCCTGTTTCTAGGTTGACTAAAGTTAATTTGGGGCAGCATTATCGATGTGCTGACTGCCATGCTGAAACCAGTGGGTAAAGTCACTGAGACTATGTCCATATATTTGAAACGATCAGAAATAAACCAGCAGCAAAAACATGGAAGCAAGGGTACTTCAATGACTCAACTGTCTGTGTGTAATTCTAGCCAACAAGACCCACCATATCCCATAGCTTGAAGGAGTAATACAAACTAAACAGGTGAGTATTATTTAAAAAAAGCATATGACCCATGTGCAGGTGTTATAAATAAAGATACTATGTTAAATGTCAATCACAAGCTCTTTTTGGTCTTCAGTAGCTTTTTTTTTTTTTTTATAAAGTATTTTTCATTTTAAACTAATAAGAGAAACCATAGTTCAGTCAGGACCACTTTATCAAGAAACACACACGATTATTAATATTATCGTTATAAATATTTTTCTTATTTAGTTTTTAATTTGCACTTATTTTCATTATATTTCTTTAGCATTGTGGCTGTTCTGAGATCCCCCCTGCCCTTCTATGTGCCCATGTGGAAAGCATCAAGTATAAACAGTGCACGCTCCTGCCTTTCCTGAGAGAAGCAGCAAAAAACCCAGAGCCATGCAGAAACCAGTCACAACATAAAGTCAGAAGCAGACTAAAGGAGGAGCTGGGGTGGAGGAGGGTTGCAAAAGCAGATTGCAAGTGTATTCAGGCCAGAGCAGTTTATATATATACAGCAGAATTAGTGGAATTAGCTTGCCAAGAGTGAATCAGCTATGCGTGAGGTCAGCTGATCTCAGTTATATGGCGGCGCTTGACTCCCTGGCCTACCTGAACTAATGCTATACACTTGAGTTTTGCCTCTTGTGGACAGATAAGCACTTCTCATCTCTCTGCCGATCTGCATGTAAGTAGAATTTGTTACAAGACCACCATCATGCCTCTTCTTAGCCATCAAACATATTGTTTAATTTGAATCTTTTTTGTAGGAAATACTTTTTTCTTACTTTGAGCATCTTTCCTATCTCTTTTTCTGCATCTCCTTCTTTTCTCTTGCTGTATCTCTCTTTCCTCTGTCTCTGCAGTCCCCTCCTTTTTCTTACCGCTTAAGCTACAATATGCTAAATGTTGTATGCTAAATGCATAGTGCATTAATGTTGGATCTGCATGCTGTAAATCACATCTTCTGACACCCATTACCAGAATTAAATTAGCTTGTAGATAATAGAAATAATACATGTTTTTCCTAAAGCTTTTGCTTCATTTCTAGGCCATAAAAGGCATCACTTTAGTTTTCAGTAGGTTCTTTAACCATGACCTAACACAAAATACACTTTTTGAGTTTTCTACTGGTTAATTTTGGGCTCAGTTTGTAAGTATTTATTTTATTATGAGGACAGCTCTCATGCCTCCTGACTAAAGATTACTTCCGAGCCAAAAACATGCTCCAAAGTACAAGTTAACATCCTGTTCACTCCAATTGGGGTAAAAGCTTCCCCTGCCAGGATATATAAGGACAATTTGCTCATAGAGAACAAGCGTGTAGAGCAGTTAGTTAGAGTAGTTTGGTAAGTGTTCATCCATCCCTCGACACTTCAGATACATCCACAACCACTTTAATTTTTATACCAACATGGCATATTTACTGTTAAAACTGCTTTCTAAGTGCTCCTCATGTTGTATCTTAGTCTCGTGAGTTTGCTTTCGCTTTAGTTGTCTCCTGCAGTTATTTATTCACACACATGTATACAAGCTGATCTACTAAACAAAACACAGTTTCCCTGGTGGAAAAATACAGAGTGTTTGTCTGCTGTTAAAGTTTCCATCCTGCTGAGTGTTCAGAATATAAAGTACTTTAATCATATGCATCCCTGCTCACCACTTCAATGTAAACACCTGCCTGCATTTGGACAGAGAGGAACACACAGATCTTTACTCATCATTGCTGGCATCCAATTCAGACTTTTAAGATTAAATGCATTATTAAAATTATATTGGTCCTAAAAATGCATAACTTTTGAATGGACTGATTTAGTTGAATTTTATTGGATTTTTTATTATTATTATTATTAGTTGGTTTATTGCCTTGTTCTTGTTTGCATGTCCTCAGCAGGCATTTATCAGACTGGATCAGGCTGTAAAAGTGCTTAACTGCTTCAGTTTGCATTATAGTAACAGATGCCATCTATTTGCAATCATCAAAGTTTACACACACTGACTGAGTTCATCACTGGACAGCAGAGATGCACGGCTTGGATTGTCTCTGTTGTTGAAGTCGACTGCCAAGATTCAGAATTAAACAGAAAGCCTCCAGATCTAAAAGTAATGATAGACAACCCTTCCTTCCTCTCTACCCATCACTCTTCTCCTCTGTAGGAGTGGACTGTTGTTCAACTCATTTTTTAGGGACATTGCCATCTCTACAGCCTTGCTGCTTAAATTGATTTGTACAACTTTCAGTGGTAGTCAGTTAAATGTTTTTTTGTTGTTCAGTGTGTTGGATCCACTAGTTGAGCCACCAAAATGGAGATTTGGAGCAAATTTTTCTTGCATAGCTACAAGAAAATACAATCAAGTAGAAAGAGTAGGAAGATAACCAAATAAAAGTCAGCTACAAAGAAATTACTTTCAAAAACTTGGGCTTTCTTAAAGAAGAAATTACAAAGCTGCAGTTTTTTGTTACTCCTCATGCAGCAAGTTACCAATTTGCAAGTCTGAGAGGTTGATTCCCATGTTGTTCCTGAGGATCTCCAAAGCAGATTTTTAGCTTAGGATTTCTACCACAAATAATGAAAAGGCCAAACCAAAAACAGTGCAAAACAGGAGCCTGACAAAAATGCAGTCACCTGAGGTAAAAAGTAAGAAGTGATGATGGGTTTGTTTATGGTTAGAGTAAATATGATAGGTGGTGATGGCTTGTAAATGTTATACAATGCCTTTGGCTTTCATGTCATAAAGTGTCTTGCACCGGCTGCCCTTCACCTGAAGTCTCTGATCCTTTGTTTGCTTCCCCTTTCTCTCTTCCTGTTACCCTAAATCCCCCCCTCCTCTTTGAAGATATTATGAAGGATGATTTTACTTTTTGTCTTTGGTAATATAAACCTGTGCAGTACGTGTGTGAGAAAGTTTCTCTGTCTTAATATTCAACGTGGAAAACAACATTTTTAGGCCTGAGTCTGCATCCCCACTCTATACTTGATATTTTCTTACATTAAATGAAAAATAACTTGTAACTTTTACCACCTGTTGTGGTATCAGCAGCACCAGTAGACTGGGAATTTATCCTCAAAAAGAAAAGACAAGTCAGATTAGTATTTCCTCCACCACTGATAAAATAAATAATTGGGTTGGCCCCTTTTATTCAGTCTTAGATACTAACTGTGATAAAATTATTAACTGACTCGATCTTTTTTTTAACACTTTTTATAGTGACAACACAAAGCACTTTAACACTACATTCACTCTTTCACAGCATTCACACACTGATGGGGAGAATGCTATGTACTCTGTATTAACTAAACCCATTCATACACACTGGTGATGCAGCCCAGCAGTGTGGGTTCATCATTTACCTTAGGATGCTTTCACATATTACTGCAGGCGCTCAGGATTCTGGTTGACGGACCAGATTACCACAGCTCCATAGTCACTCTGAACCACTCAACGATAACAAAATACATTAAATTTGAGCAGATTTAACATCTGCTCTTCTGTCTCTACCTCATAACAAAGTAGCTGAAAATGAGCATTGTTAGCACGTTGTTAGGAAGTAAATAAGGGTGTCAAAAGGCCTTGTGGATCGATAATATTGGGCTCTTTGCTTTGCTCATTTATTTTCTCTGTTCTTAGATTGGATGTAATTTAGTATGATTGGAAAGATATGTGCTTTGTCTTGTGATGATGCCTGACATTACTATATTTAATGATTCTCCTGCTGTATTTCTGAGATTTTCCTGTCTGCTGACTCCTACGTGAGTTTCTGTAATGTCAAACACCCACAGCTTCCTCACAATGCTTTGTCTAAGTAAAGGATTATATTGGCAGAGTGGTGTCATATGTGATGATTTCAGATGGATGGTTCACCATTTGGTGATGTCAGCTCTAATAGTTGGTTCATGCATATTCTCTGTTTTCTTTTGCAGAATGCGGGAACGGGGTCCTTGCATTTGTGGAGTAGGTGTGTGGAGTCTGCTGCTGTCCCTCTGCCTGGCCTCTCTCACACATGCACACAGAAGCCACACAGGTAGGTCATGTTTGTGTCAGGCTCTTTCTGTGAGTGTGTAAGTGCACAGTATATATTCCTGTTACCCGGTCAGTGTCTGTGTACAACATTTACGGTTTTCGATTTATTGTGGATTACCACCGCAGGCAGCCTTTGCAGCCAATTTCTTTCCACCCGCTGTAAAGTTGCAGCGAATAGGCCGTGTGCCACCCAAGGGAACACAGAGGTTGGATTCACGACGAAATACGAGCGCACAGAGGCTGGATGCCAGGAAGAACACAAAAAAAAGTTCTTTAATAAAAGAAAGGGGAATACGAATAATCCAACAAGAAAGGTCCTCTCAGTTTAGGGGTTTTCATGTCTCTGCAGTTCTACCAGAATGGGTCAAATCTCCAAAATGCCTGTAGGTTACAGCACAGACAGCACGCTGGGCCTTATGGATTAGAAATCCCTGGTTGTGTGGTCCTCCTCCCATGTGGGCCAAGTGGCTGAGTCACTAGCATGATTGAGCCCAGAGGCCCCCTCACTACTTCTTATTTCTTTTCTCATGTGAAGGTTAGGTATCTTTTCCTCTGTGGATCACAACTGTGTGTGACACTGAAAATTACCTTCCTCTGGGAAAAAAAAGCTGTAAGAGAGCACCTGCTGCCTGTATATAAATAAGAGCTTTTTATATGCCTGAGGCTATGCTGTTCACTTATTCACATCCATGCAATGAAAATATGAATACCATACTGAGCTGCATCAATGTGAAGCTTTTTATGTTTAGATTCTGTTGAAGCTGCGGAGGTGAGGCATTATGATTATTTCACTGCTTGTGTTTTTTGAATCTATTTCATGACAGTATGCTAGCTATGAATAATATGACCCTGTATATGTATACCAAAGAAATGTTACCTTCATGAAGCTTACTTCAGCTTGCATGAAATCCAATGCAACAGCCCTGCCTTCGTGTTTTTTTTTTTTTTTTAACTAGGGTCAGGGTGATTTACTTTTACCGATGGATTCTATCATGATTCTTGTATGCCAGTTTGATTTCTATTGAATCGATTGATGTCATTTCTTTTCCTTTTTTAAACAAAAACAAATGTTGAGTCACAAAACAGGAGAGAGAGAATATCATGAGTAATATTTCCAAAGTCTTTGCACATCATTAGTCAGCCAGACTTTGCTTTTTCATCATCTTTGTGGTTTTCTTACAATCAATCAAACATTGAACTGTAATATCCAGGCCATGCTTGCACAAATTCACTTTCTCTGTGATCATCTGACAAATATCTGTTTTCTTTGTTGCCTGGATGACATGTCCCGCCCAATCTAGGATAAAATGGGCTTGCCTGGAGCAGTGACATTCAGCACCTTGCTGAAAAGTATGGGCTAAAATGTTTCAGCAGTAGCCCATAGAGAAGCTGAATAAACCCTGAACACTCTGAAAAGTCACTGAAATGCAGTGGTTGCCTTCCAAACATGCTGCTGACTGTCCCTTCCCTTTATTGAGATCAGCACTGAAGGACAATCAAAATCCACTTCAAGATCCCATAAAGTGAAATCAAAAATTTATGTCTTACACTAACCTTATAGCAACCTTATCTAAGTATGTTAGATAAGGTTGCTATAAACATGTGAAAACACTGAGATCTATGCATGACTGAATTTTGGATTTCACAGTTTGAGAGTTGTTCACCTCTTTCCTTGCTTGGTTAAACTTGGGCAAGGCAAATATAGCAGCCCACGATGTCACTGGTCGCTATGGAGAATTACCCTGTCCCCCTAACACAACATGATATAAAATAACAGAGCAGTTCAGCTCAATACAAACTGTTGTTAGCTGATATTATGGATTTCCAAAACCATCTGCCACAGTGACCTTACTGGCCATTAAAAGTATCAAAACAGAGAGATTTGTGCCAGAAAACTGTAAATTCAATCTCCAAATTCTGTCTCTCTGCTCTGGCACTGAGCCAGCAAGCTTCACACTGACCAGAGTTCATGATAAGGTCAGGAGTGGGGCTAATTGCTGGAGTATTTGTCTGTTTTTCACTTGAACCAGATACAGCAAGATCAAGCATCTTGCTTACTAAGGGGGGATGTTTTAATCCATATTTCACTTGTCTTTTGTCCCTGATGATTAAAGTGGCTTTCATACTCGGGGCCCGGTCCTGGATCTAAGTACACTTAAGCCCAAAGTACAGGTTTTATTTGGACAGTGTGAATGCAAACGAACTGCCGAGGCATCGTGCTCGTGCCCACAGCAGTTTGTTTACATTTTTCCTTGATAAAAGGTGGAAATCATCTGAATAGAGTCAGCGAGATGAGATGCAAAGGCAATGAAAGTCTCCCGTCACTTCACAAGAGAGAGCCCATTTAACCCGCTGAGCTGCTTGTAGGTGTGTAGATACAAAGAGCAATGTTGCTGGCATCTCTAAAAGGGATTTTTAAACATCCATGTTAGCAGGATGGACTTTTTTCTCAGATTCAAATGTAAACAAACGTTGCTCAGGCCATGACCCAAGTGATTGCTGTGGTAGCTTCTTCTTCTTTCTCCTCCTTGACGGGTCTGTAAACTAGCTACATGCATATCGCCACCTGCCGTATCAGACTGAGTACACATCCAAGTGGGTCTGGGTATGTATTGATGTTGCTAGTGTTAAAGGGAGCCAGCAGGGGTAAGGGGGAGAGTAAGGAATCATGCTGTGATGTGGTTTGAAACAGTCGGGCCTAATGTGAAAGCATCCTTAAAAAAGCAGACTGTGACTGTCTCTCTGCAAGCAGCCATAGTTCAATCCCTCATGTCATATTAGCGTAGCCATGCTAAAGTTTAGTAAAGTATCCAATGATAGACACAATCCATTCCTGCCAAGTCTGCCAAAATAAAAGTTTTCAATGTTAATCATTACTCATCACTGAAGACTTTTATTTAGAAGAGCAACATCAGGACATGGAGCGTTTTCATCAGCAACTTAACAACAAAGATGTCTAATAAAGGAGAGAGGGAAGCATAACTTCAGATAACTCAGAAAATGATGTATAAGGGCTACCTTAGGGCTACCTGTCAACAAACCTAAAATTATGATGTCACTTTACAGGGACTTTCATTAATATACCAGCTAACCACAGCATTAATCATGGACCACCTCACCAGCTCTCTGTTATAAGCACATTAATTAATCTGAAACTGATTCCTGCAGTTCATTGGGTCCAAACACAGTGCTACTTTTTGTGTAAGGTAACTGATGTTTTGAAGTCCATACCTCAGGCTTTAAGAGCAAATGAGCTGTAGGCTGAAAACATGCAGACATGACAACAAGTCACACGTTGTTATCTTATTTCAGTTGGGATGTAACAACAGATGGATAATATCCCCACTGATAAATATTTTTTTTTTATTTTTAAGCCAGTTAAATCTCAGACACTGATAGAGGACAACAAGGACTTACAGCTTCAATAATAATATGAAAGACAGGACATGTTTGTCTGCTATCTTTTTATTCTGTTTTGCTATTGGCTCATGTTGAAGTTTGTTTTTCTGTAAAGGGATATGACTTTACAACCCCTGGAAAAAATGAAAGGATCACAGTATTTCAGTGAATCGTTTTTTTTGCCATCCCAGTTTTCCTTATTGGACTGCAAATGTGGTGTTGATTAAAATGGACATATCATGAAAAACATCTTTTTAGAATTTCTACATGTACACTTCAGACGGGAGTTCAGACAGGAGCTTTGCAAGATGGATTTGCCAGTAAGAAACACAAAAACGGACAAGTCCATCTGCTTTGCAGGGTTAGGATAGCCCCTTTACCTCCAATGAAGGCCAGTATTAATGCTTCAGCATACCTAGACATTTTGGGCAATGCTATTCTTCCAACTTTGTGGCAATAGTTTGGGAAGGCCCTTTACTATTCCTGACGTTATTGTGCCCCACAAATCAAGAACTGTCAAGACATGGTTTGATGAGTTTAGTTTTGAAAAACTTGACTGGCCCGTACACAGGCCTTACCTCAACCCCACGAGCACCTTTGGGATGAACTGGAATGGAGATTCCCAAGCCAGGCCTTCTCGTCCAAAATGAGTGGATGAATGAACATGCTCAAATTCACTAAAGAACCCTCCAAAATCTTGTGGAAAGTCTTCCAAGAAAAGTGGAAGCTGTCATAGGGGGACAACTCCATATTAACGTACATGTATTTGAATATAATGTCATCACAGTCCTTGTTGGTGTAATGGCCAGGTGGGCAAATACTTTGTTGAGATAGTGCATAACTGGATATCCAGATATCATATGAGGTATTTGAGGAAGTCAGAGCCACAAAATGTGAAATAAGCCAACCCAGTCCTCTGTTAGTGGTCTTTCTATGACTGAAAACATCAAGCTTGACAATCTGTTCAAATTCTGTGCCCCTTGTGACATCACAGCTAGTCATTATAACACTTCCTACCCCTCACCTGGTTTCTCCTCCCACAGATCTCCACCTACAGCCATACAAGCACACAGCTGTGCTCATATTGGCACACACCACAGAGAGAGACAAGATGAGAAGGAATTCATTTACATTTCAGGAGACAGACCAGTATAAGAAGGCTGTTTGGAGCTGGTTTATAACTTCCTCTAGAGCTTGATCCATTTTATACTTTGACAAAAGCAAAGCACAGATTTTTATTTCGACCATGTTGTGGGCCATGTTGTAATATGGTCATTAAGCCAGCTTGTTTTAAGACTCCCTTAGAGAAGGACCAAAAAAGATGCGACTTAACATGATTAAAAACAACATACAAAAGTAAGTGAAAAAAATAAAAATAACCTTAGGATGGAAGCGAGACATGATGATAGTGGATTTTGTCTTCAGTTTTGACTAAATATGATAGACGGTGATGGCTTGAAAATGTTACACTCTCCCTTCGGCGTCCATGTCGTGATAAAGTGGCGTGCACCAGCTGCCCTTCATCTGAACCTGTGGTCTTTGCTTGTCATTGTTGTGAGTGTGTCTAACATCAGTGATGCTGCAGCAGTCAGTGTATCTCACGTCTCCACATCTGTCTTACACCGTTGTTCCATTACGGGATGACTGAAAGAGGAAATGATTGATGAGTTTTAGTGTTTAATTTTTAAAAACAATGAAGCATCTTAGAGTGATAGAACAGCGGGCCCTCTGTGTAGAAATTGAAACTCACCGTGTTATCATTTTTAGTAGACAGCAAGGTTCTTTGTGTGAGTAAATGTGCGTGTCCTTGCTGAATGCAGCTACCTATAACCATAACTTGATGTTTCTGTGTAAGTGTGTTTTTTCTGTTTGTGTGTCAGACTAGCTCTGCTCTTTGTAGCTGCCAGCTATTCTTGACAAGGCAAGGGCAAACATTTTCATGGATGGAAGGATGGCAAAAAGACATGGAAAGAGGAAAGAGATGCTTTCATACTGTGGCGTATCAATGGGCTTTCAGAGAGATGCTAACGTCTGCAGCCAGCAGTGAAAACACAACACAGAGTGAGAGAGCGGCTCAGCGAAGAAGTCACAAGATAATGTTTGATAGCTGTGTAGTGAAGATCTTGACATTATTTTACTGTTTACAGAGTAGTATGAGCAGTGTAAGTGCTGGTGTTTCAGCTGGACATGTTCTTATGAATGTGTCTGCTGAGTGTGGTTGTGTATCGTCTCCTGTTAATGGGTGATTGATTGTGGAGTAAGTTGTAATCAGGGAATTACAGCGTTATCCAGTTGCAGGGTGTCTGAGAGGGAGAAAAACAGACGAGTAATCAGATAATTACTGAATACAATCCCTTAGGTCATTTCAAGGTTGATGCACCAACACATACATTACACACACACCCACACACGCTGTTTCTTACTGTTACCAACTCAGTGACATTTCCAGACACATAAACAGTTCGAATGTAAACATGTCTAAAAAAATCCACTGCATCAGGCAGAGGGAGCCACTAAAGTTAAGTTCAGCTGTATGATGATATATAATTTTCATGTTTGTAAAGTGATGACACTAATGGAGGCAGGGCCACAAGCTGACCACCTGGGCGTTAGCTTTAAAAGGGTGGGATGATGTATGTCTTTTTTCAATCGCACAGTTGTGGCATTGCAAGGATGTGCGATGTTTGTCACATGACCTGAAGCACATCAAGCTGCCACTCTTGTGTTGTTGAATGAAAACCATTTCCGTAACTAACTTGCAATAGTCTGCCTGAAACCCCAATCACAGAGAGCTGAGCACTGTGCATGGATTGAAATGTTGTCAACAGGTCTACCCATCAGCTGCTCCCTTCCAAGGGTCAGGGGGCGACTGAGGTAGGGTACCTGAAATCATATATCCACAGTAATAATGAAGGGTCTTCCTGGGGGGATGAATAGACAAAAATAAAATAAAAGGAAGGAAACTTTAAAAAAATGGAAAATTAACTTATTTATAAAAACAAATGGAGACCAAAGACTAGATATAAAAGCAAGAATTGTAACAGTAACGAAAATAACCTAAAGTGTGGCATTACTCATAATATTTTAAATTATTATTATTTTATTTTATTCCCATTATTTATTTATTTATTTATTTATTTTGGTCCCTTTGTTCTGTTTCTTTTTTTCTTTTACCATACTTTCTTCAACATTAAGTATTAATTTTCTTTTTCTTTCTTCTGCATAAACTACACCTTTCCATACATACACCCTATAAGTATATGCTGCATTCTTACAGTGTCTCTCCTCCTGTCTATCATGAATTTATACAACTTAATCACAACTTAATTTGACAAACCATATCCTCACCTTTCTGTTATGTCTCCCTAAAACAAATACATGCACACACACACACACACACATATATATGTATGTATGTACGGCGCTTAACAAATTTATTAGACCACCCTAACCCTAATCAAAGTAAGGTTTATGCCACAGCTGCCCTAAATTAACAGCATTGGTTATTACCAAAATCATTTTTTATGTTTCTGCAGTGGTTAATACACCAATATGTAGAAGCTCTTTAACCAAAATGATGTTTTAATGCTAAATTATAATTATTATTTTTATCCATTAATTTTCAAATTTACTGATTTACAAAAAAAATGAAAAAATAGTAAATCACATTGTTATTTCTTGATTAATATGTCAAATTATAGTTATATACTCACATTCCTGAACAGAAAAATTAGTTTTAGTGGTTGAATGTTATGCTTGATTAATTTCTGACTTCTCAGAGAAGCCCAGTGAGCCGGCTCAAATTTGGGTGAATTCAGTTTGAAATCCCTCATTCCTGTTCAAAATGGTAAAACGTGGAGAGCTCACTGAAAATAAAAGAGTCCGCATTAAAGCACTTCATGATGCTGGATGGTCTTTGAGACAAATATGACAGGTGGTCTAATAAATTTGTTAAGCACTGTATATATACGTGCACACACACCCACACCCTCTCACACACAAACACACACACACAAAGACATACGCCTTCAACACCTTCAGACTGTTAAAATGTTGAGTCCCTGCTTGTCTCCGTCTTGTCTTGTCTCCACCATTTGTATGTAATGCTTGTATTTTGTCCTTCACCTGTCATGTTCTGTCTTGCATCATTTCATAAAAAAAAATTAAAAATAAATTTAAAAAAAGAAATCTGGTACCGGCATAGTGGTGGGCTGTAAACCAGTATCAGTGCAGTCACTGGTAAAATTTCTACCACTGAATGGATTTTTGCAAAACCATCACCAGATTAACCCTCTGAGGTCTGCGCATGTGCCGTCACAGTTTGTGATGTTTTCCCTATGTTTTTATCAATATCTTTATCATTTATGCATCATTCAAACACTTCCATGAATGGGAGAATCTCATCTCTCACTTCCGCCCTCACTTGCCATCCCATGTGATTCACAGCCAGAGTTACAGAGCCAAAAAGAGAGCAACGGTCACATGTCTTCACCTCTTACTGTGCATCATTGGAAGAGTCAACTTTTGCCAAGTAGATGACACTCTGGAATCCCTAAGGCCCTCCCTATCACAGTTTTTGCAGGAGAGGTACGGCGGGAGACCAGATTAAGAGGAGATCATAAGACTTGATGATCAGCCTCATTTATCTCATATTTTAGAAGTTTGGTGAAAACAGAATAACAGACAACATTTGTGCCCAAAAAACAACATGACAAAATGCAATTATAGACATGTTTTCTGCATTTACCTATTACTTTATTCATATATTTCACTACTTTTTTGAAGCTAAGACTTCTGAAAAACTTTTTCAAGCACCAAGACAATTTGTCCACATGAGTGACGGTGTGTTTTCACAAGAAATTAAAACAATTTTCAAAGATCGGATTTCACAATTTAGGATTTGGGCTATAATAATTCTTTACAAAGTCATCTAGGACAGAAATGGACCTCAGTACAATTAAACAAGTAAATATTAAATTCTTTAAAAAATAATGTAAAAATCAAGGCAATATCCTTAGACCTCAGAGGGTTAAATGTATGTATGATGGGGTGTGTCGGTGTCTGTATTCTAACCAAACAGGTTATAGCTCAGTGCATGTATTCCCGCCATGAATAGGTCTTTATTCTGTCTACAGTGTCTGAGTGAAGAAAAACAGCAATCTTACATGGGAGTATTACCGCTGTTGGCTAACTGCTTTTAAACAACCAAGGAAGAATGGAAAGAAGCAGGCAAAAGCAAAACACACAAAGAAGAAAAGTGAACTACTGTGCAGTAACACATATAGAAGTAACAGAAGAGCGGCAAGACCTGCGTCTTCTTCCTCTCAACAACTTCTCCACGCTGTTTCTGAAATGCCTCTGATGTGAAAGCAGTGAGGGTCAAAGACACTAGATTGTTTTACAGGCCAAAGTGTGTATTTGGGTGCTCTGCTGAGACCAAGACTCGTTTAAATGTCCCGTAATGTGATAACATAAGTTAAACTGCGGTCCCTCATTGACAAACAGGAGTCAGGATTTTGCACACGTTATGCAGGGGTGAATTACAACACTGATGTTGATGCTTCATTTCAGTACCACAACACCCCAACAAGGCCTCCTGATGCTCCAAATGAGAAGTATGTTATGGAATTTGTATCATTTATGTTTTCTCATTTTATCTTTTAATTGTTTTGCTGTCCTGAGCCATGTCTCTGCTCTGCCATCATTTTCCTACCAAGGACACACTGACTCACACATTTAGGCTACTTTATGTTTTGTCTCTGACACAACACCAGAATATGAATTTTGTCTGAGCCTCTTACATAAAGAAGTAACAGCTGTTTCCTTTTTTCATCCTGGGTGTTATAGGCATATTTTAGAGATCTTTCTCTGAATCATTTATGATAGTAAGACAGCTTTTATTCACCCACCAACTTTTAACACATTTTTTCCCTCTCAAAATTCAATTCAGGCAGAATTAAGGCACCAGCAGTGTTTAAAAAGTATTCATTTAGCATCAGAAATAACCTTAATGATACGTAACCTACAGGTGATGCTGCTGCCATTGTTGCTCTGGCATGCGTGCCAAGCAGATGCTCTTCATTGTGGAGCGGATCACTGCAATAAGTTACACGTTTCCCTGGAGATCATTAAGCTCCTGTTTGATAAGAAGTTACACTCATAGAGCAGATCACGTTGAATAAATGCATCTTTGAATTTCCTTCAAATATAGGGCGACGTTTAAGTAACAAAAAAGCAAGAAGTTTACTTATCATTTTAGGAACATAATGGCAAGTGTATTAGTAAAGTCATGACCTAACAAGTCTCTCTGTCTGCACAGGACTACACAGTGTGATAGTGAAGTCCAGAAGTGACTGAAAGGAAAAATTACAATGGTTGATTTAAATTAATGAATTTGCACAAGATGGTAATGCATTTTTCTGGTCTAGTTTCCTTTTTAAGTGAGAAATAAAACCTAATATATATCACAGAACTAAGAACTTCACATTTTCAGTTCCCTATTCTATGGAAGCCAATTTCTGCCAAATGAAAAAGAAAAAATGTGAAATTAAGGCCATTCTTGAAAAAAAACCATAGTTATAGGATAAAAAGTCTTAATTATGAGAAAACTAGTCATAATTGTGAGATAAAAAGTCAAATTGAAAAAATAGTCATAATTATGAGAAGAAAGTCCTAATTATGAGATTTAATGTCATAATTATAAGATAGTCATAATTATGAGGAAAAAGTCATAATTATGAGATAAACAGTCAAAATTATGAGATAAAAAGTCATTATTATGAGATAAGTAGTCATAATTTTGAGAAAAAAAACTTTTTTGAGATAATCATAATTATGAGGAAAAAATCATAGTTATGGGATAAAAACACATCATTATGAGATAGTCAAAATTATCAGATAAAAAGTCTTAATTTTGAGATAAAAAGTCAAAATTATGAGATAAAATATCAAAATTTTGACTTTATTATCATCTCATATTTTTGACTTTTATATCATAATCATGATTTTTTTAATCTTACAATTATGACTTAGGAGTCTTTTTTTTAATCGCCTAACTTCCACATTTTTCTTTTTTAAGTGGCAGAAATGGGCTTCCATACTATTTTCTAATCATTAACATGTTGAGCTAAAGTTTCCTCACTGTTGGGTCAGTAGGTCAACATCCTACAAAACGGAAAGAGTCAGAGTGGACAGAAATCTCTATACACCGTGATCCGGCATCTAGATGACAGAAAATCTCAAGGCCTTAAACCTGTCCAGGTCATTTCTGTAAATTTGTCGGTTGTTTTTTATGTTTTCAGATCAACATGCTGCCTAGTTTTAAAGTTTGGAGAGCACCACATATGACGGTGCCCAAATGTAATTTGATGAAGTAAGATTCCATCTGACTTTTCTGTTCAAACTGTATTAAATCAGTTCTGACTCTCATGTCAGATTCTTGTTTTGTTTTCTGGTAAGGAAATGGATCATTACATTAAGTGTCCATGCACAGTTTGGTTGAAGCTGATAGTCCAAACCGGTTTGCGTTGACTTGTATTTATCTTTCAGTCATAGTCTTGCAAGTGCCTTTCTCCTATTTAAAGGCCTTACAAAGCGTCAAGGTTTTTTTTCAACCTTATTTTATAGGGATGAGGTTCATCCAAAACCTGATTATTTTTGTGTTTTGAGAGTTTTTTTTGCCCCTTAATGAAAGGCCTTAATGTGTGTGTTTCATAGACTGTGTGTGTTTGCACCCTTGCCACCAGCTTAAGAGGCATAAGCTGACAGGACAGCTGTGGTGACCTCAGGAGGAAGGTTGAAGAGGCTGAGAAGTGGCAAAAGAAACCTCAGCTTGTGTGTTTGTTCTGTCTGGTGTATGCGTGCCTGCCTTGCTCCTGCTCACCTTTTATTCTCTAGATTTTTATCTCTCAGGCCAGAACAGAAAAAAAGATGTCTCTCCTTCGCTGTTCGTGCCTCTCCATCTGTTAAACCATCCATCCTTCTGTCTTTTCTCTTATTCGCATGCTTTGTTATACACATCACTGCACCACTGTGTGAAAACTTTATACCCAGACCACGGAGCTGCAGCGCTCTTTGTGGACTACAGATTGCCTGCAATGAAGTTATCTTGTTTGTAGACAAGGCCTTGGTTAAGTGTCTCAGTGGCTTTGCCAATAGTCTTGGAGAAAAGGCTTGGCTTGGATTTTGAAGTTAAGCGGAACAGCGATTATGCTGATCACTTCAGCACACACTGTCGAGTCATTGATTCTCAGTCCATGGGCTGCAATCTCCATACATCGCCACTGATTAGAGGCTACTAGGAATTTAACTTACTCTGAAAGGCATTTTGTCTGCCAGGAGCAGGGAATAGAGATGTAAGGACAAAGATGCATAAGGATGCTAAGATGCATGTGCTAAAGCCCTCTCACAAAAGCTCAGAGGGACGTGTGCATGCAGTCAGGCACGCACACAGGCCTGCAGTAAATGCACACACACTAACGCGGGCACACACACCTACATGGATGCACACTCAAAGAGGCTTTCTAATGTGATGTGTGGAGACAGGCTGTCTGCCCTCCTTAGAGCCTGCTCTACAGTAAAGCTGCACTCCACGCCTGGTCTACAACAAGCTCCATATGGCTTGTGAAAAATTCAAGCTGAAAATTACAAATGTGAAATTTTTCATGCAGACAAACATCACCAGACTTGCGTGCACTTTAAATTTGCTGGTCAAGAGATGAAGAGAATTCATTATTGTTCCTATACGCGCGGTTCTGTGATGGAAATAGAGGTCAAGTTAATGAAATCAATGAATCAGCAGAGCACAAGACAGGGGGAGCTTAGCCCTAAGGGTTGCAGGTAATGCTTGGCATATGGCACGTACCAAATTTTTTTGTACACACCTTAAAATGCTTCATTCATTAATATATTATTAGTTGTAGAGCCTTTATCAGGACCTATAATCTAGCTCACTCTCTTTTTCTTAGAAGACTGTCCTTTCCTGAGCCTTTAGGAGGTCTTCCTTTTTTCTAATAACAGCCTGAGTGAGTTTTTGAGCTGGTATTTGAAAGTCGATATGTTGGGGCGAGTTCATGGAAAAGATGTTGGAAAACATATCCATTAATGAATTTAGTAAAATACAAATGTGGTATATAATACCTAAAAATATATAGTTTCATAACTCCTCTCTTTCTTCTTTCTGGCTGTTCATGCTTTCAAAATAAAACTAGTTTATTTCTGCCTGCCACTGATATTTCTCTGTGTCTGAAGACAGTCTATACCAGTGGTACTAAACCTTATTCTACCCAAGAGCCTAATTGTCTTAAAATACTTTAGCAAGAGCTACATTTGAAAACCAGGGATGTAAGGAAGATCCATAGATCAACTGATCAATAGTTGAAATAAATTAAATGGTGATTTGTTGGATTATTATGTAATCAAATTGGATGCAGTAGGCTACATAAATGTCTATAATGGCAGAAGAAAGGATATGTTACTAACAATGAGCATATATTTTTAAATTATGCAAGTTCCACCTGGTCTATAACCTGACACGCCAGATGGATGTGTTTCACTCATCCATCTGGGAAAGCTTTAATAGGAAACGTTTGGAAAAAAGCAGAGGCTTTGAAAAAACTTGGAGTGTGACTGGATGAACGTTCTGTCTGTCACATCTCTACGGGCCAATAAGAACAACAAAACACGTGACGTAGCAGCTATTGAGCTGTGCGTGCGCAGCTACAGGGAATAATGCGAACCATGGCGACTATAGACATGTAAGTACTCGACTTTTGTAGTTTTTGAAAAGAAAACAACTCACTGCTGTTCTTTGTTCTTCTTTTAACGAAGAATTGTTGTGAAGTTCTGATAAAACTTACGCTTTAGCAGCATCCACGCAAAGCTCTTCTGCCATAATTGCGCCAGCCTCTTGCTGCTGCTTGTTCACGTCACAACTCTGCCGTGCCTGAAAGTACTGCCGCTGATTGGTCCTGTCATATTCTAACCGGGCCCAAACAGTTCAGATGGGAGCTTAACAAGATGGATTGGCCAGTGAAAAATAAGGAAATGGGCGTATCCATCTGCTTTGCAAGGTTACCTGGTCTAATGACGTGTTAAAGTATCAGTTTGAGCTCTGAGATGTTTTTCAAAGAGCTGATGAATTATTGTTGGCTATTTGGGTATTTGTATCTCATACTGGGACATTTACCGTAGTTCTGTGGCTTTACTTAAAAGATATGTTTTCTATTTTTTTCCTCTCATTTTTGATACTTTTAGCTAAAGGGGGAGGGGCCTCATATTGGTCTTTGCCCTGGGCCTTAAAATGACTAAAACCAGCCCTGCCTTTTACCTGCAGCTTTCTCAGACACATCGTTCCACCCCGCCTCATTCTGTAGCTTTGGTTTCCTGTTTTGGCTCTTTTGACAGTATTCCCTATCAGTAGTACATTAAAGACTTAATAAAACCCATGTTTGGACAAGTTTCACGTGAAACTTCTCAACGTCTCAACATGTGATCCGTGTGTGTGTGTGAGGCTCGCTAATGATGACACGTATCGTAATGATCATCATAAAATACGAGTGTGGAGGGGCATCGGCAGGAAGCTACTGAAGAAACTTGTCAAAACGAGGGCATAAGAAGCTTCTGTTTGAACACAAAATATAACACCTCACACATACATATACAAATACACACACCCCTCATCACCAGTGATGATCATTTAACTATCAATATGAACACTCCAACTCACCTTTACTTTACATGAACATGCAGATAAATATGGGAATTTATCTTATTTTATGATCAATTAGTGACTGTTACATTATAAATCCCCGTGGTAAATAAAACAATAATGACCGGGAAGAAAAGAAAAGAGATGGAATGATTGGCTCAACGATAAAGGACGGTTTGCTGTTTGCAAAAAGGGAGCCCCTACATGATGTAGGACTGATCCTCCACCTGTACAGAAAGGGTCTTGTGAAGTTCTCTTTTTTATGTTGATGTTGCCAGTACAGTTAAACTTACCTTAATCATGAAGCTTAATAACTATAGAGTAGTTTCCTGGAATGTAAATGGTTTGAATAATCCAGTGAAAAGGAGTAGAGTCATGTCAAAAATGAGAAGGGAAAAAAACCAAATCATATTTCTACAGGAAACGCACTTATCCCAAATGGAGCATGAAAAATTAAAAAGATTTGGATATGAGAACACATTTTATAGTTTCTTCAAGACAGGTCATAAAAGAGGGGTCGCTATATTAATTCATAATTCAGTTAATTTTGAACTTGTTAGGGAGATCAGGGACAGTGATGGCAGATATATTTTAGTACAGGGCAAGTTGGAGAATAAATTGATCACCTTGTTTTGTGTTTACCTGCCTCCACAAAGTGATCTCAAAGTTATGAAGAAGATTTTGGAACTGATGGCTTCAGAAACACAAGGAATATTATTATGTGCAGGAGACTTAAATACAATAATAAATAGAAAACTGGATACAACTAATAACAAGAGGACTGTGTCCCCTTTGACAAAATTACTGAGGAAGGGACTGAAGGAAAATGGACTATTTGATGTTTGGAGGGATTTACATCCTTTAGATAAAAGTTATACCTTTTACTCAGCCCCCCATGCAGTATATTCTAGAATAGATCATGTCTTCATGTTTCAAAATGACAGACACAGGATCCTCAGTTGTGATATTGGAACCAGGGACATTTCAGATCATTCACCAATTTTCCTAAAGTTACATTTAGATAACAGGCCAAAGAAAACCACTTGGAGATTAAATACCAGTCTATTGAACAATAAAACAGTTATACAGCAAATAAAAAAGGAAATTCAGACCTTTTGGAATTCAATGATAATGGTGAAACTAATCCAAACATACTGTGGGACACCCTAAAGGCAGTAATAAGAGGAAAATTTATTTCTCTTAGTACAGCAATGAAAAGATCAAAGGAAGAAAAACTTAAAGAACTCGAAAATAAACTAAAAGAATTAGAAAGACAACATAGTGAAGATAAGAACCCTGTAACAATGCTTAAAATTCAAGAAACAAGAACCCAAATTTTGGATATATATAAGGAAGATATCGAGAAAAAATATAGATTTCTTAAACAGTCTTATTATGAGGTAGGTCCAAAAGCTACTAAACTATTGGCTAAAAAAATTGTAAAAGCAGGTGTCACAGTCAGTGTTTAAAGTAGAGGATCCCAAAACAGGGAAACTATACAGTGACTTAGATGAGATAGACACTGCATTTCAAACATACTATCAGGCACTTTATTCACAACCAAAACAAGGATGTAAGGAAAGATAAAATTATTCTTGAATTCATTAGACATTCCTACAATTGGAGAACAGCAAAACAAATGCATTACAGCACAAATTACAATGAAAGAATTAGAGACAGCATTAAAAAAGTAAAAAATAATAAGACACCAGGAAGTGATGGTTTACCAGCTGAATGGTACAAGACATTTAGAGAAGAGCTGAATCCAGTACTCCTTAACTCATTTAACTGGACACTGGAAAATCTATCTACACCACCTTCCTGGGCTGAAGCTATTATTTCAGTTATACCTAAAGAGGGCAAGAGTAAAACACTGTGTAGTTCATATAGACCAATTTCAATTTTAAATCAGGATTATAAACTGTATGCTTCAATTATGTCTAAGAGGATGAATTCCTTTGTTTCTGATCTAATTGACACTGATCAGACTGGATTCATTCAAGGTCGCCAAGTACAAGATAATATTAGACGCTCTCTTCATGTAATACAAAATCTAAGAGAAACTAAAACAAGTGCTGTGCTAGCCAGTCTTGATGCTGAGAAAGCTTTTGACTGTGTTAGTTGGGATTATTTATTTCTGGTTTTGGAGCGATTTGGCTTCACCAAAAAATCTATCAATACTATTAAAATATTATATACTGCTCCTACAGCAAGAATTAAAATAAATGGCCGTCTCACCGATCGGATCAGATTAGAAAGATCCACTCGTCAGGGATGTCCCCTCTCACCAACTCTTTTTGCACTCTACATTGAACCTCTAGCACAAGCAATAAGAGAAGATTCTAATATTCAAGGAATTATGCATAATAACATAGAACACAAAATAGCGTTATACGCAGATGATATACTGCTTTATATTAATAATCCAAATGTCTGCCTACCTGTCCTTTTAGATCTCCTTGAGGTATTTGGTACATATTCAGGTTATAAACTCAACATTCAAAAAACACAGTTACTAACATTTTCCTACAGCCCATCGACTGAACTTAGACAGAGACTTCCCATTGACTGGTCTCAAACAGCAATCAAATATTTGGGAGTGTGGTTGACATATTGTCCCAATGACCTATATAGAAAAACTATGAAACTGTTAACAAGAAAATTAAGGAGGATCTTAGTAATTGGTCTACATCATTACTTAGCTTTAGTGCAAGAATTGAAGTTATAAAAATGTCCATTTTACCTAGACTGTTATATCTGTTTATGTCACTACCAATTAAAGTCCCGAACAAACAATTCAATGAATGGGATAAGCAAATTTCTAGATTTATTTGGAACGGCAGAAAACCAAGAATAAAATATAGCACATTAATGATCAGGAAAGAAAAAGGTGGGATGTCTCTCCCCAACCTGAGGGATTATTATCATGCTGCTCAGTTAAAAACTGTATTTTTTTGGTGTGAAAGTGGATATGAAGCAAAATGGAAGGAGATGGAGAATGAATTTAAAGGTATACCAATTCCAGCAATGATTGGAGACCATAAACTAATGTTAACCTACCAGAATCAATTGAATCAATATGTCTCCTTCACTCTACATGTTTGGTTTGATATTATAAAACAATTACATCTATGGACGCAAATAAAACAACTGAGATGGGTGGCCTACGATACAGAATTTAAACCAAATAGTATGGATTGTGGGTTTAAGTATTGGACAAATAGAGGCATCACCGCTTACTGTAAAATAATGGAAAAGAATACATTGCACAGTTTTCAAACACTTAAGAGAAAAATATGACTTGGAAAACTCAGACTTTTTTAGATTTTTGCAATTAAGAAATTATCTCTCCAAAATAGTTAAAGAAAATGAGACAAATAAAGAACTTAGTGATATAATACAGTTAACTATTAAAGCATATAAAGGTACTACTAATTCAATTATTTCCAAATTTTATCAAGGGATCACAAACGGTAAAGGACATACCACAAATTATATAAAAACAAGATGGGAGAAAGAATTAAATGAATCAATTACAAGACAACAGTGGGAAAATATGTGTGAAACTATATTCACAACCTCCTGTTCTATGTACTGGCGTGAGTTCGGTTGGAAAAACCATATCCGCTATTTTATTACTCCTAAATTACAGAGATATCGCAGAGCTGAGACATGTAAATGTTGGAGAAACTGTGGATGTGATGAGGCAGACCACCTACATATTTTCTGGAGATGCACTAGGGTACAACTGTTTTGGAAAGGTATTTGGACAATTATGCTACAGATTCTTGGACAGTTGTTCCCCTTGAATTTTACATCACTTTATTTAGGTGACGTACCTGAAGAAATAAAAGGATCTGATAGATACTTGTGGAAAATATTTACAGTAGCAGCAAAAAAGGCCATAACCCGTAAATGGTTACAGATAGATCCCCCCACAACAGACAATTGGATCGATATTATTAAGGAAATTCATGAGTTGGAAAGGCTGACTCTCTTATTGAGATTGAAAAAAGACTTATACATTAAAAGATGGGCTAAATGGAAGCTATACTTGGAAGAATAAATAGCATCCCCGGTGGTCTGCCTTAGACACTTGTATTGTTACAATGCATGTACCGCTCCCTTAACATAAACTCTGATTATTTACAGCTGATTGTGTTAAATCCTCATTAGACTTGTATTGAAATCTGTATTTTGATTTTATGTCTGGCAATGTCTTATTATGTTTTGGTGTTGTTTTTGATGTTATGTTTTTGTTGAAAAACAATAAAATATAAGTATAAAAAAAAAAAAAAAAAATATATAACACCTCAATGAATGAGTTTACTGAAGAGATGCACCACCAGCGGACTTCCTCTGCTCTGTCTTACAGACATTCCTCCGTTGCGTGCACTTGATGATAATAATACACAGATTAAAAGGAGATAAAAGTTTTCATTTAGACTTGGCACTAAAGAGCCACAGGCGACTGGAGAGCCATGGGTTGAGTATATCTGCTCTATACATTAAGCAGAAAGTAACATAATGCTGTGGTGTCCTTAATTAATTCCGTCACTGTTTTTACTGTTATTATTGTTAAGGGGGCCGAAGAACATTTTAGGGTGGCTTTAGAGCCCCATAAAGGGCCTAATGATGTACATGTGTAACATGCACTGTTAGAGGTATAATGCAACTTTCAGTAGCGCCCTGTCCACACTGAGATGAAAACGATATGGTGTCGTTTCGTTTTGAAAAAGTTGTCCATAAGACGGAATCATTACAGGAAATATCCGTGTAAGCACGGAACTACTGAAAATGACTGAAAATGCTATAGTGCATATGCCAAGCCTGCATGTGGCGCTGTAATGCTGCCATAGAAATGCACCAAAGGAGAGAAGAAGATGACAGACAACTGACACAAACTTTCTTCTAGTTGCCCTTCTGGTTGTTCTCTGCATTCGATTTAAGAACATATGGTGTGTGCGTTTCACTGTGGTGGTAAAGGAGCATCAGATTTGGCTGTAAAAGCCATAACAAGCTCAGTAGCTTCTGCAGCACGAACACAACCCTGTAATCAGACATTGTTGTTTTGGCCGGACCCACACAGGTGTCTTAAGAGAGCTACACTATGTGTGATGTAACCGTTTCAAGAAAGATGCAGTTGGCCGTCCACACAGAGATGAAACAGTAGTCGTTTATGGATTTGTGCACTCTGGGACCCATTTTCAAAAAGTATTGTTTACAATCACCCAAAACGCCGTTTCCGTGTAGATGAAACACCGATACAACAACAAACTTTTGTGTATACTCCTGAGTTTGTCTCCGTGTGGACGGGGCCTAGATGTTGCACTTTAGATCTCTCCCAGTGATCTGACAACACGTAGCTGATTCTGACATAGACCCCAAAGTTGATTTTATTTTTATTTCTTTAAAATTATTTAGACCATATTACGTATTTTCTTCTCTCCTGAAATTGCCCTCTTGTGACAGACCTCCACTATTATGTCATAACAAACTATGTCCATGTGCCTCTCTACCTTCACATAGTAGCTGGGTTATACAGTTGGAAAGGGAGAGGTTCAAAAATACACGTACATAAGTAACATGTTTGAACCTCTGAGTGACACACAAGCAAGCTGAGGGAGAACTGTCCTGCCAGTGAGTGTATTCACATGCACACTAATAAGATTTTATTTTTCTGAAGTTACCTGATTTTACAAGTAGTCATGTAAATCGAGAGCATAGCATTAGTTTGTACTGCCATAATTGAGATCAGCTGATCTCATGTGAGCCCTCATCAGCTGATGGCCAGCAGGCTATTGGCTAATTGCTCTCAAGCTTCCATTTTTAAACTGCTCTTGCTCCGCTATGCTCTGCCACTCTCTCTGCAAGCTGCTCTTGCAACCCTCCTCCACCCCAGCTCTTCCTTCATTCTGCTTCTGACTTAATCAGTGTCATTCTGTTTTCATTGCTGCCTGCTCTACTCTTGGTTTTCACTGCTTCTCTCCCTGTCTTACGCTTTCCTTATTGGCATAGAAAGAGTTGGAATGTGTGCTGTTTCTGCTTAATACTTTCCACATAGGCTTGTGGAAGGGCAGGAGATCCCAGAACAGCTGGACTACCAAACATGAATAAAAGCCCTGAGGGCTAATTAATGATAAAGAAATATTTATAGCTGCGAATCATGTGTGTTTCTTGTCAAAGTGCTAGTCAAGCATGTGTATGTCATGTGAGGCAGGCCCACAATGCAGCTCTTACTTACATTTGGACATAAAAACACACAAAAAAAGATTGCCATTTCCAAAAGAGAGCAATTCTGTCAAGAAATGGGCTACATTTAACTTAAGCAAGACCTAATAGAGTACGGAAATTTGCTGTCAGCCTCAGTGAGTGTTTTAGTTCATATATATGTATTTTTAATTGCTTATAATCAGGATTAACATGGTAATCACTGGACTCATGACCCACTTTTGGCAGCTGGGCCCCAGAAAGCTTTCCCCCTTTTCCTCCGTATGGGCGGCCCTGTTCTTTATTAGGCAAAGGCCAATTAAATTATGAAAAACTGGATTAACACACTTATCTTTCTGCCTGACAGTCTGATTATTAATACATGTAAAGAGTTTAATCTGGCCTCTAAACTCTATTGTTTTCATGTATGATAAATAATAAAGTGACAGGACGTGGAAGAGGAAGAAGCTAACATGGTGAGCAGCAACGTTTTTGGAGTGGAGTTGGACAGGAATTTCATGTTCATTAAGATTAAGAATGTGATTATTGTTCATCTCCATGATGGGAGGAATTACTGTATATAAAAAGCAAAATACTATAATGTCTATTAAAAATGGTCAAGAAAGGGTTTACAGCTGCTGTAAATCACTAAAAATAATTTGGAAATTCTTTTTCCATTCTGTGTTTGAGAATTCTTTAAAGAAAACTTTCACCTCTGCATCCAGAAAGCAAGTAATTTTGATGGAAGTGGATGAACAATGGAACTGAGCCGGAGCAGATGCTTGATTTTGTCCGTGTTTTCAGGTCATGAAAACAACGAGAGCTCTATCAAGCACGTGTTGCATAAAGCAACGCTGAAAGCAAGACAGAAGGTTTCTTAAATGTTTTCTTAAAAAAACAAACAAAAAAAACAACAACATACTTTCAGGTGCCAGTTTAGCCTGGTTGGTAGAGCAGGTGCCCATATGTTGAGGCTGACACTACGGTTGTTGGATCAATTCCTGGTCTTGGTGCTGTTTTGCATTTCTTCCCTCACTCTTCAGCTCTCTTGTCAAAATAAAGGCAAAAAGGCAAAAAAAGGAGGTACCTAAGGTACCTATTCTTTTGGATAACATTTTTTCTGTATCTGTTTATAAAAATCAATAAAAATACTATAGGGAAAAAAAGGCCAAAAATAATATTAAAAAAAAAACCAAACTTCATTTTCTTTCCTTTTTGGTGCTTTTTTACTGTGTTGACTTCTTAAAACAACAGGAACATGTTCTTTTGGAAAGAAATCAGATGATTGAAAAAAATCATGTAAATAAAGTTTTTACAGAAAAAGTATTATTGAAGTGCATGTAAACATGTAAAATCATGTTATTACCATTCCCTCATTATCCTCAGTTATCGTCATGTAACACACTAAATGTCCCTGCTAGGTGGGACTGCCTCTCTCCCTCATCATCAGGGCGAGCCTACTGGTTGGAAAGGAATAGGTTGATGTGGAAAAATAACTTGTTTGTAACATGTTTGAGCCTCTGAGTGACATAAGGCAAGCTGAAGGCTGTCCTGTCAGTGTAAGTTCAAATTAGGATGTATCTGATATCTGCCATTTTAATTTTTCATGCATTTAATTGCAAAGTTTAGAAAAATGAGGGTGGAGGTGACAGGCAGCAAGATCAACTTACATGTGAAAGTGCAGTCTCTCTCACCTTTTCATTCAGCAGCTCAATATAAAAATGAAATAATGGGTAAAAATTGGCATTGGATGCAAAAAAAAAACAAAAACAAATCATAAATGAAAAAATGCACTGATGCACTGGTTTAACATACATACATTAGTAAATAATGTGATGTAAGCACAATTTAGAAGCAAATGTCTATCTGTTGTAACATTAAGTCAATGCTAACATCTAGTTCACTGATGAATCAAATGAGAGATTTTAATGGGAAAGATGAAGAGGAAGTCATGTATGGGACGAACTCTGATCTGTTTTTATGGTCACACAAGAAAGAACAACTTAGGAGTGTTACACCAAAAGAGCTGATGAAATAACACATCAGTATTGTCAGTAAGATAAATTGTTATTGAAACATCAATATCAGTATTTTCAAAATAAATAGGATACAGTGTCAGTATGCTTTACTGTCACTGAAAAGTTGTTTCCCTTTTTGACATTTTGAACTACTCTGATTTTTGCCGGTTCATTGCTGTAACATTTGAACAACAACACACAACTCTCCATGTTTATGTGAGCAGAGAGAAACGTAGTCAGTCACTCAGTCTTGGATACTGAAGGAAAATCATTCTACTTTTGTGTTCGGCAACAGTGATGCACACAAAAGAAATGACCTTCACTGTGAATTTGAGAAAAGGAATATTTATATCATTGTGTGTTTAAAATGGACTGCAGCAGGTCCAAAAGTGTGTCATGGCAACCTTGGTCTGTCCTCGAGGCATCTCGGGGCTAGATTTGTTCATTTCATTGATAATTTATTTTGCACTTTTAATAGAATTTTACCACACACACACCCACACACACACCCACACACCACACACAGAGGAACATTTACCCTTAAATACATAAAATACACAATCACAGCTGTAATAGAAATCCTTTAAGACTGTTTTACAGTGATTCATATTGTAACAGATACACTGTGGTCTGATGCAGGATAAAAGAACATACAGACATTAAGACTGCGAGTAGTTTGACACCTTTTTTAAGCCAGGGAGATCATAGCATATTGAACATTGACCATTTACCAAAAGAAATATTTTAGCTCATAATAAAATTACAATTATGATACATTTTATCATGTTTTCCACTGAGCCAAGATACCGGTTAATTCTAATCAGTCCATTTGTTCATCATTACGGGTGTTTTTAGCCCCCGGCTCTCTCTCTTCTCCTCTCCCTTGCTCAACTTCAATTGCTGTTGACAAATTCCAAGGAACTGAATTTGCATAAATTCACCTTCACCAATCAGTGTGTCCTTGGCATCACACGTGTTGTGTTAACCATGATGTATTCACTTATTAAAGTACCAGAAGTGCATTTGATAAGAGGCAACAGGCACTCTGGCCTTTAGTTGTATATCAAAGGATAATCGTCTGTGTTTATTCCTACTCAGACATGATTCCATCACAAAATCGCGGCACTGGAGGAGCGAGATACATTTTTTAATGTCTCAGAAGAACGCTGTCTGATTGCTGAAATATTGAACAAGAGGGCCACAGAGCGGTCTCATGGCTTTTCTACCAGAGGGGAGGGGGTTGAAAGCTGTTATTTTTCCAAGTGCAAATAAAAAAAGAACGTCTATGAAAGCAGAGAGGTGATGCTAGACAGCGAGATGCACTCTGCTAGGAGGCAGTGTGATTCATGGCCTGTGCTTCAAGAACCAGGTCGACAGATACACAAATGCAGGCTGGGAGGGTGTGATTGGGTTACTAAAGACCAGCATTGTGCTCTGAATACATTTAACTATGCAGCCGATGAATTCTTCATCAGCTTTCATTGCATAACTGTTTAAGGGCAGTGATTATAGAATTCATATCCAAAAGAGGAAAAGTTGGCGTCCATTGGGGTTGCTACCAATCACAGTCCATTAAAAAACAACAACACTCGGGTGCCTCCTATTTCATATTTCTTATTTCTCTTGTCTGTTGCTGAGATGGTTCTACACCTTGATTTGAATCAAGCTGTGGTAAACTAAACTTGACCTCATTTCTAAACATTGGAGGATCCAGACACTGCTCACCCTCTCAATACCAAAGGGAGGGAAAGCTGAATGGAGCAAAGTACAGAGATAGTACAGAGGTACACATTTAAACATGACAATGACCCTAAGCGCACAGCCAAGACAACACAGGAGTGTCTCTAAAAATGGCTGTCCACTGACCATCCCCATCCATCCTGACTGAGCAAAGAAGAATAGCAGAAAATCTACCAGATGATCCAGCTGTGCAAAACCTGTTGCATCACATTCAGAAAGACTCAAGGCTGTAATAGCTGGCAAAGTGCTTCAACTAATTGCTGAGTTATACTTATGTCAATGTGATATATCAGTTTTTACCACTCAATTAATTTGCAAAAAATCTTAAAATTCTGTTTTCACTTTGTAATGATGGGGTACCCCTGGAATTTTTCCAGAAAATACACCATTTCTCCTAAGGTAGAGCTTCTTGGAAAAGCATGTCATTCTACTTTACAAGAAGCAGAATGAGGCCTACAAAGAAAAGAACACAAGGCCTACAGTCAAACATGGTGAAGGTTCAACGATGTTTTGGGATTGTTTTGTTGCCTCTGGCACTGGGTGCCTTGACTGTGTGCAGAGGAACCATGAAATCTGGAGACTATCAAAAAATTTTGGGCCGCAATGTAGGGCCTAGTGTCAGACAGCCAGGTCTGCGTCAGAGATCATGGGTGTTCCAGCAGGACAATGACCTGAAACATACCTCAGAAAGCACCAAGAAATGGTCAGAGACAAAGGGCTGGAGAGTTCTGAAGTGGCCAGCAATGAATCCGGATCTAAATCCCACTGAACACCTATGGAGAGATCTCAGAATTGCTGTTGCAAGAAGCTACCCTTCAAATCTGAGAGACCTGGAGCAGTTTGCAAAAGAAGAGTGGTCCAAAATTCCTGTTGAGAGGTGTAAGATGCTTGTTGATGGTTATAGGAAGCGACTGGTTTCAGTTATTTTTTCCCAAGGGTGTGCAACCAAAAATTAAGTTGAGGGTGCCAACAATTTTGTCCAGCTCTTTTTTGAGTTTTGTGTAAATTATGTCAATTTTGGCTTTTTTCTTCTGTTTTTTGTGTTGTTCCAATGCACATAAATGAAATAATCATGTGTATACCAAAAATATTTGTATTGCAACAATTTCTTGGAGAAATGGTGTATTTTCTGGACAAATTCCAGGGGTGCCAATACTTTCATCCATGACTGTATGTAGGCTTCAAGGCTACTCTGTTTTTTAAGATCAGATCACTGCCTGTAAATAGAGGTATGCCTCTTTTAGTCCAGTCTTTGTAGGGTTCTCTGTCTGAGAGCTCTTTTGAAGGGACTCACTTCATTTGACAGTCACCAACCTTCAAAGTAAGCAGGCTAATTCTATTGTATTACTTCCTCCTTCTTCATGGTACTCAAAAATACCTTAAGCCTTATTACAGAATAAATTTCAACAGTAGCCCAATGTCAACAATGGCACTACTGCAGTTCTGTGACATCACAGAAGTCACATGTCTGCAGATGGTCTATAAAGTTTGGGTTATTTACCTTAACACTGGTCGCCAATAAACAACAAGAAAAACTTTAACATTTTCTAATACAGTAAAGCATAAGTATGACACAGACATGACGGATGGGTTGTTGCATTATGGACAGGACTGGTCATTTGTCATCAAGTATTTACTGGTCAGCCCTGAGGCTAGACCACGTGAAAACTAAAGTTTCAAAGGCATCAACAGTTCACACAAGAATCCCAAGTGTTGAACCCTCAGAGTCGAGGATAAAGTCTTAACAGGTGGTGTCCATGGCCACCGTCTGACTTTGTACTTGCACTAATTGGTGTAAATGGAGAGTTTCCTCTGGCTGTAAAGTGAGATTACCTCATTGGGGCCTGTCTCATCGCTTTCATTAGTGCTAATCGTTACCTGTTAGTTCAAAAGCCAACCCAGCACAGACCCAGCCTGGCACATCTGTATGGTTTCTTCAGTCAAACTAAATCCTCTATTGACTCCCTGTTTTTGGTTAAGCCACTCCGTTCAACTAGGTTGTCAAGAACTGACATGTGGATTTGCATTTTGGCAAGAGAACGATTAGCCTTGATCACAGTATTTAGAAGTCATAAAGAACTTCACTTTGCATTAAATTGATGTATCTTTTAGTCTTGAGTCTCTAAGTCTCCCTCCCTCTTCTTCCTTGTTCCAGTCCTCTCTTTTGCCCTCTGTTTCATATCCTCTCCTTCCTTCTCTTCCCAACTTTTTTCTTTATTTCACAGCTATTAAACCAGGAAATTTCAATCAGGTAGCACAGCGTGAATTTCTGCAGGGCCAGGGGAGAGAGAGTGAACTTTTATTTAATGCAGCCGTCCTTTCTTTTCTCTTCTCCACCTCCATCTCGTCTCTCTTTTCTTCTGCAGCTGAACTCAACCTTGGCTCTTTATAGTTTATGATTCAATTTCCAATTTGTCCTCCAGAACTATTTGCCTGGTGGGTGGCACACTGGTTTTGTTCTTATGTGTTTGTACAATCCTCGCCTTTGGTATTCATAGAAACACAGTATTACGGATACATGCATTTGAATTTCCAATTCTGTGTGTGCATTTTTTTTTTCTTTATTTTACATGAAAGTCACATTGAGAAGGGAATCTCCCTTTCAGGTGAGCTCTTTGCTGAGAAGAGATGCTTTAAATATGTATCACCAATATGTACAATTTCCTTTTATTAGAGGAAAAGATGACCCAAGAAACTTACTTTAGGACTTGAAGGTTGTTCGTTGTTGCATCAAGGAGAAAATGCACATGTTATGGGTATAGCTTAAGTTCTTTTTTGTTTTATAGTTGTGTCCTTCTAAAATGTAGCCTGGCAGTGCTTAAGTTTCCGTTGAACACAAAACAGATAGATAAGTAATTCATCTATTAAGAAGAACAAGTATTTTCCTAGCTGTGGTGCAAATGAAAGCTGATTTTGACCCACAAAGAAGGCAGTTCAAACACACAAGACCTTGCAGTAAATTTTCAGCAAAAAGCAACTTTTAATCTCAGTGATAAAGTTTGTTACATGCTCAGTAAAGCTTCGAGCTACATCACCTCCTAGGTTTTAAGATGATTCATCTTGGCAAGCTCACAATCTGAATAATAAGACCATAGAAAAAGTAAAAAGGAGCAAAGATTTGCAGGTCTTTGATTGGCCCCCAAAGCAGGCATATCCCTGTAGAAAACCAATAGAAAATGCACCACTTGGATTCAAGGATGCTAGAAAATGAAAATTAATAAAACGGAGACAACTTTTATTTTAAATCATTGCATTATTGTGAAGAAGGAATTAAATATGCTAGAGCAGCAAAGATGAATTAAAACTGGTGAAAAAGGCAAAAGGGCCAAAAAGAGGTAAAAAGGGCAAGAAGACATGGTAAAAATGTCCAAAAAAGTAGCAGAAACAGATGATATGCTATGATATGCATATGCTCCCATACCTGACCTGACCTGACTCTTATACTCAGTAAAAAACATGACAAAGAGTGCATCCAGGCCTGACAAAAACATGACAGTCTTTCTCACCCTCACAAATCTAGACGTGACTTTATCTCATCTTGGTGGATACGGATTGGGAGAAGAAACAAGAGCTTTAACCATAAAACAATTGCTTTTCAGAATATTTTTTGAACAATTTCCAGATGTTTGAGCTCTTAGCACATCAAGGTGCTTCCCTCTGCCTCTGGGGTATGTTTGCCCCTGCTCCTCCCTCCTGTGTTCTTGCTCTCTGATAAACAGTCCGGGGAGACTCTGCCTTTGACCAGATGTTTGGCTGGGTAACAAATGGCTGCTTGTTACCTTTGAAACCGTTTAAAGTTTGAGACAGGCTTACAGGAAAGGCAGGAATCCCTCCAATGCTTTTCTTTTCACAGACATGCACATTGTGTGGACACAGAAATGATTTGGAAGGATTAAGGCTATTACATTTGAGACAGTGCTTTTTAACCAGTGAGGCTACATTTAAATGTAAAGTGTTGCTTGTCTTCAGTTGGCTGAGGCTGAAGCGGAGTTGCTTCTTCCAGAGTTTTCCCAGGAGATTTGGCATGCTTGGAGCCATCTAAATAATGAATTGAACACGTTTATCCTATATAGGTGCTTCTAGTAGATAAAGTGAATAGTAAAATCGCTGCCATTTGAGTTCACTCTTTCATTTTCTAACCCTTTATTGGAAGCAGTCAGAGTGTTTCCATTGGACTCATATAGAGATAATGGAGCAACACTGTAGAGGAAATATGTTGGAAAAAGTCAGTGTTTGCTGTGCTGAGAAAACAGCTGAACACAGCTCAATGTGTAGCTGGTGCCAGTTGAGACTGCTTCAATAAGAAAGCAATTGGGGGAAATGTTGTGATTTTGTTAAGCAGAGTGAGAAATCCCGGTGTCGCCTCAAATATACTAGCATTTTAGTGGATTAGCAGTGCTGATATTTTTTTTAGTGATCCTAAGTAAACAGTGCTCAAATAATTGCTTTTCTGTGTGCGTGCAATGTGCAGAACAGCTTTAGTATTCTTTACAGCAGCTCCACAGCCGTGCACTGATGGATGGGGTGCTCTTTACTTTACTGATGTACTGTGATCAATGCTGATGCAAGGAAAGAGAGTGTGGGAGACAGAGAGAGAGAGGTAATGTGCTGCCTCTGCAAATCTCTCCTCTCATTCTCTCCCTTTTACCATCTCCCAGTCTTTTTGTATTAATCCTCTCCTCTCCATGAGTTTCCCACTATGTTGATCCTGCCAGTATCTGCATATGCTACTCTCACAAACATCATCGCCTTAACAGATATGACACAGTGTTTCCTTGTGAAGCATATGCAGCAAAAGGGCAACTTTCAGCAGATTACTAGATGGGAGATTAAACAGAGAAAATTGAGTGTGAGTGAGAAAGTGTGTGTGCGTGTGTGGGTGTTTTCCAGCACAGGTCTTTAAAGAGAGACCCAAAAAACCTGTCTGTGCCACTGTTGGGCCTGGCCTCTCATGTTGCCTAAATGTGGTTAAGAGGCTTTTATTTTTAGCCTTTTGCTGTTGTGAGTTAAATAAAACAGCAGTAATGCAGCTTCACTAATCCTCTCACACAACTAATCCTTGCAGAACACCACTGTAAATACTCTGTGGGCTGCATTAAAGCACAAATCACTCAATCCCTCACTCAGTGTTTTTATGCTTATTTTGGTTCAGATTAATAAAATTCTTTTATATTTAATCTAGCAGAGAGAGGTTCCGGAAATAACCGAGCCTCCTCTCGTCCTCTCTTGGACATTCTTCTGTGTGGCTTCTTTCTGTGCGCTTCTTTAAAAAAGTGTCTTTGTGTTGAAGTGTTCTTGAGCGAGGACATGTTGTAACAATCCGCACAAGCTTCTGCTTGCTTGAGATGAATAAATGTAGAAATACTATAGCTCTGAAAGGACTTGTAAGGTGACCACTTCACTGAGGGGTCAAAACACTGTGGACTGTGTTGATCTGTGGATTATGTTGGCTGCTTTAAGCAGTTCGTCATCAGTGAACAGGGTTTTCCACAGCAGTCAGTGTCCTTATTCTCACCTCTCTGCCATGTGTGGTATACTTACACTTTATTAACCCGTACATTAGGGATCATCAACAGGTGGCCAGAGGGCCACATCAGGGCCCAACAGCTTTACAAAATGGGTCTAGGAAAAATAATCAAAAACTGAACAATTGATCAGCACAGAAATCCATCTGTCAGCCATTATTAGCAAATATCCAACCAGGAGTACAAGCTTTCACTCTCAATAAAGCTGTGTTTGCTGTGCTGGTTGTGCACTGAATAACAGACGCTCAGGATCGATGAAGCTGAAGCAAATCCTCCTTTTTTATGAATGAAATGTTGATTGTGCCTCAGCCTGTCTACAGCTAAGAATGAGGATAAACTGAAGTTTTTGTTTCAACATTTTGTTCACTGATTCTCATGCTGTTCTAATCTGAAACAGACTGATGTTAACATTGATTTTTTTCTCAAACTTCCCACCTTACCAACTTGTCTGTTAAAAAATAAATGAATAAATAAATAATAATAATAAACTTTATTTGTATAGCACCTGTAAAACAGAGGTTTGCAAAGTGCTTTGACAACAAGCAGAATCAGTTACAAAGCAAAACACAAACAGCAAAACATCACAAGAAAGACAAAACCCCCACAACAGAAGAACCCATGAAAAACTCAGCCAGCAATGTTACTCCAATATCATAAAAACTAGCAGAACATTGTAAACACGAAAATGGTGGCAGTTTAGAAAGACATCATAAAAACCCAGGTATGTAAGATTCAGTAATTAAAATGAAGACCAAGAATAAAAATAAAAATAAAAACCTGGAATAACCTAGACCAATCCAGGCAATGCAGAACCGACTAAGTAAAAGAGACCTAAGGACCAGAAATGTAAAAGCATTTTAAAATATTAGGAAGAGACAGAAAGGAATATAAATCAAAATCATAAGAGGGAGAATAAAAACAATTAAATTGTGTAGAGATTAATAAGTTAGCATACAAAATCAAAATTCTAGACAGTAAAAGATATTAATCATAATCATGATAATGATAATAGTCTGGTAAAACCGACATAGCAGCAAGAAGAGGGGGACACAATAAAAGCAGGGGCCCTAAAGAACAAGTAAGAGAGGTGGAGATATTGCATAAGAATCAATAAGCATAAAATACAAAGTTGTGAAGAGCAGATATAGAGGTTTTAAGGTTAAATTTGACAGAAGAGTAGAAGAACTAAGAGAAAAAAATGCTAAAGTGATGGAAGACAGTAAAAGCCATTAGACGACATCACATAAAAGCAAGTCTATAAAAATGAGTTTTAAGTAGTGATTTAATAGATGTCACTGATTCAGCATGCCTTTTCTCCTTGGGCAGGTCATTTCAAAGTAGAGGCGCCCTGACAGAGAAGGCCCTGTCACCTTTAGTTTTAAGCCTCGACCTTGGAACGACCAGGAGGCCCCCCGCCCGAGGATCTAAGGCTGCAGCCTGGCCCGAAGGGGGTTGAAAGTTCTGTTAAATAGCTTGGAGCCAGGCCCTTCAGTGCTTTAAAAGTAGTTAGTAAAATTTTAAAATCAGTTCTAAAACTGAGAGGGAGCCAGTGTAAGGATGCTAAAATAGGGGTAATGTGATGTCGTCTGTTAAAACCAGTTAGAAGCCTAGCTGCTGCATTCGGAACTAACTGTAGGCGAGAGAAGGATTTTTGAGTGATGCCAGAGAGGAGAGAGTTACAGTAATCGAGTCTGGAGAAGATGAAGGCATGGCTGACTTTTTCAAGGTCTGACTGGCTGAGTACTGATTTTATTTTAGCGATAGATCTGATGTGGAAAAAGCATGACTGGACAACTTTACTGATATGGGTGGTGAAGGTGAGATCTGAATCAAATATTACTCCTAGATCTCTAGCTGTGGGTCTGACATTTTCTGAGAGGGAACTGAGATTGGACTGTATGAGCTGGGTGGAGTTTTGAATGTTAAAAAGTATTATTTCTGATATTTCTGAAAAAAGAGCATAGCATGCCTGTAAGCTGGCATGGTAAACACATACTTATTTAAATAGATGCAACTAATGGCTTTCTTGTTGGAGTAAGCACTGTGGTTCTCACTGCTCCTCGCTCAAATTAGAGTGAGAGCTGTTTAGGTGGAAGGGGCAGAGTAAATGCTTTGCTGTATGGGAATGGTGGTTGCGCTCCATTTAACATGAATGATAAAATCAGAGGACAAAATGAGATCAACAGAGTATGCAGTGCAGTAAGTTCAAATATCTCATCTTGTTTTCATGATTGTGGTAAACTAAAAATATCAATTGAATTTGTTAATTCACCTGGCACTGTTGACAGCTATCTTAAAAATGTGACAACATGTCTTACTATAATTACTATAATTGGCAGTGTGTCTGTCTGTGTTGATTTGCACGCCACACCGTTTCTTCAATTGCCCTTGAAACGTTTCAGAAGACTACTTTGGTGTACTCATTTGAAACTGGCGCTGTGAAAAGTCCTCCAAGTTACCTACCAAAGATGGGCACTCGAGTCCGCGACTTGGACTTGAGTCGCACTTAAGTTGCACACATCAGTGACTTCAGACTTGACTTGAACTTGCAAAAAATGACTTGTGTGCATCTCTGTTACCTACTTTCAACCCTCTGTATGTTTTGAGGTGATGCTGAGGGTGTGAGAAACATCATTTTGAATTAAACATAATTCTGAGACACTGAGTCCCTGTTTGCTGTTGCCATCTGCCAGAAGGATGATCTATGACTGATGTCTGAAATAATGGTCTAATAAGTGAGAGAGAAAGAATAGTTATTTACTTATGAAAAGCAATAAATTAAACATTACTTTTTTGTTGCTTTTATTAACCTATATATTTTTCATTACAAACACCTTTCTACTATTATATAATAAAAATATTAGTTTTACCCACAAAAGAAGGGTCTTTATGAAAAAAAAAAACTATCAACTTGTGGTTTGTCCACACAGTGTTGCCGTAGTCAAAAGTGTCTGTGATGTCATTTAAAGGTGCAGGATGAAGGTGCAGGCCCCCGGGAAGATCCGTCAGCCTGGGGACATCTGGTACCTACACCGGAAAACAACTGGACCTTGTTGAAACAAGCCCACACATAAATGTATATGAATGAAATGATACACTTGCTCCCCAATCAAAGGAAGCTCTCTTTAAAGCACTCCTCCAAGCTCATATTAAAGAAGATAACACAGGAGATGTGTTACATGTTGCTGTTCATTCACTTAAAAATCACAGTTTAATTGCTGTTGGCTGTGGTCGCCAGTGCTGCGTAAACATGTTTGAATATTGGTCTGTCTCCGCGTAGCCAGCCGTGTGATGCTTTGTTAAAGCTCCACAATAAAGTGTGCGCTCTAAACCTTTGCAAATATGTCAAAAGGCACAGCTTGAATGCTCTCCTTACTATTTTGTTGGCCTATCACTGCACAAACACACCAGCACACAGGGATGCTGAGTTCATATGCAGTTATTTGGGGAAAAAAACCTTTCCATGCTAACTGGCATTATTGCACTAAACAACTAATGACGAGGATGGTAACAGCAACGTGTCAACAGAGCAGCGGTTTTCACACATTTTTGCCCAAGGCACACCTAAGAGCTAGCCTTAAGGCACGCCATCTCCATATTCATGCCAAATTTCCTCTTTAACATGCCTTTATTTGTATCTTTATTTAATTTGTAGTTGTAGTAAAAAAGTGTGGTGGTTCAAATCCACATCACACACCTAGAAAATCCTGGCATTTACCGATTTATATTAACTGGAGTACACAAATGCACTCAAAAATATATGTTTCTGCAGCGTACATTTCAGCTATATCAGCCTTATTCACAGTTGTTGGTAAAAGCAATCAGCTGTAGCAAATCCAAAACTTGCACGTGTTTTACTCCTAATTATCCAATATATGTGCATATGAAATAAGAAGCAAAGCTAGAAAACTTCAAGAAGTACCACAGAAAGATGACTCCTTTTGAAGAATATTTCACATTATTTGATACTTATCAAATTGCACGTTTTAAAATGATATTATCGTACTAGTGGTTACCTTAACCAGTGATAGGATCAAAAATTACGTGTGCAAACACATGTTAAAGTATCTTAAGTTAGTGTATAGTCAAAGTAATCACGTATGGTTGCACAAATTCCCAAGGCACACATAGACTTTCCTCAAGGTAGACCGGTATGCCTCGCCACACCATTTGAGAACCACTGCAAGAGAGTAAAGATGAGCCTACTGTCTGTGAGAGCTGATGGAAGTGCACTGCAGTTTTTATGACGCACAAAATTTCCAGAGATCAGGAAACAATCCATCCTCTGTGTAACTTTAAAATAAAGGATGATAAATGATGTGTAAACAAGGTCGATAAATTTGACTTTGACACATTGCTCTTACTAAGCCAGAACCAGAAGTAAAATCATTCTGGGGTCTCAGCTGTTTTTTTTTTTGGCTGAGCGCTGAGGTCAGCCCTACAGATACCTCTGTCTGTGTTTGAGTAAGTAAGTAAGTAAGTAAGTAAGTAACTGACTGAGTGAGTGATCCTAATTTATGAGCCATAGAATACAGAGTTGCATTTGCTTGTACTGAATGCTGGCGGTAATGGCTGCCTCCACTGTGTTAACTACAGCCATTCATCCATTCATGCACTATGGGTTTACTTTTGCTGAAAGCCCTCTAATGGCTGCCTCCACTGCTCTAAATACTCAGATATAGCTTTAGCATGGCCTCTGTTTCACCAGAACTGGACCACATTTCTGTATGACAAAGAATAAAACAACCCTATGAGCTTTTTATGTTGGGAAAGATGTTTTCACTCCTCTGCTGACCTGCTTTGGAATGACTATGTGATAGTTGAGAAGGAAAAGGTAACTTGTTGAGTGAATGCTTGTGTAAAGTGGCTGCTTGGAGTGATTAGCTCTGAATTAGTCACAGCAGCACTTTATCAAAACTGGACATTTCTTTTTTAAAACAAGCGAAGACTGCAACACTAAAAGCTGTCTTTGACAGAAAGGGTGTTTTTGCTCTTCTGCCAACCTGCTACAGCAAGAGTGAGTGATAGTTAAAGGGGGAAAGGATTGCTTGTTGTGTGAGTGATTGGATACTCTGCTAGCACACCGGTTAGCTTAGCCTTAGCCAAACCAGCTCTTTTGTCAGAAAGGCCCAGCATCTCATCCTTACAGTTAGCACTGAGACCATGATCTGGATCTCTGAACAGAGCAGGAATTACGATCCTTCCATTTGCAAATCACAGACAATAGGGACAGCACAATTATGCCCCAACAAAAAGTAACTGTGCCAGAACACACACTTCAGTCAGGCTTTTCAATAGACATCCCAGATAGTTAGCCATAAACTAGATTTTAACCTAGTCTTGTTAATCCATGTGTGGTACCATTGTGCATGACGAGGATGTGACCGTTGCGGCTATTTTCTTAGACCTTTCTTACACACAGGGAGGAATCTGTATGCACTGTGGGCTGGATTGGACCTGACAGACCTGTTGCAGGTATGAGCGGGATGGACGGTAATGGTAAAGCAGGATTGGGATTAAGGAAAGCATCTCGTACAGGCCTCTAGCATCATTAATAATAATAACTGAGGAGGGCCCATTCTCTGGGTTTTTTAGGGGCCCAGTCAGTTTTGTGGGTAGGCCTGTCATTGACCTTAAAGAGTAACTGTACATGTATATATTGATATAAATGTATTTAAACTTTGCACATGTCCTAAGATGTATTTGCAGACATTTAGAGGAACACATGACAAAAATGTGAATGTGTATGAGTTAACTGTTTTTTATATTTTGTTCTTTTCTTCCAAAAATGAAACTCTGCCACTGACTTCTTTAATACTTCCCCTGGTGAGTCTGAAGTGAATTATACAAGCTGCCTGGAGCAAATACAGAATCTGCTGCAACAGCTACGGTTTGATTTCCTCTAACAGAAAACAAAATGTTTTCATCCTCCATTGTTGTAAAGCTTTGAGAGCCAAAGGGAAACACAGAGAGGAAAACCACACGGGCTGTGGCGTGCTTCTTCTGAAGGCTGTGCACACCCACGCAGGTCTTTTTACCTTTTACGCAGCAATTGTTTAAACTGTCATAACACTAACAGGTGAGGCAAATTTAAAGACGAACTGAATTAACTAAATTTGATGCAGTTGTTTTTAATGTAAAAAAGACTAATTTAATGTAAAAAAGACTAATTTTCCTCATTAAGGCTTCAAAATATGTGAAAACACTGTAGGCGCTAAAACTAGAGAAAAGGGGTGATGTCAGTCAAGTTCAGTATGCACTTTCATTCTCCAGAAGAGATATTCTTAATGTGATTAAATAATTGCAAAAATGTGTAGTTGCCTCATGTGTTCAAGTGGGAATCCCTCTTTATGCAAGTGCTGAAAGGACCTTTAGGTTGAAATTTATTCTCTTCTTTTGTGAAGTATTGCAGTGCATCTGGTGCTAAAGGACACAATAAACAAAGCAATGACAGTGTTTTAGTTATTAAAAGGAGAATTTAAGGTTTTACTATGGCAGTCATTCAGACAAGCAACACAATAAACAATTCTCAAACTTAACTGATTTTTAAAAAGGTGAGAGACCACAGACAAGGACGGTTTCAACCAATTTTTAATATTATAATCCTCTGAATGCACCACCACCTCTCTAATGAGAATTATGACCTTAGCTTTTCTCAATTTTTAGATACTTAGATGAAAAGTGTTGCTCTTTGGTACTTTGGCTGAACAAAGATACAGCGAAATAAAAACATGGCTTCAAAGCAAATGAAAACAGGAGCCTTGCTAGACATGCATGCATGCAATTTATTTTCCACCTTTTCCAAGTGCAACTTTTAAATATCTCGCAGAATTACTTTATCATTGTGGAAAAACTCGCTTTTTATCCCAAGAAAAAGATCAATCAACCTAAATCTTGAATTTGGTGGTTATCACGGAAAAATATAGTTAAACTGTACTGATGTCAAGTATGTTCACTTAGGGTTACCATACATTATAGAGTTTTTGCCATGTTTTTTCCAGGTACACCATGGCAACTACTGAAAGCAGCTCTGTGACCTACTTGCAGGTGCCAACCAGACAGTTTGATGACTATTGATGGGCGGTAAACCGGTATTAACACCATCACTGGGAACATTTCTGGCACTGAGTGGATTTTTGCAACACTTTAATCACCTGTCAGGATGTATTTCCAGGCATTTAATGCCTTTAGTCTATGGAAGAGGGCAGTGCATACGTGGGGCGTGCCTTGTCATCACCTGTTTAAATGCATGTGTTAAGTTGCTGCACCCACATGAGACATAACTGATGCCACCGTTAGCATGGCAGAGGGATATGTGACAGAAAACACCTCAGGTAGTCACATATCACTCTGCCATGCTAACGGTGGCATCAGTTATGTCTCCGTTGGCATAGCAGAGTGATACGTGACAGAAAACAGCCAGGGTTGCCAACTCTCACGCTTTTGGCGTGTGACACACGCTTTCACCTCCTATCTCACGTTCACACGCCACTCAAACTATTCTCACGCTAGAATCAAACGCTTTGGCGCTCTCAGATTACTCCCTGATTGGTGTGTAATGTTTATCCCCGTGTTGATTGGATGGCTGCCCTAGGCCTGTGAATAACTAGCCAATCACAGCACAGTGAGGCGGGAGTTGACGTCCAGCCACTTCAGAACAGTGGCACAGCGCAGCACTTATACCAAGGTAGACAATTAGTCGGCGTCTTATGTCATGGTTTAATTATACAACGGAACCCAGGGCTTAACAAACTATATAATAATTGTTTTGAATAAATCAGTGATACTCAAGCAGTTGCAGCTCTTTTAAGGCTTCCTTTAAGAAAATCCTCCTGAAATCCTCTTTAAATATATAAACTGTCAGCAGTAAAGACTCAGTGCAATAAGTCATATCAATAAATCTAAGTCCACAGAAAGAAGACAGACTTTAACTTCCAAATTCAAATGAAAACTTGTGTTTTATTACCGTAGGGTGCGCCCAGGACGGCGGACCGTGCGTAAAAGAGCGCAGAGGAAGTCCGCCGGTGGCGCGTCTCTTCCGTAAGTTAATAGAGGTGTGCTGTCTTGTGTTCAAGGTAAAGCTTCTAATGCCCTCGTTTTAACACATTTCTGCATTCACTCCCTGCCGATGCTCTCCCATACTCGTATGTGATGATGACTTTTGCGATGCGCATCATCACCAACGAGCCAAACACACACGGATCACATCTTAAAACAATGTAAAATTGAGTAAAACTTTTCCAAACGTGGATGGTTTATTTGATCTTAAACGTACTAATGATGAATACTGTCAAAAGGGCAGACACAGAAAAATGAAAGCAACAAACTGGCCTCCATTTGGAGGCCCAGGGCAAAGACCAATATGGGAACCCTCCCCCTTTAGCTAAAAGCGATAATAATGAGAGGAAAAAAAATAGAAACTATAACTTTAAGTTAACAGAGTCACAGAACTACAGTAAATGTCAAAATATGGAATATAAATACCCAAACAGACACCCATGATTCATCAGCACGTTGAAAAGCTCCTTATAGCTCTAAGTCAGCACATTCTGATATTTTAAAAGACTTTAGTCCAGGTGGAGCTCATATAAATAAAAATATATGCTTATTATCAGTCAAATATCTTTTCTTCTGACACTATACAGACATTTTTATGTATTTCATCCCATTGAACAACACAATAATCCACCAATTCACTGTTTTATTTCAACTATGGACAGATTGATCATCAAATGCCCGGTTTTGGATTGTGGCTCTTGCAATAGTATTTTTAAGACAATGTGGCTCCTGGGTAGATTAAGGTTGAGTACCACTGGAATAAATGCTCTGTAAGGTATGAAGGATAATAGCTGAACGGGCTAACAGTTACCATTAGCTAGCTTACGTTAATGTGACCAAACATCCTCTTTTGGTCGGGTAGTAGTAAGTTTTTCTGCGCAATTGATAATGTTGCCACAATGTATGTTTTGAAGAAAGACTTACCAACTGTGTTACTGCAGATGAGCATACTTAAATACTTTAAGAAGGTGAGAGAGACGGAAAGAGATGAGGGAGTGGCGCTAGCAGAAGACAGAGGCAGCAGGAATGGGACATCATCAGAAGAGAGGGAAAATAAAGATGATAAAACTCAGGTACAGTCTTCAGAAATGAGACCATCGCAGTTGAACTAAGCTCACAATACCATCTAAGATTTCATAAGTGGCCGACCTAACAAGTTTTTTCCCCAGATTAAATTTATGGCATTATGAGCATGGCCTCTGTGGTCCATATCTATTTTATTCAAGGTTTGCTAGCAAATAACGAAGCACAGTAAATTTTTGTTTATCACATTCATATCCTTCAGTAGTTGTTGCTATTATGTGTGTGTGTGTGTTAGGGCCTGTGTAAGACACATACTTTTAAACCCTAATGGTGAAATGAGTCCGAATACGTCGCCATCATTGAGTGCTCACATGTATAATTAACAAAATCTCACTCCAGCCAGCCACTCAAAGTTGGCAACCCTGAAACAGCTCACGTAGTCATCAGCATGTTTTCTACCAGCAGCCAGGTAACTGACCAGATGTCACCCACTCATTTCATAATTAAGTACAGTGAACAGGTTAAAGGTGTGCTCTTTCCTCTCCAAGTTTAACGTTTGTTATAACAGCAACAAAAGCAATTGTGTTTACTTTGCAGAGTATCTCTATCGGCCTGTCTGGAGCTTCAACACACACTGTGTGCTGCATTAGACTGACTTGGTTCATCTTGAGCCCAGAGCTGCAGGATTCTGATTATAACCACTTAAACAGCTGTTTAAAGGTGTGTTTTAACTCATGACTCACTTGTTTACTAGTCTTGGCCAAGGAGAAACAGTGACGTCAACACAGTAATGAAGCCCAAAGCAGCTCACCCTCTTATGCCTTTAGGTTGACCTTAACCTTGATCATAACTTAAAATGTGATTACACAGGCTCCACTCATTGACGTCAAGTCTCAGACTGTCTCTGTTGAAGCTGTTGTGTAGAAACAACCTTGACTGTAGGAACAAACAGCATTTTATCTAACTTAGGCAAGTGAGTTTAGACTATCAACCCTGGACTAAATGGACTTGAGCTTGTGTAGAGCTTTTCTAGTCATCTGACTACTTGAAGTGTTTTTTTATTTGCAGGTCGCACCTACTCCCTCACACCCTTTCACTTCATTCACCCCACTTTCACACACTAAACTAAAGCTAAATTAGATTATTTCCGCTAAGTCCGCAGTTGCTATTTTTCTTGAGTACAGCAGGAGAGAAATGACACTTAAACCCCAGGTTGGGAACCAATGACTGAAATCACAGGTGTTGTTCCAAAGAGGTGACCACAGAGAGACTTCTAACACCATATTTCTGTGATCTCATACTGTGACATGAGCTCAGTTTTCTATCACAGGCTAGTTTTGGGGGAGAGTGGGGGTTGTTACACCTGAAATGCGAGTGAGTGAATTATCTCTATTATTTTTGTAATTCCGTGATATAATATGGTAACAGCAAAAAGCAAGGGAAAAAAAACATGATATTTCGGCCACATCTCTCCGGCCTCGACAAAAGTATAGCTGTGTTTGTGTTTGTGAGCAGTAAAAGTATGTAACATCCAGTTGGTAACACCATCAGGTCTGCTTGCTTTCATTGGCTGTTGCGGGTATTCTATCACATTAAAATCAAGCTGAAGTTCTCAGTAATGAAGCATTTTAGCATCTGTCAGTATCCTTGTCATATTTACTCTTCCAAACAAAAAAAATGTTACATTTAAGTTATTTATATTCATAGATATTTTAGTAGTATTTCAAATTTGTAGCACAGGGCACATTATTTACAGCCATAGTGTACTGACAATGGACTCTTGATATTAAAGGCTTAACTGAGACAGAATGCAGATGCAAAATGTACAACCTAAAACAGCACTGAGCATTTAGCTCCTGATTTCCTCCACTCATTGTTTTCAGTGTGATTTGGAGCTAAGCAGCAGACCGGCTAAGAGCTTAAATTTTCTCCTGCTGCGTACTAATAGCTCAACAATGGTGGGTTTTCAGTTTCCCTCCAGCAGAGTCCACACAGAGACCAATCATCCCCCCAACTTACTCTCTCCTCTCCCCTCACACCATTTACAGTCAGAGCGGAGCAGTGCTTTTCTCATTCCTCCCGTCTGCCTTCATCTGGCCTCCCTCTCCCTTCTCATCTTTCCACCTCTGGCTCTGCTGCCAGCCAGCCTCACACACACCAGGGTTTCCCTTTCATTTGGAAGTGAGGGATGGGGTGAGAGACAGAGAGAAGCGAGAAGGGAGAGTGGAAGGATGTAATGATCTGTCCTGATGAATGCAGCTATAGAGAAAGTGCTGACGCAATGGAAGAGAGGCTTTGAGAAGTGATGAGCTTAAGGCACCAATCACATCATCTGATCACCTGTCAACCTGCAACTGTCAATGACTATGTTTGAAATATGACCTTAGCATATTTTTTATTATAAATTCTGTAATTATAATTAGAGATGAGCATTGAGTTTTAAAGCATCATTGTCTTCTGTTGCTACTGTACTCTGGGCTTATCGTAAACAATGATGTCTTTAATTCCAAAAAAGCATAGCTTGAATTAGTTTGACTAGTGTCTGTGTCTTCAGTTTCGGGCGCGGCAGAGTCTTGACGTAAGCAAGCAGCAACAAGAGGCCGGTAAAATCACGGCGGAAGACATTAGCATGGATGCTGTTAATGCACCAGTTTTATCAGAACTTGACGACATTTATTCGTTAAAGGAAGAACAAAGAACAGCATTGAGTTGTTTTCTTTTCAAAATTGACAAAAGTCGTGTACTGACATGTCTACAGTCACAATGGTTCGCATTATGCAGTTCTGTATGGAGTTTATTCCTCTTCAGCGACGACGTTAATCCAATCACCATACAAGTTGTTGTTTTTTTTTTTTTTTCAAAGGCTCTGCTCTTTCCCAAACGCTGTCTATGAGTGGTTTACCAGATGGATGTGTGAAACAAATCCATCTGGTGTGCCAGGTTAGTGCATGTGCGGAAACCCAAAGACTGGTGCAATGTGCCTCAGAGTGCACAGCATGGACAGCAATCTGCACAGACAGACATGTGGAACATGAGTGTCAGTAAATATTTGGTACAAGAAATGGTGGTTTGAGAGTACTCTTTTCAACCTTATTCATATGGCGTAGAGGCAAAACAGAATTCATATACAGTGCTTAACAAATTTATTAGACCACCACCTAAGTAAGGTTTATGCCACAGCTGTCCTAAATTAACAGCACTGGTAATTACTAAAATCATTTTTTATGTTTCTGCAATGGTTATTAGACCAATATGTAGAAGCTCTTTAACCCAGATGATATTTTTAATGCTAAAATAGAATCTTTATTGTTATCCATGAATTTTCAAATTTGCTGATTTACAAAAAGACTGAAATAACAGTAAAGCACGTTATTATTTCTTGATTCATATGTCAAATTATAGTTATTTATTTGCATTCCTGAACAGAAAAATAAGTTGCAGTGGTTGAATGTTATGTTTCATTAATTTCTGACTTCTCAGAGAAGCCCAGTGAGCCGGCTCAAATTTGGGTATAAAAAGGTGAATTCAGTTTGAAATTCCTCATTCCTATGGTAAAATGTGGAGGGCTCACTGAAAATGAAAGAGTCCGCATTAAAGCACTTCATGATGCTGGATGGTCTCTGAGACAAATATGACAGGTGGTCTAATAAATTTGTTAAGCACTGTATATCTGCTATTTTTAATTCTACAAAGTCCCTAAGCAGTTATATATGTCATTTGAGTCATTTCTGGGTTATTTTTTCCTCAAGACCAGGACCATTATCTATTAACTTTAGGGAGCAAGGTATACTTATTTTAGTAGTTAAAATGACCTCGCTATTCCATTCAGATTTGTATCAAATGGGATTAAGTTATTAAGCTTCAACAGGAAACGACAAAATACAAATCAGTAGTAAATGAGAAATCAATGACAAATTAATCATTGTAGGAAACTGTGCAGGCTGAAGGGCTAAGTTGAGGACTATGGACTGCAATATCAGCGTCTGGAATCCTGCCAAAGAAAAAGAGAGACAGCAAGAAAGAATAAAAACAGTCTTTTTTCATCACTGATACACGCTTTCTTCCTTGAGGCTGTTGTCAGCAGCTGGCTAGATAAAGGTTTTCATCTAGATACTGATCTCTTAACCATTTCTTTATGGCAGCAACATCTGTGCCAAAAGTGATTTTATAAATTTTTGTATTAAGTCACAGCCTGGTCATACCAGACAGTGGTAGTGTGAAGATCACATTTGCACATATTACAGCATTTAAATCTGACTACTCTCTTAATGGTGAAAGTCTTTTTTCACTCAAAAATATGCTACATTTTAAGCTTTTATTCAGTGAGGGAGCTTCTGCTGGAGGCAGCTTTGTGTACAGTTTCAGGCCCTGCCAAACAGTGTTAGAGAAACAGATTGTCAATGTGAAACCACTAAATCCATTAACCCCCCCCCCTTTTTTTTTTTTTAGCAGTATTTAGAGAAATTTGTTTATTAACAAGATGGGCAATCCTGTGACTAATTCAGCTCCTGATAAAGCCCTGTGAATGATGTACAATGAAAGATCCTAAATGGCCCTTTCACACATGCACTAAACTATTTTCAGGTGTGAGCTTCACATAAAAATTGCTGTATTTTTCACAGTGGATCCATCTGGATTTTTCCCTACTAGCCTTCTGTTACATTCAGCAAGAAGTCAGGTTGAGCTGATATGTGAAAGTTGCAGGGAATATTCAGAAAAATGTGACATGATCCAGTGGGTATGGTGATGAAGCTTTTATAATGCAACTGCTGCACAGCTGGATCAATCTTTGTGTGCATAATGATGCTGCTTAATATTTTTTCTGCTTTCCCACATGTTTTATACTCTTTCATGTATACTGTGAATAAGTCCATACACTCTAGTATTGATATAAAGGCAAATTCAAAATGCCATTTAAAGCCTTGTTATTTACACCCCTGTGCCCCTTGCCTTCACTGTAATGTTGCAGAAGTGTACCTTTGGTGTATCTTCAGAGGTTGTACAGATTTAGTAACAGGGGCCTAATCAGGATCAGCTGAGCCAGTAGGAGAGCATGTCTCACTGTCTATCTTACAACAGATTGGGTTTGTGTTTCTTTGTTAAATGTGTATTGAGGACATCAGAGGCAGTGAAGCTGGTCAAAAGGACACAATCCAACATGGGGTTAAAACAATTCTTATCATTTATTATAGTCTAAAGTACACTTCAACCATAAAAAGCCTGGTTAAACAGTCATTTTTTTTATATCATACATGGCCAAAACAGTAGTCACAATACTGCTGAGTTGAGAGGCTAACAGGAAAACAGAAGCTTAGTTACAGGCACGCATCCACAGTGGGAGTGCCACCCTAACTGACTTCAGGGATAAACAAAGTACCCTCCTGTGACATGCTCCCCTGGTAAATTAGCAAAGCAGTATGTCTTGAAGGTACGATACACAATTTCAACTATTACAATGTGGAGCTCGACACTCACAATGAACCAAAAGACAGGGACACATAATGTCCTGCTGTTGTAATGATGCAAAGCTGTTCGGGATCCATCCATCCTTCTTCATCCGCCTACACAGGGCCGGGTTGTGGTGGCAGCAGGCTGAGCTAGGCAACCCAAACATTCTACTCCCCGGTGACACTATCCAACTCCTTCTGTGGGGTACTGAGGGTTTCCAGACCAGACAGGATATATAATCCAGCAAATTCTGGTTCTTCCCCAATGTTTCCTCCCAGCTGGACCTGCAAAAGGAGGCATCCAGGAGGCATCCTGATCAGACGCCCAAACCACCTCAACTGGTTCCTTTCAATGCGAAGGAGCAGCAGGTCCACTCCTGGTTCCCTCCAGATGTCTGAACTCTTCATGTCATCTCTAAGGCTGAGCTCAGCCCCCCTCTGGAGAGAACTTATTTGGGCTGCTTGTGGCTGCAGTCTTATTCTTTCAGTCATTACCCAGAGTTCATGGTCATAGGTGAGAGGGTTGGAAGGATTGACCGGTGAATTGAAAGCTTTGCCTTCCAGCTCAGCTCCCTCTTCACCACAATGGACAGGAACAATATACACAGATTCTGCACCAATCCGCCTGTCAATCTCACGCTCCCTTTTACCCTCACTCATGAACAAGTGAGGGTAAAAGGGATACTTGAACTCCTTCACTTGAGACAGAGACTCACTCTCCACCCGGAGACTGCAATCCACTGTTTCCAGCAGAGAACTTTAACCTTAGACTTAGAGTTGCTGACCCTCATCCTGACCGCTTTGCGCTCAGATGCAAACTACCCCAGTACCCGCTGGAGGTCTCCAGCTGAGGGGCCAACAAAACTGCATCATCTGCGAAAAATAGAAAACAGTAAACCCTCCTCCACTGATGGTGCCATAAGATCCTGTCCACAAAACTAACAAACTGAATCAAAAACAGAGTCTTGGTACCCCATATCGCAGTACCCCCACATGACCCCTGAAGGACATAATCATAAGCCTTCTCCAAGACTGGATGAGCAAACTGCAAGACTCAAGAGCTTGTCCACTATCCCATAGCCAGGATGGAATCTGCATTGTTTCTCCTATATCTGAGGTAGGACAATCATCTGGAGACTCTGTTCCATCACCCTTGGGTAAACTGCACACACGCAGACTTCTGCTGCCACCTTTTATGTCGTATTGTCCCTTCTGAAAACCCTCACCCTTCTGGCAGGGAACATCTCCAGTTGTAAAGGACATGTCTGAAAGAAAACTTTCAGGAGCAGCCTGTTCTTAAATTCTTAGGATATCTTCTATGAGTGCATGTGTGAAAAGGGTCTTAAAAGCACCTTGTAAAAGCTGCTAAATGAAGAGCTGGGAGAATACATGGAGAATTAAACACGAATAGAGGCATCAAGAGGCTTGTTTTGTAAAGTTTACAGTGTTGCTCATGTATTCTTCTGTTTATGCTGCAGGGACATGGCAAGAGAACATGCGAGGCCTGGTTTTTGTCACTTTGAGTTAGTTAGCTTAAATGAAAATCATTTAAAGGAACTGTTTCCTTCTCTTTCATAATGAGGTGCAAAAAAGCAATGAGACTCTCTGGTATAGGACTTGAGGTTTTGCAGTATCGTGCTGTTGTGTGCTGTAACATATGGGACTGCCCAGTGTTTCACAGCGAGTAAACAGGTTGATAGCGAGCCATTTATCTAGATCTGCGATACGACAACTCTACAACAGAGTGACATAAAAAACAACCATAACTCACACGCACACAGACACATGGACACAAACACAAGGCGACATTTTAAAGTGAAATACGCAGAGCTTGACGTTTATGAGTGTCCGTCCTTATTCCTCTGACAGGAAGAGTATTCAGACAGAATGAAATCATCATCAACATGGCCGCCGCACTATAGATCTCTCCTCTGCGTTCACTGACTGACAAAGAGGAAACCAGAGGAGGGAGGGGGGTGTTTGGACGGAACACAATCATTGTATTTCTGTCTCTGTACTGCTCTGCCAGGATGACACAGAGAAGCAAAAAAAGAGAGACAGAGAGGCAGCGGAAAGAGAGGAAGACACCAGCTTCAGTTAAAGAAATGAAAAGAGGCTGGCATGGCTCTGAGCTCCCCAACAACAATGCACATTAGAAAATCGCTGCAGGAGGGTGAAAAAAAGACACAGATACTCTTCAGGGTTGGAAAGATGGAGAGAAAGGAAAGGGGGAGGAGAGATAGAAACAGAGATGAGTAAGGCGACCTGGACGTTCCCTGAGGGCTTATGAAAAGTCACCTCCAGTCAGCAGTTAACAATTAACACAGGTTTAAAACACAAGGGTCTCATACTCACACACTGCCACAGGTTAATAGCTGAGTGGTAATGCTGTGGTAATACATCTGAGCATATTAACAATTTATACCCAATTCACCACCCTGATATCTTGCCTCAAGCACAAATTAGCACAAATTGTCTGAAGCAGGGTGGTGGTAGCGATAGTGGTGGGAGCTTAGGGAGGGCTTTAATTATTCCAGGACACCAGGCCCACCCTGCCACATGAGCTAATGTCATGTGTGGTGTAGCAGGGGGGACAGTGGTGGGGGTATCGAGATGTTCCTGTTGTTTGTCCTGGACTAAAGTGACAGAGATCCATGAGGAGAGAATCAAAAACTTTTTTTTTCTTTTTTTTTTTGTGTTTTTTAGGAGTGCTGTAGGAGACGATCTGGCACAAGCTGTTCTCATGTCAGTGTGGATTATCATAATATGGTACAGTGGTTCAACAGGCTCCTTGTCGTGCACTTAACAACTATTGTCACCAGGCCTGCCTACAGAGTTGGCTGGGCCCCTGAAAAACCAGAGAACGGGCCCTCCCAGCTGTGATATATTGGTATCTATGCATGTGTGTTGGATCAGTAGCATTGGTGTTAACGCCCTGGCAAACAGTTACTTCATTTTGGAGCTGAAAGTGTGCGAATCTATTATTGAGTTCTGATGTTCAAATCATTTATTTGTGCCACTTAAAACCCATTTTCATCTCAATTCTGCCCATTTTCTAATATTTCTTTCCACATTTAATCATTTTTTGCCGCTTTTTAACTGCATTTCATAGTACAATGTTACCACTCTGTGCCTTTCTTAGCCCTTATTTAAAGCTTTATTCCATGTTTTGTGTTTTTAACCTATTTTTGCCACTCTATTAATGCTTTTCACCACTCATTTCTGCCAATGTTGGCCAGTTTTAACCATTTGTTGCCAATTTTTGCCGCTATTTCGCTACTGTTAAACATCTCTTTACTACTTTGCTGCACATTCTTGTCACTTTTTGGCACTTGTAACCCATTTTTGCCAATTTTCAACAGCTTTTCACCATTATTACTGTCCATTTGTGCAACTTTTTTCCTTTCTTAATCCATATTAGGTGTTTGATCTCCTTTTTGCCTTTTTGAACCTATGCTTGACACTTTCAACCACTTTTTGCCATTGTTTTACCACTTTTTGCCATTGTTTTACCACTTTCACCACTTTGTTCTGCTAATTTTTTTTCACTTTTAAGATACTCTTGCCAATTTTTACCTATTTTTGCCACACTTTCACCACTTTCCACCACTTCTGCCTTTTCTTTTTTTTTTTTACAGCTTTTAAACATTTTTTGCCTACTTTGCCCCTTTTTGGGACTTTTAACCCATATTTGCCACTTTCTTAACCAATATTTGGTGCATGATCCCGTTTTTTACCTCTTTTGACCTATTCTTGCCACTTGTGACCCATTTTTGCCACTTCTTTACCACATTTCTCCACATGTTTCTGACAATTTTCACTTTATTTTGCAATTATTTAATTATTTTTCGCAAAAGTTAAGTATTTTTCTTAAAGTTGTTACAGTTTTTTTCTACCTATTCTCTGGTATCCTGATGTTTGTGCACATCATGGCATCTGATACTACTTTCCAAAGGTTATTTTGGTAATTCTGCTTTAAGAAAATGGGTTTACCTTTTGAAAAGGCTTTATTGTACTACAGCATAAATAAAATTCATCATTTGTTGCTTTGATATGAGTAGTTATTATTCAGGTTAAATACAAAATCTGATTATCACAGATTAACTGACAATAGACCATGATTTTCCTGACCTCCTTGGGCCTCCTAACTGGTTGAACCCAATAAAGATTTTGTCTTTATTCCCCCTTATGGGGGGCCTAGATTGTTACCTTATAGGGGTAAATATGGAGCCTCACAAATAAATGCACTCAAAAATAAGAGTGTTTGATAATGTGGAGGCTGTTTTTGTTTTAGGTGCAGGAAGTATATCCAAACTGGCTGGGAGATTTCTGGTGACGCATGCTTCCATACAGAGATGATCATCCCCTGTGTGCGTACATCCACAGTATTTTGTTTTCCCTTTTAAATTCACATCCCAAGGAGAAAGATCTCGGTGCTTTCTTCCTCTTGCTTTCATTCTTTATTTTTGTCACATCGTGAGCAGGAACCGCCACTGTGAGCAAACTCTTTTCAATAGTGCTCACTCACTCTCTCAATAAGGGACGCTGAGCTGGAGGATGGTGTGTGGGTGCCGTGCAGAGCAGCCAGGGTCTGCAGTCAGAGCTCAGTCTGCTTCTTTTTAAAAGCAGAGCATGTTTTGTGGCTAAATGCCATGATTTAGCTAAGTGCAACAGGTTTTATCAGATCAACTTTCAACCTTTTTATTGTCTGTGAGACTAGAAAAAAAATGCACTGCTTATTTTGGTGGCATAAATGGATGCAGGGGCCACTCCACTTCCAGCTAATGGAACTAATGTTCCCAGTATTTGGCCCAGAGTGGAAGGATTTCTTCAGCTGATAGCTTGTATGTGGACGAATGAGAACAAAGTTGAATTGCCAAATATCTTAACCTTTCAAATGGTCATTCATGTCATGTTTAGATTGCTGTCCCAGGACCAAGGTCGGATGTTTTAAACTCCTAAAATCCTGCATGTACAGATGAGGACATTACATTTTGGCTTTTCTACAACAAAGTAATAATTTTAGCTGTAAGAATGTTTTGGTTTCTTGTCCAGAGTTTTCCTCCATTTTCATGGAATTTGGGAAAATGTATTTGTAGATATTGGGGAATTTGTATAAAAGACTAAAGGAAGAGGAAATGCTGTGCTCATTTTGCTGTATTTGTTTGCAACAGGATTGAAAGGCTCTCACAACTAACAAGGGAACATTTTTTGTTTTTTCTTCTGGAGTGGACTTGTTACTCATGCCCACTGGGAAGAAAGCCAGAAAAAACTGCTGACCAACAAGACATTAAGTTTAAGTGGCACGGCATTATAAGAAATTAAAAACCCATCACGTCAGGTTTAAATTTCAGCTGCAGCACGTACATGTTTTCCTAATTATTTCATTTGACAAATTGTGGAAAATCAGGCATGCAGTGCAAATCTGCAGTGCTGCTGGGACTTTGTTGGTTGTGTGTTATGTAATTAAGACATTACGAGAGGGGTAGAGGGTCAAGCTACTTTCAGTTTCATGTTCTGTAGTTATTGTTCTGTTCTTTTATTGACTTGTAGTTTGCTGCATTGGAAGAAGGCAATGTTAGGTCTGGAAAAAAGCTGCTACTACAGCTACATCACTACACATAATCATTTTTAATGGCTTGCAACTAAACCTAACTCAAAGCTATGGCCTTGTTCTCCTCTAATGATGCTGATTGGTTTATATGTTCTCAAACCTGGCACAGTTGTTTCAGACTGGGGTTGTGCAGGATGGATCTGACTGATGACAGACATGGAATCTGGCCAGTCCATCGGTTTTAATAACAGATCAGAGCTCTGTGAGAGCAGCGAAAAGGCACCTGTGAATGCATCACAGACTGGTCACGCTGTGTCACTGGATCACTAAATATTGACTGTGAAGATGAGTCAGCAGTTTTTAAAGCTTGTCTCTACAGATTAAAAAAAAATACCTCTACATATGAGTGAATATGGTTTTGTTTGTTACGTAAGCATTGGAGGAGGCAGTGGGTGGTTTGCCAGGCTTAAACCACAAATATTTTCCCACAACCTCAAGTCTTTCAAGTTATTAAGTGAACTAAAACATTGTGTCATCCACTGTCAGTCTCTCCTTGGCTGCACACCAAAAATTCCAGGGAAATTTTATAAATGAGGTAATATTGCCATCTGTTGTCCTGTCACGTGCAGGAATAAGAGTGTGAGGAGTTTTTTCCAATTGTCTCACCTTGGTGAGCAAACAAGACAGCTAGCTGTCTAATTAGCTTATCTAGCTTACTGTAATGAACACTCAGTTTCTCCAAATGAAGCCCTCACGACATCAGCTGACATCCAGAGTGAATCAGCAGAATCATTAGCTGGTGAAACAGAGGCGTGGATTTCATGTCAGTGATTGTTTGTTAGAGATGTTAGCTTGCTATTGTTAGCCATGGTTAGCCTGCATGCTTTGCTAGAGAAAGTGAAGTCAGCAGCGTTTTAAAGGCAAAGCAAATCTGCAGCACCCAGCATGATTTAGAACATTTCAGGTGTATGTTTAGCTGCTTTGGTCCATAATCTTGAAGCATCCCGGTCTGTACCATTTAAAGAACTGCAGGTATTACTGCTGCAGGGAACCAATCACATAAACCATTTGTTGGAAATTATTATCCAGGTAACCTATCAAATGCTAGATGGGGTAGGACTTATCATCAAGGTAACCAGTTCTAAACTAAATTCTCACCTAAATTACAAAAGAATTAGATGTCAGTTAGAAAATCACAGCAGAGACAGAGTAAAGGAAAAAAGGAATGCACTGTATTTGATATGTGTTGATATCCAATGTATCGATATTTACACATTAATTGTATCAGGTATTGATATCGATACTGATATTTAATTGTAGTTCAGACCTAAGACACTCAATTCAAAGTTTGAAAATGAACAAATTTCAATCCTTAAAACACACTTAAGTGTAAGGAATGATGAAGAATGAAAACAAAGACTTCAGCTGGCATAGGTCTGTTGGTCCAGCCTTAAAAATGCTAATTTATTTGTTTATACAGACAATATTTACAGCTGATAAAGGCAGACTTTTATTGCCAAGTTACCAGTTGCAAATTTAGACTGAATTTTTCATACATGCTGATACCAATACTCGTGGGCGTAGCACAGGTGGGAAAAAAGGTACTGATTACCTGGGCCCACCGTAGGGAGGGGCCCTTGAGAAGCCTGCAATGAAAGTGTGATTTTATTTTATTTTTTTAGTTATTAGTGTCATTATTGAATCCAAAGAGACTAATGAATCAGTCAACAAAATGAAATATCTATCAAATAGAGTAAAATACAACACTGGGGAACCCTGCTCCTCTCTAAAAATGTCCAAATGGTGTAGTCCAGTGCAGCAAAACAATGCAAGTAGATTTAATTTAACCATAGTGAAAAAATTTCTTATAAATTGGGAAATGGTTCAAAAATACATTAAAATGCAAAGATATTTGTAAAAATGACACTACATCTGTTGCCTGGCTTGCAGGTTAAGGGGAGCCCTGTGTAATATTCTTTCTGGGGGCCCAAAATCCCTAGGTATGAGCCTGCAAATAATTAATTTTTAAAGCTAATATCTGCTTATAATATCATGCCAATAATATTGTGCATCTTAACAAAAACCTTCAAATCAGCTGTGTGTTGCTGCTGAGTGATGTGACAAAAAATAATAAGATGATGACAAACAGGGGACATTGAACTCATTTTGTAGCCAACTTGAAAAAATCAAACTTTTCTTTAATTTTAAAGTTTGTTTACTTTCCTCAGTACACTCAAAGACCAAACTGTATAGTTTGTTAAAAAAATAGTTGTGTTAATCCAAATTCCCCCCAAAAACTATTTCCACTCTATATTTCTACATTAATGTTCATATTTTTAGTTTTACATAAACAGTACTCATTCATTTGATGTATTTTTGGCTGACTGCTGAGGTCAGCCCTACACATGGCAATGTCTGCATCTGAGTAAGTAAGTAACTCAGTAAGTAACTGACTGAGTGAGTGACACTAATTTCTAAGCCTTAGAATACAGAGTTGCGTTTGCTTGTACTGAATGTTGGCAGTAATGTCTGCCTCCACTGTGTTCACTAGAGCCATAAATACAGAGTTGCGCTATGGGCGGGGTTTACTTTTGCTGAAAGCCGTCTAATGGATGCCTCCACTGCTCTAAATACTCAGATATAGCTTTAGCACAGCCTCTGTTTCACCAGAACTGGGCCACATTTCTGTATGACAAAGAATAAAACAACTGTATGAGCTTTTCATGTTGGTAAAGATGTTTCCACTCCTCTGCTGACCTGCTTTGGCATGACTATGTGATAGTTGAGGGTAAAAGGTAACTTGTTGTGTGAATGCTTGTGTACACTGGCTGCTCGAGGGGTGAATAGCTTTGAAGTAATCACAGCAGCACTTTATCAAAACTGGATGTTTCTTTATTAAAACAAGTGAAGACAGCAACACTAAAAGCTTTCTGTGACAGAAAGGGTGTTTCTGCTCTTAGTGGGGGAAAGAGTTACTTGTTTTGTGAATGCTTGTATTTACGGCCTGCTAGCCAAACACTAGCTCTGTCTTAGCCAGACCAGCACATTTCTTCATCATAGTTAGCGCTGAGAGCAACATGTAAAGCTTTCTGCGACAGAAAACGATGTCGCTCTTCTGCCAACCCGCTTATGAATGACTATGTGATAGTCATGGGGAAAGGGTTAGTTGTTGTATACAGTTAATGAGTTGTTGTGTCCCAGCTAATGACTCTAGCAGGCCTGTCATTAGCTGGGACTAGGCTGCAGTGGCATTTTTGTCTGAACCAGACAACATGTCTAAATCCAAACAAGGGCAGAGAGCAACACTTAAAGCTTTTTTGTGATGTAAAAAATGTTCCCTCTCTACTCCTGGTCTGTTGGCATGGCTTTCCGATCATGGCGGTGGGCTTGTCCACCATTAGCAGTTAGCTTGGATGTCGCAGTAGGGCCACTGCAGTTTACTCCGACCTGGACTGCTGTTCTTGTTAAAACCAGAGCAGAGAGCCACTGACAGATTGTCTTGTGCAGAAGAGCGGTTTTTGCCCTGTTCTTGTAATGTTGTGTCCCCAGGCTGGGACTGAACCGCAGCGGCATTTTTGTCTGAACCAGAAAACGTGTCTAAATCCAAACAAGCACAGAGAGCAACACTGAAAGCTGTGACAGAAAAAAATATTCTCGCTCCACTCCCAGTCTGTTTCAGCATGGCTTTTTGATCACGGCGGTGGGATTGTCCCCTTTAGTCCACTGTTAGCTGTTAGCTTGGATGTCGCAGTAGGACCGCTGCAGTGTACTCTGACCTGGACCACTGTTCTTGTTAAAACCAGGGCACAGAGCCACACCGACAGCTTGTCTAGTGCAAAGGAGAGGTTTTTCCCCTTTTCTTGTAGTGTTGTCTTCCCTTCGCTAAGTAATAGCAAAGAAAACAGAGAACATCAGCTGAGTCGTTGTGTGTCGGCGGAGAGAGAGTGCAACATGTAGCTTTATTTCAGTAACCACTTACTACACCTTTGGCTAAAAATAATGAACTGCTAACAATCATGACAACACCACTCTGCCAGAACACACATTTCAGTCAGGCATTTCAACAGGCATCCCAGATAGTTGCAGTCAGCTATATAATAGGTTTTAACCTAGTCTTGTTTTTTTTTTCATTGCACTCAAATTATTTGAAAATAATTCCTTCATCTGCCAAACTTCCCCAGAATGCCTTTGGTCACTCCTTTGCACCTTGAGTGAAGTTACTGACTCAGAGAAGTCCTTGGGAGCAATTACACTATACTGGGGATGGTATACTGTACTGGACATGATAGAGTTGGACTCCCTGGTTCAATGTTTATCTTTCAGTTATTGTCACTTGTGGTCACTTACATTGGGCTAGATTGAGTGGCATAAAAGTTAAAGTATCTGATAGAAATAAGGGAAAATGTCAGTCAATTAAGAACATGTAGCTTTACAAAAAATGCTAAAACATGTTGTTTTTAGTTGGATATAAATAGTAGGAAAACTGTGTAGGTAACTGAAAAAGTAAAGTTAGCCTAACATAAATGCATAAATAAAACTGAGTTTATATAACTTAAAATGGCTGAGTGCCTGCTTCAAAACAAATTCATTTTTTTCAGAGAGTACAACATAAAGTTTTTATCAGTTGCCGCTAATATTTTAAGTTCTATCAACTCATCAGGAATTGTGTAAATTATATCTTTTACCTTGAGTCTAGTAAAAAATGTTTCTCTACAACTTAAAAACTTTGATGCAATCAGTTTAAACAAATATTTTGAGTATGTTGAACTTATTTGGTTTTACAGTGAAAATATACAACTTTAAATTTGCTTCGAAATTGAAGGGTTATTCCACAAAAATATATATCTGTTCCTGGTTTCAGTGGTACATTAGTTTCCTACGCAATTTTGGGGAAACTTTTTTTTTTTTTTTTTAATTTTGAGGAGGAGGATGGATGTGTTATAGTGGTTTAACTGGTGATTATTATAAGTTTACAGCTTCTCATGTCTCTTTAGATTAGGCCAGTAGAAACTTCACTACAACTTTATTTGTTGTGTTAGTTTTGTTTGGATGTATGGCTTGATCTCAAACATGCACAAGTTCGTTCTTGCCCTTTCCTCTCTTTCCTTCTCATGTTTCCTTTTTGCCTGAGTCAGTAACAGGGAGGGACATTAGGGTGTGAGAAGAGTCAAGCTCCCTATGCGGTATCATTTATCAGTCGAAACATTCACACATCAATAACACACTTACACACAATATGAACACAGAAAAAATATGACAAAAAGAAGACTTGAGCAAACTGTAGATAAATCTTTGTGTTTTTTACTTGTTATATACATTTACTTAACCTTCGACTAGTATTGTATGTATACTGGTGTAGCAGTAGAAGAGAACAAGGGATAGGATGTTGTTGTTGACATGCAGAAAGCACTCAGAGATGGAAGAGAATAGAAAAGAGGGTCGAGGGAGAAGAAGACAGTACTGTTGGAGTGTGCGTGCCTCCCTTTCTCTCCATGCTAATTTTCTTGGCAGGCTCTTAAACAGAATTTTAATTTGCTCTGTGTTTACGATTCATAACGAATGGTGCCATCTCAGAGGCCAATGTAATCTAATTATTAACACGAATGCATGGACGCACATGCACCGCACGCACACACATGCTCTGAGAAACGTACATTGTCATCTAATTAACTTGGCAAGCGTTCGGAACTCTTTTTCCATTTAAAAGTGTGCTCTTTGTGAATAGGCCACCAAAAGCCTTGGGGAAATCCTTAAATATTTATAGATACTAAATATGTGATTTATACAGTGGATCTATAAGCAGTATTGTGGATACATGGGCTGATCTGAAAGATAATTTACAGTCTCACTTAGGTCTGGAGGTAGGCCAAAAGGTCAGATCAATTATTTAAAAGTACATTGCTTCCATATTTTTTAAATAAACAACTGAAAAAAATCAATCTCACTGGTAAACGTCTGTGTTTATGTATCATGACAGTGCTTTAATCAGACTTGATGAGGGATGACAGCTCCTGCAGCTTCCTGCCAACACACGCTTTTGGCATTGAATGTATTGAATCTTCACAGGTTTAAATGTGTTTTTTAAAAAGAGCCAGCTGAACGGCACTGCTTTGAAACTCTACAGACAATGAACACAATCAGTGCAAAATGTATTCATTGTCTACAACTCATTACACTGTCACAACACCAATGGCTGCTTTTGTTTCCAGAGGTAATTGTAGGTAATGCTTCTTCTCTGAACAAAAAAGAGGAACACATCAAAAAAAATGTCTGAGTCCAATCATGGTGACTAATTTTTTTTTCAACACTTATTTATTTATAGATGTATTTTACACAGAAGCAGCATCTGGAAGAAAAGCTCCATTATTCTTAGCAAAACTGCTCAGGCTCTGTCAGGTTGCACTGAAATTGGGCATGAACAGCCCTTTTCAAGTCCAGCCACAAATTCTCTAATGGATTGAGGTCTAGGCTTTTGAGTCAGCCACTCCAGAACATTCACCTTGTTGTCTTTAAAACATTTCTGTGTAGCTTTCGCTGTATGCTTTGGATCATTGTCTTGATGAAAAAGAAATCTTCTCTCAAGTTGTCTTGCAGACCATGAATTCATAGGGGCTTGCTAACAAACTCAAATTAGTTTTAAGTGACTTGGCATTCATTTAACATTGCTTATATAATATGAAAACACCATCTCATACTTGTAGTGTTACTTGTGCAGTGTAAAAGCTTGAATAAATCCCTATTCCACTGGCACCAATGTTTTTAAAGATACATTAGCTGCGGCTCTATACATAATTTTACACCCCATTAATGTTTAGTTAGTATGCTGCAGGCTAACCTGCAGGCTAAATGCCAGAATAAGTTCATTATTGGGACATTTTCTGTGTAACTGGGAAACAGGGCAGGCTTGTCATAGAAATAGCTATAGAAAGGATTGTGGTATTTTTCCATCTTCACTGTGGATGCTTGTAATGTTTTAGTTCTGGAAATACCTGCTGCTTTATCTTCAAGACTTTTGCCTCAAATTCAACCAGGGCCTTCTCTCTCCATGTTGCTCTGTCTTTGTGCATGTCAGTTACACCCAGACTTCAGCCAGAAAATGTCAAGGTTTATGGCACCAGCTGCTGTTTGAAGTCTTGTCAGGAAGACCTTAAGAAGTTGTTTCATTTGGTGCAAAAATCTTTTATGACTTTTCATTACAGGGCGTGGCCTTGGCGGGGTGACAAACAAAAAAGTCGCCATGATGTCTCGCCATATATCTTTAAACACTCTGGTGTACATCATCAAATCTGAAACAAATTTCCTGTTGTTGATTACATTTCTGGTCAGAACACATTTTTATTTTTTTTTTGATAAAGTATGCACCACAACCCTCTGGCAACAGGAAGTCGTTGCTTTTGAATTTTCCTAGAGTTCGTAATAGTTGGCTTAATCCTTATTAATAGTGCCGAGTCAAACTGCGTGGCCATGGAGATTCTTGATCACCATGAAACAGGGAGTAGATTTTTCAGGGGCATAAAACTTTTATAGAGCCATGAAACCTGGCACAAAATTCCTAGTGGAAAACTGAGATGATTGAGATTACTGTTGTTCAGGGTTGTGACCTATTAGCTTAGTGGCGCCTGCAGTTTTTCAAAAATTCAGCACCAGCAGCAGGCTTACATTAGGGATCTGAAAATTGTTGGGCATATGTAGAAGGTCAGAGCCTTTAAAAAACCACTTGGACTCTTCTATAAGACCAACAGGAAGTCCTCGATTTTTAATTTTTGTAAAAAAAAAAAAAAAAAAAAAAAGTATAATTGGGCAATTCCAAGCCTTTTCTAGGTTTAACTCCTCTAAGTAAAGACAACTCAATTAAAATTTTGCTTATCTAGAAAATATCTTGTTGACAGACATTTCTTCAGGTTTTTTACAAAACCTTAAGGGTGTGGCTGTGATGATTTGTCTTTTTTTTAAGTTTAGCCATTGGACTGGAAGTTTTCTATTACTCTGATCCTAAATCTCTCAAACTGTAATGGTTTGATTCCAGAAGTCCTCTGAGCATTTATAAATGCCAGCATTAGTTGTATTTCAAAAGGCCACCTACTCTCAAGACCTTGTATCTGCATGAGAAACTTCAGCTGCTTCTCTTATTTCAGACATGAGAGGTCAAGGAATGCTGACATTTCTGTATCTGATAGACATCTCTGAAGCAGTCCATGTAGCTGCTGTGTCACAAGCATGAAGCTACAAGGGCCTGTTGTGTGCTGCCTGCCCTTAGTTGATTTATTAGTATACATATAGTTTTTAAGAATGTCAAACTAAGCCTGAAACAAATTTTTATTAAGGCCAGTTACTGCTGCTATATAACTATATTCTATTTTTTCTGGTTGCTCATACTATATGCACTGAGTGTGTCAGGAGTGAGTATGAGTGAGCAGAGAGAGAGAGGCCCCCAGTGGTAGGAATGACATTTGAAAGCAGTACCCCACTGGGACCAAGGGAGCTATCTCAGTGATTTGTGTGGCAGCAAAACCACACACACTCACATAAATTGTTCAGAGTCGGCGCAATCCGTCCATCTGTTAGTCTGTCAGGATCACGTCATCCTTAGTAAACGGGGTTAACAGCCACTGCTGTGTTAAAAGAGGCAGGGATAACAAGTCTTACATACCACGGGGGGGGGGGGGGGAGTCGACAGGGATAGAGAGAGAGAGACAAGGTGAGACAGGGAGGACACATTACAGAAGGTGAAAAAATTCTGAGATTTAGGGGCCTGTGATTGAGGATAATGGTTTGCTAGCCTGCTGAGTTTGCTGTGCAGGTCTAAGAGGAGGAGAGAGTGGGGAGAAAAAGGGCTGGAGTGGCAAAGAGAGATTGAGAAAAGGATGGGCCATTTGTGAAATAGCGGTAAAACGGTGGAATAGATGGAGAACATGAGGAGGAGGACAAGAAGGGATAGATGAAGTGTGAAAGAGAGATTGTAAGGAAAGTAGGCACCATTTATGAAACAGAAATAAGGGTTGGATTCTCATTTTATATGACTGAACTGGATGCTTTGTAGTGTGGTTATGCTTTATGAGTTATAAACACACACAAACTTGCACACAAACAGAGGGAGGTTTTGATGTCTCTGGAGACTGTAACATCCCTGAGTGTTTACATCTTTTTTATTCAAGCAGTGCATAAACAAATGTGTTTTCACAGATTAAATAACTTCATTGTGTGTATTTTTGTGTATTTGTGTGTGTGTCATGCTGTGAAAATTTCCAAACTTAGCTGGTTGTTTATCAGAGTTTATCTGGGCACTTTCTGACTCACTACTCAGTTGATAATTATTTACATCTCAGCAGAAAACAATCTTAAACTTCCGACCTCCAAGACACAAAGAGCAGGTGAACACACCCATCACTGTACACACATTTGCCTTTGCAGTTCTTTTTTCCTTTTAAGTACTGATCAAGCATTAGTCGATTTAAAGATGGTTGTTTACCATTATGTAATGGGAATGCTTTGTGAAAGGGTCACAGACTGGTCGGTTTTGAAAACAAAACTGCTTGGTTGGGTGTAAGAGAAGCAGGAAGAACTGTAGGGCTGAACCATACTGGAAAAAATGGCCTTTGATTTCTTTTCTTCACAAGATATAGTGTGCAGAACTCTTAGTCAAGTTTGGGCCAAAAATCAGGCTGGAGTATGGCATAGATGAAGCAGGTAAGCCGCCTGAGGGTGCCATCCGGTTAGAGGGAGAGTGACGGATCCCTGGTCAAGCTCTGGATGTCCTTGCATATTACCAGAAGCTTGAACAAGTTCACTCCTTTAGGGCAGAGTAAGGGGTAGATGTGGCAAGTATACATTGGCGGGTAGAAGAGCTGGACTGGGAGGAAAATTCGGCCCTGGCATTTTTTGCTCAAACCGGCCCCACTCAACAGGTGGAATGGCATAAATGTAGACACCATTCCTTTGCTGTCCCTCATATGCAGCGCTATCAAAATTTCCCCCCAAACTATCACATAGCTCAGAAGGAGGGGCATCTAATGGTGTGTTGTCCCCTGCTCTGAATGGCTAGCTTGTGGTTAGAGGTGAGTATGGTGGACACATCATCCCTACTCAAGTAGAAGTACATAATAAGCAAGCAATTACTTCAAAATAATCTTTGCTTTTATTTATTATATCTTTATTATTTATTATATGTTATGATTGCCACGAGACCCTGGTTGTGTTGTGGATGCACTAAGGGCCTAAAACCGCCAGTGGTCTCTTAGCATATTACTAGGGGTGAAAAGGTCCAGACTAAAGAGAAGCAGGGCATTTCTTGCTATAGGCGGACTATACAAATGCCTAGGGCCCCACAAGCCACTGAGGGGTCCCAAAGCTGAAAGTTCATTCTCATCTGAAGAGAATTAAAATGGCCTATCTTTATCCCTTATATGCTTAAAAAATAAATGTAGGCTATCAGAATAAAAAAAGCCACTATGATTGTTGTACAGATGTCTGCTATGTCATTGTCCTGTGGATGTTATTTCTCCAATATTTGTTACTTAAAATTACTTTAGGATTACTTATGATGAATTTATTAGGTTTAGTGTGTACTTTATTGGCCTAAAAAATAACACTAGTTATTTATTATTTGCTTAGAATAATTTACCAATGAATATTTAGCCTGTGGATTATTTTGGACTATTGTGGCAGTAGATTATTGCTCTGAGTGGATTGTTGCATGTTCGTGGATTACCTAATTTGGAATCTCTCCATTGTAGTTTCACAAACTAGGGGCCCCCAAACAGCAACTTGCATAGGGCCCCGACAAAGCTGGAAACGGCCCTGAAGAGATGCCATGGAGCTTGACCTTGGCTTCCGAGCTACAAATGTGTGTCGACATGTGTCGAACCTGACTTTGTCCTTGTTTATCTGTAAAGCCTGTATCAGACACCACTCACACTACTTTATCTATAACGAGGGGAGAGTGAGTATGTTATGACTGTTAGCTGACTCATTGGGAACGTGCTGCAGGGTGGAATCTGTCTATGGGCACACAGGAAGAATTTCCAAATAAAAGCACACCTTAATGGTGAAGGTGTAGATGTATTAGCTTGGTCTATTCAATCAAATGTGAAATCAGCAATGTTAACAGTGTGTTTGAATCATTAAGAAATCATTAGTCCAGTAAACAAGTTGTCTTCAGAATGTTTTTTTTTTTAAATAGGGCTATTTTGGAGATGAAAACCTCAAACAGGCTGACTTTCATGATTTGCATACGGAAAAAATAATAAAACCGTTGTAATCAACTTCTTGTAACTCAGTTAATAGCAATGATTTCAAATTCAACATCACCAGCAACACAGTTTTGGTTTAAAAGATGGCAAATAGATTCAGCTGTTTTGTACTTTGAACAGGCTGTGGTTTAGCTACAAATCAGAGCCTGCACAAAACAATATAAGACAGTGTGTTGTAGTCATTTATTTTATGCCTTTATTAAAGTTATTTCTCAGGCATTCAGTCACAAGTCTGCTACTCACATTCATTAAAGGAGCCAGACTGAAGAAACTTAAAGCCATCTGTTGAATTAAAAGCCTTAATCGAGCCTAAATGCACTTTCACATCCCACCAGTAAAACCTTCAGCCAAACTCTCAACCCCCTGGCCCCTCATTAAATCTCTATACTCAGTTTAGTGAACTGCCACTTCTACTAATGCTGAGCCAAACACTTTTGCAGGTACTTTGCCAGAAATTGGGCCAAGGGGTGTCTGTAGGCTGGGTTAAGGTGTTAAAGGGGGGTGAATTGGGGAGCTGCACTGAGAGTGTTAGGGAAAGTGCCATACCCTAGTGCAGTGGTAAGCAACTGGCGGCCCGTGGGCCAAAATTGGCCCACTGCCAATAATACCTGGCCCACCAGATGATATTGATTAAAAACATAAAAAATATATATATTTATAAATATATATATATATATATATATATATATATATATATATATATATATATATATATAAAACAAATTTATTAGACCATAGTCATATTTGTCTCAAAGACCATCTAGCATCAGTGCTTTAATGCGGACTCTTTAATTTTCAATGAGCTCTCCACGTTTTACCATTTTGAACAGGAATATGATTTCAAACTGAATTCACCCAAATTTGAGCCGGCTCACTGGGCTTCTCTGAGTCAGAAAAGTCAGAAATTAATCAAGCATAACATTCAAGCACTAAAACTCATTTTTCTGTTCAGGAATGCAAGTAAATAACTATGATTTGACATATTAATCAAGAAATAATAATGTGCTTTACTATTTTTTCAGTTTTTTAGTAAATAAGTAAATTTGAAAATTCATGGATAACAATAATAATTATATTTTAGCATTAAAAATATCATTTTGGTTAAAGAGCTTCTACATATTGGTGTATTAACATTGCAGAAACATAAAAAATGATTTTGGTAATTACCACTGCTGTTAATTTAGGGCAGCTGTGGCATAAACCTTACTTTGGTTAGGGTTAGGGTGGTCTAATACATTTTTTAAGCACTATATATATATATATATTTGCTGTCACAAAAATGACAATTCCACACAGATTTCAGAACATTAATTCAAAAGTGATAAAATATGATAAAATAAAATAAAGCAGCATCTGCTTGACTTCAGATGCACACTGGCTTGAGGTAGGAACTTAATTGGTACATGTGCGCTCTGAGAAAAAGGAGAAAAAAAGAAAAATCGTTCTCTGTGTGCCACTGTAACAAAGTGCAAAATCTGTTTTGTTGAATTAAAACAAATAACAAGCTTGGCTCAAAGATCAAATGAATAAATAACAGCCTGTAGCAAATTCACTGATTATAGATAAATAACTTTATTAAATTACATTTTTGTACAATTATTATAGTATAGATGAGAAAAATTTTTTTTTAGTAGGAAAGACAGGTTTTGCCTGATGCAGATGTAATTTTGGCCTGCCATTGACTTGGTCAGAAAAAAATTTGGCCTGAGGCCGACCCCTGCCCTAGTGTGTCCTATTATAATGTAACATATCGTAACTTATCATACCCTACTGAAATGTATCATATCATATTTCATTGCAATGTATTGAATCGAATACATTGTATTGTATCATATGGTATGGTACCATAACACAATACATCATGTATCTTTTTCATAATGATCCAACAATGCTCGTGTAATTCACACCAGAGTAGGATATTTCTAGTCAACAGTTTGATTCAGTTCAGGATTTTGATGTTGAACCAGAGAGCCAGGGGAAACCAGATTCACTGTGAATCATTCTGTTGGACTCCAAAGTATAGAAAAATCTTAACATGTTTTGCAAGTGATGAGACATTTCGTTGGAAACCAAAGAGTTGGATTGAAATACAGACCAAAGGACAGATCAGTCAACCATCAACACTATACTTTAATTACACTATAAGTGTGTTAATCAGGGGAACCAGAGAAATGGCAGAACAATGAGAGAGAAAGTGAAAGTGCTTTTCCCTGAGACTGTAATTGAACTGGGCTTTGCCAGATCACTGCTTTGTCTTTTTCTCATTAGTGGAGCAAATGACGAACTTTTGAAACATGTTATTCTGTTAAACATATTCATATCGGCTCATTCAGCTCATCTTGATTCGATTTTAAATACTATTTAAACAGAGCAGAGTCATTGTTTGCTGCTTTGGTTTCCATCCCCACGCAGTGTGCTTGCTTTGTTGCATTGTGGGTTGACTCTTTTGTTATGGAAATAGCAGGAACTTTCAACCACTGTGTTAAAAGCAGCAGACTTTGACTTTTGCATGCAGAAAATTACACTTATACACCAACACATGACCACATGCAGAGTCAGGCATGCCTAAAGGCATGGACAGTGTACAATGAGGTTATGACATGTATGTGTACTGTCTAGTATTCTTGCACACAATGCTCCTGACAGGGATTATTATTTGTCCTTGACATTTCCATGTACTTGATGAAAGGCGCTTATGAAAGGACTATGCGTTGACATCGAAATCTTCAAATGTAGAGTGTTTTCTTTGTTCCCTCTCCCTCTGCTGACTCCAGGGACTTCAGTGCTCAGGGTGGACTTGTTGTTAATTAACCACATGGCTGTCTGATTGAAGTATGCGCTCATAAATGTGCACACAAAGTGGTAGCTATAGAAGTGAAGCAACTTCCCACATTCATTAGTATTGTGGCTTATACAGTCATTTGGGATTCTATACTATACACTGATATCTGTACGCTGAAATACAAACATTAGTGTTTTAAACATTTCTCTGGTAACTGTTTTATCCCCTGTGTATTGCAGAGAAGCTACAAGAGAACAAACAGTCCGTATACAGATCCTCTTATTGAGAGAGAGAAAGTTGTGGCTCAGCTCTCCTGCAATAAAAACTCTGACTCAGTCACTGTATTTATTATTCTCTATGTGCATCTTTAAGTCAAAGCAGTGTTATGCTTTTCCATATTTTTGTTTGTGTGTACAGCACTGCATAAATAGGACAGGATCTTAATTTGATTCTAAACTGCTCTGTTTAGCTCATGGCAAAACTGCTCACTATCTCATAATTACACTAATTTTTCTTACATATAATTATAACATTAAGTCTAACACTATGTTGTTTTTCAGGAAAGGGGTGTATATTTCATTCTAGCATTTCTATGGAATAACACAGCGGTTAAAAGTTGTATTACTTAAGAACATTCAAATAAAACCTTATCAGCTCTATTGATCTGATCTATGTTTGCCACCATTTTTGTGTCAGTTTTTTTGTTGTCTAACTGGACCAGTTAGATAACATCATTGTTTTACTCCAAAACAACAAACCTCCCATTATTTCATTAATGTTTTTCAGTAGTTAAAAGCAACCCGTTAAATGATTAAATGCCTGTCCCTCAGTAGTTGGCACCAAAATAACTAGTCGGTTATCCTTAGTCTTAGCATTTTCTGTCAGGCTGACAATTCAACTCAAGTGCCTTGTCTAGCCCCCCACTTGTACCCACTGTAGCTCTAGTTTAAGACTACTAGGTCTCCACAACACCCATTAATCCCTGAAAGTTGGACACCCTGTCAGGCAGGAATGAGGATGTTAACCTGTGAAGATGATGGAAGGATGGGGATGCTAGCAGTGCTAACTTTAGCCACATTCTGCAAACCACTCTCAGGTAATTTACCCACTGCTGCTGTGATCCCATTTTTGATAAACAGTTTTCAGTTTTCACTTTTCTGAGTGTTCTCTTAACTGTACACTAGTCAACTAAATGCAATTATAATTTGCATTTAACTGGATTTTAAATTGTTCACACAGGAACATCACTGGTGTAAACATCCACCAGTGAGCACAACATCAGACCTTGTTAAGATTTTTAAAAGAATCTGAGACCTGATGATTAAATGGTTTGGAAATATGCAATAACAAAATGCATCTCTGTTGGGTGCTGGTTTAGCTCAGTTGGTGGAGCAGGCGCCCATACAGTGGCCCTCTAGTAGTCCCTTGCCCCATACTTACTTACTGTCTCTCCGCAACTGTCCTATTAAAATAATAGGTAAGAAGCCCCAAAAAATAATCTTTAAAAATGCACCTCTGTCTCTACATCTACTCATTTGCTTCTTTAATATTTGATCACATATTGGATTAAATGTGAAGACTATTGTGTTATCATAAAAGCATGAGGTATACTGAAAACTTTGTGTATGTGTGTCTCTCTCTGTCTCAGTGCATGTGAAGGCAGGGACATGTGAGGTGATCGCTGCCCATCGCTGCTGCAACAAGAACAAGATCGAGGAGCGATCTCAGACCGTCAAATGCTCTTGTTTCCCGGGGCAAGTTGCGGGCACCACTCGGGCCATGCCCTCCTGTGTTGATGGTATGTACCACTGTTTGCAACTGCATGCTTCCTCTGCCAGTCTGTCTGATATAATAGGGTAGAATACACCCAAGCTGTGCTTGCATTAGATTTAGGTGTCATAGGAGTGTGAGGAATAAGAGTAACTGCTTACTGATACCAGTGAAAACAATAAAAGCTGAAGACACTCTCTAATTTGATACAAAACCATACCTGTCAGCCTACACTGACCTGCCCCTCTTTGGCTGCATTGTTATGTTATGTTCACAGTCACTCAAGTGTTCAAAGCTATCCATAACATTCCCACTTTAAGAGAAGTACATGGAGTACAGTATAGCACAATCTGATATAAGCACTGCCTTAGCAGTCCTCAAAATGCCCAAAAGTATTATATGTAATATCAGGAGTACACATTTCCACTCCCTTGGCCCATACTCTAGTTTGGGAGCACTCTCTACTCCTCAAAAGTAGATTAGTACTGAAAAACAGCTTTATCTTGGTAACTGGACATCACTTTTTATGATTTGTTTTTCAGCTTTTCTTCTACATACATTATGGAACTAGGCTTTTCCAACTGTAGTGAAAGTAAATTTTTGGGTCAAGAAGGTATTGTTCTTTGGAAGCTACAAAAACTGTTAAGTTCTGACTATGTAAATTGCATCATTTGCATTTTGCATTTATATTAAATTAATGTAGCGCAATCAGTTTTTACAATAATCTGAAAAGCCACAAGGCATCATTCAGGTACCAGTAATCATGTTCTATTCTTTACTGCTTCATTCTGCAAAGTCTTGTGGGAATTTTCTGGATTGGTCATCAGAAAAGACTCCACTTAGGGGAGTGTTTGGAGGGCTAAATAGGAGAGTTGGGATGCAGTGGAGGTGTGCACTGAGGGGCTGCTGAGGCAACACAAGATGACTGCTCATGGTTTCAGATTATTTTTATTGAGAGCTAGGCTCATGGATTGTTTATTGATGTATTTTTCAAGGAGAACAGCAACAAGTGCTCTTAAAAGCCATGATGGGCTCTTAAACTCCTTATTGACACTGAAGGTGTACTGAGCTGATTATGTACCCAGTTTACCATTGGAAGCATTTTTGTCTAGAGACTAAAATCTCAGTCTTTACATTACCATGGCATCCTAAATTTCTGTGGTATATTCTATGACTATTTTGAGTAGAGGTTACTTTTATAATAAAACTGTTGTCAAAAATTAGAAAGAGCATCATTATTTTATCTGGCTGAAAAGAAAAGTATCACCATACTCCCTCCGCCATTTCCTTCCCCTATGTGTTATACGTATACCTGGCAGTCCTTATGAATAGATGCTGATCTAAAGATCTTTATTAAATGTGTGTCTGTCTTGGGAGAAGCATGGTGATGGTCTCTCAGTTTGGGTGTTCATTTAAGCATTTTTTTTTTTTTTTTTTTTAAAGTAAATTTTTTTCTACCTAAACTGACAGTTTAACTAATTGCTATAAACGGCATATTCCTTCACATAACTATCAATAACTAAAATGTAATTAATACTCTCTGGCTGGACCTGACAGTTATCTTCACAAATTTAGCACTCGAAAAAATAGCTAAGTCTTTCTGTAAGATTCAACAACTCTACCCAACATGCATTTGTCCATCTGTAATCAAGGTTAAATGATTACTTCATCATATTTGAAAAGCAAGGACTCTGAAGGAGACGACAGAAAGGCAACCATTGGTTAACAAAACCGAGAAATTAGATGTTCTCCATACTAGCTTCCTGTTTGTTAAAGGACAGATTTTAAAGACATACATGCTATCCATCCATTTTCTCCCACTTATCTAGGGCTGAGTTGGAGTTATAGCAGGCTAAGCAAGTCAACCCAGACATCCCTCTCCCCAGCAACACTTTCCAACTCCTTCTGATGATAACCCCTTCAGCATATTCTAGATCTTCCCCAAGGTCCCCAAGTCAATCACAGATCTTTGGCCTAGGCTACTCTGTACCAAGTACACTTATAGGCAACCCTATGCATGGCCACTGTTAGATAAAACACTAAATTATTATGGCCCAAAATACCTATCAGATCTTCTAATTCCTTATTAGGTTTTCAGACCCCTTAGTTCCCCTGGGACAGGTTTAGTCACTGTTCCCAGAATCAGAACCAAGCTCAGACTGGCAGTTTGTAGTTTCTAAGCCCCTGACCTCTGGAACAACCTCCCAGAAAATCTAAGGATGTTCACATTTGTTGGCTCTTAAAAACTGGTCTGGAAAGCATTTCCAAAATTCAGTGTCCTTTTTTCTACTCAAAGTTTATTCTTCAAGTTTAATTTATACATTTTACAGGATATTTTGGAAATGTTGGAAATTTTGTATCCATGGAGAAAGTAGACTAATTTTTTAGGTACTTCTGTGTGGTGTAACACCGAAAGGCCAGAGATAAACTTTTATAATTTTATTAATTAGTGCTACTGGTCACATCTGTCGTGGGTTTTTATCAAACTAAGAAGTAAAAGTGTCAAAAAGAATCGCACTAGTGTCTGCACTTCATCCAACATTTTTCTCTGTGCATGGATGTAACACTCCCCATGTATTGGTTTGATTAGTGACCGTGTTAACAGGTGACTTTATGCTGACTGTTCGTAGACGTGGTCGTTACAGCAGCTGATAAAAAGAGAAGTAGTCCTCATGAATGCCTCTGTTGAAGTGTTACTTAAATTCAGATGTATATAGAGATCAGTGGAAAGCTTAACTGTCATCTGGTGAGAGCCAAAAAGGTCCAGGATAGTATTATAGCCAATATGTTTCACCTCTTTTGCTTGTAATTAGAAAATTTTACTACAACAGAAAGAACAGTACTTGCTTTAAGGTTGGATATTGCATACAGATTTAGCCCTATTAATCAGATATCTTTTAATAGAAATGAATTCATCATGAGAACATTTTTGGCATGCACTGCCATCTTTTAAAGACTAAGATAAAATTGAAATAATTGAAAGTGAACAAATACTTTGTTGGCAGTGTTTGTGTGTGCTGGCATAAGAAACAGCGTAGGTGTCCTTGTAGCCAGTGAAGAGAAGTGACTGGAGCAGAATCAGACAAAGTAAAGCCTGACTCCCTCCGTCCCCGCTTTTCTGTAAAAAGCTGTTTCCTGCTGCTAACTTCAGGAGCCTGATCAATTATAAACACAGCCTCTTTCAATTAATTTTTTGAGATGAATTCAGAGGAATTCAAAAAGTGGAGGGACGTCATAAGGTTACACAGCAATTAAAATGAAATGAAATGCCTGCTCTGGCTATTACCCAGATAAACTGTAGAGTTAAAAGCAACACAAATAGGAGTTTTTCTTACTGTGAAGGTAATCTCTGGTTCCCAAGTAAGCAAATAATTCCAATGATGCAGATGAAACTAAATACAATAAATTCTAATATAACATAATAGTCTTTTAATTGAGAGGAGAGTAGGGAAAATGCTCATTGAAGTAGAATTCACACATCCCTGCTGTTTTATTCAGCACTTCAGTCCATGTGTTGTGAGCATAAAAGGGATCCCAACATGTATTGTTACTTAAATACTATAATCTGCAGAAAATACCATTTTTTTTAAAATAAATGAAATGTTGATTATGTTGGCCCATATGTTAATCCAGGCTTTTCACATAAATGAGCTTTTGTGTCTTAAAAATGGTCATCACAGTCTCTTCTATGGGCTTGTTTGTGTTTGGTTTTGAGAAGCAAATATCAGAGTCACTGAAAACACACCTTTTTAAAAACTCCTTCCGGGGTTAAGATTTTCAGCAACACTGCTTACAGAGTCGATGGGGAAAACAGAGATTTGGGCTTAAAACATAACAATGCGCACAGGATTCTCCTGTTTAATATAAAGCTGCCTGATTGTGACAAAAATCATAATCATTATTATTTGGTTGATATTGAGATGACACTTATTCAACATGATTCTAGTTGAGAGATGGTGAGAGTGTGGAAGTTGTCGATCTGCTGACTGCAAGGCTGAGATCAACCACAGACTTGGACTTGTGCATGGGCCAATGGGTGCTGTCTGAGCAAGACAGTGAGGCACTCCAGGAATCTGAGCATGCAGACAAAAGTCACAGTCTTTTGGTCCTTGATCCTCCTGGTCTTACTATACTCTTGTGAGGCCTGGATGGCCGATGGCCAGATGTGCTGGCTGGACTCCTTTGAGGCATTTTTGGGTATCCTTGGCAAGACCGTGTGTCTAATGCTGATGGGCTCAGGAGATGGGATGGGAAGTGTTAGCTGCTTGATACAGGAAAGGCAGCTGTGCTTTTGTGGGCACCTGGCATGATCCAATTCACCTCATACTGGTTGCCCAGGACCCGGTGGGCTGTTCCTGGGCAACCAGGGCTGGGGATGACTGTGTGCATCACAGAGGGGGTAGCTGGGTAGATAATTGGCCTGGCACAGACCTGGATGATGGCCATCAGGGGGCCAGAGCAGTACAGGACCAAAGTTGATGCAGTGAAAAGCAAAATGCTCCCATACCTGAGCAAAAAGTGTCACACAGCACTCATCCAATCCAATCCACTTTATTTATATAGCACATTTTACAAAACATTATGTTTACCAAAGTGCTGCACAGTGATTAAAACAAGTGAAAACATAAAAACATACGACATGCAACAACAGAGAACTCTTGATCACCATGGGTTTTTAACCTAGACTCTGGGACAACAAGACAGAGTTGATCGGCTGATCGCAGAGATCTAGACAGGGTGTAAACCTCTAAAAGGTCAGTGATGTAATCGGGAGCGGATCCATTTAATGACCAAACAATAAAATTTAACAAACAATAAAATTTTAAAATGAATTCTAAAATGAAAAGGGAGCCAGTGGAGAGAACTGAGAATGTCGGTGATGTGTTCATGTTTTCGAGTGCCTGTTAAAAGACGAGCAGCTGCTTTTTCAACTTACTGTAAACATGCAAGGGAAGCTTGGTTTAATCCGGTATGAAGTGCATTGCATTAGTCCAATCATGTAGAAATAAAAGCATGAATCACTCGTTCAAGATCGTTAAAAGATAAAAGTGATTTTATCTTAAATAAAAGCCTCAAATGATAAAAACTGGATTTAACCACGAAATTAATCTGTTGATCCAATTTAAAATCACTGTTGATCTTCACACCAAGATTACACACTGTGGGCTTCACATAGGGTAGAAAGGGGCCTAGAGGAGGATCAGTGATTCCACTGAAAGCAAACACAACAATTTCAGTTTTAACATAATTAAAACGTAAAAAGCTAAGGCCATCCAGGCTTTAATTTCATTGAGATAGTCTAGCAGATGATTTATTGTGCTGCCATCTCTTCTTTTTAAAGGCAGGTAAATTTGTGCATCATCTGCATACAGGTGGTACAATATAGAGAACAGGATTGGTCCTAGGATGGAACCCTGTGGGACTCCACATGAAAGGGGGGCAAAAGAAGAAGTGGAGTCTCCAAGTCTGACCTGAAAGGATCTATTAGACAAATAGGACCTGAACCAATTTAGGATGGTACCCTTTAAACCAGCTCATGTATGATCTGTTTCCACAAAGAAGTCAGGTTTGGTTCAGTACAGTTTTGTCATGGTTTAGCACATTAAAGTCATTATCTTACCTGTGTTTCCTCAGCTGATATCCATCTCATCAACCTCCCGCCTCCCGTCTCTTTTACGAGATCCAGATCATTTGGCTCAGCTCATTAGAGTTTGGCTCCCAAATTGGTCACAGTTTGGCTTTATAAATGTGGATTAAATGACTGCAAAAGATGGAGGAAAGGAAAATGGCACTTAAACGAGAGTTAGATACCACAGCTAACATAAAGAGCTGGTTCTTAGCACAGACTCATTCATGAAAGGCTCTTCATCTCTTGGTCACTTAACCCTCAAGGTTTTTTTTTTTTTTTTTTTGGTTAATAGTCTGTCACTATTTCAATGAATAGCAAGGCAAGTGTGTTCAGTTTAAATATTTTTAATATGTTAAAGGGGCTCACCTAGCCTTTTAGCTCAGTACAAGACTCCTACACTCTTGTCTACCCTTATCTGACTAGAAGGCCTGCAGGACTGTGTATTTGTGATATTGATCACCTCCACGCCAGGTCAAGTGTAGTGATCGAATTCAATATATGTAGAAATTTTTTGATAATAATTGCAGCATAAAGGTCCAGTTAGAGCTGTAAAATACTAAATTTCCTTCAATCCTATTCATTCCTAATGGCTCTCTCCCACTTTCTGACCTCCAAAGGACATTTGGGATCATGTGATTGCAAACAACCTATAGTCATTCTACCTTAAATAGATGGGGATCCGGCCCAAAATTAGCACTATTACCTTGTTGGTGTATGCTGTTTTAAAGTTAAGAAGGTACTACACGGTGATGTCTTGTAAACAATAGCATCTTGGCATCTTCTTCTGTGGTATCTATTCAACTCTAGCCACCTCCACAGGTGTAGATCATGAAGGCTGATCAGTCAGAGCCTGATCCTGTTTCTCTCTGCCTTCCCACTCCCGGATGAATCCCCCTCCAGCCTCATCATAACAGTGTTGTTTTGTATATTTGGTATAACCGCAGAAGCCCATCCTTATCAAGACAAGGTAGCTGAAAACATTGGATTTAAAAAGCATGGGGCATTAAAGCAGAGTTGAAGTTGCTGTCATTTCTAGTGTGAACATTTTTGGAGTCCCTCTTATAATTCAGACAGTAAACATGCATTTAAATAAACTGTTTTATGAAGGAGTCTGTTTGCATTGGACTGTTTATGCACATGTTCAATTTATCTAAACTAAGTGATAATGCATTTAAACTAAAAAACAGATAATCACATTCAAGTGTGTGCAATGATGAATGAAATACATAAAGTAAAATGTAGATAAGACTCATCAAACAAGATGAATATGGCGTGTCAGACAAAACTGACAGCTGAATCTTTTATGAAAGGAGTAAAAATCAGATGCATGTAAGCCTAGTGATAGGCTGCCTTTTTTCCATCACTTTTTCAGAGTTCTGACATTGCTCTATACCTCTCTTTGCATTGGCACCCAAATAGGGTGTAAGTGCTGCAATGTTTATCTTAATGAGCCAAACTCTTAACTTTTGCAAAACGGCAGCGGAAATCCATTAAAGCAGCATTTTCTTTTGCAGGTTTTGAGGCTATTTATTTCAAACTTGAGTCAAAATTGATAAGTAAACAAAAACACCTACAAACACTGAGTCACATCTTCTCCATACTGAACATTTGCTGTCTCTTTTCTCTCCACCCAGCTTCCATTGTAGCTCAGAAATGGTGGTGTCAGATGCAGCCGTGTATGGACGGTGAGGAGTGTAAGGTTCTGCCAGACCTCACAGGTTGGAGCTGCAGCACGGGGAACAAAGTCAAGACCACAAAGGTTTGAGCAAACACAATCTTTCCCCCTCTTTTCTATCTGTTGTCTCTCTAAACACAAACACTCCACTCATCCCTCTTGCACAATCACGGTCAGACCCACTGCAGAGTGACCCACTTACATCTCCATCCTGTTACATCTCTGTCCTCTTTCTATTTCCACCCTGGCTTATTTGTCTCTATCCTCTACTTATTTCTATTTTCCCCCTTTCATATTATTCTTTTTCTCCTCTCTTTACTTTCCCCATCCGCCCATTTTGGTTCTAACATCAAACAATTCTCGGAAGAAAAACAAGGTCAACAAGAATGAGGCGAATAACACACAAACGGAGGCAATTCCCTTCACTCACACTTGCCCTGTTTTGCTGCATTTGACTGCTATGCCATCTGACTTGATTCAAAAACCTCTCACCACATCTGAAACACTACATTATACATTCTTGATCATCTTTGAGTACCTATGCTCTGATTTTTCCACAAAACAGTATATGTGATTTAGAATCAGAATCAGCTTTATTGGTGAAGTATGCTCACGCAAAAAGATATTTGACTCCGGTTAGCTTTTATCTCAGTGTACAGGAATTAAACAAATAATGTAAAAAAAAAACTGAGTAAAGTATAAAACATATGTACAAGCTCTTGTAGGTATTTTTTCTATGAGATAAGATCATTTAAGCCAGTTGATGTGTTTACACGGTGTTCCAAATTATTATGCAAATTAGATTTTATTGTCACAAACATCCAATTTTTTGTTTTTCAATTAAACTCATGGATGGTATTGTGTCTCAAGGCTCACTGGATCACTGAAATCAATTTTAGACACCTTTGATAAGTAGTTGGCCAGGTGAGCCCAATTAAAGGAAAACTTCTTAAGAAGGATGTTCCACATTATTAAGCAGGCCACAGGTTTTAAGCAATATGGGAAAGAAAAAGGATCTCTCTGCTGCTGAAAAGTGCCAAATAGTGCCATGCCTTGCACAAGGTATGAAAACATTAGATATTTCATGAAAACTTAAGCGTGATCATCGTACTGTGAAGAAATTTGTGCCTGATTCAGAGCACAGATGGGTTCGTGCAGATAAAGGCATAATGAGAAAGGTTTCTGCCAGACAAATTCATCAGATTAAAGAGTGCAGCTGTTAAAATGCCGTTACAAAGCAGAAAATAGGTATTTGGAGCTGCTGGTGCCTCTGGTGTCCCACGAACCTTAAGGTATAGGATCCTCCAGAGGCTTGCAGTCGTGTATAAACCTACTATTTGGCCACCCTCAACCAATGCTCACAAGCGGAAACGGTTGCAGTGGGCCCAGAAATACATGAAGACTCATTTTCAAACAGTCTTCTTTACTGAAGAGTGCTGTGCAACCCTGGATGGTCCAGATGGAGAAGTGGTGGATGGTTGGTGGATGGCCACCATGTCCCAACAAGGCTGCAACGTCAGCAAGAAGGGGGCGGAGTCATGTTTTGGGCTGGAATCATGGGGAGAGAGCAGGTAGGACCCTTTAGGGTCCCTGAATGTGTGAAAATGACCCTGACAAATTATATGGAGTTTCTGACTTAACACTTTCTTCCATGGTACAAAAAAAAAAGAACTGTGCCTTCTGTAGAAAGTTCATCTTCATGCATGACAAATCACCATCTCATGCTGCAAAGAATACCTCTGTGTCATTGGCTGCTATGGGCATAAAAGGAGAGAAACTCATGGTGTGGCCCCCATCCTCCCCTGACCTCAACCCTACTGAGAACCTTTGGAGCATCCTCAAGCTAAAGATCTATAAGGGTGGGAGGCAGATCACATCAAAACAGCAGCTGTGGGAGGCTATTCTGACATCTTGCAAAGATGTTCAAGAAGAAACTCCAAAAACTCACAAGTTCAATGGATGCAAGAATTGTGAAGATTATATCAAAGAAGGGGCCCTATGTTAACATATAACTTGGCCTGTTAAGATGTTTTTGATTGAAATAGCTTTTGATTTCAGTAAACATGACATCCTAATACTGCAAATTCAACAAATGACCATTTTCAGTTCTTTTGAACCTACAGCATGTTCTGAAACTCTGTTGTGCATAATAATTTGAAACAGAGCATTTTGAGGTTTTCATTTTTGAAAAAAATTTTTATAATCAGGAGGCTTGTTTAATAAAATCTGAATTGTGCTCTAATGGTTGATGATGATACTGACTGTCATTTGCACTGAATATCTAGGAAAATCAGAAAAATTATGCAAATATCATTTGCATAATAATTTGGAACGTGGTGTATATAAGTTGAGGCATTTTACCACAGAGAGCCTTCTAGCAGCATTTGAGCTACAGTGACTAGATTAAATATGCAAGTGTAGCTGTTTTCCTTCTGCATATATGTCAGTGTGTAGGTGTGGATGTACGTTATATATGTTTCTGCTCAACCTCCATTGGCACCTGTTAAGTCCTCTTCAGTGGCTTGACCCTAGCAGGCCTCTTAGCTGTCTGTCATAGAGGGGAATTTGTGCGAGACTCACCTCATGTCACAATATGTTTCTGTTTCTAACCTCCATCCCTCTCTCTCGGCCTTCTCACCTTCCATTATTCATGGCTGGGTGCAGACCTTTGTTTTCTGCCTAAATAATTGATCGAAGGCGTGTCGGGGGAAGGAGGGAGAGTGCATCTTCTTGGGTAAAAAGAGAGGGATGACAAAAGCTTCAATCACATGCAGGCTCCTCTTTCCCTCTGCCCTCTCTCTTTTGCTTTCTCTAAAACACTCAGAGACTGTATCTTCTACGCTGAGCTGATTAAAATTCCTTCCTCCACTTTTCCTTCTGCTCACCTCTCACCTAGCAAAGTGGATCTCACCCCCTCAAGTAACACTTCTCCCTTCCCAACAGCCCCTCCTCTTATTCTCACCCGGTGTATAGTTTTCTGCTGTTCTCAGTTTTTTGTTAGACTGTTCAGAAGTGGAACAGAAGTTGCACAGGCATCATCACAGAGAGATAAATAAAGAAAACGACAGGAGTGTTCTTTGTGTATTTAACTGCAGAATGAGACAAGGGGTTCATCAGATATGAAGATGATGTAATTTTCAAAGTTGCTTCATAAATCTGATCTCACGCATTCAGTTTTATCAACCCAAAGTGTGAATTTATAATTCCCCCACGAGATCAAAGCCAACCAGCTTCATCCAGGCATCGCTTTATCATTGATTCTGTCGTAGTTTGAAAGAGCGCAAATATTTTCTGTCTCTTGCATTCAGGTCTTTGATCAATGATGTGTGTGTGTGTGTGTGTGTGTGTGTGTGTGTGTGTGTGTATGTGGGGGTGTGTTAGTGTGTGTGCGTATATGACATGAGCCTGTTAGCTGATGTGTTTGCCTGATGATGAAAAGAGTGACTTTTTTCCTCCTCTAGTGTGGTATGCCTGGGTCAAGATGCGCAGGCATCCAGATCAATAGCATCGAACGTTCTCTTATAGTCCCATTAAGACCGACTCGTAAATTGAAATTGACGACAGAGAAAGAAAGAGGGATGAGAGAGTGGGAGAGGTGGATTGGAAAGATTTCATAAGAAAAGGAAAGTAGAGAGAAACAGCTGCGAAGGGTGATAGGCGGATAAAAGGGATGAATAAAACACTTGAGAAACAAGAGCACTGGTTGGGTCAACCAACAGGGAGCCTATGCTAGCGTCTGGCTAAACGAAAAGACAAAAGAGGGTTTGGCACTCTCCATCCTTCGCTGGCTGGAAGCAGAGGGGAGGTGGAGAGGAGGAGGGCAGAGGGAGGAGAGAGGGCGGGGGTGGGAGACAGCCCGATCAATGCCAAATAATATCATATGGATGAGCAGACAGACACGGCCGGGCTGCCAAGCCACTGAGCTGTCATAGACTGCAAGGCAAGTGTGCGTGTGTTTGTGTTGATGCACACGCAATCATATACGCACACTAACAAACAAATGACAAGGTGTCGGCAGTGTGTGCATTTTTCACGCCAGCTTACATCAACACTAAACAGAAGTGGCGGTCGGCAAGAAGCATCAATATCTTTAGGCAAGTGTTTCTTCTACTCTGAGAGCACTACTCTCTTTTATAAAAACAATAAGAACAGCCATTCAATACCTCTTTAGTATGACCCCATGCCGGTTTAGGTCTATGGCAGAAGAAGAAAAAACGGACCAAGAATAAACAAGAACTCTGTAGGCATGATTCACGAAGAATGGACTGTGGCTGCAAATCTGCATCATATGATCCTGCTATCTGTGTTAAGGACAAATTATTCACAGTATACTAAGCATTTGATATACAGTACAGGTGAAAGCATGTCCGAAAAGTGGAAAGTTTCCCCCTGTTTTGCAACTCTACTAGAAGAGAAGCTATTTGCACCATTACTGTGCGATTTGTTCACATATAGATGAACTTTATCAAGTTTCTCTCACTGAGGCCAGCCTTCAAAAGTTTAATACATAATTTATTTATAGTTATTTTTAAAAAATGCCTTTCTACATGAAGAATGATGCAAAATGTGAATAATTTGGAGGTTAATTTGAGCCGCTTTTCATGCTTATCAGGAGCGATGCAACTTTCTGAAAAAAATCTGCACATTCTGAAAACACTGGTACAGGGAGAGTCTGCAGTGTGTTTTGCACTGTTCTCCAGTAAACTGAGATACATTAGCCTGGAGATAAACTGAGGTTTCTGCCTCTTTCAATGCAGGAGGACAGTGCCATTTTTTTCCACTGTCATTCATAGCTGTACTCCCTTTTTCAGCCAAATTGGCTGGAAGAAGGAACTCAACTTTTTATTCACTCTGTAGGTTAAATAATATCAATGTAATTGTTAAGGTGAACCATCTGACCTTAACAGCCAGATATCTAAATTGTGTACCCTGGCTAAAGTTTTCGAGAGATTAGTCAGGTCAACTTTATCTTTATTGTCTCAGTCTGGTTTTAGTAAGCAGCATAGCAACCGTCACAGCAGCTCAACAGGTTTTGAATGATTTTATCAAAGCTCTAGACAGTAAAAAAACCCACTGTGTAGCCCTTTTCATTGGTTTGTTAAAGTCCTTTGACACTGTGGATGGCAGTTTGTTCCTAAATGTCCTCCATCACTTTGGCATCTCTAAACAAGCAGCATCCTGGTTTTCTAATGATCTGTCTGATAGAACAGTGTTTCTCAAACAGTCAAGCCTTGGGACCCACTGTAACCTCCTCAATGACAAATGTTACCCTGTGGACCGAATCTGACACAAAATGTGACAAATCAAAGAGAAGGAAACAATAGGAGTGTTTTAAAAGAGTTTCATGGATTTTGCACATTTCGCGACCCACTGAAAAGGTTTCCGCAACCCACCTTTGGGTCCTGACCTACCAGTTGAGAACCTATGTGATAAACCACAATGTGTTCAGATGGCTGGTACCAACTCCTCTCTTTTGGAGGGCTCTAAAGGTGTGCCGCAAGGTTTGGTATTAGGACCTATCTTATTCTCTATTTATTTTAACAATCTTTTTGATAACCTGTCAAATGCCTCTTATCATTTTTATGCAAATGACACTATTTATTGCTGTTCATCATAAATTCCACAAGCCTTTGAGTTTTTACAGTCTGCTTTTAACTTGGTCCAATCTTGTCTGTAGAGAGACCCTGCAAAGTGAAATCCAAAGTTTTTGTCTTAGCACACTAGGTATGTTGGAATATGGTTGCTGTAAACATGTGAAAACACTGAGATCTACATGTGACTGAATTCTGGAACCGTTTTTCACTGCTTTCCTGGCTTGGTTTAATGTGGGCGGGGCAAATATGTGGGCTCATGATGTCATGAGCCCAAAGTAGGGAATGACCCCGCCCCTCTAACACTACAATATAAAATCACAGAGCAGTTCATCTCAGTACAGTCTGTTGCTAGCTGTTGTCACTTCCTTTATTGTAAGTTAATAGTCATTTAAATGCTTTTTTTTTTTGTTCATCGTGAGGTAAATTTGCCAAATCTATCAGCTTCAGTGGTCTATTGATCATTTAAAGCATCCTAACTGAGATTTGAGCCAGAAAACGGACTTTGTCTCTTCTTCTAAGGCCAACTAAAGGTCAAGAGGCAGGCTAATGGTGTGAGTGCTTTCCTCAATTGAGATTGTAATATTTTTTTAATTTGAGAGGATTATATTTCTCCTGAGTCGGTGTGGCTTCAGCTCATTCAACAGACATGCCCACACCATCCTGGAGCAGATTTTACTACCTCATTTTTCATGATTTTGAAGCTTAATTTTATAAACTTAGAGATGTTTTATATGACTGAAATTTGACCTAGGGGTTCATAACACAGTGGCTGATAAAACCAAACTCATGGTATTTTCTAATACAAGTGAGTTACTGGGAATATCCCTTTAATCTTATGGTAGACATATTGAAATAAGCCCTAACTTTGACACTTTTAGCTTGAATCTAGCTAAAAATTGTGTAGTCTTATTAAGTCTTAACGGCACTTACCTCTTACCAATGGAATTTGTTAATGGGAAATTTATTTAAAATTTGCTAATTTGCATCAAGTAGGCCTATACTTCCCCAGGTGACTACATTATGGCTCGTTTGAATACGCACAAACTGCAACTGTGCACAGAAACTGCTCTAGTGTGTAATTAGGGCTGCATTCCTTTATTACACAAAATTGTTACATACTTTGTATTAATTGGCTGAGTTTTGGTTGTTTTTTCAACACAGCAGACCCTTTGTGTATTACAGATCAGAGCTGGGGAAACAGCTGTTATGATTAACCCTGGAGGATCACATGTAGTTACTTTAATCCACAGAGAGGAGCACAATCAAGTTAACACTAGTCCAGACAAAAAATAACAGAGAAAAAAGCTTCAAGACGCATCAAACACAAAGAGACCTATATATTAAGACAGTGAAATCTATGTGACTGAAGAGGGCACATGCAGTAAAGTGTTTAAAGACTGCTCAACATAAAGGAAAATTTCACAGGTTATGACCATGATAAGGCAGAAACCTTAATGCTTTTTAAAAATTAATTCCAATGGAAATGTTCTGCTTAACGCTTAGAGTTAACAGCTGATAGATGGATTTTAGGGAGGCCCCAATGTCATGGAACAAGTTCTGGAGGGACTGTTTTTTTAACATAAGAAACATAATCTTTAAGCAAACAGTCAAGAAATCAGTGAAATAATTTTCAAATCAGAATTCTAGGTCATATTAAAGATTTCTTAAGTACAATGACCATTCACATCCGTGACGTTCATCCTCCTGCTGGGGTTTTCTTATTAGCTACAATTGCAGACAGTTTGCAAGACAGCAATAGAAAATGTGAGAATCATGGGCCTTAAAAGACCTCTAGAGATGACACTTGGAGCACTTGTGTTCTTTGTAAGCTGACATCTAACTACATAAATCCACTTCCTAATGGGGCACAGAATCTGCCACCTACAGGCATATTTAAACAGGCCAGGGGACGAACACCTAAAGGGACTTTGAAGCACCTTCGAGCACCAGGCACTGAGATATAGCGGTGAGCGTGCATAGTGAACTGGCGTGACTACAAACGCCTGCAGACTCTTTGATCAGGCACAGGAGTAGATGCCTGGAGGCAATGGGAGCATGCCCAGGAAGGGTGGCCTGGAGCCATGGAGAGCAGATACAGTAGAGGAGTTTAAGCTGCCAGCTTGGAGGAAACACTCCTCTGAGCTCTCACAGTGATGGCTGGCCACAGTCTGTTAGCAGGCACCTGGGTAAGACAAAAGATAACTCCCTGAAGAGGATATACATGAATGCGTTGTTGGTGAGAGGGGATGCACCTGGGAAACCCAGTGAGAGAGAAAGACAGACAGAAAAAGAGCGCTCTAGCAGATCTACAGCATTTTAAGTCATTTTAAGTCCTTTGGTGGTTAAAATTGTATCTAGTAACGTGGAATAAGCCAAGAAAAGAAAGAGGGAAGATAAACAGAGGAGATAAGAAAAAGACCATGTGATAGGAGCAGCAATTTGGACAGACAAAATGACATGGCAGAGGGCCAGACACCATGAGTGAGGTATTGTGGGCTGACTGCCATGATTGAAACTGTGTCTTGTTTAGTCTTTTGCCAGAAGAGATAGAGGCTATGCAAACCACTGTGTTGTTGAGCCACAAGGGTGCTGCCTAAGTTTACCCAAAACTGGACCAAAGTTTCAAGAATTTCTTTTGACTTTAAAAGAACACTTCTTTAAAAACCACAGTTAAAGCATGGTGGCATGGTGAGAAGGCATACAAGACAGCACACTAGATTAAAAATAATTTGTTTAGATATTCTATATTTTTTTTAGATATAATTATGGATAAGATCAGATCGGATGAGATATGACACATTTAGATATAGTACAATACGATGCCAAGCAATGCAATACAATATGATAAAGTATGATATGATGCACAATGCTAAACCATAGTTTGATAGGATACACGACATTTTGAAAATAAGGATATGAAAGGACTAGATTAGGTAGGTCAGAATAAAACACAATACACTAAGATTCACTAGGCTACAGCATCATTTGATTAGATGAACTGCATTTGAAGTAAATGTCAGAATAACATATGATAAGATTTGATATGATAACATACCATATATAATGATATTGTATGATATGAAACAGTATAATATGATATGGTATGAAACACCATGCCACACTACTGTATGATGCAATACATAACTAGGATAACTAGGATAGGACATGGCAGGACAGGATAGGATAGACTAGGATAGGACATGGCAGGACAGGACAGGACAGGACAGGACAGGACAGGACAGGACAGGGCAGGGCAGGGCAGGGCAGGGCAGGACAGGACAGGACAGGATAGGACAGGACAGAAAAGGACAGAATAGGATTGGACAGGAAAGGAAAGGAAAGGAAAGGAAAGGAAAGGACAGGACAGGGCAGGACAGGATGGGATAGGACAGGAAAGGAAAGGTAAGGACAGGACAGGACAGGACAGGACAGGATAGGATAGGACAGGACAGGACAGGACAGGATAGGATAGGATAGGACAGGACAGGACAGGATAGGATAGCATAGGGCAGGATAGAGTCGGGCAAGACAGGACAGGATAGGCAGCTAGGCTAGGTTGGGCAGCTAATAAGGTCAAGTGCAATGATAATTCATAAATTTACTACAATTTTCAAATTGACAGGGAAATTATATTGAAAGAAGTAGTATATCATTTTAAACTACAGTATTGGATTTTAGTACCAAACATTCTATTGCTACTGTAAAAGCCAATACACAGATGTATATCACCTTTTGAATGTTTTTCTTCCACCCTAAGTAGGAATCATACATACTATAGTAGGGGAGGTGTCAGCAGCAGCATCTGTTGGTATAAAATACTATAGTTGGAGGGGTCAGCAACAGCGTCTGTTGGTTTAACCTGAGTGCAATTTTGGAAGACAGCATGCCTAAGTGTCAGAACACACTAACCACTGGGACTAACACCTTTTCAGGGACAAACCCTTCTCCACTAACAACAATCAGTTCCCATTATTTCCTCCCTGAAGCCTATTCGGCACAGCACTGCATCTTTTCACACTTTCAGATGACATGTTCCACGTACACAGCTGTGTGACCTTTACTGTTTTAGGCTGCATCCTAACCTTTTTAGCGACTGCTCTCGATGACCCACTTCTTCTCTCTGTTCCAGGTGACCCGATAGTCCTGCTTGTCAAAAGAAGAGCAGAATGAGATGTCGGTGGAGTTACTTTACACAGCACAATGGACCTATCAGCAGTGAGGATGACATACTCAGAAAGACTCTAACAAGGAACCAGTCATTGTCTCATTTCTCTGAGGAGATGGAGGATGAAGAGACAGGACTCTGATGCTGTCTTCCTGAAACACAACTGAGTATCCTTGGTCCTTCACTGTAGAGGACTGCATCACCCACAATCCTTTACTTCTGCTTCAAACAACAAAACCGAAAAAAGTGAACCATGAACTTAACAGCACTGGGTTAGAAGACAAAAATGACTTTCTTTACAGAATCTGTATTCTTCATCTCTCTTCTATGGCTTAGTTGTGGTCTTTATGCATTTTGGGAATTAAGGGGATTTGACAGAGGCTACTACAAAAAGAAAAGAAAGAAGGAGAAAGCATTGAAAATGGCTGCCTGGTATTGTGCGGATGACAAGTTCAAATTTAACTGTGCCACACGACACACTTGATGCTGTCAAAAATGTTTCTCAGATAGGGAACTGAACCTTTCTTTTTTCAGATTTCACCTTCATTATATTTTACCTTGAATAGTTTGTGGCTTACCACATGCCATTTTTTAAACAGAGAGACAGTTTCTCTGTCTTCTTTTTCTTTTGTTTGTTTGACAAAGGACAAAATCCTTTCAGGGGTGAGATTAGACTAATACCAAGTAGATGTTACGGTAAATTGAAAAATGTAAACGTGTAAAAATGGTCCATGGAATCACTGGGGCTAAAGATAAATTGATGCTCTAATGGTTTTAATATCTGTGTTTTTAAACGCCTGTTAACCGCTATTGAGTACATGTGTCAGTATTATATGAAATGAATAAAACCTTTCAAAAGAAAAGCTCAATGTTGTCATTTTGCTTAAGCACTACAATTAGTTTTAGGAGAATGAACAAAGAGAGAGTTATTAAGGTCATTTATAAATCGCTGCAGGTCAGGACTCGTCATATCATATCAGAAACAGAACACAAAACCATTATTAAAATGAAGCTTTTTATTTGACAAAGGATGCATGGAGCTCCTATTAGTGGTGATTACAGTGTAAATTGATTACAAAAAACCTCTAAGTGGTAGGAAACTTACATAATGAATTTTTAACTTTTGGTGCCATTTTGTTGGCTACAAAAATATCAACAATAATTACAAGTAATTGCTTTCCTGAAATTTTTAAATATATTGCATTTTCATTCCCTGCTTCAATTAACACCCCTGATCTTATTCAACTGTTTTCTTACAGATATAAAAATCTCCAACCATGGAAAAAGTTCACTCTTTGCTGCGCTAGGTAATTATAAAGATGGTTAGACTTAGAGACAATAGTCTGACCTTTGTGTAGTCAGCAATACAGACATTATTACTGGAGAAAACTGCACAGTTGTTGGGTTTTCACAGCAGAAATCCAAAGCAGTCAAGGAAGAGAGGATATTTGTATGCAGCACATTTCAACCAGGACTCGGCAGACAAACAAGACGAGTAAACAAGATTAAGTGCAAGATGTTTGGGCTCAGTTTTTGGCATTTGGTGGAACTCTATAACACAGGTGAGTTATTTAACAATGATTATGGCAGCAGTTAATACTATGTTCATTATCAACACACACGGTGCTGTTAGAGCAGAAGATTTATCCAACTGTGTTAGTGTTAAAAATCTGTTTTATCAACAAGTCTACTTGTCCGTCTTTTCCTTTTCCTTGAAAGGAACTCTGCATGATCAGACAAATACACCATATTTGATAGATGTGTATCTCTTACATGTCAGTTGAACAATAAAACTTGCTAAATGTTTGCATTTTGAGAAAATGTTATAAAGAAATTTAAAATAACTCACCATCACTATGTTTTGGTCCGCACTGCACTGTGGTTAGTGGGACATCATCCAGCAAAGACATTCATAACCTGTACTATTTCTATCAGTGGCCCTTTAAATCTTTTTATTATGAATATGCTTGTACCTTTAGTGAAGAGAAGAATCCTGAAAATGTTACTCTAAGCGTAAATCAAAGTGAATGTAGTCATATAGGCAAAAAAATGAGAGTGGAGCTGATTTTATACAGTAGTATCTGTATTTGTGCCTGCAGAGTTACAGAGAGCGAGAGAGTCTGCCTTGGTGAGCACTAAGTCCTGGCTGTTGACACCTACAGCTCCGAGGACCAATATTCAAACCTGATCTGATCCTCATCATATCCTAATGTCTCAGTGATCACCTGAACGCATTCTGTCTTCATATACAAATAAACACGGAGCCCGATTCACCTTCAATAGTCTTTAAAAATTAGGAAATGATGATGACATACCACGAACATGATCTGTTCGCGGATTATTTAAATTTTTCTCTTGTTTTGTTCTCTCTATGTATATAGAGACTCATCTTATAAAACAGTGTTAAACATGAAGAGATGGTATTGAAAATAATTTGGACTGGTGTGATTAATGCTTTAAGAGATATTATTAACAACTCACTAGATAAATCATTGCTGTTAATATTTCTGGATGGTGTGAATCACAATATGCAAATATACTGTTTCTGTTTAGGCTCCATGTCACATGGATCATCTCTTAATATTAGAATTTAGCTAAAGTTGCCCGGTCCAACTTTTTAAATGATGTCTCTTCATTCATGACACAAGGTATTAAAGAGATCTATAAAAATATACTTTGTAATCTCGGTGAGTATTCTTGTTTTGCATAACCATAATGTATATTAACAAATAAAAATAGGCCACCCAATAATTTATAATAGAGAACTTTATTTGAATGTGTTTTTACACTTTAGATTGTTATTTATCCATGGGAACATCCTGCTTCCGATTTATTAGGTATTGAGTATTGAAGTATCGTTTCAAGTGTCAAGTAACATTTTAGTATCATGCAATAAACAGTATCTGCAAAAACATGAACCTTTAAATCACCTTATATACTCAACCATAGTAGAAACGAAAAAGAATCAGAAGAAGTGAACAGCAAGTCAACCTAAGGTGTATAACATGTTTAGATATTGATCTTGCTTTATACATGGTGTAAAATGAGTGATTTTTACAACTCCCAAGTCAACTTGTAGTTCTTCTGCAATGTTGTAGTTTTCATGTGATCCTGTGATCTTGGGTCTCCAGCTGCTGTGGGCTGCACTTCACTTCAGAAATGGATCAAGGGCACCAGCCATTGGTCGGAACAAAACTGAGGCATGGACAGAACTGTATGGGCATGGATTATGTGGAAATTATGGGTAAGTTTCCCTGAGAACAAGGCTGAAGAAGATGGTAAGCCAAATATTTTATCAACTAAAATACAAGGCTGTCCATATCAAAATCCATTAATCAATTAATCCTCTACCATCCCTTAATGGCCATTTCATGTTATCCTTTATTAATTGGTGGTGCTTCCTCTTAATTGGCAAATCATAAAACAAATTGTGTGTCATCTGCACAACTACAGTAAAAGATGTGTCTTAATGGTTTAAAAAGAAGTAGATTATTGTTGACAGTTTTAAATGGTCCCTAGATTAATTTCCATAAAAAACAGATTATTTTCAAAGTTTTGTGTACATTCTTACTCTAACAAGGAGTACCAGTCTTTTAAAAAATCCCTACAATTCTATGTGATCCCTCTATTCACTTGAAGAGTTAGAAAATGCAACAAAAGCAGATTGACCACTGCCACAATAAAGTTTCCCTTCTATCTAAATGCAACCTGTTTTTTGCAAAGAATATCTACACTATTAATAACTTGAGAAATTAATTTGACTTATATTTAACTTGTTTGAATTGAAAAATGATTTAAGTGAATGTACAGCACTATGTCCACAACAAATCTTAAAATTGTCAGACTGAAAACTGTCCAAATACTGGGGGTTATCAAAGGATCATGGCTACTCTTTCAAAAAAGAGTCTTCACAAGTGTGTAGCCTTGAACTCTGAGAAGTTCCCTTCATCGCAGAGTGGTTAAAAATATGGACACTGAATACTGAATGGAAATCCTTTTAAAACAAGGGGTAGGATCAGGTCAAGGGTCCATGTGGAGGACTCCAGCTGTGTTTACACTTCATGGTCAGGAGGGTTCAAGCTGTCCAGCAGGCCCTCACACTGTATGTGGAGGGTGTTTTTTTTTAGTCAAAGAGGCCAACACATTTAAAACCGGATATTGGCTGTTGTCTCAAGGTACTGGTGGTCTGTAAAAGGGTTTATACTTGATTCTTGTTGGGATTTATTAACTTGGAAAATTAAAATTGCAAAACAGTTTAAATGTACCTTATTAAAAGCTTTAATCTGGTTCTAAAACCAATTTCTGCACATGATAGGCCATCTGCACTAAATTTGGTGGCTTCTAATTCTTATTCAAAGCCTTTGTCAAGAACTTTTGTTTTTTGTTGGACAAAGTGGTACTTCTTATTTCTTTACTGAACGTTTCATAAACATATGTAAGTAGCATTTTATTCTTTTTGGAAAAAAACAGTCTTATTTTTTCTTTTTACATTTGACAGAAATACCATCTGACAGCCTTTACTGTTGATAATGTCAACAATAGAAGCTGACATTTTTAGAGATTCCATTGGGTTTCCTGCTGGAAGAGGAATGAATTTCACATCTCACCAGGGCAGGCAAAAAGTCAAAAGGAGTGAGCAGGAGCAGAAGTCATGAGAACAATAGACCAGTTTTACATGTCCAGGCAATTCAGATATGAATAAAGACGGACACTTCTATCAGTTTTGATGTCTTTGTGCTGGTTGGGTGCAGACAGACACTTTACCTGAGTATAAATGCTTGTGTGTGAGGTCTCATTGTCCTGCATACTGCAGCCGTCGCCAAAATCAAACAAAAATGCATTCAGAGCATGCAGGTGTGGCTGATAAGGGTAAGTCAGCACTGCAGCACAAGCTTAGGAACAATAATCTGTCTATGCAAATGACAGAGCTCTGGGGCAAGTTGGATGTACTTAAATATACATACCGAAAATGTCTGACTGTGCTAGCTCCAAGTTAATTTGTTTAATGTTCACCCTTGGGTACAAATGGGATGTTGCCATGGTAATTTGAAAAAGTAAAATTTTCTGCCACACAACTTCAGTTGAAAAGTGAGAAGAATTATTGATCATGAGTTGTTTTTTTTTTTCTTACATTTCATGTGCCCTTCAGTGAAGGCATTTCTGGGGTTTTGGATCCTGATGGCTTATGATTACTGTGATTAACACTCCTAAACTTGATTAATAACCCACCTGGTCAAAGAAACAAAAATGAATTTTATTCATTTATGCTATATTAAAATATAGCCTTTTAAAAAATGAAAAGCCACCTGAGAATTAACTTTTTTTGGCTAATGTTAACAATCAAAACCTCATGGAAGAGTATCCAATTAAGATAGGCAGCAGCACAGTTAACAAACGTTCTAACCAAAAAATGAATTGCTGTAAATTAGTTTTAATATAAGATACATGACCATAATATATTATTAATAGCACATTAACTTCAACTAATAGTCCATCAGCCCAAACCATGACTATACCTGAGACAGACACATCTGGCTGTAGATGTTCTGCCTCAAAGTCTGTTAACATCCTCTTAAAAACGTGATTAGAGCAGCTTATTAAGTTTCAGGTCTTTTTGTAATTTTTTTCCAGGTAAAGGAGGAAGCAAACCTAAATGCCTTTTCCTCTGCTCAGCTCTGACATCTGGAACAGGCAGTGACAAAAGGTTCAAGAATTGTAAGTTCCAGTAGTCTAGGAAGGTAGGCAGGAAGATGTAGCCCTAGGAAGGAAGATGTAGCCCTAAAACAGACTTTCTGAACATTCATTCCTAGCTCAAAAACACAGGAGATATTCAAGGAGGAGTAGACAGAGTTTTGGTGGTCTCCAAATTTTCACTGTAAACAATTGCGGCTGACACCCACATGAGAACCACAACTTGGTCACATTACATCAAATAAATATGGTTCCTTGTCAGAACAAATTTCTCTACATTCTCTTCAACCAGACCAAGTACAGCACTGGGAACAAGACACCCACGTGAGGTCTCTACAACTTGGTCACATAACATCAAATAAATATGGTCTCTTGTCAGAACAGATTTCCTCTTGTTCACTCCTGGCCAAAAAGCTGCTAAAGCTGCTAAAGCTGCTGCACCACAGCTACCAGTCTATGATGGATCAACATAAAATCATCCCATTAATACTGCACACGGTGACGTGTCAAATTCACTATATAATATTGTACCTATCTGCTATCAAGTCAGGTAAACATCCTGCCTTTTCAGTTTCTCATCTGTGTAAACCTACGAGCATGACAAGCAGATGAGGAACCACTCAAACCCACTCCCACAGAGCCAAGCACTGTCATATTAAAAATAAGTGTAAGATGAGGTTAGATCCAAATATAGGACTGTTCAGACACAGGATGGTGTGTTGTGAAAAAGAGGAGTCACAAGGGCAAAAGGTTCTCTACGCACGACACTGCCACTGATGCATTTTGATGTGGAGAGGCAGGAGGCCTCTGTTGGAAAGCTTTGGATGGAGAAAGAAAAAACTGCTGAGTTTGAGTCTGTGGACATCTCCTCTTTCCATGACACACACAAATACACACTATTTCTGTGTTGCGTTAAAGCTGTCTTTCTCTAAAACGCTTTTCTGATTTGGCTAATCTCCCAGTGGATCCTCTCAGGGGCTGCGGCCTTCCACTGAGCCTCACTCCACATGTGTGGTTGTGTGTGTGAATGTCGGTATGCGTGCTGTTTGGCCTGGGCTCACTCTGAGCCTAAACGCATCGTTAGTGCATGTCATTAAAAGATTACTGAGTATAAACACACATACAGTGTCTCATACATACATATACAGCTAACACGCATACTAACACTTAAAATGGCTCAGGGCATCAGGTGTGGCTCGCATCTTTCTGACATTTCTGATCAGCACTGGTGCTGAGCATTAATCTCATCATCTGTGACTCTACTCTGGATATCCAGATGATGCTGAGATTAGTCATCATGCACTCTGGTTAGCCTTAGCAAGGAGCGGTCGTTGCTAACAGATGCCAGAGCAGATGCTCCTGCCGGCTGAAATGCTGAGATAGACTAGCGCTGATACTACTGTGTCACTGCTTGGATGATTATTACAGGAAGGTGGCATCTAGGGTTGATGGGCATGTTTAACCCTCCATGTGTATTTTACATGTTTGTTTTGTGTGTAGAAAAGTTACACGCTAGATACTCAGGGTTCTTTTGCAAATGTAAAGTAAAAGTCTACCTCAAAAACCCATGGACAAAATCAAACACAAATGGCCTTAAATCTTTTTTAAAGTACTTGATCATAAGCTGTCCCAGTCTTCATGTAAGCAGAGACATTAGAATCAGAAACCTGAGGCATTCAAAGATACTGTCTGAAAAATCATGCAAACTAAAACAAAACTTAATAGGATGTGTTAGTAATTTTCAGATTGTTCTTAATAAGAAAATCCTTTTTTATCTTAACTTTAAATTCATTGAATGGATCAAATCAATTTTTCTTCTTATCATTATTATTGTTATTGTTAATTCAAAGAGGTAATAGTAGTAGTAGAAGTAGTGGTAGCATTAGTGGAAATATTTCAGGTGATATTCACCTCAGTACAAAAGGTCAACTATGAGTGATCATGACATTATAGGTGGGTGATGCAGACTCAAATTTCTATCATTATTTATTTAGGATGTTTGCAGAGTTGGTTTTACATCCTGGCATTACAAAAGTGAAGAGGATCAGGAGGTTTCACACATGCCTGTGATGTGATACTCAGCTCAGGTGTGCCTAACAACCGAGGAAGATTTATTTGAAGTCAGTGTTTTTTTATATTGTAGCATTTGTAGCAATTGCAGTTTTAACATATTTTCAGACAAAAGTTACACTGCTTTGGTTGTGAGAGTATGATAGAGGATAAGGGCCATGTGAAGGAGAAAAAAGATGTGATATTAGGCATTGAGATAAAAAAAAAATAGGAGAATAAAATCTTACATTTCTAGATTAAAGTAGTTAATTTGCAAGATGAAAGTGATAAATTACACAAGTGTAATTTCAGTGTAGATATAGTACACTAGTCTGTTAGTTTATTTAGGCTGTGGTGTAGGCTTTACTTAGGCTATTGCTTGCATGTTGGCTAAATAAAGTGCACACAGTATGAACATGTTCTATTAATAATTATTGTTGCAAACACTGTAATGTGTTTATTACAGCTTATAATGATAAGTTGTTCAGAATACAGACACTGGACACTGAGAATGATCTATCTTAATGAAAAGAGAGTTAAAACTGCCAAAGAAAATAATTGTCTATTCTTTAATCTCATGAATTCCAACTTTAATTCTAAAGTATAAATTCACGACTTTAATTAGGTAAATTCTCAATCTTTATCTCATAAAATTACAACTTTTATTTAAGCCCTTGAATTCCTATTTAACCACGTCTTAAATACATTATGCTGCTTGATTCATGAGTAAATCAGATCATTTAGAAAGTCTTTATAAACACACAGGATGCTGAAATGGTAGGCCTTCTGAGCCTAACTTTTTTCCATCTGGGTAGCTTTACATGGGAGTAAACTGAACTTAGAGCATAATTTAGTTGAAACATGTAAAGCTTGGGCATACCAGGCTCACCTCACATTCATCAGATCTGACATATCAAACAAAGTAAAGATCATTCAGTTGCTTTGTGCTTTGGCCCTTCTCTTTAGGATAATGCTGGTTTCCAACACATACATATTCTATAACCTATGTCCTTTCACTTATTTATTCAAGTCATTGAAATGAACATTTACTGATGTATTCTAAATGCACCTGCGGAGTGATGCAGCCCAGTCAATACACTCTGTCAAAAGCATGACATGTTCAATAAAAAGTAGCCTAATATGTAGGGTGCTGTGTGGAGATGGAGAGAAACGTCAGGTTCATTGAAGACACCCCACTCCTGACCAGGTTAGGTTAACAGACAGTCAACTGAGTCAAAGCTGAAGTGTCCTCTGCTTCCAGAACAGGCTTGGCTCACCCCTCATTCTTGGGTTGAAGTTATCTTCCTTTCTGAAATGGAAATCTCAGTGTTTTCCTCATTTCAGGGTTAACATACTCAGGGTTTGCAACGGACCTGCTTTATGAAATGGTTCTCTAGACTTGAGGCAAGCCCACTATTAGTTAAACATACCTTTTAGCAGGTAGACCCACTGCACGTGAGCACACTGGTGCTGTTGTTGGCTCAAACTTGGAGGAGAGAACACACTGATGACTGTGTCTTTAATTATTTTAACATCGACACCTGCTTTGACACAAGGTGGAGGCTATGCTATTCAAAGGGTGTGCTGGTCCACCTGTCTCAGCTCTCTTACAAGTCAGAGTGAAAAATGCAGAAAACCGAGGTACAATCTGAGCTGTTGTCTGTTACTTTACTATTTTATAGTGATGCATGTATTTTTGAACCGATACCGATAACCGATAATTTCCTAATCCTGATGGCCGATAACCAATTGTAACCGATAGTTTTTTAAATAGTTGATTTGAAAAAATAAGTTTCTTGGATGTGTTTATGCACATCTGGGGGTAAGAAGAGGTTTATATGTGGTGAGAAAGATACTTATAAGTAATTCTAACTGACATCACTCATGGATACATCAAAAAACAATTCTGACAGCTGTTATTTTTTTTAGTTAAACATTTATGAACCAAAGTACAACATACACAAACAACTGACATAGGTTTTTCCCCTTTTCCCTTGAAATAAATTTAAGTATCTTGAAAAGTGGTCAAATCTGACATTTAAATAAACTAAACAAGGATTTAGCTGACTCATGTCAAATCAGACATAAAACAAAATGATAACAGGCTGTCATGCTTAACAAATGGAGATGTTTGGGGGTCTCTTTTTTGTTTTTGCTGTGTAAGTCAGAATTAAAGAGAGATGATGTTTTACATAAAGATTAAAAATATGCACTGACATTAGTCATATAAGAAATAGGTTAAGAATGTAACGTCCACCGTGGTCTGTAGGGTAAACTTCTTTCCCAATGTCGATTAGACTGAATGAAACCACATCAAACAGAGCAGGCAGGGATACGTCTATGAAAGCAGCGGTGGATCAGGAGACTGTCAGACTGATTTTGTCATTATTAGCGTTGCCTTTTGGCTCTGATGAACTTTCTGCAGTTTCCAGTGCCTGCTGAATCAGCGCTCTGCCTGGTATTAGCCGTTGGCTAGGTCCTAATGCCCGTGGCTATCGCTAGTTTTAACGTTGTTAGGATGAAGACTTTTAAGTGACTTATAAGATCCGTTGTGTTAAAACTTGAGGACTGTTTTCCACTCTTTGGGATCTTTGCGGGGCAAATTTTGCAAACACTGTCGTGTTATCCTCCCCGTAAATACTGAATTACTCCGCCAGTCCCTCTGTGTTGCTAGCCTTTGATAACCTCTTAGCACTGAGGCTGTTCCTCTTCTTCTCTGGTCCTTAACAGTGGGTCTCGTACTGCGGTGCCACCTACTGTTTCATTATGGGGATAATTAAAATATGTAAAATAAATGCTATATCAGCTGATAATTTATCGGTACCAATAATTATCGTGCATCCCTACTATTTTATATACTATTTTAATCTATCTAGCACTGTGGCTAGTAGGCTAAGCTGTTGGTGGCATTGGTTTTGCCTAATGCATGACCCCCCATGACATTTTGAGAGAATAGGCCAGGTATAGCAACCGTTCTATATGTTGGCAAACTTGTTATTTGCACCTGGTCAATCATAGATGATTTCTTGTTTTCATCCAAAGATACGGCAGTAACCCGTCCATTCTCTATGATTATGAATATAAAAACTTTAATGCGACTTTCTTTTAAAAACAAGTTGGGTTATGTTCTAACTCTATACACCAACTCTTCATGCATCATCTCTGCTGCCCTACAAACTGCCTTTAACCACATTCTCTGCATCTCTCCAATGGTCTGTTTTAGTTCCTGGCTTCTCATGATATTAATAACCAATTTTATTTTTTTCCTCGAAAGTTTATTCACTAGACTTATCTTATGTGCTTATTATATTGGAGCCCCTAGATCAATATTGAGCTTAATCCTATAATCCTATTGTTGAACTGTGTATATCTATTCATAGAACTTACTCATGGCTGACATTTGGCTTGTCAAACACTTGGGAATCTACTGTGATAACATTAACACAGGCTGCATTTATTCAAAGAGTGCAAGGGATCAGACTCTTCTGCAGAATCGTGTGTGCACTCTAAAACAGTCAGATAAAGCTATAATTTTTTCTTTCAGGTTTTTAAAATGACAAATCTATGTTTCATCACATCACTTTACAACATTCACAGCAGATACTCACCAAGCAGAACACACAAAAGTAAGGTTGCAGAAGGGATGTGAAATGCTTACAGACCTTTTTTTCCAGCTCCTTTTAAAAAGAATGTAAACATTACATGCAACAAATTGACGTAATTTTGCTCCAGTATCAATTATCCTCAATTTGCATCAATAAGCCCTCTGTTACAACTTGTTATAATGTTGCTTCCTGATCTACTAGGGGTATGACTCTCTCTCAAGATGATACATTTCGAATCTTGATTCACAGGCTTCGATTTGATTCACTGACGATTCATTAAAATACAAAAAGATTCAGTTCGATCTACTTCGATTCGGTTTGGTCCAATTCGATCTGGTACAAATGGATTATGGAATCAAAGTAACTTTATGCTTTAACAAAAAATTTTAAAGAGGGGGTAAACAAAACAATTTCATAAAAGTCTAAGTGTCTTTGAGCTTATTTTTAAAAGAGACATGAATTTGAAATTATGTTTGACCGTTTTCATCACAAATATGCCCAGGTGTTATTCTTGGGTTTCTTTTTTTTAGACAACTAATTGTAGGAGATGTTTCTTAACCTTGACTGTCATCTGCAGTCTTCCTCAGAAGTGTCAGCTGACCGCTGTGACGTGTCCTTATATGCCATTCTTCCCAGGCGTGGTCAACCTGACGGACCTGACAGGTCTATCAGGCTGACCACGCCACCCCAACACCCGATGGTCTTTGGAGGGCATGGGAGAGCGAATGCTCCCTCGTCCCGGTTGATAGTGGTGTTTCCCTGCTTCCTGATTTCAATGGCCTCTTTAATCCAGCATTGATGTTCATTGTTCTCCGACCCACTTATTCTTGCGTTGTCCCAGTCCATAATGTGATTTTGTGTTTTGCAATGGCCTGATATGGCCGAATTGAGATTTTCCTGTTCTTTTTCTGTTCTTTTGAGTCGTCCTGCTGTCTCCTTTTCGCACTCCCTCTGATGTTCCTTCTTTCTTGAGTTGATCATTCTTCCCGTTTCTCGAATGTATGCGTATTCACATGATTTGCATAGTATTTTGTATATTACGTTTCATTTTTGGCCTGTTCTACTTTGTCTTTGGGATGTACTACAAGCTGTCTGAGTTTAGTGTGCCACACCTGAAAGCACTGTCCCTCGTCACTGATTGGTCCTGCCACGTTCTGACCTGGCCAAAACAGTTCAGACGGAAGCTTTGCAAGATGGATTCGCTGGTGAGAAACATGGAAATGGGTGTATCCATCTGCTTTGCAAGGTTATATTTAGTCTGCATGTCACCAAAATATTGTTATCTCCTCCCTCTGTGTCTGACCATTCTTGATTGTTTTTGTTCTTAAATTAATTCCCTGGAGATCAATTGATCTCTAACTCTGTGAAGTCCTCTATGTTTAATAGCAATCAGTGGGCTCAGACATATTGATTTTGCACGAAATCAATCACCTAACCCAACAACACGTTACGGTTGTAAAAACCCTGTGAATAAATGGGCTTTTGTTTTGGTGATAACCGAAGATGTCCCCCAGTTTTTAACTAAGAAAAGTGTTTATGTTGTCTGTTTGTGCTACGTTTAGTCTTAGAATCTCAGCCAAACTTTAGCTCTGCTGTCTCAACAGGTGAGATTTACGTGCTGCCGTTGTCCTTAATTCCTCTTCTCCCAAGCGAACAGACGGGCAGAAATTTCAAAAGTTATCTTTCCTTAATATTAAGTCCATATGATGCGATTTCTGAGGTGCAGAACTGTAACTGAAAGACGTTTTGGCGATGACCGGTGAAACACATCCAGCTACCTAGCAAGCACACGTCTACCGTAACTCTTGTTTAAAGGTAAAAGGTCACTGTGGGTCATGCAAGATTTCAGACACTGAGCCAGAGCATGGCGGAACGGGCTATGATAACAAGCTACAGGGGCTCAGTGAACCAGTCTCTAAACTTAAAACTGGTCCAAAGACCGATTCATGCTTCATTTTTACTGATCCAAGGCTCCATAGACCGATGCACTTGGACCTTTGACATTAAGCTCAGGTAACTGATTGATATCGGCTTACTTTTACACCACACTGATCTACCCCAATCAAATAAGAGCTGTGTGAATCTGAATGACAGTCAGAGAATGGACATGTTGCATCAACACCGTACCAGAGGCAAAAGCGTCAGATCAGGAAGTAGAGGGAACTGACCCTTTGCTAAAATGGCCCCTGGCCAATCCTACATTAGCAACCATAACTATACACAGGAGGCCTGTCAAGCTTTAAGAAGAAGATAATATGCTGAAGTGGTGGGATTAAGGTACCTGCAAATCTGACTGACGATATTCCATATCGTCGTTTAGAGTCAGTGGTGGGTAGAGTACACAGTTACAGTACTCAAGTAAAAGTTCTGTTACTTAACAATAATAACTACTTAAGTAGAAGTACTCATAAAAATAAGTACCTGAGTAAGAGTAAATTAGTATCTTATTAAAAGACTACTCAAGTAGTGAGTAACTTTATAAGTAACTTCATTTTGTGCAATTTATTAAAACGTGTTGCATTACGACCTATTATTCAGGGGTAGTAATGTAAACTGCACATTGTAATAAATAAAGTAGCATGGCTTGCCAAAAGTAAAAGAAATAAAAAAACTTAACCTAATACATAAAGCAGCAGTCAAATTATGTTTGTTAATCGCAATTATGAGATGAAAATTTCAATATAATGAGAAAAAACAGACTTTTTCTCTGATTATACTTATCTTATTTCTACATGATGATTTTAATCTCACATACATGAATTTGTACCTTGCAGTTCTTATTTTTTAATCACATTTTTTCATTTTACATGTATTCATGATTTTTGGCTCATTTTTAGGAAATTAATCTTATGAACTAGCCTCATTTCTGACTTTTCGCCCTTTCTAATCAAATTTTTACTTTTAGCTCCAGTTTATGAATTTTTATCCTGATTATCACTCAACAAATTTGGCAAGCCAAACTAAAACTTATTAAAACTAAAGACAACTTTGGCCCACTAGCCCCACGTTATAACCATGTTAGGTATATCACTGATATCAGAGATATGCAACACACATGATAATAGTATCACCTACGACGTAACGTTAAATAATGCTGTGTAAAATCACATTTGTGGCAGAGCCGCAAAAGTGGTTGGACACGTGACATCATTTATAGTTGACACAACTGTGTCTGTGCAGTCTGCAAGTTAAAATGGAGATTTGAACTTATACGTTTAGCTAACTAGCTGTGCAGTCATTAGCTTCTTTAGCTTACTTATCATAATGTGCTTTCTTAGATTTGACGTGCTCCATCTGTTGATAGTTAAGGGGGAGGGGTCACTCCTCCATTTACTCTGTGGTGCTGAGGATTTTACTTCACGCTGCTGTGAGAACTCAGCTGAGTGTGAAAAAATACTCAACAGACGATAAATTATGGACAAGTAAACGTAGTGACCAGTGTATTGCCCAGTGTAATGGAGCAGAAGTATAGTTTTTTCATCACAAATGTAATGGAGTAGGAGTAAAAAGTACTCTGCTTAAAAACTACTCTCAGAAGTACGATTAAAAAAAGAAACTACTCAAGTACATGTAACGGAATAAATGTAACACGTTACTCCCCACCTCTGTTTAGAGTGGGGTGTTAAATTTTTATTTTTACAGAGTGATGGTCACTTGCACATCAACAACTACCATACAACAGTCTCCTTCATGAGTGCTTTAGTCGATGGGTCTTCAACTGAAGTTCGGCTCATGTCTGCTGCATCATGTTTATACTAAGCAGTCCTCCAGGTTTCAGCTTCATTATATCCTGCATTGATGGTTACATCAAAATCCTTCCATACCGTCATTTTCCTGCATTTTCAGTAGTTTTAAACTTCAACAGACATATTTTGCATGACGTCTTCAGTCTCATTTACGTGAATATTTGCTGCCTAAATTAGCCATGTGGTACCTTGCGTGTATAAACCATAGGTAAATACCTAACGCAACCATATCTGCTTACACTACTCCAAATAATCAACAAATGATATCATGAAGTCAGCTTTCACAAGCACATTGTGGATAGCCTATTTCTGTCTTCTCTGATATTTTTCTACAAATTGATAGAGTTTCATCAGAATACCCCCAACTTACACAGTGGAAAACTAAATTTGCCGTGTGAAGGCTTGTCAGGAGAAGTGGGCCAAAGAAAGAAGATGCCCTCCACTAAAGTAAAAGGCTTCATATCACCCATAGATCTGACTCTTTAGGCTGCTTAACTGCATTTGATGCTAACCCTGCCAAACTACATAGAATTAAGGTAGCAGGTATGTCTATTTTAATCTAATAAACTGTCAATAAGAACCACCCACAATTCAATAAAATCTTGACAACAGCTCTGTTGCATCACATCTAAACAGAACCAGTACAGGTGCTCCACTTAGATCCTAGAATCTTTTTTGGGGGAATATTTTTCATACCCACAATAATTCACTGCTAACATCAAGTTTGTGTAGTACGCTGTAATTCAGCCACGTAATTCAGCCAAGTGAAAAGACAAAAATGAAGGTAGGAGTCCAGTGATGCCGGTAAGTGTTGGTCTAAACCTAACATGGCTGCTTGGAGAACAGAGAAGATCCGAGGAGTGAATGAACTCAACAGATCATTGTGTCATATAATTCAGCTGAGAGTGTGTCTTTGTGTGTGTAAGGTGGATAGCATGATAAAAAGAAAGAGTGTGTGTTTGACTGATAAGCAGCACAGACCCAAAGGCTTCTTTACATGGCCGTCTCAGCCTGTCACTTTCCTCAAACAAACTTCCTGATATCCCCTCACACACGCACACAGGAAGATAACCTGAACCCTGATCGTGCCATTCAAGTCAAGGGAAGCATGAAAGGAGGTGTGTGCTTCCTTTTCTATTCCCTATGAGCCGCTCCTGAATGAGCTTTAAATATGAGTCACAGTGATTAAACTTATACTGATGACTCACACAGATAAGATGACCTCTCATCTACACAGGCTGCATAATGTGTGTGCCCGCTCTTCTGAATGTGTGGTCTTGTGGTATTAATTTCCATGACACTGAGACTCCCTGGCAGCCTGTTGACACATTCTGTCCACCAAGACACAAACACAGCCTCGCCAAGCCGGCCCACGCGGTCTGCTTTTTGTGGTCCGGCAATGCTCGGGAGGCATTGTTGATGGACAGGCAAATGTTCCTGTGGATTTGCAACACAGACATCAATATGACATCTTCCCACTGCTGCAGACTACTACTCAAACTTATGGTCATTGTCAAACATTCATTTCATGTGGAATGCATGTCCTAACATTCAGCTAATTTTGTTTCCATGTGCAGAATTCAAGGGAATCAGGCTTAAAGCTTGGTAGAATCTAAAGAAAATCATGAGATTCAGACACTGCTCAAAGTTTTGGTTGGACATGAAAGGCACACACTTCCTCACTAAAAGACCTCAAGCAATGAGGTTAAAGGAACTGCCTGCAGAGCTTAGAGACTGGATTGTTGCAAGGCACAGATCTGGGGAAGGACGCTACAAAAAATACACAGAAGTTTCCAGAACCACAGTGGCCTCCATGATTCTCAAATGGAAGAAGTTTTGCAAACCAGGAAGACTCCTGGGGTGGTTGCCTGGCCAAACTGAGCAATCAGAGGAGAAGAACCTTAGTGAGAGAGGTGACCAAGAACCTGATGGTTACTCTGAAAGAGCTTCAGAGATCATGTGTGGCGATGGGACAAATGTCCAAAAGGATAACAATCACTGCAGCCCTCTATTGATCTGGGCTTTATGACAGAGTGGCTAAATGGAAGCCTTTCCTCAGTGCAAAACACGTAAAAGCCTGCTTGGAGTTTGCAAAAAACTTCAAAGGAAAGCCAACAAAGTTGTAGAGACATCTCAGCAACCAACCAGAGAAATGGGAAGCACCTGAGCTAAATTTCAAAATGTTAATGTGACATTACAGTTTTTTATTTTTCATGAATTTGCAAACATTGTTAAAACTGTTTTAACTTTGTTGCTATGGGTTACTGAATGTAGAGTGAGGCTCTAACATAAAAAACAGAAAAACGTGAAGGGGTCTGAATACATTCTGAACGTATTGAATATTCCTCACTGTGATGATGAGACTGAGCGAGATCAGGTTTTCCAAACTTAAATAAATACATATAATCTAACTCAATTTCAGTGCAGGAATTTGGGAATCATGGACAAGATATTCTGTCCTCACAAGTCTTGCCCTATAATGCAGGGTAATCACACATACATGTATAGATTGGCAATGATTTTCCTATTGCTCATGTATGCCACATAGCACACATTTGCAAGGTTAAGGAAAGGAAAATACCTTGCAGAATGTACAAGTGTAGATCATTTTTCACACTGGCTCGCTTTCTCTCTCTCCTCACACATGAATACACTCGAGCATTTAGGCAGGTGTGAGTGAATAATGAAGATGACTGTGACAATGCAGTGTTTCCCTCATAGATGGTGAGCTGGTGCTCAGGAAATTCAGGTGTAGTTGCTGACATAAGAGTGCCTTCCATGATTAATAAAGTTGTGCATAATCTCATTGCATAATCACTGGGAAGTTCAGCCCATGTTTGCAGTAAAGACAGCAGTTATTTGCTTTGTTTTGTTGTATATATAAAATACTGGGAAGCCCTTTTTCTTTCTCTGCTCTGCATTGTGTCATACAGGCCATTGAATTCCTACCCTATGTATGCCTATGTTAAGCATATATATAGTATTAAAGGCACGCTACAGTGAGCTTGATAAATAATTGGTACTGGTAAAAGGCTTTCTTTTCTTCTTTTCTTTACTCATACATCATTATGTGCAATATGCGGTGTAACCAGGCAATAATCCAACTTTACAAAGCTATAAAGCAGATGCCTGCTCCCTGCTTGCATTTTTTTGTTGTAGTCAGAATGAATCACATTAGCTGTAAACTTTGAAACAACTGAGATCAAGAAAAATATGCTTTGCTCCTTAAAATTAGGCAAACAGGGAGAAAAAGCTCTAAGCTCTTTGAATCACTAGGAGGGTGGAGAAGCAGATTACAGCAGGAAATTACAATTCCATTATTGGTAATTGGTAATATTCAAATCTGTTGCTAATCAGCCTTCGGAGTGTTAGACACAAAGGAAAAAAAAATCTTCTGTCTGGGATGAGATTTAGGGAGACAGGGGGGAGGGATGTCAGCGTTGTGATGAATATTCAGTTGTTGACATTTAGTGTGGAGCACTACGGATGTGACGATGGGAGGGTGCCAAGTTAAATAAGAGCATTACAGAACATGGGAAAGACAGGAGGATGAGAGGAGGGGGAGAGGCTGGGGAGAGGGCCGATATCACACACACTGGGGGGGTTGTGGGTCACTTTCAGAAAGGAGACCACGAGTTTCGACTCAGTAATTAACAAGAGGAGCCACTGATGATTGTTGTTGTCAGTTTGTTGGTTGGTTGTTGTTTTTTTTCTCAGCTTAGTGACAGAGTACAAACTTGATCTGGGTCACAGTGCCATAGACTTCTCATTAAACCTATTCTGCTCCTTCACTGCAGCATCAGCTGTTTATTCTGCTATTGAGATAATGCCCATGTTTTCTTCGCTTTGATTTCAGCCACTTTCCTCAGACACTCATCACCAGAACTGAAAGACCTCTGTATTTCTGGAGAGGGACAAAGGAAGAGCAGTAACAGTCAGAGAAACAGAGAAAATGAACAGAGAGAGAAGAAAGAGGGCAAGCAGGAAAAACAGTGTCTATGTGCACTTGTTTACAGACACTGTTTATTAAGTTAATGACCTCTTTTGCATAATTACAGTCGCTTGCAGTTTGTGGCAGATCCAAAACTCTGGAGAATTCCTGCTCTAAACATAGACTCAACCAAAAAAAAAAATGTGTCACTGAGAAAACTGAAGTTTTATGGCGTGAAGGAGACAGACGGCTGCACAGAGCTGATTTAATGTTCATGCTGGAAGGTTATGGCACGATATTACTGAAGTAGGCTGAGTGGCTTTATGGTGGGGGAAACTAAAGCTTACTTGTACTTTCAAAATATGGTATCAGTTGCTAAAGAGATAGCCTGCATAGCAGTCTTGGACCAGCTGTGAATTCTTAGGTCATAAAGCCTAATTTATACTTCTGCATCAAATCTAAGCAATAGTATAGACCACGGGTTTGCACAGCCCTGAAACCTACGCAAAGATCTAAGCATGTAGTCCTTCATGCTCCTCCTAAAATATAACAATGAATTGAAACAAAGTAGACTGCAAGCCCTATGATTGGTCCGCTAGGTGGCATCAGTGACTGCCATCCTCCCTTACGGGTACTTGCACTCTGAAATTAGATAAGTGACAAATCAGTTTGCAAAATTTACTTGCCAGCATCCAAAAATACCATAGGGGAATTTCCTTAACCTTTTTTCTCAGTGGCTGAACAATTGCAAATATTCCCGTCTTCTGCCTCGAAAGATTAAACAACATGGAGAATGCAAAGAGTGATAGATGTGCATTTTGTAGTCCATTGAAGTTAAATTGTAGTTTTTACACAGTAAACGTACGTCACATCTGTAACATCTGCCTACGGTAAGAGTAGTCGTCATATTGCCTTATCATCAGTTCCCCTTTCCTATCCTCTTAATCCCATCTTTCCTTGACCATGGGACATTTTTCCCCGGGGTTAAGGAAAAGTGTATAGAAAAGGTTTTAGGAAGTAATTTTTTCAGAAAGTTTCAGCTGTCTTATTTCCTGTATACAAACAAGCAGAGAACACAATAGGACTAGAGCTGTCATTTTGACAAGCATAGAAATCACACTGCAGTCTAGTATTTTGGAGAGGTATTGCAAGGCGGTATAGTTAACTAAGGAGTTGCTGCGGTATAGACTCGACACATAAGTATAACCCAGCTTTAAGGCTGGTGAAGTATTAGCATAAGGGTGACTAATCAATCAATTTGGCTGCATCAAATCTCAACAAGTTATGGGATAAACATTAATTAATACTTTACATAAGTAACATGACCGGATAAAACTGTGTTATATTATTTTTAAAGAGTCAGCATCCCACAGGGGTGGGAAACTGCTGACCCAGACTGGGGACGTCGTGGAGCGGTGGAAAGAGCACTTTGGGGAACTCCTGAACCTGTCAAACATGTTCTCCAAGGAGGAGACAGAGTGTGAGGATCTGGGGGGAAGGCTCAGCTACTGTATATCATTCGTGGAGGTCATGGAGGTGGTCAAAAAGTTCCGCAGTGGCAAGACGCCAGGTATACACGAGGTCCAACATGAGATGCTGAAGGCTCTGGATGTTGTTGGGCTGTCATGGCTGACCAGCCTTTGCAATATCACATGGAGGTCTGGGGCAGACCAGGGTAGTGGTTCCCATTTTTAAAAAAGGGGACCAGAGGGTATGCTCCACTTATCGGGGTATCACACTACTCAGCCTCCCGGAGAAAGTTTACTCAAGGGTGCTGGAAAGGAGGCTCTGTCCGATTGCCGAACCTCAGATTCAGGAGGAACAATGCGGATTCCGTCCTGGACGTGGGACAGTGGACAACTCTTTACTTTCGAGGGGCTCCTTAAGGGAGCATGGGAGTTTGCTCATCCAGTGTATATGTGTTTAGTTGGACTTGGAGAAGGCTTACGACTGTGTTCCCCAGTGGGTCATGTGGGAGTTACTGCAGGAATATGGGGTACCAGGGCAGCTGCCGCGAGCCATCAGGTCCCTGTATAACCAAAGTGAGAGTTGTGTCCACATTGTTAACACAAAGTCGGACATGTTCCTGGAGTGTGTTGGCCTCCACCAGGGCTGCCCCTTATCTCCAATGCTGTTTGTGATTTTCATGGACAGGATCTCAAGGTGCAGTCGGGGGGAGGAGAGTTTCCAGTTAGGAGAGCTCAGAGTTTCATCACTACTGTTTGCAGATGATGTTGTCCTGTTGGCTTCCTCAGCTGGGGACCTTCAGCAGGCTCTGGAGCAATTTGCGGTGGAGTGTGAAGCGGCTGGTATGAGAATGAGCACCTCCAAATCTGAGGCCATGGTCCTCTGCTGGAAAATGGTGGGTTGGCCCCTCCTAGTAGGGAGAGAGTCTTTGCCCCATGTGAAGGACTTCAAGTATCTTGGGGTCTTGTTCACGAGTGAGGGTAGAATGTACTGTGAGATAAACAGGCGGATTGGTGCAGCATCAGCAGTTTTGCAGGCACTGTAACGTACAGTTGTGGTGAAGAGGGAGCTGAGCTGGAAGGCAAAGCTTTCAATTTACCGGTTGATCCATGTCCCAACCCTCAACTATGGTCATGAATCATGGATACAAGCAGTCAAAATAAGATTCCTTAGAAGGGTGGCGGGGTTCAGCCATAGAAATAGGATGAGGAGCTCTGATATCCGTACGGATCTCAGAGTAGTGCCACTGCTCCTTCATGTCAAAAGGAGCCAGCTGAGGTGGTTCAGACATCTGATCAGGATGCCTCTTGGATGCCTTCTGGATACCTTCCTGTGGAGGTCTTCCAGGCACGTCCTACAGAGGGGAGACCACAAGGCAGACCTAGAACTCACTGGAGGGATTACATATCCCATCTGGCCTGGGAGTGCCTTGGAATCCCTCAGGAGGAACTGGAAAGTGTTGCAGGGGAGAGGGACATCTGGGTTGACCTGCTTCTCCTGTTGCCACTGCGACCTAACCGTGGATAAGTGGAAGAAGATGGATGGATGGAGGTAGCATTAATCCACCAGAACATCAGTATTTGGCATTGTCCTTCTATCGGCACAAATCTAAAGTAAAACCATACTCATAAGCTGCATAGAAAAGGAGAGAAAGAGAGAGAGATAAAGAAAAACTGGTCCGTGCATTTGTTTCTTCAGGTTGGATTGTTGCAGTTCCTTATGATCAGGCTGCTTTAACAAGTCTTCAGCTGGTCCAAAACGCTGCAAAATATGTTCTGACATGGACAAGGAGAAGAAATTAAACCTCTCTTACATGACCTACCCTGCTCTGTCTCCCAGGGGTCTAGCACATAGTCTGAAACTCTCCTTTTCAAAAAGCTCTAAATTGTTTGGCACCATCGCATTTTAAAGAGGTCACAGTGGCCTAGTATGGGAGGTAGATCCTTGTATTATCTGGGCCCCAAAATCTAGGAAGCAGACACTCTCTCTTTCTGTAAGTTGGCTTAAAATGTTCCTTTTTGATAAAGTTCACGTTCAGATTAACTCAGCAGCAGCTACATAAACCATAAATATGCTTGCTGTTCAACTTTGTGTTTGTGAGTATCGGTGTATTACACATCGGCAAAAATCCAATATCATGCAGCCCTATTGACTTTAACTTCTAGCATTATTTTCAATCATGCTTCTTGTTACTTTTGCAGTTATTTGAAGCCATTAAACTGTGTTTTTTATTATTTTACTGTAGCTGTAAGCCTTAGGTTGTTTTAATCTATTGTTGCCACATAATGTGCTGCCTACTGTGTCTACCTAAATTGGTGGAAATCTCAAGCTTCAAAAATAGCACATCAAATCTAAGAAAGCATGTTATGATAAGTAAGTAAACAGCTCTAAGTAAACAAGCTAATGACTCCACGGCTAGTTAGCTAAACGTATAAGTTCAAATCTCTACTTTAACTTGCAGACTGCACAGACACAGTTGTGTCAGTGATAAATGATGTCACATGTCCAACCACCCTTGCAACTCTGCCAAGTCCTACGTCGTAGGTAATACTAGGATGGCTGTATGTCCGGCTTTTGGCCAGACAGTCCTGAATTTAAATGCCTTTCCAGCACAGCCTCAAGCCAGACACTTATTTGCCTTCCTTTTGGAGTCACACCTGAACATAGCGCAGCATTGTCCATTGCTTTCTTTCTCTGCACATCAGTACGATGTCTGTATGCTAAGATCCAGGTAATGTATATACAACGTTGACCAGACATAAACTTTACCTTCACAAATTAGTAAATTAACCCTAAAGATATCTATATTTGGAGATCAGTGCCATCCTTGATCAATGAAGTGCATGCAGTGTCCCCTTGCTCTCCCTCTCTTCTTATAGGCCTATTTGCTGCACAGAAAGTTTCATCAGGTCTGTCCCATAAATTCACCCGTTATTCTGAAACCTCTCTTGTCAAACGTCAACTTCTACCATTGTTTAGTTTGTGAATGTATGATAAAACTCTGTGAAGTTCCCGCTGGTTCTGATCTGGAATTAATTGACGTTGTCAAACTTCTACTTGAGTAATTATTATTGTTAAGTAACAGTACTTTTACTTGAGTACTGTAACTGTGCACTCTACCCACCACTGCTCTAACCTCTCTCTCTTTCTGCTCTCCATCTATCCCACGTTCTCTGCCCACATTGTTGCAGCAGATGGCTGTTCACCTTAAACCTTGTTCTTCTTCAGGTTTCTGCCTCTTTAAATAAAGGTTTTTCTTGCAACTTTTTTCAAAAGTTGCCAAGCGCATGGTGGATTTATCGTAACTCTCTTGTAAACAATAAAACTAAATCAAATTTTCAAGATTTATTTGATACTCCATGTTAATTTAATTCCCTCAATATAACTATTACCTGATAAATACTCTTTATTAAATTTGGAAACCTAAAAAGTATCTAAATATTTCAGAGCAACATTAATAGTTTACTTAGAACAATAGAGAACAAATTAGTATTATGGGTGCTCTTAAATACAACCACGCCCTCCCTGTTGAAGACATTGTTGCATACACGCATAAAAACAAAGGTAACATGCTAAACTGAACACACTTGAGTACCTCTCAATGAACACTTTCAGCCCAGCATGCAGGCTAATGAATGCATCCAAAACCCTTTCTACTCACCGCTGATAATGAAGTCTATTTGCATAATTAAAAGGGATGAATCAAAAGGTAATTTACAGTACCCTCTTGTCCCCTTCTGAAATGTTGGTTGAAAAGGGTGGGTGGGGAACAAGGATGGGAGGTGATGCGTACACTCATATCCTCACCCTGGGGAGCCTTTTTGAAGTGGTGTGAAAGGTGGGTTTTTTTAAAACAGGCATTAGAAGAAAATGATCTTTGCACCTCGACATGTCGCACACATTATCAATGGAGTAATAACACACACATGAACAAAATACACACATGCGAAGGGGCGCAATACGTCAAACACATGAACACAGAATACAGTCCACCATTTCTTCCTCCAATCAATTTTTTCCACCTTTGCACCTTCCCCTCTCTATCCATCCTCCCATTTCTCCATCCATCCCGCTCCAAAGCCTCCAGTCAGCAGTCAGCTATAGAATTCCATTACAGTCTAGTGATGCAGCACTTCAAAGGAGGCAGAGCTGCATGTGTGAGTGTGTAACCGTGCCAGTGTACACGTGCAATACACTGTAAGTGAAGTTTTATTTATTTATTTATTTACTTCTTTGCAGGGAATCTCATCATCAGGCACACAGCAGTGATGTCCCCAGCCAATATTTATCCTGCAGAGTGTGCAAACTGTTTTCTTTTTTTCTCTGGATCTGAAATGTGCTCTAAGCAACTTCGGTTTGGCTCAAAAGTGTGTTTCTTGCAGGGATTTTGGCAGGTGTGGGACTTCTTGTTTGCAGCAGTAGATACATGGTATTTCAATCCAAATATCTGCCACCAAATTATAGGGCTTTATTAAGGGATTTGATTCTGATTCATAAAGTCTAGATTTGATTGAATTCAATAAGAATTCACACTGACATATTTTCTTTAAAAGAAAATATTTTGTGGGGGGCAGATGGTCTAGCAGTTCGGTTGCACCCCATGTTGTGCAGGCAGCCTTGTTTCAAATCCAGCCTGCAGCTCTTTAACCGCATGTCTCTCCCTGAATCTCTCATCCCTGAATCCAACTTCTTCATTGTCCTAGTGTCTAAAACAATAAAGGCAGAAAAGCCCCAAAATATATCATAAAACATAATCATCTATTTTGCTTTAATATGAAAAAGTAGAACTAATGGTTATCTCATTAGTATTAGTATACTGATTCTCACAACACATGACTGCAGTTCATGCAGCAACTGCTGCAACATTCATCTAATGAAAACTGTATTTCTACTCTACCTGTCTCCCCATCATACATCACTGTCTATTTTTCTGTGTCATACAGAGGGTGCATGCTATATGCAAATGTGTATTTGCTTGTTAACGACCCTTTAAAATTAAAATGAATCTGTATTTAGGTTTGTTGTATGACAGGTCACTGTGTTACCCCTAAACCCCTGAACCCCTAAATCAAATTTCAGTCTACTAAAACATCTTTAAGTTTATGAAATTAAGCTTCAAAATCGTGAAAAAATGAGGCAGTAAAATCTACTCTAGAATGGTGTGAGTGTATCTGTTGAATGAGCTGAAGCCATGCCCACTCAGGAGAAATACGATCCTCTGAAATTAAAAAAATGTTACAATCTGAGTGTGAATATCCAGAATTAATTCAACTGAGATCTCAGTGTTATCACGTTCACAGCAGCCATAATCCAACATATCTAGTGTATTAAGACACAAATTTTGGATTTCACTTTACAAGGTCTCTAATCAAATATCAGAATCTTCATAGTGAGGCCACATAGCAAAGTTTTGGGAGCAGAACCACACTTCAACCACGCCTCGTGGTTAGTGCCCAGGAGCTACGGCGGATTCTCTAAAACTCTCTAAACCATCACCAAACATCTCAAATCACTGGTGAAAAGAATCATTCCAAAATCATTAATAAGTAATTGTCTAAATGCATCCTGTTGATGGTGTGGTCCTTGCTAGTTAAATGGGTTAACAGAAATGTGCTTCATGTTAAACTACTGAGAAAAGCTACAGCAGATGCTGATTTATTACTCATCTTTTACTAAGTCTTTGAAAGTATTAAATATTTTACAGTATTACAGAGCTGTAGTAAATCTTGAAAATCTGTGGTGTACGGTTGGTCTCCTCTGACAAGAACAATGCAGAGAATCAACCTCATAGCAAGCATGCATACTGATGAAGAATATGCGCTATGCATCCTTTACGAGCACCTAAAGTCACAGACGGGAACTCTTACTTGGTGGAAAACTTCACTAATGATGCAAATGAGAAATGATGAGAAAATATAAGCAAAAGAACTGCAGCAGGGATTACTGTACAAAGGCAACAACACAACTAAACACATATAAACACATTTAAACACTCTGCCCAAGGCTGAGTTTCCGTTAGCCGGCATTTGCAGGTCATTGGCCGGTTTCAAGAGCTGATGTCTGGCAGATAAAAATACAACATGCCAGAAAACATGCCAATGAACATATAAGTAAATACTGAATACTTGCATATTATATTTCGTGTAACCTAGAAGATATGTTGCGAGAATCCTTCAATATAAACTAAAAGTAGCCTAATCTTACTACACCTATACTGTCCTGCGGTGCAGGGGTTGTTTATCTCCTCAGACAGCAAACACATGGCTGATTATGTTGTGTATGTCTACAAGATGATGCAAATGAAGCCTATCTCTGAGCGTGCTCAGCACTCCTGGAAACTATGCAGGAAAAGTTTGACCAGAACCTGGTTAACCAAAGGCTTAATATCATCAGCGTTACGGAAGGATATTGAGTTAGTCATCATTGCATGAAAGGGCCAAAACAAAAGGAACTGTATAGCTGAGCGGCTAAAACACCAATGCAGCTGCAGAGAGAGAGGCCTACGCCGAGCAGAGTTGTAGTGGACTTCAATAAATCTACCTATGACCAATCCTCAGATAAAGTTGGATTGTATTCAACACAGAATCACAGCGTGCAGAACAGCATGGACTGCTTGGAGCTGATGGCGAGGCTCTCCCCCGTAGCTGGTTGTTAAGGCTTGGGATGTCCTGGCTAATTAGCAGAAGCAATCTTGGATAAGCCATCAATGAGAGGAGGACTGGACTGGACTATCTGCTGTGAAGCTTTTGTCTTTTTGGGACTAGTCCAAATAAACCACGATGGTTGGATTTACTGCTTTAGCAGAGGTTACAGTAATATCGTCATGAGGACTGATATTAGACAACTGATGGTAAGACTCAGCTTTTATTGGAAATGTAGAGTTTAAATGCGGTGTCCAGTTAACAGAGCACTGGGAAGTTATGTTTGGATGCTTCGTTGTTGTCAGTGGAGGATGGTATTTGGCTGTTGTTAGCTGCTAAGTTATGGTAGCAGCCAATGTGCTAACAGGCTAACAGTGCTAATAGAGCTAACTGTTGTTGTTTATGAGTTTAACATAAGCGTATATTGTGTAACTAACAGCGTGTGTAAAGCCCTTTTCACACCGCTGCGCGGCAACTCACCGCCTCCACAGATTTTGCCCTGCCGCTTGGAGTTTGGCGTGTTGAACTTTCTGGTGGCAGCCGCCTGCCAGCAGACAATCACTTTGAAGGAGGGAGAGAACCCAGAAAAAGCAGTCTTCGTGGGTCCAAGCAAACAATGGAGGAGCTCATAATGTTGGTGTATCCTGAATATCCTGAGCTCTACAACACGGCTCTACCTTCGTGTAAAGACAACTAGAAGAAAAATTGTGGAACCAACCACTGAAACATATTCTCTAGGTGGAATTATTTTGATGACAGAACCGTATTTTTCCCTTTGTTTTATAGTACATTATACATGATAATATACAGAGATTGTGAGGTACTCGACTGTGTTTTTGGGGAGGGGTGTGTGATGGACTTGTGGGTGAGCTTTGCTGTGACATTCACCGAAGCACCTCTATGTCATTGCTGCCTCGTACCGCGGTGGCAGCAGCCGCTTTAAAAAACGCTAGGCATTTCGGGGGACTCCTCCAGCAGGGAGGCAGTTTTCAGGGTAGTTACCGCGCGGCGGTGTGAAAAGGGCTTACTTTAAACCACTTACATAAAGAAAAATAAGAGAAGGTCTTTGTGCAGTCATTTCCAGAGTCTAATCATGTGTACATGTCTACCAGTCTGTAATAACAGGGTAATAATTACTCAGGTTTACTGTCGGCGGAGACTTGTATGAATCAATGTATCACAGAATTTCAGATCTATGTGTTTTGCTGCTGTTAATGCAGCAAAATAATGTTCAAGCAAATGTCCGGTAATTGTTCTTAATGACCGGAATTCTTGAGGACTGCCAGTCATTTTGACCGGGGACAAAGAAGTCTAGTGGAAACTCTGGCCCAAGGACATGATGAGGAACTCCACCTACACATCCCAACAGATTTGAAATCGCAGTGGGATGAGGTTAGATCAGTTGACTCTACAGAATTGAACTGACACTGGTGGATCAACACCGTCAAACAGCTCAAACACTAAAGACCATTTCACTCAGAAATCAGCTTGGAAACATTCAACCCTGAGATATAGTCATTTGTTTTTGCTGTGTATGACAGCTCTTTTGGTATGTGATGTGGAATCATTCACTCTCTATGTGCTACTGAACAGAGGTGGAAAAAGTATAAGAGTGTTATTCAAGTAAAAATACAGTTAGTCTGGTTAAAACTTACTTAAGTAGAAGTAAAAGTACTGATTCCAAACTGTACTTCAACATCGGCCTACACTTCATGTTCATAAACATTTACTTCAATAAATATTCTGTTTTTTCATATCCAGAAATTTGGTTTGATAAGACCACATTTGTTGAAGATATGGAGCTACTTGCTTTTCAGTCAGGAAGAGAAGAAATAGAAAAAGTTGTCGGAATCTCAACATTTATATGAAAACCTGAAAAATTACAGTAGGACACAATAACAGCATTTTAGCTCCCTATCCTGATTTCGATGACACAGAAACAGAGCAGTCTTTGTGTATTGTGAGGCCCTGCTGATACAAGGAATAAAATAAAGAGGTAGGTCAAGGTAATTTGCTCAAAGGATGCAACTGCTCTAAAAAAATCTTTGCTTTTGTTTGAATTTCTGCAACATTCTTTAACTGAAAAAAAAAAAAAAAAACCTAAACCAATGCGGCACAATGAGGAATTATCCCTGCAGAATTACTGTATTCCAATTTGTAAGTTAAGTTTTAAATAAAATTCTCTTTCCTTTTGGGCAGAAAAGAACCTTTTGTGAAAAAAAATGAACCAAAGAAATGAAAAAAAAAAAAGATTTTTGTACTCTTTTTGACTATCTGACTATTTATCATTCTTTTTCCGAGCTTAATCTCTACCTTTAGATAACAACACCTAAAAGTCATCCTGTGAAACTTAAATCAATGTATTGCCTACGTTCTGCTTTAAAGGACACCAGTGTTAATTGGCCAGATGTTTACTGTGAGCTGGAAAACATTTGCTTCATATAGCTTCAGACTGCAGTAGTGACACAAACAGCCAATGAAGCAGACGCATACTTTGTGAAAGTATAAATTTAAGGCTAGCGCTCTGTTATGTTACTCACAGGGGACGAGTCATTAACGTTGTGTTAATTGCTGACAGCTGCAGACGGCAAGCTGTGTGAATACAAAACAACAGAGACAGGAGAAGCAGAGTCTGACCACGTCAACTGTAAAGCATTCATCTTTGAAGAAAAACAGACTTTCGTCTCCACTGGAGTTCTCCTCACTTCAATTAGATTGTTCCTGCATTTCCAGTGGTGAATAATTCAAAAGCAGGACCATCAGCAGACAGGCATGGGGGTATAAATGTTTTAGCGTGTACGTGGGGAGGGCAGTGAGTGACGTTGGAGAAGATGGTGGAGGGTCCAGACCATGGAAATAGTTTTTATTGGTGTTTCCTGAGCTTCCAAACATTTCCACCTCCGTCTCTCCCTCTCTCCTTGTGATGGACTAGATGAGTTAGATGAGGTTCTCCTTTCATGTTTTTTCTGAATGTAAATGGAAAAAGTCAGCTCCGATGCATGTCAACTAAGAGAAGCAGAAAACAGGAGGTCAAAAATAGCTGCGTCTTGGATTAGACAGCTGTAAGACAAGAAGGACCTGCAAGACACCCAGCATTTTCCTCTACTGCTTTACTACTTTATGCCAGAAGCACATCTGTTAAATGAGTGTGTGTGCCTGTTCCTGTGTGAACAATAGTTCCTCAATTTATATATGCATATCCAGTATTTTACTTATGTTTCACAATAAAAGCACTTAAACAAAATAACATCAGACTTATATTGTGAAGAACTTGTCAGAACAAGCCTGTTTGTTATAGATTTAGCTTAGCTTTAGCTCAGCAGGCAAAGTACAGAGGAGTCTATGGAGCTGCAGCTGCTTCTCTGACCTTGTTTAACAAGAAAACCTGCCTCTTTGAATCATCATGGATTTAGAACGTGTGACCTCATTACTCTACGGACACATGCAGTATTGTGCATGTGAATACACTCTCAAACAAATAAACACTGTGGGGTGAGCTACCGAGTAATGATGTGCCATTCAAGAACAAGCCTGTGCTACGAGACGACTCTGTAATGGGATCCACTGTAGCTAGCTCCCGTTTAAGTGCCACTTTCTTTTCCTCTATCCCTTGTTGTTATTTAATCCACATTGAAAAAGCCAAACTGGTACCAAATGAAGAGCCATTTGGGAGCCAAACAACCAGCTCTGCTGAGCTGAGCAAAATGATCTGGATCTCTTAAAAGAGATTACCCTTCACATCGAGGCAAGGCTGGAGGTTGGTGAAATGGACATCAGCATCACAAGTAAGATCAGACTTAAATTTGCTAAACCATGGCAAAAGTGTACTGAAGCAAATCGGACTACTTTTTGTAAACATGCCAGACATGAGAGTTGTGTGTCGCTTGTCCAGGCTTTCAGGGGAGTTTTTTATAATTCCTGCCTGCTGCCGATTCTTTTGGAGTTTTTTACTTTAAAAAAAAATCTGCCTGAATATTTTCCTACTTTCAGGACAAAAAAAGCAGCTTGAAAATTAAGAACGTTTTTATTTTGGCACTTCGCACGCTTGACATAAGTCACGGCTTGTTTATTGTATTTCTATATGCAGAAATCACTTCTTGTCCCCCGAGGGGTCTTCTCCTCTGCTGCGTGATGTCATCTGCAAAGAACCTATTAGAAATGTCAGACACTATACATTTTTTGAATGCATTTCATAGTAAAAGCCAATGAGATCTTCAGTGATTAAAAAAAGAAGAGCATATTTTTTAGAATGTTTTGGGAAATTATCTGTTTCTAAAGTCACTTTACAAAGTTTTACACACCTTCCTTCAGGCCCCTGTCAAACTTTCTTCAGTCATAAATCACAAAGGCTATCTACAAACCCTGTTTTAATGGTCTTAATCATCAGGTCACATTAATCAAATTAAGATCTCACTCTCTATCTCTCCCTCTTCTTTAATTTAAAAATGATTTATTTTCCTGAGATCTTCACAATAATTTAAACAAGCACTGCAAGGTATGACAAAAAACAATATAATGAAGAATGATTGATATGCTTTACTGAAGTGCAACATTATGAATTACTTGAGTACATACCTCTTCAACCTTTTCTGTATGGAGTCACTCCTGATGAAATTTATAAAAACCAGGAAAGTTAACACTATAGTGCAAATCTACTGAAGAATAGCACAACTTTTTGCACGTTATTTAGCTCTAAAAACGGCAATAAAGATTACACCAGACCCACGGAGCACATGCAAAGGGGAGATCCATGCTAACTTAAAAAAATAAAAGCACACAAACAGCTCATTTGAGCAAGCAGCGCCACACTCCATTTACATGTACTATACAGTATGTAAATGAGGAGTAGCGGGAAGAGTATTCAAAATTCAGCGCAAAATTGCTCCTCTGACATGCAAATCAGCATCATTGCAAATAGCACCTAATCCACAACTCTAGTGCTAACTGCAGCAGGCACTAAAAGTGGTGCAAATGACACTAAATGAAAGTAAAATCTGCACTTTCTCTCTCCCCCTTTCGTTTTTCATCTTTTCACCTCAGTCAGTTGTTACTGTGTATCTAAAAGTACACTTTAACAACAATGAGCTATGGAACCAGTAGGAACTTGACCCTCCTGCCATTTGTGCCTCTTATCTTCTATCTGAAAGAAATAAATTATTTTGTTTAGGAAAAAAAAAAAAAAAAAACTTTCAGACAGAAAATGAGCTGAAGTTGTTGAGTGGCAGTCGTGACTTTGAAATGTCATTGATTTTTACAGTAAATGTTTAAATATCCAGGTGGTGTAGGTTAATACGGAACACCTTTAAATAAATTAGCTCATAGAGAAAGTCTACAGACATACTCTCCTCTTAACAATGTACTTAGAGTTTATCTGTATGTGATATAACTATTTCCACACCTGTTTGACTGTAAATTGTTTATGCCTCTGTAGCATGAAAGACTCTGCTGCAACGCGTGCACAGAGCATTGAAATTTTTTGATTTCTGCAAGATCCTCGATCTTTGCAAACTCTGTTGAGCATGTTTCTGACACACTAAAGGCAGCCTTACACCTAATGACTTTTCATCCGATTTCAAAGTCGCTGACAAAATTCAAAAGTCAGAGTAAAATCATGGGAGTCTTGCAGAAGTTGTAGCTTGCTCCTGTTGTCTCAGTTGTTAGGTGTAAGGTGGTCTTAAGACTTGATTTTAGCAGTTTAAAGGCAGTCTTTCTACAGTTTTGGCATTACCATAAAATCAAGTCATAAGTCTTTAGTCTGGCTAAGACTAATTATGTTTCTCAGTGACGCGACCGTCTTCCATGACCAATGGGAGCTGGTTTTGTGTGTAAGCACATTAATTCACTTCATTCTTCAAAATACAAAGGTGAGCATAGATCATTCTAGAGCCGCTGAATGACTGCTCAAAACTCAAGAGATAGAAAAACTTTTCTGCTCAGAGCTGCAGTCAGATCACCTGTGTGTTTGCGTGCCTTGTCTGTCAATTCATTTCAGGCTGACATGACAAGTTAGCTAAGCTGCCACTGGGATTGTCGAAGTAAAAGCCCGATCAGTTTGTTTCCCTGGTGAGACTACTCGCATATTCATACAGTGTTTTTATTCTGAATTGTTTCCGGGATAGTTCCTTGGTTGTTGCAGTAACATGCAAAGTTGCTTTGGTGTTTAACTTTCCTTTTATTTCTTCCCAATGTCAATGATTTAAAAACATCAGATTATAAGAGATATTAACTCAAATGTGATCTCCATCTCCTACATGTTGTTCTCTGCTCAGAAATTGTTGTTGTGAATTTCCACCAGATGCATGATGGGAAATAATCTGAAAAGGGATCATATTCTAGTCTTGTAGTTAGTGACCAACAGTCTTTGCAAAGAGCTCAGTCTGAGACTAAAAACTCAACGGCTTGCCGGCAAATTGTCTTTCAATGTGAGAGGATCTCAGATGTTAGTCTTTTTAGAGTCTTTTAAGAGTTATAGAAAAGTCCTCTGGTGTAAGGCCGGCATTAGATGTAAATGGAGACCATACATTTATTTTTGTAGTCTTCTAGTGTATGTGAGAATTCACCTGCAAGTGTTTTGTCAATCAGCAAGCCCAAAATCTCTTATGTACTTTAAATAAATTGAGTTTTGATTAATGTTGTGCACTTAGATTAGTCATGAGAATGTCAGTGAAACATTTAATCAAAAATAATGGTTATGAAAACAATGATTCATTACTTTTAAATGATTAAAAACTCATAAACAACACCTTAATTGTTCAAGTCATCTATCACCAAGTAATGCTCAGCATGCACTGGTTGCAGCTTCTCAAGCAGAATATGGCATATGTTGAACTTCTTCAAACAATAATGAGTAAAATGCCTCATCCAGTCAGTTTAAAGTGTTTACCCTAACTTGTTTAAATCTTAAGATAACGACATTAACTAGGCATGGACTCAGAACTTATGACAAATTGAACAGAAAAAAATAATTTAAAAAAAATCCCTAAACCAAACTCATGGCTGTTAAAGCATTCAGAATTTTTTTTCGTTTTACTCATAGATATTTAGCTGTATGTTTTTTTCCCCACTATTAAGAGTATATACTCAGCTAAGCAACGCAAGACTCACAGATTGTCTAAGGTAGACACGTTCACCGGCAAATGTGTCAAGTACATTAAGTATTAGAAATACACTTGTATTACAATACACAGTTTTATGTGGAAATGCTTATATTAACCTCACTGTAATGAGAACTTCTTTTACATTAAGTGGGTATGTATTTATGTAAAACATCCCTCTTTAGGTTGATCAGGTGAGATTTTTATGTCAATCCTCTATCTTCTCTTTGTAATAAGTCTTCTGCATTGATTTAAATGTTGTTCTGTGCATGGTTCCTAAGAAAAAAAATCCACAATCTGTGGATTCCTGCTTATTTTGTCCATTAAAAAATGACTTGTGGCTTTAGAATATCATACTCAATCAGACAAAACCATCATCAGTGTTGTTTGATTCTTTAAAGCAGCACTAAACACAGAGCCTTATGAGACAGTGATATGATGAAACTGCAAAGAAAAGATGGCTGACTGAAAATTGCTGAACTTGTGAAGCCAGAAGGCAGAGATAGCCAGACCGGCGTTTGGCTGTGAATGGGGGTCTGATTCACGCCTCAGCAGGAACAACTGTGCCAACACTGAACTTGATGGCTGTAGCCAAAAAAAGAATGTCATAGAAGAAAGTTTTCTGAGCTTTATGAGTAAAGGGCAAGGATGTCAGCAAAACAAATACTGAACTATCAAGTGTGTAAGATGCACTTTTAATACCTATGTTTCTTAATTAAAAAGTTGCCCTTTTACTTGTGCAACCATTATGCCATCTACATTGCATACCACTACGTTTCTGAAATCCAAAGTAGAAGTTAAAAATACTAATGATGAAAACAGATTATATGAAAAGAGCTACATGGTTTCATAAAATGCAGTGGAATGGTCACATAAGAAGACAGCTGAGACCTTTTATGTCTGGCTGACACCAAAAATTAGACTGTTTAATGGTCATTTTTGGTAAATGATAAGGTACACAGACACTACAGTTCAGAAAGGGATTAAAAAAAAATCATCTTGTGTACACAGTACTCTTAAGCTTCACTTAGGAAATCAATAAATGGGCCGCTTGCAGCCTATGTTGACTTCCAGATGGTGTTTGACTCGGTTCGACTCTGACTTCTGTCAGTTGATCTTGGGGTAAGACAGGGGTGTATCTCACCACCTGCACTCTTCAGCACCTGTACAGGCCACATAATGGGGCAGGTAACAGAGCAGCGAACCATGGTGTTTCATTTGGCAATGTCCAGATCAACAATGTGGACTTTGCTGATGATGCTGTAATCCTTGCAGAGACTGTAGATGTCCTCAGTGGGGCTCTTAAATTGCTGACTAAGGAGGCTGAACTGTTGTGACTACACATCTCCTGGGCCAAAACAAAGATCCAGCTATTTGGGGACACCTTGGATGCTGCCATCAAATCTGTATCTATGGATAGTAAGAGCATGGAACTTGTGGAGCAGTTTCCCTATCTTGGCCTCACACATGGAGCAATGGGATGCAGATGGAAGGGAGTCTTTCAGTCCTTGGTCCTCCGAGTCCTGCTGTACTCTTGTGAGGCTTGGATGCTGCCTGATGGCCACAAATGCCGGCTGGACTTCTTGTTGATGGTTTCCTTTCAACACATTTTTTGGTATTGCTGATAAGACCATGTGTCTAATGCTGATGTAGCCAGGAGAGCAGGGATGGGAAGAGTCAGCTGCTGGATACAGGAGTGGCAACTGTGCTTTATCTGGCACCTGGTGCGCTTTCCCGTGCCTGATCCAGCTCCCTGCATACAGGGTGCCTGAGACCTGGTGGGTTTGACCATGCCCTGGGGGCAGGTGTGTGCATCATGGAAGGGTCGGCTGGAAGGATACCTGTAGTGATGGTGCATGGGTCTGACAAAGTCCTGGACGATGGCAGTCAGGAGGCCGGAGCAGTACAGGGCCAAGGTTGACACAGTGAAGTGCCAAACCACATACGCTTCCATACCTGACCTGACTCATTTGCTTTACTTTAGAGTTGATTTTCATTTAAGATCCAGATTTTGTACTCTACCATTGTAACTTCCAATTACCACTGTGACATAAAGAAGCACCCCCTGTCCCATACGAACACAGAGCAGAAAGAGCAAACCCAGTGGGAGGTGGACCTAAATCTTCTTTAGAGACCTTACTGACAAATATATTTAGTTAGAATGTATTCTATCTGCTACATTAATGTTTAAAATGTTCAGTGATCATGGATACTTACAACAAATATTGCTGCAACAAAGCATAGCATTTTGTCCTAATGGATAATCCAGGGAAGAAAAAACTGTGCAACCAATATCCTGTATGAGCATTTAATGCCTAAATACTGTATTCCAGGAAAAAAAAAAAAAAAAGAGCTTGTTATTTTGGTTTGTATTGACTTTGTAGCTGACCATGATCAATTTCTGCGCTCTGCATCCAGACTGACACCTGCCCACTGCTCTGGTTGTTTTGGACACAGCTATTTGTTTCAGTTGACAGGAGCCCAGGGTAACAGAGACAGAGATTAAAAACGAGAGAGAGAAAATAGCACAGAAAGCGACAAGGGAGAGGAGAAATAGAGAGGGAAAAAAGGGTTGTGATTTTACATTCACATTGATGCAGTTACCTGAAACTTAAGCAAAGGCATCTGACTGAAAAACAAAAGTGTTGTAGCGTGCTATAGACGTACCTGGCAGTTGTCAATACCCCTCCCTATCACTGCTTGTAACAGGCACACGCAGGCTGGAGTATAGTAAAGTCCGTCTGTGAATCAATGCAGCATAATTAGAACAGACAGTTAACTGGTTTCACTTTGATTAGTCAGAGGAGGAGCCACATATGCTGTAATTTGCCATTTTCTCTCCATGGATACAAAACTTAATAGCTACCATTGAAACACTGACACTAATAAAGGCTATAAATATGATTTATGACGATTTGAATAGCAATGTCATAAGTTATCATTATGGCTACCTACCACAGCTCTCAAGAATAATAGGTTGTATTAAGACTGAGAGCTGAGCTGAGTAACTATAGCAGACGGCTTTAATTGTGTTTTTTTCTTCATGTAAAAAAACCCTACAGTAAATAATGAAGGACAGCTGTGTGAGTGTAAGTAACTGCCGGTGTGTGTCGATCGAAGACATTGATCAGAGCTGCTATCTCTCCTCGCTGCTCGTCAGCTGCCTGTCAAATGGAGATGGAGGGGATCTGATACACTTCTGAATGATGAGAGACCAGTTTAACTCAAACATACACTTACATGTTAAAGTGGAAGAGCTCAGTCATCAGCATTCACACGAACATTTTCACAGTCGTCTCCAGTGCCGTTAGCACCTATGTGTCATCATATCTGGCATGTAATTATTTTCTATAGAGGACATAGAGAACAGTGCTGTTTACCTCCGGTGTATTCATCTCTAGCATCTTTGTTCCATACTGGCCGCCTCCTCCTCAGCTTGACATCTCATTTTCACCCTTCAGTTTTTCCCCCTCGCTGATTGAACACAGCTGTCACACATGCCGCTCAACAATTTACAAACATTTGTCCTTTCGTATATATCGCCTATGGAAGTGCGACAACCTTGAGATGGGCTGAATGTGTCCCTGTCTGCTGACAGGCGAGGAACTTTGTGTCCTTTTTCTCCCACTCACACAAGCTGGGGAGCATGTGTCTGCCTGATCTGTGCTAAAGCCCTGGAGTTGGTGTCAGCAGTGATCTGATAGCACAAAGGTGGTCCAAAATGCATGATTCCTCTTAACCTTGATCCTCTCTCTGCATACAGCTTTAAATCCTGCACTGTGCTGTTCTTGCAGCTATGTAGGATGAGCTTAAAGTCCCCAAGCCAGGGGTTTAAATGCATTGTTTTCTTCTTATTTTAAGGCAATTTAGCCATTTCTGGTTAGCATAACTTAAAACTTTACTTAAACTACAGGGCCTTGTGGACATAAGTTTGAAAAACTTCATTTATTTCTCATTATCATTCTTCTTGGGAAGTTATTGCCGAGCTTGGCCGGAGCCTGCAGGCACGCTCTGTTAGGCCTGAAAAATGCTTAGGATGTTTGAGTTGGGTACAGGGAAGTAGCCTGTCAGGTGGACTCTGAGATTCTGCTCCTGCAAGTTTTAATGAAGAGGTAATCATGCGGAAATTACAGATGAGCAGCCATTGATTAATAACTCTGTGTTCTACAAGGAGGTCAGGGATTGGCGAGGCTACAGTGAATCCCTCAGATTAAATGCTTTGATTGGTTCGGTGAAAACCCAGCCGGTCGAGTGTGCAATGACTGGAGTTAGATAAATGAGCTCATAAGTTCCCTAAAGTTCCTTTTTTTCTCCACCCTCCCTCCAACCCCTTTTTTCTTCATTTGTATGCAAAGCCCAATCCCTTAGGCTCCTTCCCTTCTCTTTAATTTTCAGCCATCTTTTTTTAATCAATTTTCTTTTATCTCGGGGAAGTTATTTTAATACTCCTACATCTTATTTCATTCTCAGCAAGACTGTGTGGGGATATCAATTATTCAATGGAGAGGGAGCTGAGGAATATGTTAATATTGATTAAGCTTTCGCCACACCTAAGAAGATTACACTCTCTTATCACTATGCTAGAGTGCTGCATTAGCCAGGCAAATTAAAGGACACATAGATACACTGTGGAAGATATACAGTGGTGCTACAACACTGGTACAACTTCCATGTTTGGATCAGAGATTAAAACCTATTTACACCACATGACATGCTAAGAGAAAAAAAGACATGCCCAGTGTTCACAATGACTCATACGCTTAACCCCTTAAATGCACATTAGATTTTAATTTATAGATTAGCCTTGAGGAAATGAACTACATTATAACAGGTTTAACATGTTGGCTTTTAACTAAATGGTTGTAATTTATGGCTGCATTGGCTGATAAATGAACTTTTCCTGCGGCTCATGCCTTGTGCTTGCCATTTGTATTCTACCATAACATCATTAATCATCAAATAAAGAAGGCCTGCATCATGTAACAAACTGCAAACTACATAGATGATTCAAGCTCAGTTTCAGGCTTGATCTGTTCTTTTGTGTACTTTCACATCTTACGGACAACAAGTCAATGCATTCCGCTGTATGTTTTGTTTGGAGACGACGGATCAAATTTGTAGCGTGAACTGCTGCTGCTACCCCTTGAAATGGTCATTTAACAGATGCTGCAAGTGGCAACTGGACTGTTTTCACTCTCACGTTCGAAGTTTTTCCACACCACTGACATGTTAAACACTTGAATGCCAATGTTGCTACTGCTGCTTTGTTGTGTTACTGATGCGTTTATGGCCTGCTGTAAATTGTGCTCCATTTACAACAGCTGACGTAAATAATCGGCTGGGCTGATCAGATCAAGTTGCAGATCTTCGATCAATTAAAAATGCTTATATCTGCTCCAATCTGATACATGTGATCGGGATTGGGGCATCCCTGGTTATCATTATAGATTAATTGCACATTGTAGTAATTTAGCAAGCTAGGCAACAACCAATCTACTTAGACAATAGAGACAAGAAATCAAGTTCTTTTAGCTAGCTCTAACTTATTAACTAGGGCCCGAGCACTGACCTGGGGTCAGTTAGGACCAAATTGTAGATGTTAGATGTTATATTTCTGTGAAAAGATTTGCTCATTTTGGAGCTTTAACAAACTCACCAAACTGGCAACTGGAAGTGACACAAATGGGTCATATCTTCATTCTTCTCATTGTGCTTAACCTGCTGAGCCCTGATTTTGAAAGAAAGGCCTCAATAATTAGCCAGAGCACACAGTGATAAAAATATTCAGCCCAATCTACTTAGAAAAACCTAGGCAACTTTTTGTATCATTTTTTTTGTAGATTAGCCAGATTAATCTTTGTAAGAACTCCCTCCCTGTTTTAGTTCAAGAACAGAAAAATCAAAGTGAAATTTACTTACATTTTCAAGTAGATTTAACAAGTCTAAACTTTGTTAAACTTAATTTTTTTTTTAATACATGTAATTTCAATTAAACTCAGCTTTAAAAAATGACTCACGCTTTCAGTGCAGTTTAGCACATTAATTTCATTTATATTTTTTATTATTCCCTCTGATTGGTGGTATTCATTATAAACACCTGTAACAATACTTGCTAAGGAAGTATCTGCCTTTTTTCCACTCTTTCTTGATTTTCCTTCATCACTGAAATTAACAGAGAATGGTTAAATTTTTGAGTCAGTCAAACTCATTTTCAGGAAGAACTCTTCACTCATGGTGCAAAAGTGTTGACCATCAAAAACAACAATAATCCATCAAAGAGATGAACAAAGGAATCCCAGCAATGTTCTCTGTACAACATTCAACATCTAAACTCAGTTGATCACATTTAAACATATCTAAACACATAAAAACACTCTGCCCCAGGGCATCATGGGAAAATTCTGCCTACATATACCCAGATTTGTTTCCCACCAATCTGATCTACCATCCATCCTGCCATGCCTTCAGTTAACAGTTCATCTATTCCTGACTGTTAGAAAAGTCATTTATCACTAATTTGAAATACCCACAATGCATCACAGGGGGCATTTATTCATGGATAATGTAGTTTTTGTAGTTTTGAAACACAAAATGAAACTGAGTTAAGGTTACAAAGTCAAGCTTAGTTATGTGGATAAACTTTGGAAGATTGGCTTACATTACCTAAATTATTCTTGTTTAGGAAAAAAATTACAGTGTCTTGTATTTTTAACAAAAGAAACTAACAAATTAGATTTACTTATGTCAAGCTAGAAACTTGGATTTTTATTGTTGATATCGAAGATTAAATTAAGTTAAATTTACTTTTGCCCAGATTCATTTTCCTCAGCGCAGATATGTTTCACTGGAGGATGTCTCAGTGTCAATGGTGAATAATTCAATATCTCACCAGTTTGAAGTTCTGGCCCATATTTAGAGGTTAATTTCATTGTTTTGATGTAAAAGCCCTACTGGCAACAGGAAGTGACACAGTTGGGCCATTTCTCTATTGGCGGGCAATTGTAACTCTTATATGAAACTTCTGATTTGCATTAATTCTCACATGATTAGGGTCTGCCCCTTAATTTAATGTGTATGTAAATGTGTCTTACATGTTTTTGCTAATGTACCACATACTGCAAGAAAGCAGACACATCTTTGACTTATAATGTCCATTTTTTCTCATTTTAAATGATAAATAACAGTCCTACCCATTGTATGTGTAGTTTTTAATCAATTATTCCCACACTCCTGTGGCTGTGACAAACCCTGACGTTAAGGCCCTTTAGCGCTGCTTGCAGCTCTAGATTTCATTTGTTTTGTTAGCTTCATAGGTTTTGAGGCTTATCTTCCAGGGGTCCACAGTTTACATTTGGATGATTTTTCTTTAATTTAATTTGCCATTGCTGAAGATGGTCAAAAAATAATTGAAGGTCCTGGGCGGTTTTAAAAAGCTGGCATTTATCATAATGGAATTACCAATGCTGTAAAAAGGATGATTAATGTTGTTTTTCAGCACAAAGACAACGCAAGAATAGTCTGTTATTTGGACTAATTTTCCAAATGAGGACATAACTGAAAAAGATGACTAAGACATGGACTTTTGTTGCTGCAATAGTTGTGGAAAAGTTGTGGCAGAGGAAGACAGGATTGTCCTACACACATTACAGGAGCAGGCAGTAATCAGAAATCTAGCAGGTGTGGAATTAAGAAAATAGACCTGCACAGGGCTTTATGGATTAGATGTTTTATTTTGTTGCCACGTTGTTCCTGTAAGATGCAATCATTGTTATCCATCCATCGTTGTTTACTTCCACGTTAAAGAGCATTATGACAGCAAGACAGTTACAATTACTGGAGTATGTGACTGTGGGCCTGAACTGACAAAAGCTTAATTTTTTTCAGTAATTCTGGTGCCAATTAAGGGACTGGATGTTTATTTGTTTAGCTGACTGATTGAAAACAGTTGTGCCTAAATGCATGACCCCTTTAATTTAGTTATACTGCTGTAATAAAAAGAAGCTTCAAATGCAACAGTTAGAATGAAGGTGATCCTCTATAATATCCACTTCTGCAGTGTGTGAGGAATGGTCTTGCTTTGTCATGTATTGTGTTGTGCTGTGAAGCCGGTGTCCCAGCTGCTGTTTTATTGCCACGGGCTACAGCATTGGTTGGGAGCAGTGATACGGCAGATACTGTGGCATTTGTATCTCATTTCCCCAGAGCCCTGTAGGGCAGCCAAGAGCTATATATCTGTCAGGGTACAAAGCAGCCAGTCAGAGGGCCGAGGGAGAAGGGGACGGAACAGAGGTGGGCGTTAAGGGGACAGTATGCCATTGTGTGTTCCAACAGGCCTGTGAGATATGCAAGTGTTTAAGACACAGCTGAAGGAGGCTTTAGAAGTCAAAGAGCTATTTGTGATTCATGAATACATACATGTACACAGGTTTCCATACACGATGCATACACACATGCCAACACGAATACAAATAGGTTTACCCTTCAGCACTGTACATCAACACCGTCTGCACAACCTTTTCTCACTTTCCTCCTTCACAAATGTATTTATTTAGCCAAACATGTGTTCTATGTACACACCTCTATTTCATCTGTTCACTCATACACAAACACACACAACAGCATTACTGTCAAATCCAGATTAAAGGTCACGCTGGTGTATATTTTTGAAGTGTCTCCTTCCTGTGTGATCATTTCTTCTGCATTCATAAAAACTCACATCGTGCTGTTTATGCAAATGTGTAGCTCTTTATATGTTCTTATTTAGCTGTGATTGCTGTGAAGACAGTTTGCTGTGTCCCAAGGAACTTTTCATTATCCATGTCTCATCTAGCTCTGTGCTAAAGTGCAAGTCAATCTGATCAAAACACCTCATTTTGGGCTAATTTATTAAAAATGGCAGATTTCCTGTTGGTGTTATAGATCTGCTCCAGGAGACTTGAGCTCCCTGAGCAGAATCTACACACCAAAATTCATAACTCTAAGTTAAAGTTCCTTTTGGGGCTGTTTTATAGAAGCATGAAAGGTGGTGCTATTGAGGCAATTCCTGAGGGTCATCTGTGAAACCTATACCAACCTCGCATTTTTCAGACCCCACATATGTATGCTGATTTTCTTTTGTTTTTGATGATAATAAAGGGCCAAGAAAGGCTCGTAACACATAAAAAACAAGGAAAAAAAAGCAAAGAATGACAAACTTTTTAAATTTCAATAGAGCTCTCGCACCATTGGTGCTCAGGCCCAAATTAAGAAAATAATCAATGATACACAGAGGTAGAACCTCTTCATCCAGGGCTCTGGCTTTAGCACAGCGAGACAGATTACATCAACAACAACTGCTTTACGATAGCTCTCAAAAAACATATGATTCAAAAAAAGACCTTGTAGCATCGGTTAGCATCTGTTATGATTACACAATGGAGATGATTAGCCAGCTTACAAGTGACTGGAGATATGTGAACATTAAGTTTTGTTGGCTGTAGTAATGGCGTTTGTCCAGCTGGCGTAAAAATGTTGTTGCAGCTGTCTCAGGTGATTGTAGGAAAAGGACACTTGTGTCTGGAAGGTCCAGTCACTGGTTAATCATATTCCTGGCTACCATTACACCATGAAGACAAAAGAACACTCCAGGCAACTCAGAGAAAAGGTTATTGAAAAGTATAAGCTAGGAGATGGCTACAAAAAATTCAAGGCACTGAGCATCCTCTGGGGTTCAGTTAAACCCACTATGGGGAAATGAAAGGGATAAGGTACTTGTGTGAGTCTGCCAACATCAGGCTGTCCTCAAAAACTGAATGACTGTGCAGAAAAGAGACTAGTATGAGAGGCCACCAAGACACCTAGGACTGCTCTGAAACAGTTGCAAGCTTCAGCAGCTGAGATGGGAGAGAATCTGCATACAACTATTGTCTTGGTTTTTCATCAGTCAAAGCTTTATTGAAGGGTGTCAGAGAGAAAGCCACTGTTGAAGAAAACTTATATTAACCCTTTATAACCTACCATTGAACAAGTCCGCCAGATCATATCTTTATGTTTTTACATGTTATAGTGCCAATTTTTGGAGTATTTGAATTGGCTATACATCAATACAACCCTTAGAACCTAAATTTTAATGACATGTATGTGATAAGTCCATAGTAACAAATTAAATCGCTCAAAAGTGCAAAAAAAAAAAAAAAAAAAAAAACACAAGAAAAATGAAAAGTCTTGTCGTTTTTTTTCTTTTTTTTCTTTTTACCTTTTTTCCTTAATATAGAGCTGTATCCCTCAAAATTGTGATTGTTAAAAAGTTACAAAAGATCATTTCAAACCACAAAAATAATATTTTGAGTATGTCCATAACTTCTTTTTTGAAATACACTCATCTGCATGAACTGTGGCAAAAACGAAATAAAATAATATTGTGCTCAATTTGCAAAACAGACAGCATCTTTTTAAAAAAATAAACCATTTACAGTAGTGAAATCAAATCTTTAAGTGTGCCTGATACTTTTGAGCATACATATGTTTGCAGAAGACCATGTTGAAACAATAACAAGTGTGACCCATGACCTGCAAGAAAACAACCCATTTATTGCCTGAATTATATCATATTATATTGTTTTTTGATGTGTGTGCTTTGTACTACATTTATGCAAAAGAAGGAAGGATATTTCTAAAAGAAAACATTACTTTGGAACACAATGAATGTCTGATATGTTAGTGTTACTCTTCTGGATTCATATGCAAAAAGAATGATTGCTTTACCTCATTTGGTTACATGGTTACAATTCTATCTGCTGTTAAAAATAGATATGCAAATGTGAGCGCCGGCGATGCCATAGGTTTTAAAGGGTAAAATCTTGACTAGAGTTTGCACAGACTTAGTGTTGTGATTAAAAAAAAATGTGTATTTACTAACTACTGACTTGAAGGGGGTGGATATTTATGCAGTAATTTATTTCACATTGCATATTTTGTCAACCATAATTAACTCATTAAACCAATAAAAGCATAAAACATGGGGGGGGGGGGGGCATCACTTAATGCTTTGATTACATGTGAAGATAACCTGACACAGCCTTGATGACTTTAGCCCCATTTTCTAGAGGAAAAAGTCATTAAGAAGTTGCCCTAAATTTAAAAGAAAAAAAAAGTTAATTTAACTGGACCTTACTTCTGATGCCAACTACAAAGTGATCCATCTTTAACCATTTAGTTGCCTTATTATGCAAATCCAGAGTAATTATGATTTGTGAGTACTCCAAATAGCTGTTTATAAGATTCTAGGAACACCAGAGTCCTGCAACTACTAATTCCCATTAAGTTCAATAACATAAGGCCCTGAACAATGGGTGATGGAGACAGCTACACTTGGGATGATGTCAGCATATGTCTCAACACTTTATGGTAAACTTGTCATACTGGTATAAAGGATGAAGCCAACTTTTTAGATTAAAAAAGGTTTTAAATGTGTCTAATACACCACATTTTATGCTAAGCCTTATGCATTGTGGCTGTTGGAATTTTCTGGTGCAGTGAAGCCTCTCCTTGAACGTGTTTCTCAAGCTATTAGTTTGCAATGTCACTAAATGTGTGTGTATTCACGCGTCTGTGTGTGTGCTGAATGATGGATCACCTATGTCTTTATCCTGATGTTATTACACGAGATGTGAGAGATGTGTGCCATCCCATAAAAATTCATAAAAAAAATCCAAGGATTGACGTTGAGACCATCAAATCTGCCGGCCCTCTTTCAGCAGCCTGTCTGCAGACAATGTTTTGTTGTTTTCCGCTAAAAGAAACAAGACAGAGAGAGAGAGAGAGAGAGAGAGAGAGAGAGAGAGAGAGAAGGAGGGAGAGGAGTTTGTAGACGTGAGGGGAGGAGAAGGACATGAGAGAGATGGATAAGTAAAGACTGAGACAGGAGGAGGGAGAGGGAATGAGAGCCCCCTGCTCTGCATTAATTCTCTGTTTGCCAGTCAGAGCATGCTCTTTCCTATGAGATTAGACCGATAAAATTCATGTGTGTATGGGCGTGTGCGTGTCCAAACACACTCTTTTTGTATGTTGGGGTGTGTATGTTGTGTGTGTATGCACACCCACACTCTCCCCGGTGAGATTAGGCTGATTTGTCAGTGATGCAGGAGTTCATCCATGATTAATAGCCCGGCGTGCTGAAAACAATGTTATTCTGCATTAGCTACCTGTGGGACGCCCTGCACAACTGCATGTGTGTTTCAGTCCATGTGTATGAAACAGCATGAGTATCAGTGCTGACATCTTGTTCCAGAAGTGTGTGTTTGTACACAAGGCGACTGTGTGTCACTACAGCTGTGTATTGTGTACAACCTTCCTGATGTGTTTTATTCATGAGTACCCACTTCCAGGTATTTTTCACACACTGCACTGACAGACTTCATAGAAAACTAGAATGTATCAAAGCCATGCCCAAGTGTGCCAACAAGAGTGGGTATTTAGGGTTAAGTGACGTGGGACTCCATGGGACTACCATCAGCTGGAGTCTTTTATATCACTGTTATCACACAAACGGGGTCTTTCAGAGACCGGTAGTTTGATGTGTTTCCTCGACTTCTTTCTCCTCTTCTTTACTCCCTGTAGCAAGCCTGCTTGTTTTTTTTTTATTTCTTGACAATGCAATGACACACTGGACTTCTGGTAAAAAATGTAGCACAATCTCCCCTATAACATGCGTCTTAAGCCTCAGAAGGGATTAGTTCAGCATGTGGGGAAACAGATGTGGTATATTCAAAAACTTCAGACAAATTCTCATGAATTATAAAAAGGTGAGATGAAATAATATCTTTCTAACATTAAGCTGCAGAACAAGAAAAATTTGAAGTGTCATAGTCCTGGAATAATGAAACTAAAATTTCTACACAATATATTGATTTAATGCATTGTAATCACCCATTAACTGATTAATTAGAACCCTCTTCAAAATGAGATGATGCATCTAAAAGGGCTATCCTTCAATAAAATCAAACAGTTAATCACAGGAAAAAAAGGGGATTTAAAAACATGCAAATCAGTGGTATTTTGTCATCATACTAGACAGATCATTGAACAGTACACAGCAATTTTGTTATCAAAACAAAACGCTCTGTGAAAGAAGCTTTAGGGCACATCCACAAAGTAAAAAAAATGACTTCCTAAGTCCAATATGGACTGGCAATTCTTTACAAAGACCTTGAGGTATAAATGCACTTTCTCTTTGACATGTTTTAGCAGAGAACCATACAGCAAATACTATCTTAATGGTCAGCATCAACACACATTGTTGGCAGCAGGTTAGGACTTCAAACTAGCTGGACATGCAAGAAAAAAATCTGTCTAGTTAAATCGGGGTTGTTGGTGCCCAGGAGGAATTGTGATTATGTCACACTACAAGAGTGTTTGTCATTTCTGATGATCATATTCAAGCCCAACATTTGGCTAAACAGTGACAGTGCAATAACGTAAAGATCTGGCAAAATATGCTCAGTGGAAATGTTCCAATACAGTCTTTTCCTTCCCAATACCAATTCTGATACCAGAGCATTGGTTACCAGCCGATGTGAGTACCAATCTGATATTAGTGTAAACCTTCTGGACCAAGCACATATTAGACCAAGAGTGAACTCAGAATACGACTTAACACAGACAGCAGTAATGTATAGCCTCTCTATGATAGTTAAAGTTGTTTTTTTCTGCTAATTGTTGTGAGCTATACTGCTAAATATTGAAATAACAATCTCACAGTGCACCACGTCACAGGCTCTCTATCTATCTTTCTCTCCATCATGAGCTACAGAGGCTGTCTATGTAATGAGCTGTATGTATAAGCATGCACAGTTTGGCACAGCATGATGGGATGATTGAACATCCTACCACTGGCTGAAAGTCCCTCACAAAGCATTCTGGGAGGACCTAATGGGGGTTAGAGTCAATCAATTATCGAAAATGGATTAAAAAAACATTAAAAGACATTCAATATCAAAACTACCAGAGTGGATCACCTTTAAAGTCCCTGAAAGCCACCCAAGTTCCAGGCTCACTAGTAGCTTCTGTAAGGGCTATGATCTCATAGATTGCATCCTAGGAACAGCACAATGGCTAGCTTCAAGAGGAAAAAAAAGTAAGAGGCTAGAATTTATGGTTTACAAGTTCTTTAACTGTTAATAACCTGTGTCACTTCTTGTCATATATGGCAATGCCAGCCTGGAAGGTTGACATTAAATCAGACTCAACTTTTCCTGTTTTAGTCAGTTAGGATTACCAAAATAATGCCTATTTGCTTAATGCCAGAATTATGAGAGAGTTTGCATTTACTAAGATTACAATGCCTTTAAACAATTGGGAAAGCCTAGGTGATGACATCATGTCTTTGGAAGTTTCTGATTGGTTAATCATGGGGATATCCAAAGAAATCAGCCATGATATCAGGAGGAGAATTGTGGATGTCCACAAGTCTGGTTCATCCTTGGGTACAATTTCCAGATGCCTGAAAGTGCCACATTCATCTGTTCAAACAAATATACACAAGTATAAACACCATGGGAATGTCCAGCCATCATACTGTTCAGGAAGGAGATGGGTTCTGAGTGTGAAATGCACGGGCAATGCCATCAAATACTTAAAAAATGTATGTAAACTTCTGACTTTGAAGAAAATAATAAAGAATTCTCTAAAAATTCCCTCCCATTATTCTGGAAATAATTTTGGTAATTCTCAACACCTTTCCTACATCAATCTCATCCCAGCAGTGACTTAAACTATGTCTGCCATGAGAGTTGCAACAGATTTCCTAACTGGAATAACATTTCTTAATTCATTGAGTACCAGCCCTTTTATAAAATGGAAAGTGGCTTGTGCCAGAGATTTTGGCCATTTTGAGTCATTTTTCAAGACCCACAGAATATTTTGTACTATGACTCTGAAAACACTGAATAGCTCAAATGAAAGAAGAAACTCTCTATTTTATCAAGCAAAAAAAGTTTGTTCCATTCTTGATTTATTTGAAGTTGAACAGAGGTTAGTTTCACCAAAAAGACCACTTTTTTTCTAGAAAGCTGAGAAAAATGCATTTTTGTGAAAGAGAGTCTGTCAAGCAAAACGATGATTTGAATGTTATAATTTTGCCTTCAATGGCACATAGGACAACTGAAAATTGTATTACAAATGTTATTTTATTGTAGAATAAATAAAACAAATACAAAATACAGCACAATACAACTGGACGGCTGGGGACCCCAGATATGCCCATGTCCTCTCCTGCGTGTGTGTCCCCTGGCACTGCCTGTAAATTATAGAAGTAATATAATATACAATATGTTAGATAGATTATATATATAATCTATAATATAAAGATTTTTTTGTTCTTACCTCTTTTTCTGCCAACAGACAGTGTTGCTGTATGGGGCTTGCTATTCTCTCAAGTCTGCTTCTGAAATCACAGGAACGCATGAGTGATGGTTTCATTCGATACATGTGGCTGAATAATCAGTGGGTTCCTGACGTTAACTTACCTCCACTGCTCTGGGACGGAGAATAAGAGCTGTTCTGCTCACTTGGCAGCCATTCCTCAGAGTCTGGGTCGGAAAAGTCCGTCTCTGAAGTGTTGTCGCTGTATCCATCCAGCTGGACAGCGGGTGCCTTTTCTCTCCGACTCACGGGGGAAACCTCGTGGCATTCTTTAGCCTCTTGGCCAGCCGAAGCAAATGAATGAATGCGCTGATCGCTGGAGCTTTAAGTGAGTAACCAATTTCTCACGCAAAAGTTTAGAGTTTCTTCCAGCATCCGCTGGCGAAACTGGCCACTTGACTCCCTCCGTTTTTTGGGGGGCATTCTGTGCCGATACTGAATATTTTGGAACTTTTAGCTTAGATTACCTCCATCCCGACATCTCCACTTCCTGCTCTGATCTATCGTCTCTTCAGTGTTCTGACTACGTATCCCAGAAGCCCCAAAATTACTCACAGGGAGCGTGAGAGCGCCCCCTTGTGCCAGCCGCCGAAAAAAACTTTGACGTATATATGTTAATGGCAGTCAATGAGTTAATGAAACTACAAAAACTGACAAAACAAAAAAGGAAAGACAGCAGGTGGTGCTGAATGTTCTTGTCAGATCTTATTGTCTTTACATCACCTTCAAAGCAAAAATCTATCTATATTTGGTGATGGCCTGTAAGATCAGACAGCACTGTGTGCTGTTCTTTTCCCATCGACACACACTCCCTCCCTCCCTCACACACTCTCTGTTTCTCAGCTATCAGCATAAACAAATAACCATTCATCTGAATCACAATCTTATAGCTCAGCTATAAGAGCTGCATACTCACATCTTTAAATAAATTGATATATGACTCAGGAGTTGGCCATACGTTAACAAAAGGCTTTCTCTATTGCAGGCTTGATATTTCCAACATCTCAAGCATTTTCTAAATAATAAATAAATAAATAAAATAAATAGAAAATAGCAATCTAGACAGAATGTAATGTTGGAAATGCTGTCTTAACTTTACTCTTGGCTAGGGCTGAATGATTAACTGCACATTTATTGTCATCATAATATGAAAATGTGAGATGAATTTATTCCAAAGGATGCCTAAGGGGCAATGAATTCAAAACAAACACATATTTTATATACAGAGCCATGCACTGTGTAAGTACGCTGTTTTGATCTAGCAACAAACAAACTCTTTCAAGTAACTGGGTGTAACTTTATAGTGACAAAAACAATAACTTGCATGACCAACATAAGCTGCAACAAACTGAGTTAAATGATTTTAAAATTGAACGTCCTCAAGCTGCTGAGTGCAGGGAACAGTTGCCTTTGAATGTGTGTGTTGATATCCAGTCAATTGTAATTATTAATCACAAAGCCTGTGAACAATTTGATTGTTTTATAACCACTTACACCTCTAACTGTAATATAGGATATAGGAAATTGCCCATTGACAAACTAATTGAGTGCTGAAGATTTTTTCAAAAAGCAATGACTGTTTTTTGTTGAAACATTTTGCTAGTTTTGCAGTTTAGTTATTGCATAGCAGAGTGATCAGTAAAATGAGGTTTATAGATCTATATATGTGAAAGTGACTGTGATTGCACGCATGTGCATGACTGTGTGGTTTTGGATGTGTGTGCAGCTCACTGATAGAGATGCCCGCAGTGGAGTAGATGGGATAACTATGGGAAGCAAAGTCTGCAAAGCCAAGGAAAGAGGATCAATACAAAATGTACTTTGTGGAGACTGAGAGCTGAGAAACTATGCAGCCAATTAAACAGAAAGATCAGCTGGAAAAGAGAGAGAGGGACAGAGACAGAGAGAGTAGTAATAAAGAGAGCATGATGATGAAGTTTATTTTATTTTCACTGTTTTTGTTGCTCTGTGCAGATGTCTAATGAATGTAAGGAATCCTGAGTCAAATACGACCCCTATTGTCCTCCAATTAAAGGAATACAAACTCAGCAACTTTTCAAAGCTTCTCCATCTTTCATTTATTTTCAAGACTCAGACCCCCCTGATCAACTTAAATTTTCTTAAGACCCCCTCTAACTTAGACTGGCATACTGCTACCTTGATTTTCTCACACCATCACACACGTACTCTCAACGTACACTCACATACATACTCGCACAATCTCTACCACCTCGTGCTGTCACGTCATCCACATTTCCTGAAGCAACGGCTTGACTCAAAGCCCTCCGTTGCTTTCATCATGAGAGAGTATCTTGCGAAACGGCTAACTTCTCTCTTCAACTTCTGCTCCTTTCGGCAGATGCATTCATTTTTCAGAGCTGGCCATGAATATTTCAGGGCTGAGTGACAGATCCAGTGAAGAATGAAAAGAGAGAAGGAGTGGGGGGAGAGTGTGGGAAGGAGGTCCAGGGAGGTATGGGTAATCACATTTGGTTTTGCAGATCTCATAAATGACTCAAGCCCTGCAGATTTCAATCAGAGTAACGTAGCCTTCGTCATCTTCATCGATTTCCTACCATGATTGGTCTCTCTCTCTGAATTTCTTTTTCCTGTCTTATCGGTTTTGTATCTCACAATAATGAACCATGAAAACTTTAATAGTGACTTGGCCCCCTGAGGAGATGTGTGGGCCTTAATCGGGACATGCAAAGTTTGCGCCATCAAGGATCTTTTATGCCACAGCTCTCATTTTATCAGCAAACTGGGATTAGTATTTTCAAACTTTCTGCGACAAGATAAAGCATGCAAAATTGAACTTAATTCAGTCAGCGTAGTCAATAGATTGATCTGAATATCCTCCAGTAACTTATCCGTCTAAATGCAAATCATGTACTGAATTCCTTAAGTGACTTTGTGGAGATACGGTTCAAAGAAAGATAACCAATCGCATAAAGATCTGGGAACAAACTTGAAAAAAAAAAAATCTATTTTCTCAAAGTGGTAGGAGACATGGTGTCTTCATGTTTCTTTCTCCTGCTTTTGCACTTTAATTGATTTTTCCACTGGAAATCCAGTGGCTGTGGCAGGAAAATGCATGTTTCCAAGGCAGGCAGGTGAGAAATCTGAGAAGTTGTAACCTATATTGTTGAGCTTTAACAAATACAGTCAGGGAGATAAGAGTAATACCCCCTGCTTTTCTTGGAAATGGATGTCTGATTTACAAACACACAACTGATATAAAATCCATTTCCCTGGAAATAGAGGAAATAATCTCTCCCCTTTAATGCTGCAACCAAGGAAGCTGTGTCTGAGGGAAGGCAAATAGTATTGTATTTTGGCTGTCGTGGTGCTTCTGTGTGGATGCGATGGTGTGGCCCCAGAGAGTTTTACACGTTTTTGACTCCAAAGATTTCTTTAGTAGAAACACTGCTGGCTGACATAAACACCAGCCAACAATGATACATATGTATTAAGCCATTACTCCAGCCTTATGACTCTGTCAACCACAGGTACAGCTTTACATAACTGTACTTAAAACGGACTGAACTTCTGGGATCAACTGGATAAAGAGTCAATTTATTGGTTGGTCAAACAATTGGTTCAGCTCTAAATATCCTGACAAAAGGTTTATGATCGGCCATGGATTTTTTTGACTTTTCTTAATCAACGCAGCAGTTTGATACTTTAAGGATTCGAGTCCTCTTACTTGACATTGGCTTTCAGGTGAAAGGCATTTGAATTTTTTAGCTATTATCGTCTCAGTTGTCTAATAATAATAATAATAATTATAATAATTATTATTATTATTGTTATTATTATTGTTATTATAATAATAATAATAATAATAATAATAAACCTTCAGCTAAAGAGCTTAGCTTACTTGGAAAAAAAAAACATGACAGATTCCTAAGTGAATTTGTTGCAAACATCCAAGGTGCCTGCTGTCCCTTTCAATCTTGTGGTATCAAAAGGTATGAAACATCATTGGAATACTTCTTTGATTTATGTTAAAAAACAGCAGAAAAAATGAGATAATATCCCCCTTGTACATAATATAAGGTGCTTTAAGTTATCACAACAAAGATTATGCATTCTGTAAATCAGCCTTGTTCCAGTGCAGGGATAAACAATACTGCTAAAAACTGGCATGGTGATCATTTTTTTTTCTCTCTGTAACATATCTGGATGCAAAAAGTTCCAAAAACAGGAGGTGAGTTTTTGTATCCGTAAGCATGGTAGAGTTAGGTCCCACCCACACGGAGAAGCAAAAGGTTTTTTGTTGTATTAGCGTTTCATCCATGGGAAATGGCATTTTGGAAGGCCTTAAATGCTACTTTTTGAAACCGGGTCCTAGAGTGAACAAATCTGTATGCGCCTATCATTTCTTCTCCGTGTGGACAGCCAATCACATCTTTCTTGAAACAATTACGTCATACTTAGCATAGTTGACTTAAGCCAAAACAATGATGGCGGATTACAGAGTTGTGTTTGATTCTTGCTCGCTTGCATGCTCCGTAATCTTCTTCTTTCTTTTTGGTGCATTTCTATGGCAACCTTACAACGCCACTTACAGGCTTGGCATATATGCATACTTCAGTGTTTTCAGTAGTTCCATGCTTACGTGGACATTTCCTGAAACGATCCTGTATTTATGGAAAACTTTTTCAAATTGAAATGGAAATCTATCGTTTTCGTCTCCGTGTGGACAAGGCCTCAGTCATCTCTCATTCAGAGAGTAGGGGGTTTAATGCTGTTCCCAGCACACGTCAGTGGTGTCTTAGGCAAGATGTTTAAATTTGTTATCCCACGACTGTGCCAGTGGTGTGTGAAAGTGTATGAATGTGAATGAAAGGATTGGCTGACAGTGAGAATCAAATTATGCACTGATGATTTCATTGCCAGATGTACTTAATGTAAACAGACCTTCAAGATTAATAAACTGGATTATGATGAATAACTTGATATGTCCCTGACATTACAAGACTGTATTTTATGATATTATTGACTGCATAGGCTGCGTTTTTTATTTTCTGTTGTAAGATGTGTCAGTAGAGTAGTTGCAGCAGTTGAATTTTATCTAGGGATAATTGTTGTAATAGCAGAACAGACCTCACTGATCAGGTCATAACTGATAATTAGAGGCTCTTCCAGTATTCGTGCCTGTCAGCTGATCTATAAGAACATTGCAGGAAAAAAGCACAATGCCTGCACAAACTTTTAAAGATGATGTTTTATCTACAAAAGTAATCTTTTGTCCTCACAGCATCAGAATTATCACTTCTTTTCTGCACTTTTCTTGAGATATATATTGAAGATGTGTGAAAAATACAGCTTACGAATCAAATTAAATATGAAATGAAAGGCGCTGAGTGTGCCATTTCACAGCTCTTATATTATCTTAAAGCCAGTCTTGCTGAGCTTTGAGTGCTTTAATTTAGATAAGAAAATATTTTTTGTGGTTTTGATAGCTCTTATAGTCTACTCAATAAAAAAGGCTGCTGTTCCAATGTCCACTTTTAATGAGTTTCTTGTCTAGTCAATACAAGGATCTCATTACTTTTAGTAAGAGAGAAAAATAATATAAAAAGTGAGCCATGCCCTAAGTCCATCTTTTGAAACTTATTCCAGAGATGTATGTGTACACTTATGAAAATGAAGTTGCAGAAAGCTCAGTGTACCTCAGGTCATATGTGTGTGGGTGCTAACTGCGTAATGTAAACACATATCCAGTA